>NC_044553.1:132311966-133047591 GCF_007565055.1 Rhinopithecus roxellana | reverse complement strand
GAGTCCCAAGCTGGTTATGATTCTGTCATTACCACCACTTATGAAGGACCTGGATCCATGAAAAGACCTTACCCACTTTAGCTCTGACCCCTTCAGTCTTTGGAGGTGAATATTAGTCTCCCTGATATTCAGTGGAGGAAACTGGGGTGCGGATAGGGGTGTTGCGCCCAGCTAGGTCCTCCCTAATGCATTTGCCCATTCCAGGTCCCAGCTGCAGGGCAGCCATGAGCCTGGTGGCCTACGAGTGCCTGCCCAGCCCCAGCCTGGAGCCTGAGCCTTGCTCACGAGCACGGTCCCAGGCTCGCGTGTACCTAGAGCAGATTCGCAACAGGGTGGCTCTGGGGGCACCTGACATGACAAAGCGTGACTATCTGGTGGATGCGGCCACGCAGATCCGGCTGGCCCTGGAGCGCGACGTTGGTGAGGACTATGAGGCGGCCTTCAACCACTATCAGAATGGCGTGGACGTGCTGCTCCGTGGCATACACGGTGAGGACTGGGGCTGGACAGGGCTGGGGTGAGTGGGGAAGGGCCAGTGCAGGGCTCCTCCTATCATCCATCTGTCCTGTCCTCTGTCCATTTGTACTGGGTGAGCAGGACACTATGCTGGCCTGCAGGGCCTCCGTGAAGGACAGTGATAGTTGGCACTTATTAAGCTGTTCCTACGTGCCAGGCACCATTCTAAGGGGCTTCATGTAGATTCATTCATCTGAGCGTCAGAGTAATAGAAATTACCGTATATGTTGTTGTATGTCGTTCCAAGTACACGGAACCATTTTTTAAATTCTCGTGTTCCAGATGAGGAAGCTGAGGCATGGGGCAGTTCAATAGCTCGCTCGAGGTTCCACAGCTATCAAGTGGCAGAGCTGGGGTTTGACTTCGCAGGCTGTGTACTTGGCCTTCCACACCTGTCTGTCCCTGGAACTGGGCTAGGCTCCTGCCCTCTGGGAGTTTGCATTCTAGTGGGGGGAGACTGATGAGTTGATTTGGACCATTATAGTCTCAGGTAGGAAGAGGATTGGGGGGAAGTGAAGAGAGGAAGGAGGGAAACTGAGGTCAGACTGGGCTGGCCTAGAGCATTTTCTAGATGTTAGATCTCTAATCTGAGCACTGGAGAATGGCAGGTGCATTATCCAGCTGAAGGACTGGCTACAGTTCCAGAGAGAGAACAGTCAAGGCCTAGAGGTGAGAGGGGAGGTCCCTCCAGGGCAGCATGAGGAACTTCCATGCCAGGGGAGAGGCTGGTGCTGAGGCCAGTTCGAGACGCCTGTGGGCCCTGGTGGCCAGCCTGGGCTTCCAGTCTGTCCAGTCAATTCCTTTTTCCTGGTCCCCACCCTAGCCTTCTTCACACTGGGCATCAGAGATGGAAGAAGCAATGTTCTCTGGAATCTTCTGTCCCCTCCTCTGACAAAAATGGATGGGGAAATCCCCACCCTGTCCCTTTCCAGGGCGTGACAGCTGCCAGCAAGGCGGTGGGTGCTAACGGTGAAGTGTTGTCTGCTGAGGAGTGACCCTGGTTCCTAACCTCCTCCTGCCAGTTCCCTTCCTCCTCCTTCCTGGCTGGTCTCCCACCCCAGAGGAGGGGCTCACGAAGCAATCTGGGGGCAGAATCTGCCAAACCAGGCTTAGAAACAGGAGCTCCCTCCTCGGGAGAGCAGAGGGCAGGCAATGGGAGCTGGAACTCCAGTTCTCCGAGGCCGTGGCTGGGGACCCTGGTGACCCTCGTCCCCCACAGTTGACCCCAACAAGGAGCGACGTGAGGCTGTGAAGCTGAAAATTACCAAGTACCTGCGGCGGGCAGAGGAGATCTTCAACTGCCACCTGCAGCGGCCACTGGGCAGTGGAGCCAGCCCCAGCACGGTGAGGAGACCCCCCGCCCAAAGGCCTGAGCAGGAGAAGGGCTCTGAGGGGAGACTGCGGAGGCCCCGACACCCACAGGCCCACCCTGGGCTGCAGGGCAGAGGCTGGCAGTGGAGATTGTTAGTTGGGCTGGAGTGTGCCAGGGAGGCCCATCATCTTCTCCTCCTGGCTTCCTCTCTCTCCCATGCCTCATGGCTCATTCATTTTCAAACAACTCACTGAGTCATCTCCAGTCCAGTCTGCCTCCCTCACAGAGCACTTGCGATGCGTGCACATATACATCTGCCAGCCTTGCACACAGTTCAATTTACACGCTTATGTGTGTCCACACTCAGAGTCTCCTGATTCTGTCTCTTGTGAACTGGCGTGCAATTTGGAACAGACCCTGACACCCATGTGTGCACACACACACGTCTGTGTTGTGTGTATGTGCACACACACTCTCCCCACATGGCTTTCTCTAAAGCAGTAAGTGCTCAGTGAGGGTGGAAAATGCATGCGCGCTTCTTACCCCATGGACGCTTGCACTCACACAACCCTCCTTGGCTCACTGCATCTCGTACGGCTGCCTTTCCCCAAAGTAGGTGCTTGGTCTACAAGGCATGTTCTGTGAGGCTCACAAGTTCCCAGGTTATTTCCCTACCCCCGCCTTGGGAGCTTCTGCATTTTTTGAGATGGAGTCTCGCTTTGTCACCCAGGCTGTAGTACGGTGGCATGATCTTTGCTCACTGCAAACCTCCACCTCCTGGGTTCAAGCGATTCTCCTGCCTCAGCCTCCCAAGTAGCTGGGATTACAGGCAGGCGCCACCACGCCTGGCTAACTTTTGTATTTTTAGTAGAGATGGGGTTTCACCATGTTGGCCAGGCTGATCTCAAACTCCTGACCTCAAGTGATCTGCGCGCCTCGGCCTCCCAAAGTGTTGGGATGACAGTTGTGAGCCACCGCGCCTGGCCTAGATGGGGCTTTTGAGAGGGGACTTCTGAAGCCCAGAGAACTTCATGGCCCTTGGGCGGGCTGAGCAGGGAAGTCGGCTTGACCACCCTGGACCAGTAGGGGTACCTGTTAGTTGAGGCCAGCTTTCCCACCCAGCCTGCCCCTGTGGGGTGGGGCCTGCCTGTACCCCTGCCCTCCCTACTGCTCTCCTTGCATCCAGAAGCTCCTGCTTGATGCCTGGTGAGAAGGCCATGGCCAAGGAGGGCTCGGCCCTGAGGCTGCGTGTGGCCTGTCTCCCTCCTCTGCAGGGTTTCAGCAGCCTGAGGCTCCGGCCCATCCGCACGCTGAGCTCTGCTGTGGAGCAGCTGAGGGGCTACAGGGTGGTCGGGGTCATCGAGAAGGTGAGTGAGTGGACACTCGCCCTGCAGGAGGGAAACAGGGTATGCAATTTGGGGTGGTAGTGGGGAGAGATGTGACGTGCTGAAAGCAGGTTGTAGCAGTGGCCCCCACTCCTCCAGAGGAGGTGGGCAGGGTCAGAGGGGAGTGCAGTTGTGTCCAGCAGTTCCCACCTCTCCCCCATCCCCAACACACATGACTCTGGTCCTGGGTCCTGGAGAGGAAAATACAGGGAACGAGAAGAGGCCAATTGGCCAGGCACAGTGGCTCACACCTTGAATCCCAGCACTTTGGGAGGCCAAGGCAAGAGGACTGCTTGAGCCCAGGAGTTAGAGGCCAGCCAGGGCAACATAACAAGACCCCATCTCAAATAAAATAAAATATAAAATTAAAATAAAATAAAATATAAAAAGAGGCAGACAGGCCCTTTCCACAGCCCTGCAGCTCAGACCCAGAAAACCTGCTCCTTGGGAGAGTTGGGACAGAAACTGCAGGAGGAGCGAGGAGCTGTGCCCAGGGCGCTCTGCCAGCCCTTGAGGCCATGCTCACGCCCACTTCCCGCTTCCCACAGCACCCCCACCACACTCACCCTGAACCCCAGGGCTGCAGCCAAGGCACTCCCCTGAGCACAGCTGGGGACTTCCTGCGGCTGGGACGTGCTCAACTCCAGAAACCTGTCCAGAGAGGGCCCGCACTGGCCCTTCCTTGCCCAGGGCCTTGGCAAGTCTACCCTTTTTTACTCTCCTGACCTAACTGTAACTTTACCCTGTCTCAATCCCATCTCGCATGCTTTGCCTTATTCAGGGCAGACAAGAAGATAGGAGGCGACGTCTCAACCCTTACTCGGGACACTCGTTGTTAGAGTGAGGAAATCAGAAGGACAGAGAATGAGGTCAAATGAGAGTCCAGCCAGTATGAGGTTCCCCTCTTCCCTGAACCCTGGAATAGTCACCCAAGAAGTTCTTTACCAAGCTGCCTAAATGGAGAGCTTCCTAAAAATACAGATGCCCAAGAATCTGTTATTTAACATACTCGCTGGGTGATTTTGGTGGATCTAGGGGCCCGCCGAGAAAAGGAGACAGTCCTGTGCTTCCCACAGGCAAGAGGATGACATGCTGCCTGCGGGAAGGCCCCATGCTGGCCACCACCCCGGGTGGCCACAGGCAAGCCCCCTGTTCTCTGAGCTGTGGTTTCATCCTCTGGAAAGTGAGATGAGAATTCTCTGTCTATGGGGTGATCTGGGAGGTAAAACAATTTTGGGGAAAGACCTGGCACATGCTATGACACTGATTACATGTTTGATGGCTCTAAATACAAGTGACAGGAGTGAGCTGGGAGGCACGCAAGCCCCTGTTCCCAGGCCTTACTCCGGCTGCTTCTCCTGGGTCCCTGGGGCAGGCCCCAGACTGTCAGCGCAGGCCCTGCCAGCTTCCATCTGCCACGGTCCCCTCCCCAGTGCTCGAGTGTCAGTGGCCACGACCCAGCCTTGGCTGAGCACAGCCGCTCCCAGGGACCGGCTGGGAGGTGACTGACACCATGCCTCCCAGTAAGATCCTGCTGAACCATACGTGTTATGGCAAGAGGGGTTCTGAGATGAGTATGACAGGAAAACAATGAGTTAAAGTTATGTTGCTTTGTTTTTTTAATGATAGGAGTTCTTAAGAGTTTGTAGATGCAGATGTACACTATGACACAGAATTCCCCAAATTTGTTTAGCCTCAGGAAAGTGGTTTAGGAATCTGGTGTTTCGAGGCCCCTGCAGATGGAAAGCACAAATTAAGGCCAAGCCCAACCATTCTTTTTTTTTTTTTTTTTTTTTTGACAGAGGGTCTCACTCTGTAGCTCAGGCTGGAGTGCAGTGGCGTGATCTCAGCTCACTGCAGCCTCGACCTACCAGGCTCAAGCAATCCTCCCACCTCAGCCTCCTGAGTAGCTGGGACCACAGTCTCAAGCCCTGCTAATTTATTCTGTTTTTTGTAGAGCAATCTCACTGTGTTGCCCAGGCTGGTCTCAAACTCCTTGCCTCAGGTGATCCTCCACCTCTGTTTAGGCCTCCCAAAGCGCTCGGGATTACAGGCATGAGCCACTGGCCCGCCCCATTCTATTTCAGGACTGCCCTTCTGTTTTTTCTTTTTTATCCTGTCTCAGGTACTCAACTTAAGGACTTCACGTCCCTCCTGAGATCCTACTTCCTTTCCCTGTGTCATGCCCAAGCCATCACTTTCCCCAAATTAGGAAAAGTGTTACTGCCCCTGGGCCTGGGTCCCTGCAACCAGACTTGGATGTACTGTCACCCTTGTTCCATTCCACAGCTCTGCCCAGACAGATCCGTGGAGGTGGGCAGTGCCGGCCTGCAGCAGCCCTCAGGCCCAGGGAGGAAGCAAAGGGCTTGCTCGGGATAATGCTTGAGTGATCCCTAACGTGTCCGGCTGTTGGGATAACTATAGGGGCTGAAGAGATGATGGCAGGGAGCAATGAGGTGGGTGGGTCTGGACTTGGTAAGCAGCCAGAATACCCGAGGGCCTGGCCTCAGAGCCTGGGGTTCAGGGAGACATCACCAGTGTTTGCTGAGCCTCGTGCAGGAGCCAGGCTCTGAGATGGGGTGGAGGAAGAAAAAGAAGGTCATCCAAGTCACTTCTTTTATTTGACTTAAACACAGGGTGTTTTTTTGTTTGTTTTTAGTTGTTACCAACATTTAAAAATGTGCAGATTCTTATAAAAGTCCAGATTTCCTGCTTCTCTTGAAAAAATCAGATCTGGAAATGCTGGGCTCCCATTCCCCTGTGGCAGCAGGGAATGAAGGAGGATATGCTTGCTTTAGACGGGGCACCAGCCCTCCCGTCTGTGCCTCCACCCTGCCCATTTGCTCACATGCCTGGCCCATGTGGGCCTTTGAGTTTAAGAACTTGTTTGAAATCTTTAGGCTTGTTTGTTCCATGGGAGATTCCTCCTGGGATTTTGATACTTTGTGCATATTTAAAGAAGAGAGAATTCAGTGGGTCTCTTTATTGACAACAATTGCTCTTTTTTAAAAGGTGAGAGAAAGCACTCAGAACTGCCTTCCATCTTCCCAAATGGAAGGCTCACCCAACAGTTGTACGGAACCTTCTCATTTACAGAGCTGTGGCCTCTGTGAATTCACAGAGCTGTGGCCTCACAGTCACCATGGGGGAGCGAAGCCTTATATGGTGCTGTTCCACACGGTAGTCACTAGCCACATAAGCCTCTCTGCATTCATATTCATTAAAATGAAGTCATCTGTGTCTCAGTTGCACCAGTCACATTTCAAGTGTTCAATGGCCTCATGTGGCTACTGGCTTCCATATTGGACAGTGCAGACGTATAATCCTGCCATCATGATAAGAAGTTCAATTGGACAGTGCTGTCTTTTAATAATTGTCCTACAGAGAATTAAACTGAGGTTCAAAGAAGTCAACGGGGCTGGGCTCTGTGGCACACACCTGTAATCCCAACACTTTGGGGAGCTAAGGTGGGTGGATCACCAGAGGTCAGGAGTTCCAGACCAGCCTGACCAACATGGTGAAACCCCGTCTTTACTGAAAATACAAAATTAGTTGGGCGTGTTGGCGCATGCCTGTAATCCCAGCTACTCGGGAGGCTGTGGCAGGAGAATCGCTTGAACCTGGGAGGCGGAGATTGCAACGAGCTGAGATCATACCACTGCACTCCAGCCTGGGCAACGACAGTGAAACTCCGTCTCAAAAATAAATAAATAAACAAACAAAGAAGTAGACTGGGCGTGGTGGCTCACGCCTGTAATCCCAGTACTTTGGGAAGCTGAGGCAGGTGGATCACCTGAGGTCAGGAGTTCAAGACCAGCCTGGCCAACATGGCGAAACCCCGTCTCTACTAAAAATACAAAATTTAGCTGGGCATGTTGGTGCATGCCTGTAATCCCAGCTACTAGGGGGCTGAGGCAGGAGAATTGCTTGAACCTGGGAGGTGGAGGTTATAGTGACCTGAGATCACGCCACTGTACTCCAGCCTGGGCAACAGAGTGAGACTCCATCTCAAAAATAAATAAATAAATAAAAATAAATAAATAAAGAAGTCAAGGGACTAGACAGTCCTCCATCCCCCAAACCACTGAGTAAAAGGGGTTTCTTGTTTGGTTGAATGAATGGGAAAATGCCCCCTACTTTGCTGCCCTTTTGAAATATAATGAAAGAAAAAGGAGAAGAAAAAAAAATCCCCTGAGTCCTACCTAACTCCAAGATAATCACGGTTAATGTTTTAGTCTAATTCTTTCTGGATACTGAGGTTGGTTTTAGTATGTTTTTAGCAGAAATCTTTCAATGTATGGATGGAGGTTTATTTCTGGCTTCCTCAGCCTTCCCTCCTTCGCTGGTTTTTTTGGACTCTGTCAATTGGAGGCCCTTGCCCGGGACAAGGTGGCGGGGAATCCCACTTGGCAAAGGACGGTGGGGAATTATCCGGGGTGTCAGGATTTGTGGGAAACTCTGTTCTCCTAAATGACTCCAGAGTTTTCTTCCTTGCTTTTTCAAATATTGCACAAGTTTGGTCAGGGAGCCAAGCCCAGGCTGGACTCAGTCTCTGGCTGTTGGAGGAGAGACCTCTGGTGGTCGGAGAGGACACCTTGCTCCTGCTGCTAAAAGGATCCTGGGCGCTCATGTAGCCACTGCCTTCCTTTCACTGGTGATGGAGAAACAGGCTCGGGAGGGAAGGCCCTTGCCAAGGTCACTTGGTTGTGCCCTCAGTTCCAGTAAAGTCTGCAGGGCTCTGGGATCAACCTGCCTGGGTTCAAGTCCTGACTTGACCACTTTTTAGCAGTGGGACAGTAGGCCACATAACCTCTCTGAGGCTCAGGCCTGAATTTTGGCAGGATTGTGGGGATAAAGTTAACCTATGTAAAGTGCTTGGCACAGAATAAGCACTTTATAGCCAGGGTGGGCTTCCCCTCAGATGACACTGGTAATGATCACGACAGGTTGTCAAAGGTGTGCTCTGTGGCAGGCGCAGGCTGCTGCTGTGCCTGAATCGCCTGCTTTAACAGAATCCTCGTCATGACCCCCTGAAGGAAGTGCTGCTATGACCCCATTTTGTACTTAAAAGGAGCAAGGTTCAGAGAGGCCATGTGACTTGGCACATGTGATCCCTGACATTCTCACAGCCTTTCCATTCACCAAGGGCTTTCTTGGTCTTTTGTTTTTTGTTTTGTCTTGTTTTGTTTTTGAGGTGGAGTCTCTCTTCGTTGCCCAGACTAGAGTGCAGTGGCATGATCTAGCCTCACTGCAACTCCACCTCCCAAGTTCAAGTGATTCTCCTACTTCAGCTTCCCAGGTAGCTGGGATTATAAGTGGGCACCACCACGCCCAGCTAATTTTTGTATTTTTAGTAGAGATGGGGTTTCACCATGTTGGCCAGACTGGTTTTGAACTCCTGACCTCAGGTGATCCACCCGCCTTGGCCTCCCAAATTGCAGGGATTACAGGCCTGAGCCACCACACCCGGCCCTCACCAAGGGCTTTCTGTATGGCTTCAACAATCCAGAGATGTAGGGAAAGTGGGCATTTGGAATTCCTGGTTGGTAGATGAGAAAATCAATTGAATTTGCCCAAGATCGAAGCCCAGTGCCCC
Source organism: Rhinopithecus roxellana (assembly GCF_007565055.1). Classification (NCBI taxonomy): domain Eukaryota; kingdom Metazoa; phylum Chordata; class Mammalia; order Primates; family Cercopithecidae; genus Rhinopithecus; species Rhinopithecus roxellana. The sequence goes on along the minus strand of NC_044553.1, from coordinate 133,038,782 downwards.
TTCCCCTACCCTGATCCCAAGCTATGGCCTTCCTCACTGCCTAGTAGCCTGGCCTCAGGGCCCAGTTCCCACCCCCCACCGTGGCTGGCCACAGCCTCCCTGGGGAATGTCCGCAGGGCAGGTCAGCAGTCAAGGAGTCACAACCCCAGGGTGCAGGCCTTGCCTTCACACGCCCTCACCTGGGCTGAATCCTCTATTCCCGCCCTCGACGTACCTGTGTGCCTGCTCCTCCTGCTGGGGCCTGCCCCTGCCCACCACGCAGATGAGAAAAGGGCCCAACTCCAAACACGGCCCTGACCTTGCAATTGACAGCCTCTGCCTCTAATGGAGACCAACACAAGAAGGAGAGGCTGCTCTCCAAGGAAAGCCTCCCGAGAGGACTTTACTTATTTGTTTATAATTTTTATTTGCAGTCAGGAGTACATATGCAGGTTTTCACATAGATAAACTTGCGTCGTGGGGGTCTGTGTAAATGAAGGGGGTGGAGTGGAGTGGGGAAGAGGCCTGAACGCAGCATGCCAAGCCCACACAACGTGGCTGCACTGGGGAGACCTGGAGTCACCTCAGAGCTGTGGCTTCCTCAGTTGTAAAGCAAGAGATCAGAGGCCGGGTGCGGTGGCTCATGTCTGTAATCCCAACACTTTGGGAGTCCGAGGCCGGCGGATCACAAAGTCAGGAGATCAAGACCATCCTGGCTAATACAGTGAAACCCCGTCTCTACTAAAAAAATACAAAAAATTAGCTGGGCGTGGTGGCAGGTGCCTGTAGTCCCAGCTGCTTGGGAGGCTGAGGCAGGAGAATGGCGTGAACCCAGGAGGCGGAGCTTACAGTGAGCCGAGATCGCGCCACTGCACTCCAGCCTAGGCGACAGAGCGAGACTCCGTCTCCAAAAAAAAAAAAAAAGAGAGAGATCAGAGGAAGTGACTGGCTCTGAGGTCCCTTCCAGCCGTGACACCTCAGACCCTGCAGGATGGTGGGGCTCTGGCCAAGGCCTTGGGTGAGGGGTTGATCTCTGGGGGTCCAGGTGGAACAGGGCTTCTCAGTTGATCTCTGGGGGTCCAGGTGGAACAGGGCTTCTCAGCCCTCCCCTTAGGCGGTGTGAGGCTTGGCTCAGCATGGGCAGGGAGAGGGCAGGGCGTTCTTCTCGCATACCCACCACACACACAGTGAGCCGAGGCTTGGGCTGCTCGCAGTGTGTGTGTCCAGCACCTACTACATCCCTGCACTGTGCAGGGCTCCAGGAATACAGAGCCCACAGTCCAGTGGGGAGACAGATTAGACAGTGTGAAGAGGCTCTCCTGAGGGTGAACTAAGAGAGCATTGGAGACCGATTAGGGACCCCAGCCCCTGTAATTTTGGGAAGGCTTCCTGGAGGAGGCAGCATCTGAGACCACAGGTCTAGCAGGGGTGGATGAGCAGGATAGGATCGATGTCCGCTTCAGGAGTGCCACCAAAGCCTGCCCTCCCTGCCCTGCCACTGGAGTGAGCCAGCCTCAGTGGAGGAACCTGGAAGAGGGTCAGGCTGGGGTCACAGAGCCCCAGGAGCTAGCACATGCCTTACCCAGTGCCTCTTGGACTTTGGCAGGTGCAGCTGGTCCAGGACCCGGCAACCAGAGAGACCTTCGTGGTGAAGGCAGGTGCCACCCTGCCCCTGCCACTCTGCATTCCCCTTGGATCGTTCTCAGGGCTCTTGGAAACTCCTACCCAGAACCTGCATTAGAAGCCTGCACTCCCTCCCCCAAAAGCTGCTTGTTCTACCCGAACATGCCCGGCTTTCCAGATGGACACACATGCACATACACACAAATACACAAACACACATACACACACGCGCGCACACACACACACACACACACTGTCCCCTCTTTGGCTAGAGGGTGGAGGACCGGGATTCTACAGGGGCAGTGGGGGTAAGGACAGGTCAGGAACTGAGGGAGGCATTTGCTCCACTCTCATTCGGGTGCCCCTGAAGCCAGGGTTAGGAGGTCCCCTAACAGCAGCAGTCTCTGGCCTGTCCCTGGCTGATCTGCCTGCCCTGCCCCTCCCAGAGCCTACCCAGGTGCCACATGGTGAGCCGGGAGCGGCTGACCATCATCCCACATGGAGTCCCCTACATGACGAAGCTGCTCAGGTACTTTGTGAGCGAGGACTCTATCTTCCTGCACCTGGAGCATGTGCAAGGTGAGCAGGCCTGGGGACCCCGTCAGCTCCCCAGGCCTTTGGGATATGTTGTCAACTCTTAAAAGGCTGAGCCCTGGCAGGGCGTGGTGGCTCATGCCTATAATCCCAGCACTTTGGGAGGCCGAGGCAGGCGGACCAACTGAGGTCAGGAGCTCCAAACCAGCCTGGCCAACATGGTGAAACCCTGTCTTTACCAAAAATACAAAAACTAGCCAGGTGTGCTTGTGCGTGCCTGTAATCCCAGCTATTGGGAGACGGAGGCAGGAGAATGGCTTGAACCTAGGAGGTGGAGGTTGCAGTGAGCCAAGATCATGCAACTGCACTCTAGCCTGGGCAACAAAGCAAGACTCTGCCTCAAAAAAAAAAAAAAATGCTGAGACCTGGAGAGGGGCGGAACTTGCACCAGATGTACAGCACAGACCAGGGGACCCGGCCTTTCTGGAGGCCAGTCAGGCTGTTGTGGGCCTGTGTGCGGTGCCAAGGGGGCAGGGGACATCCTGGGGAGGATGCCCACATCGTGGGTGGGCGTGAGAATTGAAGCTGTCTCCTCTGTCGCTGTTTCCTCCCGCGTTGGCTCTTTTCATTTTTCTGGACTGTGCCTATCCCTTGGGAGTGGCCAGACAGGGTGGTGGTGACTGAAGTTATGATTGTATTGATGACTTTTTAAAGTAAGGTGCACATCTGGGGTCATGACACATAGTCATCATCAGTCTCTGCCTGGCCTTCTTTAAATTTCTTTATATCAGTCTCCCTAAAAACAGTGTTCACGGCCGGGCGCGGTGGCTCAAGCCTGTAATCCCAGCACTTTGGGAGGCCGAGATGGGCGGATCACGAGGTCAAGTGATCGGGACCATCCTGGCTAACACGGTGAAACCCCGTCTCTACTAAAAAATACAAAAAACTAGCCGGGCGAGGTGGCGGGCGCCTGTAGTCCCAGCTACTCGGGAGGCTGAGGCAGGAGAATGGTATAAACCCGGGAGGCGGAGCTTGCAGTGAGCTGAGATCCGGCCACTGCACTCCAGCCTGGGCAACAGAGCGAGACTCCGTCTCAAAAAAAAAAAAAAAAACAACAGTGTTCACATTAGTGAACCCACCACCCAAACCACAGACACTGGCAGTACTGGACGTCTGTCGGTGGTGTGCCAGTTTGTGAGGCTGGGCCCGCTTTAGGTGGGTCAAGAGGAGGGCGGAGGGCATTCTAAGCTGAGGGGTGGGAGGGAGCAGAGGTGAGGGGCTGAACTAGGCCCAGACACCCAGAGGCAGAAAGTCTGTGCCCAAGACAGGGGAGGCAGGAGTGGGAGCGGGCCCTGGCATCCATGCTCTTTTTCTCCCTGTCCCCACGCTCACCGCTCCCTCTGCATGGCCCAGGAGGCACTCTCTGGTCCCACCTGCTCTCCCAGGCGCACCCCCGACATTCTGGGCTCAGCTCTGGCTCTACCCAGGAGAGGATGAAGGCTCAGCTCAACCCCCACCTCAACCTCCTGACCCCAGCGAGGCTCCCCTCAGGCCACACCCCTGGCCAGGACCGAATCGCCCTGGAGCCTCCTAGGACTTCTCCGAGCCTTCCCCTAGCCGGGGAGGCCCCATCCACCAGACCCCAGAGGGAGGCTGAAGGTGAACCCACAGCCAGGACCAGCACCTCTGGCTCCTCGGACCTTCCAAAGGCCCCAGGTGGCCACCTGCACCTTCAAGCTAGGCGGGCTGGCCAGAACTCAGACGCTGGGCCCCCTCAGGGGCTCACTTGGGTTCCCGAGGGGGCCGGCCTGGTGCTAGGGGGCTGTGGCCAAGGCATGGATCAGAGCTGCCTGTCAGCAGATGGGGCCGGCCGGGGCTGTGGCAGGGCCACCTGGAGTGTGAGAGAGGAGCAGGTGAAGCAGTGGGCGGCGGAGACGCTGGTGGCACTGGAGGCATTGCATGAGCAGGGGGTGCTGTGCCGGGACCTCCACCCCGGGAACCTGCTCCTGGACCAGGCAGGTAGGTGCCCTCCCCACCCCTCAGGGGGGCAGCCCCCAAGGCCTCCTCAGGCAGAGGACGAGAGATCCCCAAAGTCGAGGGGACCTCCAAGGTTGTCTTCTCCTCCCTGGCCCCAGCCAGCCCTTCAGTGGGCCTAGGCCGGAGTCTGTTGGCCGAGGCTCCTGGGAGTACCCTGTGGGCTCTGTGGGCCTCAGGGTGCTGTGCCCCTGCAGAGGTTCTGCCCAGCAAGGCCATTGGCTCCCACCGCATGACTGTTGGGGGAAGCCCTGGAACCCCCTCCCCATGTCAGCTGTCCTCAATCTTTGTCCCCTCCTTTGTCCCCTCCTTTTTCCTCCTACACACTGGAGGTCACATCCGGCTCACATATTTTGGCCAGTGGTCAGAGGTGGAGCCCCAGTGCTGCGGGGAGGCCGTGGACAATCTCTACAGTGCCCCAGGCAAGAACGGGGAGGCCGGGGTGGGCCCTAGCACCTGGGTGCCTTTGTGTGGGTTGCGCCCAGAGTCTGAGAATGACAGAAGGGGTGGGTGGTGTCTGGGTAGGCTGAGGAGAATGGAAGAGGCCCTCTTGGGTGAGGCTGGGACACCTGTGTTCTTGTTCCCACAGAGGTGGGTGGGATTTCTGAGCTGACAGAAGCCTGTGACTGGTGGAGCTTTGGGTCTCTACTGTATGAACTGCTGACAGGAATGGTGAGTGGCTGGGCTGGGTGTAGTGCTCTGGTGGGTGCCACTGAGTGTAGGATGGGCCAGGCTTAGTGCAGTCAGTCAGTCTGGGCAGAGACTGCCTGGCTGTCCTGGCAGCACAGCTGCCCCCAAAGCCGGGGACACACTTAGCACTCCCAACACATTAGTTGGCTGTAGCTAAGGAGACTATCAACTTCTGTGAATGAGAGTAGAGTGGGGTGGTCAGGGAAGGTTTCTGCCAGAGAGAGCCTGGGCCCAGGTGGTGTCAGATTTGGAGGAAGCGCAAAATGTGACACAGCCCTTCTTCCCTGGAAGTCTGTTCAATCCTCCTGAGCCCACTGTTCACTTCTCCCACCCATGCCCTCATGGGCTGTCACTCCCAGACCTTAGCTGGAGGATGGGAGAGAGGGGCTCTTTCACCCAGGCAAGCAGCTGCCCTGTCCAGTCCTGGGTCAGCCAAGAGCTCAAAAGATCCCCCTGCAAACACTCCAGGAACCTGTGTTTGCAGGTTGCAATCAGGGCAGGCACTCTTGGGAACAGTAGATGGCTCTGCCTTCTATCCTCCTCACTCATGAGCTCAGCACTACAACTGAGACCAGTTTTGTAGGCAACAAGGGAGAGGCCAAAGTGCATTTGAGCAGGCAATAGCCAGAATGGATGCAGTGTGAACTGAAGTCCAGATCTGACCAGTCCATCCGGGCTCCCTCCTGCTTTCGTCCCATGGCACAGGGCCCCTGAGAGTCCTGGTTGCAATTTCCCCCAGAGTGGCTCTCTCCTTCTTGTCTTCTCTCACCTCTCCAGCCCAGAGCTCCTGGCCTTCCTCCTAGGGGTTCCTGGAAGTCCATACTTCCCTCCAGACAGACCCTCTGCTCCCCAAAGCTGTGCCTTTCTGGGGTGTGGAGAGGTCCTATTTTATTTTATTGCCACGCCCCTGCCTTGGCCCCGATGGTAGCATGCTGTGACCTGCTGCCAAATGAATAGCCCATGTGGATTTTTTAAATAAGGAGAAAAGTTCCATCACTGTTCTCAAGAGTGCCTGCCCTGATTGCAACCCAAGATAGTTGCTTCTAGCAAGCTTGGAGCCAAGACCTAGGTTCAAACCCTGAACTCGGCACAAGTCCCTTTACCTCTCTGGGCCTGTTTCTTGCCTTTCGTGGATAACGTAAAGGCACTGCTTAGCCATCAGGCAGTGTCTGGCCCTAGCAACTATAATTATTGTCATCATCCTCATGGGATGTGCCATGGGGAAAAAAAAAATCCTAGCTGCCACTGTAATGTAGACAGTCCTGGGGTCGCCTCCTCAGAGGCCCTTCCCTGTGTCCTCCCAGGCACTGTCCCAGAGCCACCCTTCAGGAATCCAAGCCCACACCCAGCTCCAGCTGCCCGAGTGGCTCAGTCGTCCAGCGGCCTCTCTGCTGACTGAGGTGAGGTGTAGCCCGGCCAGAGGAAGCAGCTGCCTAGCCTGAGGAAGGTGCTGGGAGGGGCACAGAACTGTGTCTGCACCACGTGTGCTTCGTGCTCAGTGTCTGATGTGGATGCAGAGGACAGTAGGGTCAACACATTTCTACATGTTGGTGGCCAACCACCACTAATGTCCCCAGGGTAAAATGTGGGTTCCACGGGCCAGGTTGCCAGGGAGCAGGCCCCCTAGGGGCTATAGTGGTTGGAGTCCCTGGAGGTCACCTCATGCCTTCGCAGCTGGAGTGGGGCAGGCCAGCTGACTGGGCCTCTCTCTGCAGCTGCTGCAGTTCGAGCCTACCCGGCGCCTGGGCGTGGGAGAAGGTGGTGTCAGCAAACTCAAGTCCCATCCCTTTTTCAGTACCATCCAGTGGAGCAAACTGGTGGGGTAAGAAGGTAGAGCGGGTGACGGAAGCAGCTGGCCTGGTCTGGATCGCCTCTCCTCCTTGCCTGACACCCAGGGCTGGTCCTCTATCAGCGGGCTTCGGGCGAGGAATGGAGGGCACTGCCTGTCCTACTGGGCTCCCACTGGGACCTCAGAATTATGGCCACCACCCAGGAAGGGCCAGCTCCTGGAAAAGCTGGAGGTGGGGGCAGTCAAGGCTTGCTCTGCTAAGCAGCTTGAACCTTCCACCCATCAGTCAACAGACCTGTTGAGCATGTGGACTCACCACGTTAAAGGCTGCCTTCTGTGGCACTGGCGCTGAGCTCTTGACCACCTGCTGCACCCTACTGTGAGGTGCTGTGACTCACTCACTGCCATGTTGTGCCCTACTCAGGACATCTCTGGAGACTCATCTCAGGACACTGATCCACTGGCTCAGTGGACCCAAACCAGACTGTCCTGGCTAGTCCTCTTAGTCACACAACGAGTGGGCCTCTTCCACCAGAAGCCGTTACTGCAGCTGGGGAGGCTCAGAAGCAAGGATGCCATCTGTAGTGTGGGGAGGGATGACGTACGGGACAGGAAGACCCCGCCATTCCTGACCATGCCCCCTATCTTGTGATTTCAGACTTGGGAGAGCAAAAGGGAGGGGAAGAAAATAAGAGGAATGGGGGAGGAAGGAATGCACGGCTCTGCCCCCTTAGAGCAAGTCTGAAACCAGAATCAAGAAGCCTCCTCCCCGGTGGGGCCAGCTGTGTGGGGGGAGGGGGCAGCCTGCCCCAGGGGTGCAAGAGGACAGCAATTCAGCCTCCAGGCCAAAGCAGCTGAGACAAGATGTGCCCATAAGGATCCCCTCTCAGGCTTTGGCTGTTTACCATGTCACTGCCTACTGTGACTTCACATCCTTTTGGGATAAGAAACCACAAAACGCATGGAACAACTATCCATGGCTCTTAGCCAGAAACGTCTTGCTTCTGGTCTCTGAAAAACTGGAGTGAGTGGTTGTCCCAAAGACAATCGCCCCCAGTTTGGGGGCTCCTCTCAGGGCTCACCCTGTCACCGGGGCGTGGGACCTGGGAAACTTCCACTAGACTTTTGCCCCCAGCTCCTCCCCGCCAGCATCCCAGTCACCACCAGGTGGCGCTTCCTACATGGTCCACCTGTCTGGCTCTGAAGGCCCAACTCTGTCGGGCCAGACTCCTGTCACTCATGGTGGGGAGACCTGACTTCCTCGGGCTCTTCAGGAGACTGAGACAGAGAGGACAAGCGAAAGCGCAGCCTGTATGTGACTCTCCGCGGTTCACAACCTGCCTCTCCCTGGGGTTTACCTAGCCCCAATAAAGCCTGCTCTGGTCTACGGTGTTCATGCTTCTTCCATGCAATGACCGTGGCTCATTGGGGCAGGTTGGAAGGCTCCCCCATAGAACCTCCAGAGTGAAGTCAAGAGTGAGCTTGGGGGCTGCCAGGAAGTAGGACGCAGGGCTGGTGGTGAGCAGCATGCCACCTGTGCCCTGGGCCGCAGGGGAAGTGGTGGGGTCAGGAGGAGGACCAGGCTCTGTGGGGAAGAGGATGAAACAGCCTTGGAAGAGGCTCATGGTGCCTGGGGGAATATCAGTTTCATCCTCACAGTGACCCCTTGCAACAGATGGTAGCTTATGAGAAAACTGAAGCTCAAAGAGGTTAAGGACACAACCTAGCCAGAGTTGCAAGTTAGTGTTCCTTCTGCTACTCTCCCTAAGTCAGGCTGGACCACTTCCAACCACTGCTTCATGAAACACAAGTCACTTCTGGAACTTCTGTGCTTCATCCACCCAATGCTACATGTCTGGTACCTTTTTGGGCCCTGAGTTTAGAATATTGTGGGTCCCAGCTCTTACAGTCAACCTCCTTTCAATAGAATGGGGCAAGCAATGCCTATTTTGCAGGTTTACCAGATAAATTAAAGCTTTTAACACCAAGTCCTGTTCTTCCTTTCATTCAACCTAATTTGTTTTTCTATCTACTAGAGCTCTGGTTCTACCCTCTGGGACCCACTTCCCTCCCGTGAGACCTTCACAGAGGGATGGCCTCACTGCAAGAGAGCTCAGCAGACAGGGACTGTGGAAAGGCAAGGCTGTGTTTAAGCCTGGAATCCATCACACCTGCCACCTGCAGTCTAGGTTAGCTACCAACCCTGTATGCTCACCCTCACTGACCACTGCTCCTAGGAGGTCATCAACTCTCACCTGTTCATGTGTATTGACCTTGAGCATCTTGGTACACGAGGTAATCAAATCCAAATGAAATGAGATGCTCCCACCCCTCCCAAATCCATCACTGAAATAATGTAAGCCCCCACAAAAAATGCAAGTCTACTGGTGTTTTGAAAGGGCTTCACAAAGATGGTGACCCCAAATTCTCTAGAGTATGGCTTGACGGGCTCAAGGAAGCTGGGCCCATCATGAGAGACCATGATGCTTTTGAAAATTAAAAAAAAAATAAAATCCTGGCCGAGCACAGTGTAATCCCAGCACTTTGGGAGGCCGAGACGGGCGGATCACGAGGTCAGGAGATTGAGACCATCCTGGCTAACACGGTGAAACCCCGTCTCTACTAAAAAATACAAAAAACCAGCCGGGCGAGGTGGCGGGCGCCTGTAATCCCAGCTACTCGGGAGGCTGAGGCAGGAGAATGGCGTGAACCCAGGAGGCAGAGCTTGCAGTGAGCTGAGATCCGGCCACTGCACTCCAGCCTGGGCGACAGAGCAAGACTCCGTCTCAAAAAAAAATAAAATAAATAAAATAAAATAAAATCCTAAGCCCCCCAACCATCTGTATGGACCCCTCCTCTCAGTCAAGGGCATTCCAAGTTAACCTGAAAAGCTAGTTTGGGCCATGGTGGGAAGAGGGTGCCAGCCATGCCTCATTATACCCTGTAACAGGCTCCTTAAAGTCTGATGAGAAGCATTTGATTTATTTTCTCTGAAGCCTGCTGGCTGGAGGCTTCATCTGTGTAAAACCTTGGTCTCCACAACCCCTTATTGTAACCCAGACATTACTTTCTATTGATTCCAGGTCTTTAGATAGTAACTCTTTCAACAAATTGCCAATCAGAAAATCTTTGATTCTGCCTATGACAACACCCCTAGGCCTTGAGCTGTCCTCCCTCTAAAGACCAAACCACTGTACATCTTACATGTATTGACTGGTGTCATGTCTCACTAAAATGTACTAAATGTGTAAAACTAAGTTGGAGCCAGACCACCTTGAACACGTTCTCAGGATCTCCTAAAGGTTGTGTCACAGACCATCAGTCACTCACATTTGGCTCAGAATAAATCTCTTCAAATATTTTACAGAGGTTGACTCTTTTTGGCAACACTTTCCTGGCTGGCAGTCAGGATTCTACCTTCTGTCAAATTAGGACATTGTTAACTTCCACATAAGGGATTTCTGATTCCACAAGATAAGCAACAGGACCTTAAGTGGTTTTCAGTGATTGATGTCAGTGCAACAGTGCTGGGGACTTGTACCACCTCGGTAGCCAAAAGGAACACAGATACAGGAACCCTGCTTGAGAACATCTGCCCTTTAATTTGCATTTAAAATCAGTTTCTTTAAATACTTTAGTTACAAGTTCTGAATAGTGAAGACAGAGTAGTAGATGCTGCAGGCACTCAGTATTGGCTCCCACCCCTTCCCCCCTCCCCCACCCCCAGGCCTCACTTCTTGGCTCAAGATACAAAAGGGCACTCTCTACTGGCCCTGGTGTCAAATGTCAGCAGTCTCAGGCCTGGATGCGGTTGGATACAAAGCCATGAATCCCAGTAGCTTTCACTCGCATTTAACCATGCTCCAAGGAATTCCAATGATTGTGCCCAGATCCACGGGCAACACACCGTAGAAATGACCTCATCCATTTCACTACTATGTACTAACACCCTCAGGGTGGTTTCCTACCCCAGTCCATGTCCTCCAGATCTGTGTCCTGCAGAGGAAGAGACAAGGCCCCACTATAACGCAGGAAGGAATAAGAACTGCCTCCTCAGCCCATGTGCTTACAGCAACGTCATTGAAAAGCTCAAGTCAATCTGAGTCAGTCTAGAGGAGACCTCCCTTCCCTAGTCTCTACCAGGCTCCGGCCCTTCCTCGGGACCACGCTAGGTCCCACTGCCATGATGTGCTAGAATCTGCTCTAAGTAAGAACAAGGTGCTAGAATGAGGCCCAGCAACCAGGAAAGGGTTTGGAAAGGGTTGCTACAGCCCCATCTGTGTCAGATTGTGCCAAGGCGAGTCTTCCTGGTGTAAGCCTATGATGGAGAGCGTCCGCCCGGGCTCTCCTATGGTGATTACAACATGTGACCTCAGGGGACCTCTGCCCTCTCCTCCCACTCACACACCCAGATCCCCTGGCCTGTGCTTCCTGGAAGAGGTAGAAGAGGCATCTTGAAGTCAATGACAACGGAGAATGAAGGTGCCACTGAAGAAGCAAAGCAGCACCTCTTTGCCTGTGTTCAATCCCTCCACACAAGTGGAATCAAGGGAGAATGTGCACAGCCAGGACAGAGGCTGCTCTGAGCTTGGGAGGCACAGCACCTCCTAAACATCTCTGCAGAACAAACTTTCAAACTTAATAACATGGTCCCCGGGGGTTTCTCTATAGTATACCAGCACTAGGGAGAAGCAAAATCATCTCTGCGGAGGGTTGATGGAAGAAAGGCAGGAATATGGATGAGCATCCATTAAGGCTCTCTCTCTCAAGCCTAAGGAATTACGATATTCGAGAGTATGAGACAGGTGCAGAGAGGGAGAGAGCCTGGCAGGAACACCAAGAAAAGACCTGTGACTGCTGGTTACATAGTGCTCTGCTTCCTTGCTTGAGGCCAACAGCATGTGCCTGCCTGTCACCAGGCTAACCCAGGACCCATGACGGGACAGGGAGAAGACTGATTTTCAGTTCCTGCATGATCAATTTATAGGGTGTGTGGCTTCCTCCTAAAGATCCAGGAGGAGGACTCTGGGATCCTCTACCGCTGCCTTGATTTTGCGGAGGAAAGTCACAGCCTCTCTGCCGTCAATCAGCCGGTGGTCGTAGGTCAGTGCCACGTACATCATGGGCCGCACCTCCACCTACAGAGAGGAAAGGTCAATAGGTTTGTCCCCAGCAAGCCACAGCCAGCCTTGCTGAAGGAGATTCAGCACGGCCCATAAGAAAGTTCCTATTTCCAGAGCCTTTCCTATTGATGTTGCCTCTGCATATTTACAGTATTTTCAAAGACCAGGCCTTACCCTCAGTGCAAAGCTTCCCCACTCAGAAACAAAGTTTGCCAAGAAAACTGTCCTCTCACAACTGTCTTTTATTTTTTAAAAACATACACTGCCCTCTAATGCATCTGCTGCCTACAAGGAAAGTTTTCCCTTCAGTTCTGGCTGCCTGTACTTGCTTCTCTGGGGTTAGAATTAAAAAAAAAAAAAAAATTAAGCTGGGGTCTACAAATTCTGGAATTATATGTGTAGTTGGGTGTGTGGGCATTTTCCAGGAAGAGCTACGGATTTTGGTTTCACACAGGATTCAGTAACCCAAAAGGATTCTAAACACAGGAGTTCCCAGAAAGCTTTTTGATATCAACATATCTTCTAAGGGCCAGCTCAAGCCCCTTTAATACTTAATTCTCTGAACTCCCGGGAAACTTCCAAGCTTTATCATACAACTTGCCAGCTCGTAGACTGACATGCATAAATGTCATCTGTTTCCCAGGGGCAAGGGACCACGTCTCCAACTATATCTCCCACTCCATAGAAGCAAACAAGCCTTCTCAGCTCAGTGGTTCTCAAACTTGAATATGTATCAGGATCATCTGCACTTCCTAAGTCTGGGATGGGGTCTAAGAATATGCATCTCTAACAAGGTCCCAGATGATGCTGATCCAGACCACAATTTGATAATCAGTGCCTTAGCTATTAGAAACTAAGAAATGGAACTTAGGCCTGAAATTATAGTTAATGTTTTGCAATTAGCATTTAGTTGGATTTCCCCTTCATCAAGACCTAGCCACTAGGACCCTAGAAGTGAGTTCCTACCTTGCCTCCTACAGCCACTGGCCTGTCAAAGATGGCATGCATCCCCAGGATGGCAGACTGAGGGGGGTTAATAATGGGTGTTCCAAAGAGCGAGCCAAAAACGCCTCCATTGCTAATGGTGAAGGTACCGCCATCCATATCTTCAATGGCAAGTTCATTCTTTCGGGCCTAAAAACAGATTTCGTAATTGAAATATTAAGCCAACCCAGCTTCCTTCATCTAAAGTCAGTCCATAATCCCAGCACTTTGGGAGGCTGACGCAGGAGGACTGCTTGAGGCCAGTTCAAGGTCAACCTGGGCAACATAGTGAGACCCCACCTCTACAAAAAACTTTATTAGCTAGGCGTGGTGGTGCACACCTGTAGTCCCAGCTACTCAGGAAGCTGAGGCAGGAGAATCGCTTGAGCCCAGGAGTGCAAGGCTGCAGTAAGCTATGACGCGACCACTCTGCTCCAGCCTGGGCAACACAGTGAGACCCTGCCTCTAAAAACAAAAAAAGCGAAGGAAGTCCAGAAAGCTTGTATCATGAGACTGATGGCACAAGTGCCAGCTTCCGTGTGACAGTTGTCCGGCTGAGGTGTCTATGACCAGGGCTCCACCAGAGAAAAGGCACAACTTCATAGAGCTGAAGACTTCAAAGAAGATCTTTTCTAGCAGGTCTCATCTGATGAGATTTCAGTTACCAGAGCGCGGTGAACTCCACCAGATAGATAAAATACTTAGCTCTCATGGGCCACTGCTTTTCTCAGGGGCTATGCACTTGACGTTCCATGAGCACTGCTCGCTGGCGAGCCCAGCCTTCCGAAGGCTCTCTTCCCTCGCCTGCTCAGTAGCTTGTATACATCTTTCTACTTTACCTTCTCTCCCAGTTCAGTGATGGTCCGTTCAATATCTGCATAATTCATAGCTTCCACATTCCTGATGACTGGAACCACCAGACCCTGAAGAGGGTGAAGAGCTGTTTTCAGTTGCAAATTAACATTACCTTTTATAGTTACAACTCCCTTGATTCAACCAGTGGTATCCCCTCCCTAGAATACCTTCATTACTCAATGTGATTAACAGAAAGTCTTAAGATAAAAGAATGTGGCATGGTTTAAAAGAAAAAAAGTTACTAACTCCTTCCTAAAAATACAGAATTAAAGAAATGATTTCTCTTGTGTGATCTCCTTCTTCACACAGATAAGGTGAGGGTCTAAGACCAGCGTTCCCATCTCCTGCCCCAACATACCCGTGGGGTGGCCACTGCAACACTGATGTCAATATAATCCCTATACACCACCTCTTTGGTTGTATCGTCAATCACTATGAGAGAGAAAATACATGTTACACACAACTCCCCAGGCAGGCCAAGGCTAATGAGGTAATATCTGCATTAACAGAGTAAAAATCTGCAGAGCTTGATACAGTGTGGGCGGACCAACCACCATGAACACCATAGCATTATGCAAGGCAGCTGGCATTCCACTTACTCCATCCCAACCAAGCGTAGTATCTCCCAAGTCCCCTGACTGAGCCTGGGCAGAGGAGCATCCATTTCTTTGGCAGCCCTAAGAAGGGCTCAACACACTGGCTTACATAGGATAGGTATGCACTAAATTCTCGTTAAGTAGCTCTATTCAAGCTCTCCCTTTGCAGAGAATGACTAAGGTTAACAAATGTTCCAAAAAAGGGCAAATTTGGAAAGGAAAAGGGGTACAGAGATGCTACACATTCTCTGCTTCCGACTCTCAACAAGAGGAAGGGGGGAGATCCAAGAGTAAGCGGGGTGATCTGGCTTTGAAATATGCTACCTTGAGAGATGGCAAACCAGCATCTGAAAATGTACACCTAGCACTAAGGGGAAAATAAAGGCTTGGGAATCATTTCCACAGAAAGTCCACATTGTATTGTTAGATAAGACATCCAGAGGAGGCCGGGCGCGGTGGCTCAAGCCTGTAATCCCAGCACTTTGGGAGGCCGAGACGGGTGGATCACGAGGTCAGGAGATCGAGAGCATCCTGGCTAACACGGTGAAACCCCGTCTCTACTAAAAAAAAAATACAAAAAACTAGCCGGGCGAGGTGGCGGGCGCCTGTAGTCCCAGTTACTCGGGAGGCTGAGGCAGGAGAATGGCGTAAACCCGGGAGGCGGAGCTTGCATGTAACGTGAAAAAGAGGCCACGAGAACTTTTGAGAGCCGCCTACATGTGTGGGTAAGCAGAAGGGGCCCACTGAAAAAGACAGCATCAGTCAGGGAGGCATAAGAAGAATGGGAAAAACAAGAAGGTATATATATGGGCAAAACAAAGATGGCCTTCTACCTCCTTAGAGCACACTATTCAACAGGAGGGACTAGGGCTTCTGCTTCTAGACCTTTAGGGCCCCTGACATTGCTGAGGATGGCAAAAGTATCACTGCCCCCTCTCCCATCTCCCAAGGAACAGAGAAGTGTGTCAACAGGAAAGCAAAGTGCTTGTTAGGTCCACACTACAATGACATAGGTGAGTAAAAAGGAAAGAAAACGAGCACCAAGTCCATGAAAGAGAGGCCAAGCCCAAGCTCCCAGTGAGGCCCATCGACCTGAGATCGAAGGTCAGCCAGGAGCCTACACCAAGTGTGGAAGTCAGGCCCCAAGGTAACAGGGCCTGTGGAGCTGGGGAAGGGGAGGAAGCCAGAACACGAGCTTCCACCTTGACAGGAGACAGCCTGGAGAGCTGGGCTATCCCAGAACTGCCTGCTGCCTGAGCAGCTGCCAAGCAGTACGCTGGGAAGAGAAACTGTCCTGCCCAGCTGGTGGGGAGAAAGTAATCATGATGCTGCTTCAAGGAAGTGAACCAATAAATCCCTGGGGAAGATACTCATATTTCTATAGGTAGCAAATAAAAAGCCTTGGTCTGTTGATCCTCTGCATGTGGGAGCAGGTCTGTGCTCATACACCTACCTCCCAGGACCTCTCCAATTCCGGCCACAAGCAACTCACCTGCATTTACAACAGGCTGTTCCTGCAAGGCAAAGGCTGAGGCCTTCACAAATGCCGACATGAAGCCTAGTTTGAGGTTATGTTTCTTCAAAAACGCCTCTTTGTGCCGAGCCCTCATCTCCTGGATGTTACTGTGAAAACATTACAAAACAAACTGACCACAAAGCCTGTATTTTGACTTTCACACAGGTTTCTCACTCCATATACACAATCAGGTGAGAGCTTTTCCCTCACTCTGGACCATTACCTTAGTTCAAGTTTTGAAATAGTCTACCTGAGGTTAACACAGTAACTCTGTTCTTTTTTTTTTTTTTTTTTTTTTTTGAGACGGAGTCTTGCTCTGTCACCTAGGCTGGAGTGCAGTGGCCAGATCTCAGCTCACTGCAAGCTCCGCCTCCCAGGTTCACGCCATTCTCCTGCCTCAGCCTCCCGAGTAGCTGGGACTACAGGCGCCGCCACCTCGCCCGGCTAGTTTTTTGTATTTTTAGTAGAGACGGGGTTTCACTGTGTTAGCCAGGATGGTTTCGATCTCCTGACCTCGTGATCCGCCCGTCTCGGCCTCCCAAAGTGCTGGGATTACAGGCTTGAGCCACCGCGCCCGGCCAGTAACTCTGTTCTTTTACAAAGAAATATAAAGGAATCAGGCCCAATCTGTCTTTAAGGTGGGTTGAGCTCTTTACAGGGCTCCTTCATGGTCTAGAAGTCAGATTTCAGTGACACATCATATGAACAAGAGATCACACAGCACACCAACATCCTTCCCCTGAATAACTGAGCTATCCATCTTGAAAAAAAAAAATGTTTTAAAGTATAAACAAAATCTACAAAATAAGCAATATTCTTTTTATTTATTGTTAGAATACAAAAAAAAAACCCCACCAAATCTGAGTGTAACTCCCATGTGATACTCCTCCTATCTCTTGATTAGTGGAGACTAAAATAAACACTTCACGGGTACATGAGGCTCCATGTGGGAAAAAGCAGTCATGGCTATGCACGGAAGGGTATAACCCAGTGTTCTTTCAGACTCATGGAAAGTCATATTCATTCTTCATCTTTCCAGAGTTAGCAGTTCCATCCACTTATTCTTTCAAACAGGCACTAACACCTACTACATGTGAGGGTCAGGGCCAGGCACCAAGATACAAAGCTAATTAAGACATAGCTCTTGCCCTTAAGATTAGTTTAATGGCTGTGATTTCTTGGTATTTAGAAAAGTGGCCACCTGTGGTTTAGGCTGCTCCCCTTCAGATGAAGCGGCAAGTCTTCTGAAAAGCCTTTACAACATGAACAGGCTTTATTCTTTTGGGACTGGTTTTTTTCAAAGACACATTGCAGAGTTAGTGGGAAATGGCTTTCCCATCACTTTGCTGCAGAAACCTCAGTATTTATTGGAATGCAATAATGCAGTTCTACGATGAAAATTGAATTTAACTTTATCTCAGGGCCAAATGCTCAGTTCTCCCTTTCTCCCTCTAATGGCCTAATTAGACATTAGCATGAAAGGTAAGATGTGGTACAATTTTAACAGCCCCCTTCAAATCTTTTGTTTTTGAAAAAGGAAGTTTTTCCAAGGGGGACTGATTGGGTTTAAAATGCTTGTTTTCCTGATTCTAACCTTATTTAGTGCTAGGATTACCACCCTAAACACATTACTGGTTCCCAAGACACAAGAGCTGCAGAAGAGGGAAAGAGATGTGATAAACATCTCTGCTCTCAAACCTGCCCAAACGTTATTGTCTGGTCATTAAGTAGTTTCTATTTCAGAGCTCTGCCCTTGGAGGCAAAGGCTGGGACAATAGGGGAAGGGAGAAGGTCTCAGAAAGGTCCCTTATGGGTTAGCTGATCAGCAGAAGACCCAAAGGGCACTCGATCTAAACCAAATTAGGCTGCAGCAAGACTGCAAGCCATTGTTAAGTGACACCTTGATTAGCTGCTGAAAGGAGATCCAGCTATTATGTATGCTTACTTTCCAATCAAAGCTGTTGGGCCAACTGCATCTTTCAGGGCCACAAATATTTACATGTTTTGTCTTAAGAAATCGGGTAGAATTTCAAAGTCCAATTCAATTTGTGTACAATTTGGCCCTAATGCACTGAAACATAAGCTGCAGCCTTTGTGATTCATTAGTCAAGGTCCTTCCCCTACATCCTATGAACGAGAGAGAAATCTTTGGCTTGAATGTCATCCAGTCTCTTCAGAAAGTTTCCCAATAGAATGGATGACATCTAGTAAAACAGGTCACAGAGCCCTACTCTAAACAATGCCACAGCACACTATCAAGAAAATACTCCCTTCTCCCTATTTTTCAAACTCTTTCCAAAGAAAAGCAAATTTCTCTAATGAAAAGTAGATTTGAAGACTAAACCCTCAGGACAAAAAGAAACAAAGAGATGACCTGAGACTTGATTTGCTTCCTGACTTAAATATAAACTCCTACCCTGGCATTCAAAACATTCTAAAATAAGGATCCAACCTTCTTTACCATTCTTTGCTATACATAATCCTCACAACAGAAATTATTTTTGACAATTTCTCAAATGTGTCTTCTACTTTCCCATCTCATGGTCTACACTGTTAACATCGTCTGGAATGACCTTTCTCCACAAGGCTGACAAAATGCTAGCCATTCTTGAAGACCTGTTTAAAAATTCTTTTCTGGCCAGGCATGGTGGCTCATGCCAATAATCCCAGTGGGAGACCAAGGCAGGAGGATGGCCTGACCCTAGAAGTTCAGGAGACCAGCCTGGGCAACATAGCAAGATCTTGTCTCTACAAAAACTAAAAACATTGGCCAAGCCTGGTGGCACACGCCTGTGTTCCCAGTGGTCCCAGTCATTTGGGAGGCTGAGGCAGGAGGATCACTTGAGCCTCCCAAGTCCACACCACCATACCTAATTTTTTTTTTTTTTTTTGAGCTAGTCTCTTCTGTTGCCCAGGTTGGAGTGCAGTGGCACAATCTCTGCCACTGCAACCTCCTCCTGGGTTCAAGCAATTCTCGTGCCTCAGCCTTCCCATTAGCTGGGATTATAGGCATGTGCCACCATGCCTGGGTAATTTCTGTATTTTTACTAGAGGCAGAGTTTCACCATGTTGGCCAGGCTGGTCTCGAACTCCTGGCCTGGCCTCATGTGATCCAACCACCTTAGCCTCCCAAAGTGTTGGGATTACAAGTGCGAGCCACTGCACCCAGCCCTCACTTGGCTAATTTTAAAATTTTATGTAGAGACAGTCTCGCTATGTTGCCCAGGCTGGTTTCCAACTCCTAAGCTCAAGCGATCCTCCTTCCTTGCCCTCCCAGAGCTCTGGGATTACAGGCACGAGCCATGGCGCCCAGTCTATAACCCCACTGAATTCCACAGTACAGTACTCTGTATACAGTACACACTCAAAACATGTTTGTCAAATTTCTCTTCCTGACAGTGCTGATACCTGAACACATCAAAATCTTGAAGAAAACAGGTGAGTCAACAATTAGCTCACTATAGAAATTGGCATACCCAGTGAATTAGTACCTTTGGTTAACATTCTAAGGTTATTTAAAAACACAACTTGTTTTCCATTTCACTATCAAAACTGGGTAAAATGAAAGACAAGCCTAGCCTATCTTTGCCTTTTCATCTACCCAATTCTGAATCACTTAGGAAAACATGTAAGGAGCAACCCCTGTGTGAAAGAAGTAGGGTGTGGTGCCCGGGCTCTTGGCATGCTGTCAAGGCTTCTCCACCCCGAGTGGGAGACCTTTGCATAAACCACGTTGGCCTGGTTGTCCCATCTCTGTTTGGCAACCTGACACTAGTCAGTGTGTACAACTATGACTACTCTCATTTATCAGAAATCACAAGATTCAGGTTTAAAAGTCTAAAATGCTAAGTTGTTGGGTTTTTCTTGAGACAGGGCCTCAGTCTGTCACCCAGGCTGGGGTGCAGTGGCATGATCTCAGCCCACTGTACCCTCAACCTCCTGGGCTCAAATGATCCTCCCATCTCAGCCTCCCAAGTAGCTGGGGCTACAGGTGTGCACCACCACACCTGGCTAATTTTTGTATTTTTTGTCGAGGTGGGGTTTCACCTTGTTACCCAGCTGGTCTTGAACTCCTGGACTCAAGCAATCTGCCTGCCTTGCCCTCCCAAAGTGCCAGGATTATAGGTGTGAGCCACTACACCTAGCCAAGGCTAAGGTTAAGATCATGGAGAAGGCAGGCATAGTATCAGGAAAGCCAATTAGAGAAGAAGCCAGTGGGTTGCTCTGTGAAAGTTAACAATAAACAGGCCGGGCGCAGTGGCTCACAACTGTAATCCCAGCACTTTGGGAGGCCAAGGCGGGTGGATCACGAGGTTAGGAGATCGAGACTATCCTGGCTAACATGGTGAAATCCTGTCTCTACTAAAAATATATAAAATATATAAAAAAATATAAAAAATTAGCCGGGCGTGGTGGCGGGCGCCTGTAGTCCCAGCTACTCAGGAGGCTGAGGCAGGACAATGGTGTGAACCCAGACAATGGCGTGAACCTGGGAGGTGGAGCTTGCAGTGAGACAAGATCGCCCCACTGCACTCTAGCCTGGGAGACAGCGAGACTCCGTCTCAAAAAACAAAACAACAACAAAAAAAACAATAAACAAAGCAAAGAGATACCTCTTCCCTGACAAGTTAGTTTTAGAATCAGCACTAGATAAGGAGATAAGGACAGGGGCAAGTTCAAGTGTTCTCTAACAAAAAAGGGCTTAGGGGATAAGAGGGGCTAGAGACACTACCTCATGTCAATCTCGTTAAAAGTTGTCAGCATTGCACATGTATTCTGGGCCTCCTTCAGACGCTGAGCGATGCGCTGCCGCATCCTGTTCATTTTCTCCTGAAAGCGAGAGTGGAACAAGCATTGACAATCTGATCTCTCTGGGTCAAGCATTCCCCATGTAGTCAGAAAGAACATGGCTTGCCACGAGTGGATGGCCAAGGGCTATAGTATCTAAGTAAAACAAGAGCTCTAGGCTTCCCTTTCCTGTGGTGGCCCTTTCTCCTCCAAGCAAAAACATGCAAACACAGGCCAAAACTACTCACTCAGATGTGCCTGAAGCTTGACCAAGAATGAAGGCTCAGAAACGGTGATTTAAAAACCAAAACCAATTTATGAAAGAATGTAGTGTAGTCTAGCCAACATAAGAATCATAAGAAAAAGGGCACTTTCTATTGCTAAAGACTTGCATGACAATAGCTATTTGTGGAACGGAACCTCATAAGCAACAAACTTTTGAGGCTATCATATTTTTAGGAAGTATTCTCAGGCAGAGGAACCACACTCTTGACCATACTTCCTTGAGGTTTTATGTCTGCACCTGACAGCTATTGCTACTGAGTATTATCCCTTAGCTACAGCTACGTATCCCGGAAGTATAGGAATAGAGCTCACTAAACCACCTCTCGAAGTGTGTGACATCGTGGGAGGAAGGGGGTGAGTTACTAAGCTACCATCCCCTACAAATATTTAACTTACCCAAGGCTTTCAATGGTAGCATAATATAGCAGGAAAGCCACTGAACAAGCATTCAGAAGACCTCGGGTTCTAGTCCTATCATTCGATGGTGATGTGACTATGAAGAAGTTATATCCTAAACTCCCTTTGTCAAGGTTGAGGGAATGAGTTGCCAGCCATTCAAAGGTAGGCACCACCACACCCATACTCCACTAATCTCAACACTTCCCCCTGCCTTTTTCCTGGAAGTGGTCCGCAGAGGCTTACCCGATGTTCTGAACGCAGACCTTTGCCAGCTCCTGGCTCAGCTAGTGGTGGGGCAGCAGTGGGTTTCACTGCAGACACTGAAAATGAAGAGAGGATAAAGTGGCATCAGACAAAAAAGGAAACATCTACTAAGTTTGTGCCAGTGCTTTCATATGTACTGTTACTTAACCTTCAAGATATTCTGAGGTGTATTAGTATCACTCCAACTTCACAGATGAACAATCTGTTCAGATAAATTAAGTGACTAGCCTAAAGACACACAGCTAGTAACAGAAAGCTGAGATGCAAAACAGAACTTCGGATACAAAGTCTAGAATTCTTTCTACAAAGCAGTCAACCTGGCCTGTTCAGAACCATGATTAGTCTTAGAGTTTACCCTGTGAGGGAACATATTAGACGAGATGTTCTCCCACATGACACGTGGGAGTTGGAAGCCTACCAGGTTTGCTAGAAGGAGGTTGTGAGGGTGAGGGCACTGGTGGCATCTGAGTGGGTATGGGTGCTGCAGGGGGAGGAACTGGTGCTGCTGTAGGTTCTGCCTTTGGGGCTGCAGCAGCAGGAGCTTCGGCCGGTTTGGCCTTAGCAGGAGCAGCTGAAAAACAAGAAAAGTAGATGCCACTGGCACTATCTGAAATGGAAAGCAATCAAATCACAGCTACTAAGCCAAATTTAGTGGCAAAAACTCTAGCTCCAATCAAGTAACAAATGTCTACTGGGTATCTGCAATATGCAAGGCACTATGAGACACACACACAATGACATAAGGCACTATTCGCTATTCCTCAGGGTCCCTAAATGTCCATCAGATAACTGGCTCAATTTAGCTCCCTTCTCGATTTCACAGGTTTCTACTGAATAAATTCAGCAAGTACTTTCAAAGCACCTACCAAGCCCAAGAAAATGTAAACTTCCAAGAGAAAAAAAAAGTCTAGGCAATTTAAAATATTGAAATGCATACCTAAACGTATTTCTAATTACTGATATTCTCCATCCTCTATTCTAACATTATATATGCAAGACTACTACTAAAAAATAGGCTGGGTGCAGTTGCTCATGTCTGTAATCCCAGCAGTTTGGGAGGCCAAGGCAGGCGGATCACGAGGTCAACAGATCAAAACCATCCTGGCCAACATGGTGAAACCCCGTCCCTACTAATACAAAAATTAGCTGGACGTGGTGGCACGCACCTGTAGTCCCAGCTACTCAGCAGGCTGAGGCAAGAGAATCACTTGAACTCTGGAGGCAGAGGTTGCAGTGAGTCAAGATCAGGCCACTGCACTCCTGCCTGGGCAACAGAGCAAGACTCCATCTCAAAAAAAATAATAAATAAAAAAAAATAAAAAATAAAAATTCATCGAGGGCTAACTTAGGCTTAAGAAAGTGCTTCATCCAGGATGACGCATAAATCACTGAGGACAAGTAATAATCTCACAACTTTAAATGAAATGTTTGTTTCTATTTTTCTCCCATCTGGACATTACATCCAGGGATAGTGCTAAGACAAACTTCTGCAACAGGAGGACTACCCTTATTTCCTAGCCTTCTACCATATATGGTTTCTACTCTGAGCTTCTGGTCTTGCCTGATTAACCTCAATCATGTGGTCGATCTGCCTTATTAGTGTAACAATGAAAAAGAAATAGACATTTGTGACTCGTTGGTCTACGAGTATGATTCTCGCTTAGGAAAAAGAAATAGAGTTTTTAGTGGTTATGAAATTTCACTAAGAGTCAGATAAACAGTTATTAATCTCTAATCCTATCAGGTCTAGTACAAAGTATTTTGTTTCTCATTTCTTCCCAAAAGAAATACCAACCCTTCCTAGAGATATGAGAGAATAGATGTGAAAAGAAACAACACTGAATTCCCCATAATAGACAACGAGCAGGCCGGGCGCGGTGGCTCAAGCCTGTAATCCCAGCACTTTGGGAGGCCGAGACGGGCGGATCACAAGGTCAGGAGATCGAGACCATCCTGGCTAACACGGTGAAACCCCGTCTCTACTAAAAAAAATACAAAAAATTAGCCGGGCGAGATGGCGGGCGCCTGTAGTCCCAGCTACTCGGGAGGCTGAGGCAGGAGAATGGCGTGAACCCGGGAGGCGGAGCTTGTAGTGAGCTGAGATCCGGCCACTGCACTCCAGCCTGGGCGACAGAGCGAGACTCCGTCTCAAAAAAAAAAAAAAAAAAAAAAAAAAAAAAAAAATAGACAACGAGCATTTCCTTTGAGCATTACGTCAGCGCTCAAAAAGTTCTGAAGCATTTCAGATTTTGGATTTTCAGTTTTGGAGCATTTCAGATTTTGAGTTTTCAGATTAGGTATGCTCAATCTGTATATCTATAAGAAAAGGTTCAGTTTCTCAGCTCCTGCTAAGAAACACCCATGGAAAGAACAGAGTATAAGGTTTATTTTTTTAAAAATAAACTTTTCTTCTAGAATTTGACATTTAAAGTTCACACTATATATAAATTTACCCCTTATTCCCTCAACTAAGGGCAGCTGGAATGATAGAGTCTTTGACATATCAGGGAATTAGCACATTATGCTCAGTCCCAATCCCAAGAGGGAACACTGGAGACCTTGACCACCAGGAGAACTTCTTTACCACCAGTTTTCCTGAGTGTGAAAAGTGGAGTGCCTCCTTCGACTTTTCCCCCATCAGGTACCAAAAGAGCTTCAATCACGCCATTTGCTGGTGATGGAACCTGCACAGATGTCTGGAAGAGGAAGACAGATGGAGAAAGTCCAAATGTTTATCCAGCATTAGAAAATTAGCTGTATAGAATCTCCAATGAAGCCGGGCATGGTGGTTCATGCCTGTAGTCCCAGTACACTGGGAGGCTAAGGCAGGTGGATCACTTGAGGTCAGGAGTTCAAGACCAGCCTGGCCAACATGGTGAAACCCCATCTCTACTAAAAATTACAAAAATATAATCCCAGCTACTTGGGAGGCTGAGGCAGGAAAAATCGCTTGAACCTGGCAGGTGAAGCCAATATCGCGCCATTGTACTCCAGCCTGGGTGACAGAGCGAAACGCCATCTCAAAACAACAACAACAAAAACCTCCAATGAGTCACAAGAGTTGCCACACAATATATAAGGCCCTGCACACAAACACCTAAGGCCACAATTTCAGAGCAAGGGTGATGACAAGTCAACGCTATTGTGAAGATTCACTCTTTCTGTCCTTTCTCAGAAACATTCAGGCAATATTCAGTTAATAGGTTTCCAAGTGATACAGGAAAAACTGGAAACAGCTTACTTACCCTCCTCACCCCCTCACCACACACTACAAGACTAAAGCTACTAAATGAAGTACATAGTACACACACAGCAAACAATTGAAAGTTAAATGCAGGTCAGGCGCGGTGGCTCACACCTGTAATCCCAACACTTTGGGAGGCAGAGGCAGGCAGATCACCTGAGGTGAGGAGTTTGAGACCAGCCTGGCGAAACCCTGTCTCTACAAAAAGTACAAAAATTAGCTGGGTGTGGTGGCATGCGCCTATAATCCCAGCTACTAGGGAGGCTGAGGCAGGAGAATCGCTTGAACCCGGGAGGTGGAGGTTGCAGTGAGCTGAAATCAGGCCACTGCACTCCAGTCTGGGCAACAGAGCAAGACTCTGTCTCAGAAAAAAAAAAAAAAGGAAGTTAAATGTAAAAAGTTTTTTTTTTTAATTGAACGAATCCAATAATTTTACAACTGAGGTTAGAGCCAGTTAAAAATTATCTCTAAACAAGTTAAGTCCCTGTTTCTTTCATTAGGTTAACTAAGGGAAGCCCATGAAAAACTGGTAATATAAGATAAGCCTACCTTGTCAGTTTCAATCTCACAAACCACTTCATCTTCTGCAACGGTGTCTCCAACAGCTGAAAAGACAATCAAAGTCTACCTGTTAGCCGGGAGCCTCCAGTATGTTACAAGAACCCTTTCCTACAGGGCCAGCAGAAAGTACGTATGTAAAGAAAAGGGCAGAGCTATAAATTCTACAACTATCCTTGGGGGAGGGGAGAATTTTAGAAAGCACTTAAACTTAAGAAGTGAGAGGAGCCAGGCACAGTGGCTCACGCCAACACTTTGTGGCAGGCCAAGGCGGGCAGATCACCTGAGGTCAGGAGTTTGAGACCAGCCTGACCAACATGGTGAAACCCCATCTCTACTAAAAATACAAAAAACTTGGCCATGCGTGGTGGTGGGCACCCGTAATCCCAGCTACTCGGGAGGCTGAGGCAAGAGAATCACTTGAACCTGGGAGGTGGAGGCTGCAGTGAGCCGAGATCATACCACTGCACTCCAGGCTGGGAACAGAGTGAGACTCTGTCTCCAAAAAAAAAAAAAAAAAAAAAAAAAAAAAAGAGAGAGAAAAAAGAGAGAAAAAAAGAACTAAATCTCACCTTTCTCCCACCTGACATCTCCCTCTGTGACAGACTCTGCAAATGCTGGGGTTTTGACTGTAACCAAGTCATCCTCTAGGAAAAATGCAAAAAAGAAAATCACAAGTAGTTCATTTTTCATTATTTTTCTTTAATTAAACTCAATAAATTGTTGCTTTTCCCATAAAATTCCATTCCCAAGAAGGCAGGTACTTACTGCATACAGCTGTAGTTCTGAAGAAGCGAACACTGAAGACACTGTTGTTGTTAATGCTACAAAAGAAACGGACGTTAACTCCTTTAGCAGGTGAACCACTCACACTTTAGTTAAGGCCCCATGGGTCACCTTTCCCTTAAACAGTGACTCTTGACCAGGGGTGTCCATCAGTGTCACTTTGGGGAGGAACTTTTTCAAAGTTCACATGTCTAGGCCTCTCCCCCAGGGATTCTGACTCAGCAGGTCTGAAGTAGAGCCTAATGACCCAGGTACCTTAGACAGTGAGCTCCCCAAGTATGCCCAGGCCCCTGTGTTGCAATGCAATGCCAGCTCTCACAAAACAGACTTACATTTGGTTCTTTAAAGAAAAAATAAGCACCTTGGTCCTTTGTAGACCAAAAGGACTTAGAATCTTGATTTGGTGTTTTGTTTTTTTAAGACTTGCTCTGTCACCCAAGCTAGAGTGCAGTGGCATGATAATAGTTCACTGTAACCTCGAACTCCTGGACTTAAGGGATCCTCCCACCTCTGCCTCCCAAGTAACTGGGACTACAGGCACATGTCACCCAGCTAATTTTTTTAAATTACTCTTTGTAGACTATGGACTTCATTGCCCAGATGGGTCTCCAAGATCCTGCCCAAAGCACTGGGATTACAAGAGTGAGTCACCATGTCCAGCCAGGTCTCTTTCTTAACTAAATCCAGGATAGATATATGGCTTGCCCAGGGTACAAGCCATTGTGCAAGGTATAATGGAATTTCTGCCTTCAAGATAACAGATTCAGATCAGATAAGGCAGCAAGATTAACAAGGCTATCTTGGGAGTAAAACAAGGTGTTATGCCAAAAAAAAAAAAAACAACAAAAAACCCAAAAACAAAAAAACCACACACAAACTCCATATGGTATCTCCTACTCGGTTCTCTTGCTAGAAAGCAGCACATCAATACATTCTGGACTCATTCAAAACGAACCTCAAAGACCAAGGCATTTACTAATATGGCCTTTACAGTAAATAACAGAAACTGGAGAATGAACTCACCCTGTATGCACAAAGCCATTAACAGTGGTTACCTCTGAGGAGTGAGAGATGTAGACATACATGGTATCTCTGGTTATGTGTTGCACACTTACACCATTTGGGAGAAAGATTTGGATTGATGGGGACTTTCACTTTTTACACTTCAGGATTGTTTGAATATTCTACAACAAGCATTTTTATAATAGAAAAGTAAAATAGATTTAAGTTGCCTTTAGGTATTTTTACTTTCATAACGTCAAAATAACTGTAAGATCTATGTATAACCAAGAAAAAAATGAAGATATTTAAAAACTACAGAATACAAAATGTTCTACATATAGTTTGTAACCATGTAAAGTACATGCCTACAGGCAAGAACTAACAGGTAACATGCAAGTGCAGAGACTGCTCTGCAAGTCATCCAGGAACCCAGAGCAGTGGCCACCACTACCAAGAGGCATTCGGGGGGCTAGAGAACAAGGATAAAAAAGTCTTCTCATGGACACCCTTTTTACTTTTTGAATTTTTAACCATGTAAATATAATACTATTAAGTAAAAACATAAAACCAAAAATTGTTTTACAATAAAAGATTTCTTAAATAAAGTGGGTACCTTATTCACAGAAAAGGCACAACACACACAAAGATACTGGAATAGGGTGACATGATTGGGGTGATCCCACACACAGTTCACTTTTTCCTCATTATTTACTTTCAAATATTTAGTGTATTTATGGTAGAGATTCATGATTGTCCCAATTTTCATTTAATTGCAGATGAGTAATACATTTTGAATATCTAAATAACTAGATGTTCACTGCAGAATATTAGAAATAGCAAAAAGAATACTTACAATGGGATCATACCACACAGTAGAAAATGAAATCATTTTGTAACCTGCTTTTTCCCACTTTTCATAGTGTGAACATGTGAACGTGCTACAGTTTAGCCAATCCCTTGCTCTTTGCCATTTTGAGATAAATCTGGTTATACCAGTTCTTTAGTATAGATTCCTAGAGATGGAATTGCTAGACGAAAAGGTACACACAGGCCAGGCCATGGCTCACACCTGTAATCCCAGCACTTTGGGAGGCTGAGGTGGGCGGATCACCTGATGTCAGGAGTTAAAGACCGGCCTGGCCAACATGGTGAAACCCCGTCTCTAGTAAAAATACAAAAATTAGCCAGGTGTGGTGGCGTGCGCCTGTAATCCCAGCTACCCAAGAGGCTGAGGCAGAATTGCTGGAATCCAAGAGGCAGAGGCTGCAGTGAGCCGAGATCGCACCACTGCTCTCCAGCCTGGGCGATAGAGCAAGACTCCGTCTCAAAAAAAAAAAAAAAAAAAAAAAAAAGAGAGAGAGAAAAAAAGGTACACACATTCAAAGACTTATAACTATCAAATTGTCCACCAAAATAACACAGGAATTCATATTTCTAGTACTGAGTGCAACATTTACTCAATTTAAAAAAACCAGCCAGGCACCGCAGCTCATGCCTGTATCCTCCACTTTGGGAGGCTAAAGCAAGTGGATGGATTGCTTGAGCCCAGGAGTTTGACACCAGCCCGGTTATCATGGCGAAACAATCCCATCTCTACAAAACATACAAAAATCAGCCGGGCATGGTGGCACGTGCCTGTAGTCTCAGCTACTCAGGAGGCTGAGGTGAAAGGATCTCTTGAGCCCAGGAGGCTGAGGATGCAGTGAGCCAAGATCAGGCTACTGCACTCCAGCCAAAGTGGCAGAGCAAGATCCTGTCTCAAAACAAACAACAACAACAAAAACCCTCATTGTGATGTATAGTAAGAAGCTCATCCGCTGACCCCTTCACTTTGAGGATTCTCCCTGTAGAGAAAGCAACCTGACAGCTGTTGAACAGGTAAGTAGAGAGCATTCTCTTAGCATCACCACGAAAACATTTGGAATGCAAAGCAGCATTTAAGCAACATTCATACGCAGAAGTTAATCTGAAACACACAAGGGTGGCCTTTCTCCAAACTCTGCATTATGCAGTAACAGCATTCCCTCCAAACTAGTCAGTCCCAGGACTCAACCAGTTTTAAGCTTTTACTGTTTTTAAAAAATGCTACTGAGAGGATGCTCTCAATCTCCACAATAAATGTAACCTCGAGCCTTTCAGCTGCACTTACATTCAAATAGATTATCTAGGAGCACCCTTCTATATCCCATAGAAAGAGGGTTCCAACTTAACTTTCATTACAATCTAAACACCTGTGGAGAGCGGGCACACTCCTAGTTCAACACCTGACATGGAGCTGATGTTCAAGGAACATCACATGGGAAAAGTGAACATCGAGGTTAGTCTAAGGACTCAACATAATCACCTCAATTTCTAGGTCTGGAGGCCAGTGAAGAATTCAGATGGTCAAATTTAGAACTTTATGTCTTAATAAATAACCCGTGGCCACATGTCTGTACTCCCCAATGATACTTACACAACCTTCCTGCTGTTAGGGTAACCTGGTCCCTGGCATAAGGAGACCCCTGCAAGAAACAAAATAACTCTTAACCAACAACTCTTATCTCAAAAAGGATACATGCTGGGAATGGAAAAGAGGTCTGTTCACCCCCAACCCTGAGACAGAGTAGGATCAACGGCAACAGATATAATCTTTATCATAGAGTCCTGCTTCTCAAACTTTTCCAAAGTAGCCTTAGTGGCAGAGAGCAACTGGGTATGTGAGATTGAGTGGGAATGTGTTTGGTTGGGGAGGAAAGAGAAAAAAATTTGATGGCACAGCCCAAAGTAATTATATAATCTCATTTTCCTTAAAAAGTCAGAACTTTTCATTATTCCTGTATGTTTTCATAATAAAATGTCTCTACTTGCCAAGTCTTCAAATACAACTGAAGCCTGAGAAAGACAGGGGATGGCTTATACTATGACTATACATAACCCAATTTGAGAAGCAAGGAGGATATTTGGTACGGGTTTGGAAAGACTGGGTTGGAAATCTTATCACCCGAACCCTAGTAGTAAAGATTTGGCTACTTTAGGTTCAGGGTCTCCAGCTTCTCCTAGGACTGAGAGAATCATGTCCCCATCTTTCAGTGTATTGACTTCCCATGCCATTCTGAAGTCTTCCGCCCTGGTCACTCTCAACAACGTAAAAGCCGCTTTCTGCCCACCAGCTGTCCTTATCATAGTTAACTGCATGTCCCCAACTGATGACTATTAACTACAGCTGCCTCTTCTGAATTCTTTCTATCTTTTTTCTTTCAGATTAACAATTCTTTCTGAATCCTAGGCTCAAGAGACACCAAATGAGAGCTAGCTCTCTCTTATGCCCACTTCCTCACAAATAACCCAACACAGGTAAGCCAGTCACCTCTATGTCCAGCAGCCAATGACTACGCAGTGCAAATTTTAAGCATAGTATGTTCTTGAACTAGAATAGCTGGTGCCCCACACTGATTTTGGGAACCTGGAGTCTAATTCAGAGTTCATCCTACAGCACATTTCATTTGTACAGCACTTTAGGGTTTATAAAAAGCTTTCCCATAATGACCTTACTTTGATTTTCCAGTCTCACAACTCTCTGAAGTGGAACGACCATCTGCCATTATTCCCATTTCATATAAGTAGGGCTTCTGGAGGTTAAGGGACTAGCCCAAGGTGAATCCCTGAGCCTAAATGCAAATCCCCAAGTGCAAGGTGCTTTCCATTGTCCTGCCCACCTATAAAGTGGAGAAAATGTTCACTGAGATTGTTCAGGGTTCCCACTTGAAAAAAAAATATATATATATATATACACACACACACACATATATATATATATTTTTTGAGACGGAGTCTCGCTGTGTTGCCCAGGCTGGAGTGCAGTGGCCGGATCTCAGCTCACTGCAAGCTCTGCCTCCTGGGTTTATGCCATTCTCCTGCCCCAGCCTCCCGAGTAGCCGGGACTACGGGCGCCCGCCACCTCGCCCGGCTAGTTTTTTATATTTTTTAGTAGAGACAGGGTTTCACCGTGTTAGCCAGGATGGTCTCGATCTCCTGACCTCGTGATCCGCCTGCCTCGGCCTCCCAAAGTGCTGGGATTACAGGCTTGAGCCACCGCGCCCGGCGAAAAATGTATTTGTTATTGAGAGTCCACTACAAGCTGATATTGTGCTAGGTGCCTTATGTTCTCATAACTCAGGACAAAGTCCACACACTTTACATGATCCTGTACCGTCCAGCCCACTCTATCTTTCCTGCCAGACAGATTTCTTCCCATGTCTATCACTGGTCAAGCCTTTCCTGTCTGAAAACCTTTGCACAAGCAATTCTCTTTGCCTGGAATACATTTTCTTAGCTCTTTTATACTCAGGTCTCAGTTAAATGTCACTTCTTCAGGGAAGCCTTTACTGACATTTCCAACCCTCCCAAGCTGGGCTACATCATCCCACCCTCTCATCACACCCTTTATTCCTCTCTGGTAGTAACTACAATTTAATTATGCCCTTGTCGGAGCATAACTGTATACTTGCTCTCTCTCTCCAGCTAGCCCATAAAATCTCGAGGCTAGAGTCCATCTGTATCCCTGTTACCTAGAACAGTGGCTGGCATATAGTAAACACTCAATAAATGATCTGTTGAGTCCATGAGTAAATGAAAGCACGGTGGGTTAAGAGTTCAGGCTGGGTCAGGTAGACCTGGCTGGATCAACAGCTGGGTGTGTGACCATGGCCAAGGCTTTTAAGCTCTCGTCTTGGGTTATGCACTTGTAAAATAGAAAAAATACTTTTTACTGTTTTGTGATGATTAAAAAATCCACAGAAAGCAGTCATATAAATGCTTGGCACAAAGAAAGCCCACAAGATCAACTCATTCAACAAATACTTAGGCTAGGCATATAACAGAAAATAAGCTATGGATGACACTTTTTTTTTTTTTTTTTTTTTTTTTTTAGCTATTGGGATAAAATCTAAACTCCTTCAAGTCTCTATACCATCTTCTATCTCATGCCACTCTCTCCGTTAACCAAAATACTCTGGCCAAATCACCTTTTTTCCAGTTCTTAAGTTCTGCCAACCTCTTTGCTTCCTCAGGGTCTTTGTACATGCCATTCTCTTTCTCCTGGATTTCACTGGGTTAGCTCCGTCACATCCTGCTGGCCATAACTTTTTTTTTTTTTTTTTTTTTTTGAGACGGAGTCTCGCTCTGCCGCCCAGGCTGTAGTGCAGTGGCCAGATCTCAGCTCACTGCAAGCTCCGCCTCCCGGGTTCACGCCATTCTCCTGCCTCAGCCTCCGGAGTAGCTGGGACTACAGGCGCACGCCACCTCGCCCGGCTAGTTTTTTGTATTTTTTTAGTAGAGACGGGGTTTCACCGTATTAGCCAGGATGGTCTCGATCTCCTGACCTCGTGATCCGCTCGTCTCGGCCTCCCAAAGTGCTGGGATTACAGGCTTGAGCCGCCGCGCCCGGCCAACTTTTTTTTTTTAAGACAGAGTATCGCTCTGTTGCCCAGGCTGGAGCGCAATGGTGCGATCTCGGCTCACTGCAAGCTCCGCCCCTCGGGGTTCACACCATTCTCCTGCCTCAGCCTCCCGAGGAGCTGGGACTACAGGCGCCCGCCACCATGCCCGGCTAATTTTTTGTGTTTTTTAGTAGAGAGAGGGTTTCACCGTGTAAGCCAAGATGTCTCGATCTCCTGACCTCGTGATCCGCCCGCCTCGGCCTCCCAGAGTGCTGGTACTACAGGCGTGAGCCACCGCGCCCGGCCATGGCCATAACTTTTAAGTCACCTCCTCAGAAATTTCTGGGCTCTTCTGTCCACCCTCACACGTTTCCTTCTCAGCAGTCACAAAAATTTGCCTTTGTTCGCTTGTTTAGCAACTGACACTATCCAACTAGCCAAGGAGCTCCACGAGGGCAAGAACTGTACACTTCTGTATCCACTCCTGTATCCCTAGTGTCTAGCACAGTGCCTGACACAATAGAAACTCAACAACTACGAGCTAAATGAATAAACGATAGCTCATGATTATGTAGCATTGTGTCTCACTACTCTCTGAACCGAACTGTCTTTACGTATTACGACAAACACAGGCACTCCCGAGTTCCTCACAAACTGCTCTGTCCAGGAGCAGAGCATTTTAGGTGACGGCAAGGGCAGAACTTACCAGGCAGGGAACGTCTCCCTAGAGGGCAGTTCCCCTGTTGAGAAAGAAGACATTATCGACGTCACCCAAGATGAAAAAAAAAACAAAAAACAAAAAAAAAAACACCCAGCTTTTTCTTTGAAGTACACGCTCAAAGCTGTACCAGTGGTGGTGACAGGTGAATCTCGTAACTCCGAAGGTGAATGCAACACACCGTGCTGGCAGTTCCAATCAACACGCTGGGCCTGCCAAACTATCTCAACTTCCCAATGGGACTCACTAATACCCACTGATTTTAGCAGAGCAAGAGAAGACGGGCGCCGAATCCCGCCAGAGGACTCCGCCGCGCCTCCTCCCTAACTCTGAGTCGAGTAACTGGACGGGCGCGGCTCCCCAGCTCCAGAGCGGAGGGTGGGGTACAGCAGGAAACGTTCCCCGCGGGCTGCCTGGAGAAGGCAGGGGGCCGCTGGGCTCCGCAAAACGGTCCCGAGGGTAACCACGGCCCCGGGCCGCCCAGCCCGCGCGGCCTCCGCGTCCCAGTGCCCTTGGTGCCCGGTCTGGCCGGCGCGCCGCGCCGCGCCCCTGCCTTCCAGGCCTTCTGTCCGCCCGCCAACAGACTCCTCACCCGTCGGGGCCCCGGCTCGGCCAGACCGTACCTTCTGGAAGGCAGAAAGCGAGCGGCTGAACGCCCGGGACACACAGCGGGACCGCGACAGCATCGCGGCGGCGGAGCCGAGGGCGGGCGGACACCGGATATAGGGCCCGGCAACAACCGGAAGTGGGGCGGGCCGCAGTACCCGCTGCCCGACGAGGGGTGTTCGGAGCGAACCACTGGCAGGGGGTGGACGCACGGCTGCGCCCAGTTGCCCGCGCTGCAGCCCAGGAGTCCTGCTCTCTGGAGCAGGCAACCCTAAGGCGCTCTCGGGACCCTCTGCACTGCCTGTCAGCCTGAGATGGTTCTCCTGAAGGTGTCTACGACTGTCCCGCCACCAGATTGCCCCCGGAGTCAGGCCTCCCCCTACCCTTCCACAGAACTGGCTCTGAGCTTGGCGCCCTTCTCTTTCGGGACCCAATGGCACCGCGCCTTTCCTCCTCTGTACCTTGGGAAGAGAGCGAAGGAGAGGCACGGACTTTGAATTGAAACCTTGTCAGACATGCATGCCTGATCTTACACTTGTGTGGCCTCGGGCAGATGACATTGCCCCCCACCTCCAGCATCAGGTTCCTTAACTATTAAAAAAAACAAAGAAACAAAAAAGCACTTGTTACTTCCCTGTCTTCCTAACCCCGAGTCAAAGAAACAGAATCCCAGGAATTTCTAAAGGGCTCCCATTGCCTTTTTACGAGCCGCATATCTTCACCAACTATAGCCTTACTTCTCAACAGCTTCTGATTTTCCCCCTACGCAAATTCCAGCCAAACTAATTGTTCCCCATACATCTTGTGCATTTTGGAAGTTGTTCGTTTGTCACCCTATCCCTAGAATATAAACTCCCAGCTTTTTTTTTTTTTTTTTTTTTTTTTTTTTAAAGAAACCAGGTCATAGTTCACTGGAGCCTTGACACCCTGGGCTCAAGCGATCCCTCTGCCTCAGCCTCTGGAGTAGCTGGGACTACAGGTGCCACCATGCCAAGGTGACCTCCCCACTCTAAGTGTGCCATTCTTCCCGCTGACTTGAAGTGAAAGCACATAGCATGAGTATTCACCTTTAAGGCTCACTTCCTAATAAAAAAAGATGTTCTTTAAACCTCTGGCTGAATTAGTAACACATAAATGTACGAATGAAAAAATTAACCACTTGGTGCCTGTTCATGATGGTTTCTTTATCGGAAGCATTTTGCCTGGCCCTCAGGACCTTTATTTTTCTAATTAATTTATGTTTTAATATAAATTGAGACGGGATCTCACTATGTTGCCTCAAACTCCATCAGGACCTTTAAAGTGCCTTCACTCACCTGAACCCTGAAAGCACTGCCACTAGAATTCTGGAAGGATGAGCCAAAGTCCTAACTAGAAATAGAGAAAACACCTCTGCCCTGCTGCCACTCACAAGCGACTCCTCAGTAGCTTTCACCTGAATTATTTGAAAAGCTCCCTAAGCAGTTCTAAGCCTCCACTCTCGCTTTCTCTAGCCCATTATCCTTTGTATCTGTGTCAAAGATCCTTCTGAGCCTGGTGCGGTGGCTCACACCTGTAATCCCAGCACTTTGGGAGGCTGAGGCAGGTGGATCACTTGAGATCAGGAGTTCGAGACCTGCCTGGCCAACATGGTGAAACCCCGTCTCTACTAAAAATACAAAAATTAGCTGGGTGTGGTAGTGAATGCCTGTAATCCCAGCTACTCGGGAGGCTGAGGCAAGAGAATTGCACAAGGATATTGCACTGAGGATAAAGTACAAACTCCTCAACTTGACCAGGCACCTGGACATCAGGCTTCTGATTATATTCTGATTCTCTCCCCACATTCTCACAGATTGTGAGCTTTAGTCAAACCACACTACTGGCCATAGCCTCACTGAGCTATTTGCATGGGTTGTTCCCTCCTCCTATTTGGGGACTCCTAGTCATCCTTTGAATCTCCTTCTGAATTCCTTCCTAACCCCTCTGGCAGAGTTAACAGATAAATTTTCTATGCTTTCAAAGCCCTGTGTCTGGCTCTCTACATTGCATTGTATTATTATGGCCTGTTTACCTGTCTGTCTCCCATGCTGCATAGAGCAGCAGGTGGAAAGAGATGACTCTCTCTTTTCCTGAATCCTCCAAACACAACACCTGGAACACCAGAGTTCCTGGGACTCTGTAGGTACTCAATAAATACTTGTGGAATGACTAAATACTTCCATGTTTACAACATTGGTGGACACAGCTGAAGAATCCAAGAATAGTAGTCAGGGGCTGTGGCAATTTCTTGCCAGCATTGCTGTTAATGTTTTTTTTAGAGAGCTACTCAGTTCTTTCACAGTCTTTTTTTTTTTTTTTTTTTTTTTGAGACGGAGTCTTGCTCAGCTGCCCAGGCTGGAGTGCAGTGGCGTGATCTCGTCTTGGCTCACTGCAACCTCCGCCACTGGGGTTCAAGTGATTCTCCTGCCCCAGCCTCCCAAGTAGCTGGGACTACAGGCGCGTGCTACCATGCCCAGCTAATTTCTGTATTTTTAGTAGAGACGAGGTTTCACCGTGTTGGCCGGGATGGTCTCCATATCTTGACCTCATGATCCGCCCGCCTTGGCCTCCCAAAGTGCTGGGATTACAGGCTTTCATGGTCTTTAACAATTTTTGAGATTCTTATAGAAGGTGTAGAGGCTTCAGGCCAGGCACGGTGGCTCACGCCTTTAATCCCAGCACTTTGGGAGGCCAAGGCGGGCGGACCACGAGGTCAAGAGAGCAAGACCATCCTGGCTAACACGGTGAAAC
The DNA here is from genome assembly GCF_007565055.1 of Rhinopithecus roxellana. Taxonomy (NCBI): domain Eukaryota; kingdom Metazoa; phylum Chordata; class Mammalia; order Primates; family Cercopithecidae; genus Rhinopithecus; species Rhinopithecus roxellana. Next base: position 133,002,217 of record NC_044553.1, on the reverse strand, counting down.
CCCGTCTCTACTAAAAATACAAAAAATTAGCCGGGTATGGTGGTGAGTGCCTGTAGTCCCAGCTACTCCGGAGGCTGAGGCAGGAGAATGGCATGAACCTGGGAGGTGGAGCTTGCAGTGAGCCAAGATCGTGTCACTGCACTCCAGCCTGGATGACAGAGCAAGACTCCGTCTCAAAAAAAAAAAAAAAAAAAAAAGATGTAGAGGCTTCAAGGCTTCAAACCTGCTTATAATGTGGCAAAGCACTTCTGGAGTTTTAGTGATCACCCAAGTTAATCTTAGCTATTACTTAGTATTACTTATACTTAGTATACTTAGATATTACTGTCTTAAGACACCACACGCACACACACACTCGAGCATGGTTTCATACAAAATCCCTTTCAGAGGGTAAGAGTTGAAATTGATTTCCTTGAGATTAACATATGAGCTTCCATGGACTCCAAGCTGCAACCCAATAAGCTAGTGCACTCTTCTTCATTTAGAGCCTTCCAAGACACAGCACTATCTACTAGGGGCAGAGTTTATGAATATAAATTGTGGCAGGGCTCAAAAGAGAATTTTTTTTTTTTTTTTTGAGATGGAGTCTCACTCTATCGCCAGGCTGGAGTGCACTGGCGCCATCTCGGCTCACTGCAACCTCCGCCTCCCAGGTTCAAGAGATTCTCCTGCCTCAGCCTCACGAGTAGCTGGGACTACAGGCACACACCACCACGCCTGGCTAATTTCTGTATTTTTAGTAGAGATGGGGTTTCACCATGTTGGCCAGGATGGTCTTGATCTCTTGACTTTGTGATCCCCCCACCTTGGCCTCCCAAAGTGTTGGGCTTACAGGCATGAGGCGCCACGCCCAGCCCAAAAGATAATTTTTAAAAACATTTTCATTATAAAATACATACTAAAAAGGATATAAAAATCTATGTGTTCAGTTTAAAAGAAAAATAATAAAAGGAATTCCCATACTTGCTGCCCAGCTGAAGAAATGAAAAAGTTCCCTGTGGCCTCCTCCATCATCACACCCAGTTAGCCACTACTATACTGAATTATATATTGACCATCCCTTTGTTTTCATTATAGCTTCAATATGCTTATGTTCTAAACTATACACATTTTTGCCTATGTTTTTAAATTAAGAAAAAGATGTCTCCAGCCACTGTGGCCTGATACAGAAAAAAATAAAAAATGAAAATGAAACATGTATTTACTTTCAAACTAAATAAGAAAAAAGGTGTGTTTTTAGAAAGGATTAAGTAGCTCATTTACCTCAAATCCCCCGGTTGTCTTATGTGTGTTCTGAACCATACATTCACATCCTTGCCTACGTATTTATGAATATTATTGGCCAGATAGTAGATGGGGCTATAGCCTATGCTTCCATCTTTGGGCTCCTTAAAATAGGAACTATGCCCTATATTCACTCCATATTACCTGTGATACCTAGATTCCATCTATCTGTCTATCTCTTCTTTCAGTTGTAATTCAAAATAATGGACAGATGAATACACAATGGAAATCTAGACATGTTTTTGTGTGGGCATTTTTTTGGTCTTTTTTTTTTTTTTTTTTTTGAGACAGAGTCTCGCTGTGTTGGCTCACTGCAACTTCCGCCTCCCAGGTTCAAGCAGTTCTCCTGCCTCAGCCTCCTGAGTAGCTGGGATCACAGGCACCCACCACCACGTCCAGCTAATTTTTGTATTTTTAGTAGAGACAGGGTTTCACCATGTTGGTCAGGCTGGTCTCGAACCCCTGACCTCGTGATCCACCCACCTTGGCCTCCCAAAGTGCTGGGATTACAGGCGTGAGCCACTGCGCCTAGCCCTGGTCTATTTTTTAACTTAGTAGAAATGGAATCACAGTGCCTGTATCATTCTATAACTCACTTTTTTGTGTTTTTTTTTTTTTTGAGACGGAGTCTTGCTCTGTTGCCCAGGCCAGAGTGCAGTGGCACGATCTCGGCTCACTGCAAGCTCTGCCTCCTGGGTTCACGCCATTCTCCTGCCTCAGCCTCCCGAGTAGCTAGGACCAAAAGCTCATGACACTACACCTGGCTAATTTTTTTTTCTTTTTTCTTTTTTTTTTTTTTTTTTTTTTTTTTTTTTTGAGACAGAGTCTCGCTCTGCCGCCCAGGCTGGAGTGCAGTGGCCGGATCTCAGCTCACTGCAAGCTCCGCCTCCCCGGTTTACGCCATTCTCCTGCCTCAGCCTCCCGAGTAGCTGGGACTACAGGCGCCCGCCTCGTCGCCTGGCTAGTTTTTTGTATTTTTTAGTAGAGACGGGATTTCACCGTGTTAGCCAGGATGGTCTGGATCTCCTGACCTCGTGATCCACCCGTCTCGGCCTCCCAAAGTGCTGGGATTCTTTTTTCTTTTTTTTTTTTTTATATATATTTTTGGTAGAGATGCGATCTCTCTAGGTTGCCCAGGTTGGTCTTGAACGCTGGGCTCAAGTGATCTGCTGCCTCAGCCTCCCAAAGTGCTGGAATGACAGGCGTGAGCCACCGAGCCCAGCCTCTGTGACTTACTTCTTTTGGTCAACACTGTATTTTGAGGATTTATCCATGTTAATGACTGGAGCTGTAGTTTACTAATTTTCATTGCTGTATTTCACAACATCCCCTCCACATCCCAAGCTGAAGGAAGAGGGGATGGCAAAATTTGGGTTACATTCGGGAGTAGGTGGGTTTGGCCAGTGAGTTCTCCCAGATCTGTCAGGGATGGGTGCTTTTGGCCCAGCGACAGCTTCCTCAGCAGTGTTCAGGCCTCTGCGGGAGGGAGGGACCACGCAACCTCTCCTTCCTGCAGATCTGAGATACCATGGTTTGCTGTTGGGCTGATTCCAGTCTTCTCAGGATGCTTGAGGGACAGGGAGAAAGATGTTCATGTTGGAGCTGCCTCTCTGGGGAATTTGAAAGCAGAAGTGAGGAGCTTCCCGCTGGAGGCCAGAGCAATGACAGAAGCTGGGTGATTCAGTCCCCAAGTTTTCAAAGGGCTCTGTGGTCCATAGGCAAGGACAGAAGAGATGGAATTTCAGGAAGGTCCTCTCTGAGCTGGCTTTTCTGGGCACCTGAGTTGGGGTGGCGATGAGAAATGGCATGGGGAGCAGCCAACCAGCTGGCCTCTATTTGCATATTCATAAGCCCCCTATGCTGGTTGGCTGCACTAAGCAGCCCCCACTGTCCCCAGAGTTAGCGGCTGCAGCAAGACTGGGTCTGTCAGACAGTGCCTTGTGCTAAGAAGGGGCCAGAGGCTCCCCTTACTCAGCCACAGGCACCTGGCCTGCCTGGAGAGGAAGCAGGGAAACCAGAAGCACTTCCTGACCATGGCTCTGTCTGTCCAAGGCTGGTGAAGAGTGGGCTGCTTCGTCTTCTGGGGTGGTTGGCCCCAGCTGGCCACAGAGCCCAAGACAAAGACCTCCCGGAGGACCTCTTCCCTGTGAGTAACATCATCTTTTCCATTTACCTTGCCAGAGTACTTTTTACAAAATTATGGAAGATTATGAAAATTGTCAAATATGCAGAGAAGTAGACAGAGTAGCATAGCAATACCCACCCCTGTATTCATCGTCTAGATTTAACAATTGTTCATATGTATTTGCTTATTTTTGTTGGCTGAAATACTTTCAGGCAAATTATAGACATAGAGACATTTCACTCCCTAATTCCTCACTCTATAATACCATGTATGCATCTCCGGGGCCCTTTCGAAGCTCTTCTTTCATTAGATTTTCACCCAAGTTCTGAATGAAGGGGTGATTATCATCTCTGTTTTATAAAAGGTGGAATGCAGAAAGTGCGACTTTAGGGCCAATCGCTGGGAGTAGAGCCCAGACCTCCTAACTCCCAGCCCAAGTGCTTGGACAGCCACATGAAAGGATCTCTGATGCCCAGGGGTGTTTTCCTAGAGAGCAAGGAGGCATTGCAGCTGCTGTGTGACCTTGGGCTTGTCACCTTACCTCTCTGGGCTCCTGGTTCCTCATCCATAAAGTAAAGGCATGTCATGAAGATCCCAGGATCCCTAACGCTAGTCTGTGATATTTCCCTTGGTTTTTAGAAAAATGAGAAGACATTGTAAAGAGTTTTTCACAAAGCTAAACTTATTTGTATATTATGCCTTTCCCCCTTTTATTCTTTTAAAAACAAGGTGGTTAAGATTCTATTTTTTTTTTTTTTTTTTTTTTGAGATGGAGTCTTGCTCTGTCGCCCAGGCTGGAGTGCAATAGCACGTCTTAGCTCACTGCAACCTCAACCTCCCGGGTTCAAGCAAGTGTCCCAGCCTCAGCGTCCTGAGTAGCTGGGATAACAGGCACATGCCACCACGCCCAGCTAATTTTTGTATTTTTAGTAGAGACGGGGTTTCACCATGTTGGCCAGGATGGTCTCGAACTCCTGACCTCAGGTGATCCGCCTGCCTCGGCCTTCCAAAGTGCTGGGATAACAGGCGTGAGCCACCCCGCCCAGCCAAGATTCTTTAAGAATTAAAAATCATGTGTCAGTGAAGGGAGATAAAAAAATTTTAAAAAGGAAATAAAAGTGATGGTAGATAGAGTCTTTTGTATACTAATTTTTTGTGCCTTTACCTGCAAAATAAAATGTCAGTAACTCTCAAACTGGTCCAATATCTTTCCTCTTCGTTTTATTTTTTATTTTTCGTAAACGAATGTTTTATTCATTTTAAATAAGTTTTAAACTACTTTTGTTTTGGGGGGACTTTTAAAATGAAAACTGATTTAGGTCCACTCCAATGTCCACTGATTTATTTTTATGAAATTTGTATGGGCTGGGCGCAGTAGCTCATGCCTGTAATCCCAGCACTTTGGGAGGCCGAGACGGGTAGATTACGAGGTCAGGAGTTCGAGACCAGCCTTGCCAAGATAGTGAAACCCCGTCCCTACTACAAATACAAAAATTAGCCCGGTGCGGTAGTGGGCGCTTGTAATCCCAGCTACTTGGGAGGCTGAGTCAGAAGAATCGCTTGAACCCGGGAGGCAGAGGTTGCAGTGAGCCAAGATCATGCCACTGCACTGCAGCCTGGCAATAGAGTGAGACTCCATCTCAAAAAAAAAAAAAAAAAAAAGAAGAAGAAACTTGTATGATGCTGACAGGTCATCCTGAAGCTCTGAAATCGTATCTATCTTGATTTCCCATTCTGCAGCTTTCTTTTCAACATGTTCTCTGAGGATTTGTATAAAGAATATACTGCTGTTCTTGCCATTTCCAAAGCAGTCTTTAGAAAAGCCATATCTATCCCTTTATTATTTTTGGTCCAAGGAGGATTCATAATTACTGTATCAAATGACTTGACATCCTGTTAGGTAACAGGCACACATCACATTGAACCATGTCAATATTTGTTAACTCAAACTCTTCCACATTCCTGTTAAATATTTCCAATACATCTTCATCTCTGTCAAATCCAACACACAACCTTGCTCCTAACACTGCAGTTCCGATGCTAAGCATTCCACAACTACAGCCTAGATCTGCAAAAACTTCATTTTCATCATAAGGGTTATGGATTGCGTAGAGCATACATGCTGCAATGTGAAGCTTGGTGGGATACTGTTTTAGAAGTAGCTTGGCCTTTTCGAATCTATCCACTTATTGCAGGCAATTCTCTAGTTCCTTAAGCCTTAATTCCTTCATTCTTTTTTTTTAAAATATGGACTCTCAGGGTTTGAAGGCACAGAATCTCAGGAGGCAACTGGCACCTTGGCCGGGGCCAGAAGACCTCTTCATTTAATTAATGGTTGAAATCTAAAAATATAAAAATCTGGAGACCAGCCACTGTACCAGATGCTCCTAAGCCCTTTCCAGCTCTAGAGTTCTATGGCTCTGGGGGCTCCTAAACCCACCCTAGGAGGAAAGGAAACCAGTTTAAGGAGTGCCTATTTCCAGCACCAGAGAATGCAGGGCCCATCACATGTGATCCTCCCCACGACAATCCTAGGAGAGTGGCTGTTATCAACCCCCTTTTACGGCCAGAGAAACTGAAGGGAAAAAGGCAAAGTTAATTTGTGTAAGTTCACATAAGAGCTAACAACAGGCCGGATGTGGTAATCACGACTGTAATCCCAGCTTTTGGGAGGCCGAGGCAGGCAGATCATGAGGTCAGGAGATCGAGACCATCCTAGCTAATATCGTGAAACCCCGCCTCTACTAAAAATACAAAAAAGTAGCTGGGCGTGGTGGCATGTGCCTGTAGTCCCAGCTACTCGAGAGGCTGAGGCAGGAGAATTGCTTGAACCTAGGAGGTGGAGGTTGCAGTGAGTCGAGATCACCACTGCACTCCAGCCTGGGTGACACAGCGAGACTCCGTCTCAAAAGAAAAAGAAAAGGTAACAATTCCCCCCCAGGTCTAATACCTGGTAGATCATTCCATAGTGCACAGCCGTCATTGATGCAGACCGCCAGGGCTTCTGACTCCATTGTGTCTGTGTCTGTGATGGACAGGGCTGTGTGGCCTGGGCCTGTCAGTCTGACCCCCCTCCTCATTTCTGTCATCAGCCAGTGCAGTGAACAAAGCTGCTTAGGGCTGGACCAGAGATGAATGGGTGGCCTCCGATCTGCAGCAGAGTGGGGACAGTGCAGGGGGCCTCTGATCATAGAGAATGAAACAGGACAAGGCTGTATGTGAAAATGCCTTTGTAAAGCATACAAACGCTATGTGACTTTGAGATGTGCTACCCTAAACAAGTCTTCATCAGTAGCTAAAGTTAGCTCTGTCTGGCAAGTATTTGGATGGGAGGCTGTTCAGGAGTACAGTGGATAAGGCAAAAATGTATTCATATATAGGTGTGATTAAGTCATTATTATGATGAAATGCCAGTAGTGGGCCCTTAGATCCCATGATAAGTGTTGATGAAGGTAAAAGCAGTTGTTTCAGGATAAGGCATTTTCCTCCATACCTTTCCAATCATGTTGGGTGGTCATCTACTAAGCACATCCTGGTCCAGTTGGAATCCAACTGAATCTAGGAAACGAATGAACAAAATCCTGCAAAGAAAAACGTATTTTCCCATCAAAAACCACGCAGGAATTTTATCAAGGAAATAACAATAAAACTTCTTGTATAAAATCTGATTTGAGCTTCAGTGACAGTGATGAGAATGAGTTAGCATCTCTTGGGCTTCACGAGGTGCCTTTTACCTAAGGACTCTCCACAGCCCACCTTGCCTTATTGATTGGTTCTCCCATGACCCAGGTGAAGTGCATCAAAGGTGTTTGCTGTTCCCTAAATGTGTACACATTATAGAAGGGGAGACATGACCTGTGAGCTGCCAGTCTCACCTCAGCTGGCCCCAGAGGCAGCCCTTCCCCTTTGTCCCACTTGGGCAGAGCTTCAGGAGCTCTCCAGGGATATTCCATGGAAGGGCACAGATCCACAGGGAGAAAGGCTGCCATGTAGGAGGTGATCTGTGCAGGTGATGATGCCACAGACACTGGCTATTCCTTTTCAGCTCATGTCCAGGTGCTCTAACACAAAGCTGAAAGGAGACAACACACAATTTCTCTCGTAGGTTCTTGTTTGTTTGTTTGTGACAGGATCTTTCTCTGTCGCCCAGGCTGAGTGCAGTGGTGCTATCATGGCTCACTACAGCCTCGACCTCGTAGGCTCAAGAGGTCCTCCCACCTCTGCCTCCCAAGTAGCTGGAACCACAGACAGGTGCCACCACACCTGTTAATGTTTTTTATTTTTTGCAGAGATGGGATATGATATGTTGCCCAGGCTGGTCTCGAACTCCTGGGCTCAGGCGATCTTTGAGCCTTGGCCTCCCAAAGTGCTGGGATTACAGGCATGAGCTACCACATCTAGCTTTATGTCGTCCATTATATACTTGAAATTCAAACTCACCCTCATTTTACATTTGCCAGCTATAAAATCCTATGTACCTTCACAGTTATCTTATGAGCCCTGTGTTCTATGTTTGTGTTTGTAGCTAAATTTGCTTCTCCAGTGGGGTTTTTTATTTCTGGTACCCAGAAATATGTATTTCGAAAAGAGTCAATGAGAAAAAAAGTGCAGTTTTTTTAGAAAAATAGACTTTACTTATTTTATGTTTTTAGAGACAGGGTCTCACTTTGTTGCCCAGGTTGGAGTGCAGTGGCTATTCACAGGTGTGATCATAGTACACTACAGCTTTGAACTCCTGGGCTCAAGCAGTCCTCCCACCTCAGCTTCCTGAGTAGCTGAGACTACAGGCAAGCACCACCACATCTGTCTAGACTTTATTTATTTATTTATTTATTTATTTGAGATGGAGTCTCGCTCTGTCCCCCAGGCTGGAGTGCAGTGGCTTGATCTTGGCTCATGGCAACCTCCACTCCCCGGTTCAAGCAATTCCCCTGCCTCAGCCTCCCAAGTAGCTGGGATTACAGGCACCCGCCACCATGCCAGGCTAATTTTTTTGTATTTTTAGTAGAGACAGGGTTTCACCATGTTGGCCAGACTGGTCTCAAACTCCTGACCTCAGACAATCCACTCCCTTTGGCCTCCCAAAGTGCTGGGATTACAGGCGTGAGCCCCCGCGCCTGGCCTAGACTTTATTTTTTAGAATGGTTTTAGGTTCACAGCAAAATTGAATGGAAAGTACAGACAGAGATTTTCCATATATCCCCTGCCTTCAACATGCATAGCCTTCTCCATACATGCAAATTTTTAATTAACAAAGGCAAGATTGCCTTTTTTCATTACAAAACTGAAAACATATCCATTAAAAATATAGAAAACAGAAAAATAAAAATAAAAAATAGAGAAAAAATTATCTGTGATTCTATCACCCATAAACAACATTTTGATATATTTCTTTCTCTATAATTTATGTGTGTGTGTGTACATATATATATATATATATATATATATTTTTTTTTTTTTTTTGAGGCAGGCTTTCACTCTGTTGCCCACCTAGAGTGCAGTGGCACAATCAGAGCTCACTGCAGCCTCAGCTTCTTGGTCTCAGTGATCCTCCTGCCTCAGCCTCCCTAGTAGCTGAGACCACAGGCACAAACCACCACACGCAGCTGATTTTTTTTCGGAGAGACAGGGTTTCACCATGTTGCCTGGGCTACTCTCAAACTCCTGAGCTCAAGCAATCCTCCCACCTTAGCCTCCCAAAGTGCTAGGATTACAGGCATGGGCCAACACACCTGGCCTCATATTTTTCTTTGTATTTTTAATATCTAATTTTCTCTTACACCCCCCACTCCAGTTTTATAAAATAATGTTACATAAACTTTACTTAAACAATGTTTTTCAAAATGGTTGCATAATATGGCATCATTTAGATTATACCATACTTTAACCAGTGCCTACTCTTATTAATAATACTTGGATGGCCATCTTTGACATAAATTTATGAGTCTAGCCATCATTTTCTTAGCTTAACTTCATAGACATAGACTCACTGATTCAAATGGTATAAACATTTTTAAGTTTCCTAATATATAATCCATGAATGTTTCCAAAAAATATATGAAAACTAAGCAAGATTACTGAGAATCAAAGAAATACACATAATGAGGTAACATTGTCACCTATTACAATGGCAAAGATTTAAAAGATAATGCCCAGTGTTGATAAAGATAAGGAGATTTATGTCCTTTTATAGATACATTGGTAGGAGCACAATTTGGCTATTTAAAAGTATATATATACAAGTAACACGTGAATATATTCTTACAAAAATTCAATTAATATAGAAATATGCAGAGTAAAGGTTGAGGCTGGGCATGGTGGCTCACGCTTGTAATCCCAGCACTTTGGGAGGCCAAGGTGGGCGGATCACCTAAGGTCGGGAGTTCGAGACCAGCCTGACCACCATGCAGAAACCATGTCTCTACTAAAAATACAAAATTAGCCGGGTGTGGTGGCACATGCCTGTAATCCCAGCTACTTGGGAGGCTAAGGCAGGAGAATCGCTTGAACCCGGGAGGCAAAGGTTGCAGTAAACCAAGATCATGCCATTGCACTCCAGCCTGGGCAACAAAAGCGAAACTGCATCTCAAAAAAAAAAAAAAAAAAAAAGTTGAAGTTCTCCTTCAGTCCCTCCTCTCTACCCCCATTCAGTTGGTACATTTCTGGAGGACAGTTAGAAAAGAAGTAGAACAGTTTAACATAGTCTTAGCCTTTGATGTGATATTTTCACTTCTAGAAGTATAGTCCCCAGAGATCTATGTAGGAGTGTTAATCCCAATATTATTCATAATAACAATAGCTACAACTTATCAGCAATAACTAAGTGCCAGGAACTGTTCTAAAAATATAACATTAGTTAACTTATTGGATCCGGACATGAATCCCACAATAACCATAGATATTATGGTTATGCCCATTTTACTGATGAGAAAACTGAGGTACAGAGAGGTCACAAAGCTAGCTAAGTGGCTCTAGGGATTCAAGTCTAGCCAGTCTGACTTGTGGGTCTATGTTCTCCATCTTCGTACTACCTTGTCTATGCTTCTATAATAGTGAAAATATAAGAAGGAATCTATCAAAAGGGAACTTGTTAACTAAATTAGGGTACATCCATACAATGGAATATTATCAGCTTTCACAATGTTGCTGTAGATTGATATTCATCCACATGAAATATTAAAAAATGGAGGCATAAAACTATATATCTATAATACCATTTTTGTTTTTTTCTATATATGTATATAATTACAAGAAATTATAAACTTCTCTGTACATGGAGAAAAGAGTTTGGCAAAAATGATGAACACCAAAATTTTAACTGATTTTCTATGGGAGCAGCATTAGAGTGTCTTTCTTTTCCTCTTAATACATTTCTATATTTGGGAAGTAAAATGATCCTACACTACTTTCATCATCTAAGAGGTGCAATAAAGCCAATTTTAAAGGATTGTGACAATTGCTACCTCCATCAGTGAACATGAGAGTGCTACTAGCTAATTTTCAGACAGAAAGCATCACTGCTTCATGCAGACTTACCCAGATAAAGGGCTGTGGGCAGGACGCCGGCCTCAGCACAGAGGTTTCCTGTTTCTCAGCAGCCCAGAGGCAGAGTTTCCATGATTGCATGGGCGTAAACATCTCTGGGCACCCAACCACAGTGGAGTCTGGCTGGATTTCCAGTTTCTGGCCTCAAGATATTTCTGTTCATTCTTGCTTCATTAAACACACTGGTCCCATCTGTTACCCTAGTAGATCTGTCTTCTGGAGCACACAGACTACACAGAACCTCAGAAACAATACCTTGAATAACCCAGAAGGGAGATTCAGCAATGGTAGTCGTTCTATGCTCTTCTAATCAATGACTCTATCTACCATCTGTCTTTCTGTCTGCATTGATTTTGTTCCCTGCACAAGTCTCCATGCTAGGTGCTGGAGAGATCTGAAATAAAGTATTGTCTATTGAGGAGACAAAAATCAGTATAAATGAAGTATTTAAGGACAATTGATTCAATGAAGTTAGCAAACATCTGTTTGGTGACATCTGGCAGTCAGGCACTACTTGGGGACGCAAAGAGGGAGCTCACAGTCTAAAGGGGAAGATGCATTGATCACTTCAGAGAGGAAGTGACATTTCAGTTGGATTTTGAAGGAGGAATACGAGTTTGTCAGTGGAAAAGTGGGAGAAGGGCTGGTCGGGCTGAGAGAATGTAAACACAAAGACACGGAGGCTGGAAGGAGCTTGGCCTGTTCCGTGAATGCAAAGTCCGGGACAGCTGGACACAGGCAAGTGTTGAGGGTAGTGGCTCAAAAGGAGTTAGATCAAGACCATGTTTGTGAAGAGCTGAAACACCTGAACCTTCTAGTCCACAGGAAGCCAGCAAAGACTTTGATTCCATAGAGGGGCATACGCAGAGCTACATTTTAGAGGATTAATACCAGTGACAATGTCATTGAGAAAAGGGAAACAATCAAAAGAAAACTTCCACCAATTCCCATCGCATTTACCCACCTGCCTGCACTGGCGCATCCACTGTTCTTCCTCTTGCTGCATGGATGAACGGGGCGCTCCTTTGTCTAAAGTCAATCTCTCCGTGTGTGCACTAGATCTCTTCCCCTCCTTCCTACTCAAGCACATGGCTCCAGAAATTCTCCCCCTCTTGCCTACATTAACATATTTCATCTTTCTGCAGCATCATTGTCATCAGACTACAAATATGCTGTTATTCTACCTGTCTTGAAAAACTCTCTCTTGACCCTATTTTCTCTTCTAGTACTGTTCCATTTCTGTCCTCTTTACAAAACTCCTTGAAAGAGTTGTCAAATTCAGTGTCACCTACTCCTCTTCTTGTCCTCTCCCTTACATCCACTTCAGTCAGGCTTTTTCTCCCTGTACTCCACCAAAACTGGTGATCAAAATTCCCAGTGACTCCACATTACTAATTCAAATGGTCAATTTACAATCCCTTTGTGACTTGGCCTCTCCCTCCTCCTAGAAACACTTCGCTTGGTTCCCAGGACCTCGCACACCCCTAGGTTTCTGCCTGTCTGACTGTTCCTTCTCAGTTGCCTTTGTCGATTCCAGCTCGTGCCCCGAGCCTCTTCATGTCCCTGTGTCCCAGGATTTGGACCTTGGCCCTCCTCCCTTCTCTGTCTACGTTCACTCCCTTCGTGACCTCATCCAGCCACATGCTGACCACTCTCAGTTTTTTTTTTGAGACGGAGTCTCGCTCTGTCGCCCAGTCTGGAGTGCAGTGGTGCCATCTCGGCTCACTGCAAGCTCCGCCTCCTGGGTTCACACCATTCTCCTGCCTCAGCCTCCCGAGTAGCTGGGACTACAGGCGCCCGCCACCTCGCCTGGCTAATTTTTTGTATTTTTAGTAGAGACGGAGTTTCACCATGTTAGCCATGATGGTCTTGATCTTCCAACCTTGTGATCCGCCCACGTTGGCCTCCCAAAGTGCTGGGATTACAGGCATGAGCCACCGCACCTGACCGACCATCAATTTTATATTTCTAGCCCAGATCTCCCCGACTGAACCCCAGTCTTATTTCTCCAATTGTTTTCTGGTTTTCTTTTCTTTTCTTTTCTTTTTTTTTTTTTGAGATGGAGTCTTGCTGTGTCACCCAGGATGGAGTGCAGTGGTGTGATCTTGGCTCACTGCAACCTTCACCTCCTGGATTCAAGCAATCCTCCTGCCTCAGTCTCCCAAGTAGCTGGGACTACAGGTGAGTGCCACCACGCCTGGCTAATTTTTGTATTTTTTTTTTTTAGTAGAGACAAGGTTTCACTATGTTGGCCAGGCTGGTCTTGAACTCCTGACCTTGTGATCCACCCACCTCTGCGTCCCAAAGTGCTGGGATTACAGGCATGAGCCTCCACACCTGGCCTCCAATTGCTTTCTTGACATCTTGACATTTAGATGTCTGTCTAGTACTTATATCAAATTTAACATGTCCAGGGTATCGTTGTAGGGTCCCTGTTGGTTAAAATATTAATTCTGCCAGTTTAATGATTATGATTGTGATTATGACTATTTTTAGACGGAGTCTCCCTCTGTTGCCCAGGCTGGAGTGCAGGGGCGCGATCTCGGCTCACTGCAAGCTCCGCCCCCTGGGTTCACCCCATTCTCCTGCCTCAGCCTCCCGAGTAGCTGGGACTACAGGCACCCGCCACCACGCCCGGCTAATTTTTTGTATTTTTTTTTTTTTTGAGATGGAGTCTCGCTCTGTCGCCCAGGCTGGAGTGCAGTGGCCGGATCTCAGCTCACTGCAAGCTCCGCCTCCCGGGTTTTACGCCATTCTCCTGCCTCAGCCTCCCGAGTAGCTGGGACTACAGGCGTCCGCCACCTCGCCCGGCTAGTTTTTTGTATTTTTTAGTAGAGACGGGGTTTCACCGTGTTAGCCAGGATGGTCTCGATCTCCTGACCTCGTGATCCACCCGTCTCGGCCTCCCAAAGTGCTGGGATTACAGGCTTGAGCCACCGCGCCCGGCCATGTTTTGTATTTTTAGTAGAGACGGGGTTTCACCGTGTTAGCCAGGATGGTCTCCATCTCCTGACCTCGTGATCCGCCCAACTCGGCCTCCCAAAGTGCTGAGATTACAGGTGTGAGCCACCGCGCCCAGCTCAGTTTAATGATGATTATTAGTTAGAAAGCAAGTGACATAGTTGGAGTATAGCGTACTTTGATGCTTTGTGGGAATAAAACAGCTCTAGGCAGCCTTTCCTGAAATAGCTCCCTCCTTCTCCCCAACCACTCTCTCCAGTTTCCAACCCTTTATTGTGCTTTCTCTTCACGGCAGGTATCACACACTGAAAATATATGTTTGTTTATTCTCTGCTTTCCCTACCAGACGGCCTGTTCCAGGAGGGCAGACTATACTGATCTTGCTCACTCCATGTGCCCAGAAGAAAGCCTGACACACAGCAGGTGCTCTTTAAATAGTTGTTCAATAAATAGTTGAACATTGAATACGTAATCTGATTTTTCCGAGAGTTAGGACAATGGTTTTTTTTTTCTTTTTCTTTTTTTTTTATTTTTTTTTTTTTTTTTTTTTTTTTTTTTTTGAGACGGAGTCTCGCTCTGTCGCCCGGGCTGGAGTGCAGTGGCCGGATCTCAGCTCACTGCAAGCTCCGCCTCCCGGGTTTACGCCATTCTCCTGCCTCAGCCTCCCGAGTAGCTGGGACTACAGGCGCCCGCCACCTCGCCCGGCTAGTTTTTTGTATTTTTTAGTAGAGACGGGGTTTCACCGTGTTAGCCAGGATGGTCTCGATCTCCTGACCTCGTGATCCGCCCATCTCGGCCTCCCAAAGTGCTGGGATTACAGGCTTGAGCCACCGCGCCCGGCCTTTTTTTTTATTTTTAAGACAGAGTTTCACTCTGTTGCCCAGGCTAGAGTGCAGTGGTGCAATCTCGGCTCACTGCAACCTCTGCCTCCCAGGTTCAAGCAATTCTCCTGCCTCAGCCTCCCGAGTCGCTGGGACTACAGGTGCGTGCCACCACGCCCAGCTAATTTTTCGTATTTTTAGTAGAGATGGGGTTTCACCATGTTGGCCAGGCTGGTCTCAAACTCTTGATCTCAGGTGATCCATCCACCCTGGACTGCCAAAGTGCTGGGATCACAGGCGTGAGATACCGTGCCCGGTCAGAATTTGCTTTTTTTTTTTTTTTTTTTTGAGAAGGAGTCTCGCTCTGACACCCAGGCTGGAGTGCAGTGGGGCGATCTTGGCTCACGGCAATCTCCACCTCCCGGGATCAAGCGGTTCTCCTCCCTCAGCCTCCCAAGTAGCTGGGATTACAGGCGCCCGCCACCACGCCCAGCTAATTTTGTACTTTTGGTAGAGACAGGGTTTCTCCATGTTGGTCAGGCTGGTCTCAAACTCCCGACCTCAGGTGAGCCGCCCACCTCGGCCTCCCAAAGTGCTGGGATTACGGGCGTGAGCCACCGTGCCCTGCCGGATTTGCTATTTCTAAAAAGTGCCTTGGGTAATTCTGTTGCCCTTAGTCACTAGAAAAGTCACTCTGAATCAAACAAAGCTTGGTTTGACCCCAGTCTGTCACTTCTAACTGCATGACCATAGGGAAGTAGCTTCTTCTCTGATCTTGTTTCCTTATCTGTAGACAATAGGCATGACCACATTCTCATGGAGCTGTTATGACAAATTAATTAAATTAAGTAATGGACGTAGAGTTCTTGGCATAATGCCACTTGTTCAGGTGGCTGCCACTATGATATTATTATTATTATTTTATTGTTATGCCCAAGCAGGAGAAGATTTTTCTCCCTGTAAGATCACTCTGAGAATCTCCTTAAAGTGGGGTTCTGAGACCAGCAGCATCAGCATTACCTGAGGGCTGGTTTAAAATGGAGAATCTCTGCCCCACCCCAGATCTACTGAATTGAAATCTGCACTTTAACAAGATCGCATTGAATGTTTGCACATTCAAATTTTAAAAGGACTGTTCAAAGTCACATGTACTGTTTTCTTCCTGTCTCTAATTTCAGGAGTCTTCCCAGAAGGTTCATGAGCCGTGGCATCCCAGAATCTGAATCCTTCCTTAGTGTCGGTGGCTCTTCACCCTTCTAAGTGCAGAGGAGGAAGCCCAGCTCATTCTGGGTGCACTTCCAGCTGAGGAAATAAGGAGGAGGAATTCCTGAAGCCCCGAACAAGTGCCTGGGATGGATCCAAACTCCATCTTGCTTTCTCCTCAGCCCCAGATCTGCTCCCACCTGGCAGAAGTCTGTTTGGAAGGTGAGAGAAGCTCATCTCCTCCAGAGCTGGGTAGAGACTCCCAGTTTCCCTGGAGCCAGGTCCCCAGCTGCAGCCCTTCAGACCCCGAATGGTTTGGTGATGAGCACATCCAGGCGAAGAGGGCCAGAGTGGAAACCATCGTCCGAGGCATGTGTCTCTCCCCGAATCCTCTGGTACTAGGCAGTGCACAAGCTGGGGACAGCCCACGCTGCCCAGAAAAGGCCCGAGAGAGGAAGAGGAAGCAGAGCCTTCCCACACAGCAAGGCCTCCCGATGCCACCCCCTGCCTGGGACCAGGGCAACAGGAAGGGGGGCCCTCGTGTGAGAGAACAACTTCACCTGCTGAATCAACAGCTAAGACATCTGCAAGAGCACATCCTACAGGCTGCCAAGCCCAGGGACACAGCTCAGGGGCCAGGAGGCTGTGGCACCGGGAAAGGCCCTCTGAGTGCAAAGCAGGGGAATGGCTGTGGGCCTCGTCCCTGGGCTGCAGATGGTGACCACCAGCAGGGTTCCAGCAAGGACCTCTCTGGGGCAGAAAAACACCAAGAGTCTGAGGAGCCCAGGTTCCTTCCTTCTGGAGCACCAGATTCGCTGGAGATTCTGAGGAAAGAGCTGACCAGGGCAGTGTCCCGGGCTGTGGATTCAGTATTACAAAAGGTACTGTTGGATCCACCAGGCCGCCTGACTCATCTGGGCAGAAGTTTCCAGGGGCAGGTGCCAGAGGGTAGAAGCGAGCCCTCACCTCCTGTGGGAGAGGCCTGTGAAGATCCACTTGCTTTGGCTGCCTTGCCCAGGAGGGTCCAGCTACAAGCTGGGGTCCCAGTAGGAAACTTGTCACTGGCCAAGCCTCTAGATTCTCCTAGGTACCCTATCCCTCCAAGAATGATCCCCAAACGCTGTCAGGATCTCCCAGCAAACTGTCCCTTGACTGCACCTTCCCACATCCAGGAAAATCAGATTCTTAGCGAGCTACTGGGTTATGGATGCAACAAAGGCCATTGGAGCAGCAGTCCTCCCCAGGACTCATCTTCCCAGAGGCACCCCTCCTCAGAGGCCGCCCTACGACCTTGGAGAGCTACTAAACTGCAACCACTGGTCCTGAACCAGCAGCAGTGTCCCCTGCCTTTCACCTCTGCCCATCTGGAAAGTCTGCGCCTTCTTCCCTCGGTGAAGATGGAACAGGGAGGCCTGCATGCTGTCACTGAGGCGCTACCTTTCTCTTCGGTCCACATATCCTTTAATAGCAATTGAAGTTCTCATTGTTGGCTAGGTGCAGTGGCTCATGCTTATAATCCCAGTGCTTTGGGAGGCCAAGGTGGGAGGATTACTTGAGGACAGGTATTCAAGACTAGCCTGGACAACATAGCTAGATCCCATCTCTAAACGTAAAAAATTATCTGCACATGATGGTGCACGCCTGTAGTCCTAGCTACTCAGGAGGCTGAGGCAGGAGGATTGCTTGAGCCCGGGAGTTCGAGGTTACAGTGAGCTGTGATTGCACCACTGCACTCTAGCTGGGCAACAGAGAGAAAAAATGTCTCAAAAAATAAATTAAAATATCATTGGCACTGTGCAGAGAAACAAGAAAACTGAAAGTTGAAGAGGAGGTGGCGACAGATCACTCAGGGTCTTCTTAATGTTGCTCTGGGCCTTCAGCTTAAAGTGGCGACCACATTCTGGAATTTAAGGACCTGGGAAGGTTTACTTACCTTCTTCTGTGACCCATCGGGTTCTGCCACTTGACTTATTCCTTTGGGTGTAAAGGGTTTTGTTTTGAGACTCAAATAGGCTTCCGAAATACAACGAATACTCTACGGAAGAAAGAACCCCATAATTTGGTTGTCAGCTGCCCATACACTCAGGAGGAGAAGGTCAAAGGAATGACCTCATCTGAGGTATGGCCTCCCCAACCCCATAACTCTACAAGCAAAAATTCTGTATTGTGTAGATAATTCATGGGGAGCATATGAGGGACCAGAAACTTCTGGGCCAGATGGAAAAGGAGTTTTCCTCGGGGATTAAACCCAGAGAGGCAGCTGGAAATGGCCAGAAGTCTTCAGTTTAAGGAACAACTTCCCAGCTGCAATGGAGTGCCTGGAGACTAGGGGCTGGGCATATGAAGGGAGAGTAGGCTCCCCATGAGGAGGCCTGAGTGGTCCAGGCTGATGGGCAGGGGTCTGGATCTTATTGCATCATCTTTGCAACCCCTAAGCAAACGCTACTCTCTTAATGTATTTCCCAGAGTAACCCTCGGGATATAAATAATTGTTGAGTTAGGAGAAAAAGTACCTTGGGGAAATACTGAGATCGTTTATTTTCTGCAGGAATTCTCTGAGCCTTTAACATGAGTAAGTGGAAGTTCTAAGAGGAGAATGTATACAGCCCCAAACCCATATGACCCATAGAATAATCCACTTCTAACAAGCGTCTTGCAGAACTTGAGTTCTTGAGAATATATTTTCGATGTTGCTTTTTAAGCTAGCTGTGCTCACGTTGCTGCTTCTCGTGGGCAGCTTTGAGGCGAATCTCCAGAGGCTGATGAGTCTGTGGAGTTGCATATCCAGGTGGGAACAGTCGTGTCCTTTGCCTGGCAGGTGCTGTGCGGGCAGCGGGATGGGGTGGGACCAGCTCATTACCATGCCAGAACCTGCCTTTGTGTCCTAAATGCCACGAGCGCCCCCTGCCGGTCAAAGGTGTTGGAAACACCCCAAAGTTAACCTGGAAGTCAGCGAGCAACTGTAAAAGCAACGCTGAGAACACTTCACTTGCCACCACTCTTGGAGGCAGAGATTCCACCATAGACAGATTTTCTTTATAAGAAAGGCTAACTGTCTGGGCCTTTGATAACCACTAGTTGACTCTCCATTAAATACAGACAGCTGCAAAAACACCTCAGGCAGATGGTCCCCCAGAATTTGCTATTTGTTGAGCACCTACATGTGCCTGTTGCTGGCCCCCCAAATTGGGGATTGGGCTCAGAGAGCTTCTGGAGGTTTGGGGCCTATCCTAAGAAATACCTAAGCCAGGACTGGCTGCATGGGTGAAGCACTTGACTATCTTTGGAATGACTTGGGGCCCCCTGGCAGCACCCTGGCCCCTCAACTCTTCCCCCATTCCTGCTGCCTATATTCCAAGACCAGAGATTTATTCCTGTGGACCATGAAAACCACCTGAGAGCAAGCTGCTTTACAGCATAAAAAGAACGTTTATGTTCACATGACATCCTGTGACATAGGTAGGGCAGATGTGAAGATCATGAGGGGAGCACTGACAGAACACTTTCTCCGTGGCAGGCATTGCTACCAGCATTTCACACATATGTGCCCACCACCACTTAGCTACATTCTGAAACCCATAAAGCCCTATGATTTTTTCCCCCACCTAAGACTGATGCAATCTTTTTTCCGGTAGCAAAACCTGGCCTGCACTGACTGGAGGCTATTTATAGATTTTATCCCACTTAGTAAGTCATACATTTTGCTGCAGAAATGTGAATGTATTGGATTATAGACTGTCTCAGCTGTGGATATTAATGTGTGGTACACACATCCTATTATCTTTATAAGCTAACAAATTCTGAAACCCGAACTCCATTTGGCCCAGCATTTCAGATAAGGGGTTTAGACCTGTATTATCTCACTGTTCTCAAGCATCCACTCTAAGACTGGGTATCCAAGAAGCAGAGACAGAGAAGGGAGCGAACTCGCCCAAAGCCCCACACTAATGAGCAACCAGGATTCAAACCTGGGATCTGATGGCCAAGTACAAGCTTTAACCACTATACTGCACATCTTAGCAATGAGGCTTAGAGTAGTTAAGTGGCTGGCCCAAGGTCACACAGCTAATAGGTGGTAAAATCAGTGTCTGAAACTGGGTCTTTGGAATCCCAATCCAGGATTCTTTCCACACCATTTGTGGATCTGTAGGAAGGATAAGTAGGGCTGATGGGGTAGCAGGGAGGGGTCTTCTGTGCAGCAACCAGGTGCCTGGGCCACCTATAACTAGTCAGTCTGGTTTCTTTTGGTTAAATAGATTCATCCTATGTGGAAGTCTTAATTGTCTTAAGATACAGCTCTCAGATCTGAGATCCCAAGTTACTCTGTGCAATGCTTCTCACCCAGCCTAAGGAGTGTCCCTGAAAATGCAAGGTGTATTTGTGTAAGAATCTTTTTTTCATTTCTGTCCTGCTCCAGTGCTCGGCAGTCACATCACAATTCTCCAACTCTTGTTAAAGGGGAAGGAATCTGTCTGTTCCCAGAGTAAGGTATAGTTTGGAATATAATTTCCATATATGTGTATGGATTAAGGTTGACCATTCACTCACTCCTTCACACAACAAATATTTATTGAGCACCTACTACGTTCCTAGAACTGGGCTAGGCACAAAGATGAAAAGATAAGGTCCTCACTCTCAAGGAGCTCACAGTCTAAACAAGGAGACAAACATGCAGTAAAAATTCCAGTAAGGTCATTGCTGACACAGTTTGTACAAAGGGTCTTCATAGCCCAGGGTAAGGAAGGCCTAATTTGGCAAGGAAGGGTTTAACAGAGGCGGGAGCTTCTCAGCTGAGATCTGAAAGATGAAGGACAGTTCTGCCAGGCAAATGGAGAGTGGGTGCTGCCCAACCATTTAAGCTTCTTGAGCAAGAACAAAATGTGAGCTGGTACTAAGCCTGCTTAGATGTTTGCTGGTTATAAAGCCAACACTACAAAGGCAATGGTAAGAGTGACAGCCAGAATGGGGACCACCTAGCTTATTCTTCTCGTTTTACAGCTGGGGAAACTGAGGCAGAGGGGGAAGTAAATCTCCGTTGGGGCTTTGAAATTGTTTATCTGGGACAGAACTGCCCTCTCTTCCCATCCCACTGGAACACCACACACACACACACACACACACACACACAATACACCAAACTGTATTTGACATCATCTATGGTACATAACTTTTCCACATCGAGATGGTTTTCACATCCTGTGACTTAACTGTGCACATATGGCATTCAGCTTATTTGACCAGAGCTTCCAGAGACAGAAAAATGGAGGAAATACACAATTCCAATCAGAAAAACAAAACGAAATCAAACAGAAACCACAGGAACAAAGAATTCACTAGTTAATTGATAAACTGGCATTTTAAAGTGTTCATTTTCCTTGACACTGAGATAAATCCAAGAAGGTCTAAACCCTGGTCACTTGAAGAAGGCCAAACTAATGTTTTTCTTCGCACGATATCCCAGCTCCAACCTCCTGAAGGCTTATTTTCCTGATGTTCAGGTAAAGTCACTTAACTAAATTGCAGCTTCTGCAGAACTCCCACGTGACAGTGTGTTTCGCCTGGTGTGAGGCAAGTCCTAAGTCATCATATGTGCTCTTCAAGCTCCCCTTAGTGTTGTTGATGGAATCGGTGCAATGTCCACTTCTGGGCTGAGACTCTACCCAAATAATCATGAATAACTTTAGGCTAGAAAGGTTGGCTGTCTAAATTCTTAAGCTACTGAGCTGTAGATAGTCCCCCCAAACAGAAACACATGGGCAGGAAAAGTAGCGGGAAAGAGAAACACTAGTTAGTGGACTTTTTGGCTAGTTTTCTGCCTTGGCTGGGGACACTATGAAAAAGAAAGAATAGGCTGGGTGCAGTGGCTCACGCCTGTAATCCCAACACTTTGGGAGGCCGAGGTGAGCAGATGACCTGAGGTCAGGAGTCCGAGACCAGCCTGACCAACATGGTGAAACCCCCGTCTCTACTGAAAATACAAAAACTAGCTGGCGTGGTGGTGGGCACCTGTAATCCCAGCTACTCGGAGGCTGAGGCAGGAGAAGGAGAAGCATTTGAACTTGGGAGGCAGAGGTTGCAGTGAACAGAGATCACGCCACTGCACTCCAGCCTGGGCGACAGAGCGAGCCTCCATCTCAAAAAAACACACAAAAACAAAAAACCATATATATATATGGAGAGAGAGAGAGAGAGTGTCAGACACTGTCAAATTTATGTTCAAGTTGCTGTAGTTCAAAACTGAGTGAAAGTACATACAGATGAAGTGTGACAATAAGGAAAATCAAACTAATTGTTAGGACCAGACCTCTCCTTTTCCCATGAAAGGTTTCTGAGGGCCTCCTTTACCTTGGGTGTTGGGTTAGGGGCTGTTAATACTTTCGGCCTACATCATTCAAGCTTTTCTTTCCCTCATATTCAGTTGGTTGGTTGATCCCTGAAGCAACCTCTGATTTTGATTTCAATTCATTCCACAATTCAAAGTTGCTAATAAACTGCTCCCTGACCTATACCTTGCCCTTCCCTTGGCCCTTTATCCAGGCAGAAGGCCCCAGGCCTGCCATGCAATCCACCTGGGTGCAGCAAAATCTGGCACCACACTGGTCTTGACCCCTAAGTCCCACTCAAACACCACATAAAGCTTTTCATGGGTAAAACAACCCTCATGAATCTAGCATATCAAAAAAAAAAAAAAAAAATTTGTTATAACGGGTACTGAAGCCAATTTAGATTTTTCTGAGTATAACTGAATAGGCTTGGAAAACAGCAGTGGCTTCGCTTGTTTTCTTAAAGGAAGCCCCTGTTAATACTGGTTAAAGGCATGTATATGAACCCCTATACTGAGCTGGAAGCAGACGGTTCTAATTCTGAGCACCTCATGGCAAATGTCTGACTGGATGGACCTCTTGTTTGTACAGTTCAACCGCTGCATTACCTCCCAGATGATCAAGTGGTTCAGCAACTTTCGTGAGTTTTATTACATCCAAATGGAAAAATCTGCCCGGCAAGCAATTTCAGATGGTGTCACAAATCCCAAAATGCTGGTGGTTCTCCGCAATTCAGAACTTTTTCGAGCTCTCAATATGCACTATAACAAGGGAAATGACTTTGAGGTAAGACCATGTACTGGGGTCCCATGAGGTCTGATGAGTGTCTTCCCTACATGATTCGGATTTTAGGAAAGATCCCCCTTCTGTGTCTCCTTAAGTTACTGACAGCCAGGGCAGCCTGTGCCAATCTCCTGTATCATCCACAAAGATCACAGCCTCAACAGCTTCACTCGGCCAATAGGTGGAAGCAGCAAACTGAGTCTACAGCCAGTCTTCATTCTGAAGCTTAGGGAGAGGTCTGCCAGGTGTTACACCATCTTAGACTGAATACCCTGTCGTTATCAAGTTACATCACTTACTGACCTTTTTGCCTTAGTGCCAGGAGGCTCAGGACAGAATCCTGAGCTCAGTTGTGACACCTAGTCTTGGCCTAGGTTTTTTCAACAATTTCTATGCTTTTCATGATTTGGTTCTTATCTGTATTTTCCCTTGAAAGTGTATCTGTGGGCCTTCTATGGAAGGCCCCTCAAGTCACCTCAAATCCTTTCTGGAAATAACAATAAACAACACTCAAGCTCAGTCCCTCGGGAATCCCTATGAAGGCACACTGGTGGCACCTCAGAGGTAAAGCATCAGTGAAGGGTGAGCCTAGGTGTCAGTGGTGCACATTCCTAATCAAGAGACGCATGTTGCCTCATGCACGGCCGACAGCTCTGTTAGGCTGGCATCCGATTCTGCAGGTGCTGGGTATATCTGGTCACAGATTACACTTCCCTCTTCTTGCTTTCTCCCTTGACTGTGATCACCAAGAGTGGTTTATTGATACCTCCAAGAAATACAAGAACTGTGGTCATCCACTGGTTGACTGGTCAGTCAGAATACGTTTGGAAAGCTAAGGCTACCTGTGGGGAAAATTGTCCATGTCTCCCTTTCTGAGGCTCAAGGGGTCAGGGCCAGTATGGGACAGGCAGCACTGCCGCATCTTTCCACAGAGGGTGGTTATTTGGCCTGCAGTGGCGGCAAGCCCCAAGCCAAGCTGGGTCTGGAGCTTGGCGGTGCAGCGACCGATCATTCATGGTGCCAGTCTGCATCAGGATTCTAGAACAGCACCCCTGTCAACCGGCTCTGAAAGCAGGAGTGTAAGCTCTTCAGACCCAGCCCTAAAAGGCAGTGGAATGAGGTATGACAGTCAGAAGCTTGGGGGCACTCCTTCCACAGTTAGTACTAGGGAAAAGAATACCAAAGTCTCTTTGAGCCACAGATTTACTTTCAGTAAGATTTTCTGACCTACTTAGTAAAAAGTCACTCATTAGCGGGATCAGCTTCTCCTACAAAGGAAATGTCCTTAATTCACCTTCTCCCAGGACTTTCTCATTGGAGCTGTCATATCAAGGTTTGTGTCTGATGAGGGAGCAGAGGATTCCTAGGGTTGCAGAATCAGGGGCCGGTAGAGCAGGGATGCTCCTAGCCCACTTCCCAAGAAACAGGCAGCATCCGCTAGTGAGGGCTCTGGCACCAGTGCTCCCCAACCTCACGTCTTTTCCTTCTTGTGGGTCTCTTTGGAAATGCAGGTTCCAGATTGCTTCTTGGAAATCGCCAGCTTGACGTTACAGGAATTCTTCAGGGCTGTCTCCGCAGGGAGAGACTCAGATCCTTCCTGGAAGAAACCCATTTATAAAATTATTTCTAAACTGGACAGTGATATCCCAGAGATATTCAAATCTTCCAGCTATCCCCAGTAGCTGTTTTGGGGTTAAGATCTCACAATGTGAGGAGTGACTGGCTAGCGTTTCCTGGGTTTGTCTTAAATGGCAATATAGCTGTAGTCATATAAAAAGGGCACAAGGAAATCTCCTCTACCAAAATAGGTACTATTACCATTTTGATCATTTATTTCCCTTTCCAGAATCATCAGAAATTGAACTTGAACTATAAAATGGACTAACTGTATTGGTAGTATATTGTAAAAGGAACACAAGTTTTCAATCAGAAGACTTGAAGCTCAACTCCATTGTTTCCAGGTGTTGTGACCCTGGGAACTTCCTGGTATCTCTGCATCTGTAAAATGAGGTTGTTAAGTATTAAAGGACAGTATGTCCTATGCAGTGTTATTCACACGCAAATGTTAGGTTTTTGAATCCCTCTTTCAGATAAGGTTATCTTATTTGGGGTTTTTACAAATTGCTGTTTTTAGTCTCCTACTTATAAAGTGCCATCTATTTGCTAGATACTTTCACATACTTTATCTTTAAGCTTTCACCCTGAAAAGTAGTTATTATCATCATTTAAAAAATGACCAAACAGGAGCTTTAGAACTGCAAAGTAACTCGCCAAAGCCTATGAGGCCAGGGCATCTGGGTTGATAGGGACAGTCAGGAGCCTGGAGGAACCAAGACTTTCTGATGCCCGACTGCATGCTGGACCCATCTCCTGCAGCTAACTCAGGATCTCAGGCAGGACCCCACCCCTAGTAAGCATCCAGCGCTGACAGGGCACCATCACCTGACAACTCCTGCTCAGCACTTAGGAGCACTTCACCGCCCAAGATTTTTGCTGATCATTTCAGCAAACTCAAGACAAACTTTCTGCAGGACTTGAGTGTTGCTGTTTATTCACATTTGTCTGCTGGAAGAGTTTATCAGCTGGATAATGCAAATAGTCTCCAGTTGACCATTGCTATTGGTGCCCCAACCTCATATATGCAGAAGCTGAACTTCAGACTGTGAAAGGTAGAAAGGGCCTTAGGAGATCATCTGGCCCACGCTGCTTAAATTAGGAAGGAAGAACTGTGGTCCAGACAGGAGGCTTGCACAGGCTGTGCACAGCCTTGCAGATGATAAATGGCATAACTGGGACAAATGCAGCATCACACAGAAATGGAAATTCTCCCACTCCGTAACAAAATTACAGTCCATGGCTGACCTTCCACTGATGATGGAATTCATGAAATCAACATTTACCCCACTGCTGGCCCAACACAAATTGTGACCCACTCTTGAGCACACAGGCGAGACACGTACAAAGCTGAGTAACTGCATCTGTCTTCTAAGCTAGTCAGGATCAAGTCTTTGTAAGCACTGCCAAAGGTACGCGGGGTTGGGTGGGGGTAATACATAGCTCGGGCTTTGTAGTCCTGATAAGGGGTGTCTGTGAGTTCATTAGCTTCTTTCCTATCTATATAAAACAAGTTTCATATTTGGCCACTCAACTTCCATTATTTTTCTGTTGGGGCGCTGCTGGAGCAGATGAGATAAAATCCCTAAACTATTACTAGAACTATCAGCATAAAAAGGTATGAAAGATGAATTTTCCTTCACATTTTCTCTTCAAATAGCTGAAAGGAAAAACAAAACAGACTTAGCCCAAACCCGTCTTTACAGGCTAAAGGTTAAGTGCCCTCCAATACATCCAACTGCACTCAGAAGATCTTTGCCCTATTTTCACAAAAATGAAGGAATCTGCCAAACCTAAGTTTTAAACACAGGCAAGCATGGAGTGCTCTGGGCATGGGCAATCAGTTTTCTGTGTCTGGAGACAGTAGAAGAACCCTCTATCCAGAGTGACATTACATACCTAAGTTAGACACACAGGGGAAACAAGTTCACATGATTGTCCAATTGAGAGCAGCCCTTCTTCTGTCCCAAACCTGAAATTCATTAGTGTGTGTTTAAAGGCTGAGCCAAGTCACCTCCAGGGCAGTGAACCTTGTCTCAGGGACCAATTAGATGAAATGTACAAGCTCAAATTGAAAACATTTGTGTATTGCACTCTTTCCAGGAAGTGTTCTCTAACCACTGAGCTAAACACAGAAGAATGTATAAATACATATGCTCTGCCAACAGAAGAATTCTATTTGATTATAATTTTCTGTTTCTACCAAGTGTGTATCCCTCTCTCTTGGAAACACATGGAGTGTAAGCTGAGTGAGTTATTATGTTCTTTTAGCAATCACACTTTGCCAAAGATCTGGTCATTTTTTCCATTAAGGTATATGAGGGCGCTATTTTATTTTTTTGAGACAGGGTCTCACTCTGTCATTCAGGCTGGAGCACAGTGCCATGATCACAGTAGCCTCAATCTCCTAGGTTCAAGTGATCCTCCCACCTCTGCCTCTCGAGTAGATAGGACTACAGGCACATGTCACCATGCCCAACTAATTTTTTAAAATTTTTCTGTAGAGATGGGGGTCTCACTATGTTACCCAGGCTGGTCTTGAACTGCTGGACTCAAGCAATTCTCCCACCTCAGCCTCCCAAAGTGCCAGAATTATAGGCATGAGCCACCATGCCCAGCTTTGGGTGCTACTCTCTCCTAGATTAGACATGTTCAAATACTGCATAATTGTCTAATTTTTCAATGGTGGACTACTGAGGAGTCAATGCCCAATTATCAATTAAAAGCAGGCAGTTGATTGGTATCCTATGGAGGAAAATGTTCATTAGGAACCTTTATTTCAAACACGGTTTCATATAGTATACAAATCCCAAACCAGACTCAAACGGTGAGAGGCTGAAGGCATCTCCTGGACATGTAAGGCGTATCTAAACAATTTATTTTCCATCAGAGAACGAGCAAAGCATAAACAGCAAACAGATAGCACAGCACTCTTTAATAAAGCTCTAACACCCAGCCCTCTTACGTAGGTCCACTTTTAAAAGATTGTCTGCTCTCAATGACAAAATATAGAATCCTCAGAAGAAAATAATTTAAAATTCCACTTCCCTAACCTAATTTTACAAGTGTCTTGAAAATATATTTTTGGCTGCACACGGTAGCTCATGCCTATAATCCCAGCAATTTGGAAGGCTGAGGTGGGAGGATCGCTTGAGCCCAGGGGTTTGAGACCAGCCTGGGCAATGTGGTGAGACCCCGTCTCTACCAAAAAAGAAAATACAAAAATTAGCCAGCATCACGGCGTGTGCCTGTAGTCCCAGCTACTTGGGAGGCTAAGGTGAGGATCATTTTAGCCTAGGAGGTTGAGGTTGCAGTGAGCCGGCAATCATGCTACTGCACAGCCCTGGGCAACAGAGTGAGACCTTGCCTAAAAAAAAAAAAAAAAGAAAAAAAGAAAAAAACAAAAGAAAAGAAAGAAAGAAAAAAGATAAAAATTATTTCTTTTAAAAGTCCTAAAGGCCGGATGTGGTGGCTCACGCCTGTAATCCCAGCACTTTGGAAGGCCAAGACGGGTAGATCACCTGATGTTGGGAGTTCGAGATTAGCCTGACCAATACGGAGAAACACCGTCTCTCCGATTTTGTATTTTTTGTAAAAATACAAAATTAGCCAGGAGTGGTGGTGTGTGCCTGTAATCCCAGCTACTTTGGAGGCTGAGACAGGAGAATCGCTTGAGCCCAGGAGGCAGAGGTTGCAGTGAGCCGAAATTGCGCCATTGCACTCCAGCCTGGGCAACAAGAGTGAAACTCTATCTCAGAAAAAGAAAAAGTCCTTACAAAATTAGCCAAAATTTTGGTAACCAGTTTTCTGAAGTCCTATATAGTCTAGATTTTCATAATAATTGATTCTAGTCCTTTTATTTACAGTTTTGATCCTTTGCTCTGTAAAGCAGATCATAGTTTGATAATATATACAATCAAAACAAAACAGAAATTTAAAAAATCCTTTGATGTTTTTACACAAACTGTTAAGTATTGCACAAATTTCACATAAAGCAACATCATCAGACAAGATAATGAAACAGTGACAGGCACGAAAGAGATACTGAATACTTTAGCTAGAACAATATAGCTCTATCAGGCTGAGGATTTTATACATTTGAATTTGAGTTCTGTGTAAGTCTTAACTGCTTCAGGGATTGAAGCTTTGGGGTGGCGGGAAATGAACTTGTGACAATATGGCAAATATAATGCGTTTCATGAAAGTATTGTATACAATATTCATGGTCAGATTTACCACAAATATACACATATACATCTGTAAGGTATAAGTTCAGATGATCTACTTGAGAGTATTAATAATACATGCTGTACCTCTGAGGTAGATCACGGTATCTACATTTACAAAGAGTTACTAAGCACTCACCTGTGGAAGAAGATGATTCATGAAAAAGTATTTTTCAGGATTAGACAATTCCTACACAAAGCTTTTTTTTTTTTTTTTTTTTTTTTTTTTAAGATGGAGTTTTGCTCTGTCACCCAGGCTGGAGTGCGGTGACGTGATCTCGGCTCACTGCAGCCTTTACCTTCTGGGTTCAAGCGATTCTTGTGCCTCAGTCTCCCGAGTAGCTGGGATTACAGGTGCACGCCACTATGCCTGGCTAATATTTGTATTTTTAGTAGAGACGGGGTCTTGCCAGGTTGGCAGGCTGGTCTTGAACTCCTGACCTCAGGTGATCCGCCTGCCTTTGCCTCCTAAAGTGCTGAGATTACAGGCGTGAGCCACCGCACCTCGCCCTCTTTGCAATGACCTAAGTAGTATATATAACCAACTGCCTAAGAGTTGAATGCTTAGTCCTATTAAAAAAAAAAAAAAAAAAAAGCAAAACAGATGCTAGCCTCCAGAGGAAGGGAGTGTTTGATGAACTGCTGAAGGCAGGTGGACAATGAACACAGTAAAGGAACAACCCAAAACGTCACCAGTTTTACATGTCCATCTGCTCACTAGGAGTCTGCTTTTCTTTCACTAACAGTTTTTCAGGGTGATTTCATTTCTCACCATCTCACCCCTTCATGCTCAGAAACTCTTGTTTTGCCATTTCCAATTCTCCAGTCACACCTCAAACAAATGTCAGTTCCTTTTCTTCCCTTAGGAAAACCCTTCTCTTTCCCCTACTTACTGATTTCTGTGGCTCTGACTTCCATGCTCTCAGTAACTGCTTCCGGACTGGAGCTTCAGCTGTCAGCAAGAATGTTGTTCCTCCCTTTACCTTTTCCCCACTTTATCATCAGCTATCTGACCTGACGCTGCTTCCCCCACCCCATTTGCTTTCCACCTCACCTAATACCTTTCCCAAGTCGAGTAGTTTGTTAGGTGCATGGGCTTTGGAGTGTCTTTTCATCCTGGCTCAACCACCTATCAGCTACAGATCTCTAAATTATTTATTCTTCTTGGCCTCAGCTTGGTCATCTGTAAAACAGAGATAATAATATAGCACCTACCTCATAATACTGTTCTAAGGTTCAGGTAAAACAATACATGTGAAATGCTCAACACACTTCTAGAGCATAGTATGTGCTCAGTAAATGTTAGCTGTATTACTGCTCAGCAGTCATAAATTGTTAGTAAAGTCATGAATTTGTACTGCTTCACAGTGAAAAAGAATTCTTAGCTAGACACTGACCTGCTTTTTCCTTACACAGGGGGATACACTGCTTTTTTTATTTTTATTTTTTATTTTTTATTTTTTTTTGAGACAGAGTCTTGCTGTGTGGCCCAGGCTGGAGTGCAGTGGTGCAATCTTGGCTCACTGCAAGCTCTGCCTCCCAGGTTCAAGTGATTCTTCTGCCTCAGCCTCCTGAGTAGCTGGGACTATAGGTGCACGCCACCATGCCTGGCTAATTTTTGTATTTTTAGTAGAGATGGGGTTTCACCATATTGGTCAGGCTGGTCTTGAACTCCTGACCTTGTGATCCACCCACCTCTGCCTCCCAAAGTGCTGGGATTACAAGAGTGAGCCACTGCACCCGGCCTACACTGCAGACATCCTCTTAATTAAAAGCTCAGTGACTAAAGTGATATTTCTAAAATTATGCAACTTGCCATCTCTAACCACTGCTTCTTGGGGCTGTATCTACGTCCACTGAGTAGACTAGTTTTGGCTTGAATATTTTCTTAACTTCCGTACAGTTACTCAAAACATCTCTGTAGTTGTTCCACTTGTTAAAAGGGGCTGGTTCACTGCTTTCTTGACTTGGTGAGGGGTGGGGAGGGAAACATAACTGGAATCCTGGTTCCCCCCCCACCCTTAACAGTTAAATCTATATTCAGGATTATTTTTTCAAAAAGATCAGGTTTTTTTTTTTTTTTTTTTTTTTGATACAGGATCTTGCTCTGTCACCCAGGCTGGAGTGCAGTGGCAAAATCTTGGGTCACTGAGCTCCTCCACCACCTCCCGAGCTCAAGGGATCCTCCCACCTCAACCTCCTGAGTAGCTGAGACTACAGGCATGCACCACCACGCCTGGCTATTTTTTGTAGACATGGGGTCTCACCACGTTGCCCAGTTTGGTGTGGAACTCCTGGGCTCAAGAGATCCGCCCACCTCAGCCTCCCAGCGCTGGGATTACAGGTGTGCGGCACCACACCCAACCTGCTTTTTTTGAATGAAAGTAATCCAGCCTCCTTTCTGGTTCTTTTCATTTATAGTCATTAATGTTGATTATCTTCTCTTCTGCTCTTTCATGAGTGTGGGATGGTGATTATCAGAATATTTAACGCTCTAAATGTCTTCTGGCTAGTCTGTTTCTACATTGTCTTTTTCAAATCAAGCTTTATGAGACAATGGGATTGTCAATGAAGTTTTGCTGACTTCTACTGTATTAAATTTCTAACAAAAAACCACAATTACGTCAGGCAAAATGCATTTTTGATAAATACCCCAAAGTTGCTTTTGCTCAAGATTCCTATCTTGGCATTTAGATACTTCTTTTCACACATACTATTACTTCATTAGAGCTGAGCTTGCTGACTCTGAACCAATCAGAACAAACTCCAGAAACTCTTACTTCCTACAGAATTCTTGCCAAAAATGGTGCCCCAAAAAAGAATTTCTAAGGTAGACAGTGGGATGTGGGTACAAGAACAGAACACAAATGCAAACTGTTTTGTTGATTGTAATTTATCAGCAAGTCCTGGGAACAGAAAGTTTAATAACACTAGACTTTCCTAACCACTTTAATTTTGACATACTAGTTGCAAAGATAATTTAAATCCTCATGCCATGTGAATGGTAGACATGATTATGTATCCTTATGCTGTGGAGACAGTAATCACCTAAAAAATGTGAGGCAGGGTTTGACAGGTTGACTCAATGCTTAGAAAATGCTATTTAAAGTGACTTTCTATTTCTTTATTATAAAGCCATGCCTATTCAATTCAAACACATCAGGGCATTTCTCTGGGAGGCCAATAGTCTTCTTACTGTTTTAGGACTAAAAAGATATAATGACTATTTACGGAGTAGGTCTCAAATGTTCTGAAGTGTGGCAGAAAAATAACCTCCTAGTATTCAATTTGTATCAAAATTAAGATCAGTAACAGATTCTGACGCTCTGGGGTGTATACTTCTCATTTTACTCCCTTCAAATAAAGCAAGTGACCATGCTTTAACTACTCAAAAGCATAGTTACTGAGAAAAGCACCAATATTGATGACCTCATGAAAAAAAAAAGACTAAAAAGCCACTTCATGTTGCAAAAGCTATGCTACTTACCCCCTCAAAGAGGCAGTCCCCAACAATATAAAGTCCTGAATTTAAGTCATGATGGAACTACAAGCAAAGTGACTCATTCTATACTCATTCTCTTAACAGTTCTTCACATTCCCACATGGAGTTCTGAATCTTGATTATGGTGGCGGTGATTACATGAAGCTACATGAGATAAAACTGCACAGAACCAAACACAAATACATGAAGCTACATTAGATAAAACTGCACAGAACAAAACACACACACATGAGTGCTTGTAAAACTGGTAAAATCCGAATAAGCTCTGTGGAGTGTATCAACATCAACTTCTTGGCTTTTAAAAGTTGTGACACACACTTCTCATTGTATAAATGTTATCATTGGAGATGGCTGGTTGAAGAAAACACTAGGACTTCTCTGCACATTTTTTCTGCAACTTCCTATGAATCTGTAACTATTTCAAAACAATTTTTTTTTTTTAAATGAGAAATCAGAATCTTTGGGGAAAAGTTCTACTGAAGGAGTGATGTACTCTAAAGGAGAGACTCAAAAAAGTCCACACCACCATAGAGTGTATTTATAAGGACACTTACGCCACAAATAGAGATTAATTATCTTAGGTATCAAAGCAGATTAATTTAGAGAGATACAATCTAGCTTACTGAAAATAGCAATTCTCATTTTGTTGAGGTTTGTTCCATTTTGTCTGTGATAACTGGAACTACAAACTAGTTCTGCTCTCCTTAAAATCAGAAAGGACAAGCCACAGAAAAATAATTTGTTCTGCCCGCCCACTGCACTTCTCTTCTCCCATCTACAACCTCCTCCACACACCAGATTTCTCCTCTAAGCTCTCAAGTTTAAATAACACTGGACCACAACTCATGTCTGTCTATCGTGAGGAAACTTCACAACAGAAAACGCCTAGGCTTGTTTTCAGGCCCACGGGCAAACATATGTTTTAGATTAAAAGGCATTTTAAATCTTGGCTTTATGAGCTCCCGAGAAGCCAAACTGTCCCTATGCCTAAGCTGTTCCCTTGGCTATCAAGCACCTTTGGAAGCCGCATAAACTCTTTCAGGCTAGGTGGATTTTCTTTTGCACATTTAAAGAGTTTTATTAACAAGTATCCTTCCAACAACTGTATCTTTCACACCTGCAAAGTTAACCAACAGACCAGGGCGTTCGAAAATTTTGCTTAATGGACCTATCATCAGCTAGAGATGAAATAAAATTTAAAATCCCCTTTACCCCACCGGTTCTCAAAGTTGGCTGCATATTAGAATGACGTGGTGGCCTTTTAAAAAATTACCAGGGCCTGGGTCCCACTCCTAGATTCTGATTTAATTGCTATGATGTGTAGCCTGAGCTTTGGGAGTTTTAAAATCTCCCCAGGTCAAAACCACCACATGAGTGCACAACTCTTCACACTTATCATATTTCATCATTCTTCCAAAAATGCATACATAGAGAAAGGAGTTATCATCTATTCAAGTCTTTTGGAATCTACGCAATTATTCCACCAGAACCTTATCAATCCAGGAGTTAACGCCAGCCTTCCCTCTGG
This sequence comes from Rhinopithecus roxellana, assembly GCF_007565055.1. NCBI lineage: Eukaryota > Metazoa > Chordata > Mammalia > Primates > Cercopithecidae > Rhinopithecus > Rhinopithecus roxellana. The sequence continues at coordinate 132,968,302 of NC_044553.1, read as the reverse complement.
CCCTGAAAATAAACACTGGGAATGCTGCCTTTCAGGTCTAGTAGAGGCCCTGTCAATGCACTCAGTTTCATATCTAGTGAAAACAGAAGGCTCAGGTGAGAAACAGAAAATCCTCAAAGTATGTCCTTTTTAATCAAAGCTTTAATACCCAAACAAACTACATCCTATTAAGAAAAGTGGGTGTTCCAGACTTCATTTTTTTTTTTTTTTGAAAGGGGCACAGAGCCTAAAACTGTATTTTCCAGGATCATTCAAACTTGTATGAAAAGAAGAGGTATGATGTAAGAAAATATTTTCACAGCACCTCTGGATCCAAGTTGTCATAATTCCAAAGGGAGCAGAGAATGACTTGGAAAAAAGAACTTCATGATTAAAGATTATTTTCTCAATTGACATTTTACCTTCCCCAAGACTGAAACAGCATCTATTCCTAAAGCGTATTGGTTATGAACTATCGCTACTGCTTAGAACCTATTTTGCTTATCTATATCAATTCCAAATCTAGATTCAAAAGGCAGAATTCAAATGAGGGCAGCATATAAAGCTGGAATTTTAAAATAATGAGAAAACAAATTTTTTTGAAACCCCCAATGTTAAATTAAGACTGTTTCTAAAACACACATATAGATAATTATTAGGAGAACATAAAAGGAGAAATGGTTTCTCTGTAGCCCAGTAATTCAATTCTTCTGTATTTTCCCTAGGGAAATTTTGGAAATAAGCCTGAAAAAGGCATTTATAAGGCTGTTCAATGCAACACTGGTATGACAGTGAAACACTCACAAAGAAAAAAGTAATCCATTATACACATATCACGGAATATATACAAACATGTACGCATGTATATATATTTACCTATATATATATTTACATATATATATATACGCACACACACCTGCATATGTGTGTGTATCCAAGACACAGTGGGTCTGCAGAACAGTATGTAAAGAATATCAGTCATGTAAAAAACAGTAAAACTATATTTTTATAGGCAAGTACATATGTATACAATACACACAAAAAGGTTAGAAAAAGCCACACTCCAAAATGATAACAGTAATTACCTCTAAGATTCAAGGTATTTGTGCTTACAGGGAAGAGGGGAGTATTGAGCTTTACCTGTAATATTTCATTTTTTAATAATGAAAATGAATTCACATCTTCTGGCTAGAATAAATGAATCCAAAAAAGATGATGCCCAGAAACACTTTAAGAAATTAAACATAATTATACCCACCTTAACTGTGACAGGTGCCAACAAAGCTTTAGTGACACACATCGGCTTTCCTCAGTGGAAATAGTAGAAAGCAGTGGAGGGTTTAGAGCAGAAAATTCTGATCAAATTTGCATCCAGGTATGGCCATTCAGCTGTTCCACTTAACCAAAGGGAATTCTCACTGTCTTCTTTTCCTGGGATAGGTGTGTGCCCACTATGTAACTGTATACACACAAGGTGCTTACCTGCAACTTGAGAAACGGAAGCACTGGAAGGATGTCACTCAAAAGGGGTAGCACGGAGACAATATTCATGCTTCCATGTGAAAGCCAGCAATGGACAAAAATCAACCCACTGCAAATTCAGCATCAGTATATTACATATGTATTGCCACTTGGCTCAATGAAGACAGAAACACTTTTCCAAGATACCAGTAAAAAGGTGCTGCTCAAAATATTTATATGTAATATAACCTGATGTTTCCTTTCCTATAAATATCTTCTTTGCCATAACTGTCTTTCAGACTTGTCATCATCCTTTAATGTCAGAAAAGTCCCAAAATGACAGCCTATTGGTAACATGTGGCTTCCAGATGTGATGTTTCTACTGTGACTATTTCACATAAAAGTCCAGACTTCCACTTCATCTTCATCTAGTAACACTGGGTCTACCTTTCTTCATTCCAACCACTGGTTGGAGAACTGTCCACTGAGAAAGGACAAGCACTCTGCACCATCCCAGCCTCCACCATACCCTACTGCTTCCTGAACCCCGAGGCTGAGAGGGTCAAGTACCCTGTTTTATTCTGCTTCTGCTGTTGTTTTTCTCACAGTAAAGAAAAAATAATACTGTACTTACGTCTCTACCAAAGGCAGGAAAACTAAGAGAGTGCCAGAAGTTCTGAGAATGAGGAGTATTTTTCCATAAGACTGAAGACTATTTCTACATGTCTAATCTGCAAACAAACTATGTTTCTGTTGAAAGAATACAACTAAATATATTATGAAATTACTGGCCAATTCTCTCATTTGCAGTATCTTCCTGTCCTTCGAAGGGATTTGAATTTGCTATGCCTTAAATATGGATATGCCACCAGCTGGAAGATACAGAGGTAGGGAAAAAGCAAACACAAGAATTGGTTTTATAAATTATATATATATGAACCTACATTAATTTTATACTTAAAATTCACCAGGTCATCAATTCTAAATATACTTCTTGAGTAGCAACTATATGTAACAGACACTGCATATTATGTGTTACAAGGATGGAAGATGAGTAAAACATAGTTCTCACCTTCTAGGAGCTTGCATGTAAGTGGGTAGGGATTGGGGAGAAAGATAGATATATAAGTTACTCTACTAGAAAGGCAAATTAAGAGAAGACGGTAGGACACGCACAAACAACGCCTGAGAGCTGGGAGGGAACAAGATGAGGAACAGATTCAGGGAGGCAGCACCATGTGAGCTGGGCCTTGGGATAGTTTTCCCCACCACCAATCGTTTTTTTGAGATGGAGTCTTGCTCTGTCACCCAGGTCGGAGTGCAGTGGCACAATCTTGGGTCACTGCCTCCTGGGTTCAAGTGATTCTCCTGGCTCGGCCTCCCAAGTAGCTGAAAATTTTTATAGCTTTAGTAGAGATGGGGTTTCACCATGTTGTTCAGGCTGGCCTCAAACTCCTGACCTCAAGTGATCCACCTACCTCGGCCTCCCAAAGTGCTGGCATTATAAGCATGAGTCACCATGTTTGGCTTGTTTTTTTTTTTTTTTTGAGATGAGGTCTCACCCTGTCACCCAGGCTGGAGAGCAGTATCGGCTCACTGCAGCCGAGATTTTTGTTGCCCAGGCTGGTCTCAAATTCCTGGGCTCAAGCGATCTGCCTGCCTTGGCCTCCCAAAGTGCTAGGATTACAAGTGTGAGCCACCGTGCCCAGCCGATAATGATAATATCTAAAGGATGAGAAAAGCAAGGCAGAAACAACAGAAACCCTGGGGAATAAGTCACACAGTGTAGCTGCAGTGTAGTGCACATGAAGGACAGGGCAAAAGGAAGCTGGAGAAGTAACTGGGATCATGTTACTGATAGACTTTAACGCCAAGTTGATGAATTTGTTCTTAAAAAGATGAGGAATGGGGCACTACCAAGTGAAGCAGGTAAGATGCTCATCACTGGAGTGAAAGCAAATGGACTAGTTACATAAGAAATTACAAATTAAACAAAATAATTAATACTTCTGTAAGCTATTTGCATAACAATACACAATTTTCTCTACTTTGTGGAGAAAACTCCACTGCTCTTGTGCGATCATTGAATCCAATATTCTTTGTTAATTTTCAAGCTTCTATTATTAATGAGAATTACCCAACTAAGCAGTAAGCGTTTAAGAGGGATCCTAGGTATATAGCTACCTTATACTTATGAGAGTTTAAGGAAGTTGGTTCAGAAGTAATCACATCGTTCCTGATAGTCATATCAGAATGTATTTCCAGGTCCACAGAGTTTAGTAAATACACATATGGGCACTTGCACACGACACACACGATAAAGGAGAACTCACCATCCTAGAATTTATGAAGGTATTCATAAAGGAGGTATTGTAGTTAAGAAAAAAGAAAGTACCAGGTTATGGACCAGAAAACCCAAATTCTAGTCTTGTTTTGCCACTGAGTAACAGTGAGACTTTGAGTAAGTCACTTCCCTTCTTTCAGTCTTAGAAACCTCACCTGTAAAACAAGAAGGATCTCACCAGAACAAACTCTAAGGTCTAATCACTTCTCTAAATATCAAAAGTTTCAAGCTGGCAGCCCACAAGTCAGATGTGGCAGGCAGGCTGTGCGGGCCAAAGCACTCACAAACAAAAAGAACCTCATGCTGAAACACTGAAAGATCTCACATAAAAATACAGATTTTTCACTTTTTCTTGAAAACCCAGGGAATGTGGCAATATGAGACCTACACCCCCACATGGCCACAATCTGCTATGGGTGAGCAGGTGCTGCCCCCAACTGACCTGAACTATCTAGTTGTCTAGTTTATCAGTCTCCACCCTCTGCCTTGCTCATTTGTTACCTGCCTGAGTCTGTGACCCTTGCCATACACATAGGAAACATTCCCTGTATTTACTCACTCTACAGCTATATGAGCCACGCACTGAGCCAGATGCTGTAAAAGAAATAAGCATCAGACATATCTACTTGAGAAATACAAACTCACTGTCAGAAATAACAGTTTTGAGAGTGGAATTTCAAGTTATGGCAGAAGATATTATTTCAATTTTTCAAATATGGTGAGATGGATCTGCAGCCTAGATCAGTATTTTCAGGAAAAGGAGTATGAATATTTGGTAAAAAGTTCAAGCTTCTTAAGTAGAAGACACAAAGTCAAGCCTTTCCCTATAAGCAATTAAGTCCACAGGCTCTTTGTAGATCACAAATGCAAGGCACTGCCGGCAGGCAGAGGGCTCTTGAATGCAGAAGCTTAGCCCCATAAGGATGCTCCTTTATTATTTCAAACGTGAAAGCAACGGACCTGAAAAGTGAGATCTGATCAGTCACTGAGGTGCACGTGCATATAAATATCCAGGTTCTGAGAACAGTGACCTAAGGTATTAACTCTCAGTCATGTGTGGACCAGGGGATCAGCAGAGTCTCTGGCCATTCTGGTTCTCTAAGACACATCATGGTTCTTTGCTTTGTCAGACTCCTATCATGCAGGATTTTCCAGGAAACAAGATGTGTCTTCTTCATCTCATTACTGTCATACTGTCTTGATAGTAGTTCACCATTGTGCTGTGCTGGTCCTTAAGCGCTTGTCATCCTTTGAGTATGTCTATGAAATGATGCCATTGGTATTTTCCTTCATTGCTAGAAATCAGGCAAGTACAGGAAGCCGCAGAACGATTGAGTATATATGAAATTCATAATTTATAACAGCAAACGAAAGCATGAATACCCATTAATAGAGACCTTGTAAGTTAAATGATAGTAAAGACATAAAATATTCTGCAGCTGCAAAAGAGAATGAGCTGGAAAGTTACTCAGCAATAAAAAGGAATAAGCTATTGACACACATAACAACTTAAATGAATCTCAAGAAAATTACGCTGAATGAAAAAAACCAAAATGCCAATCCCAAAAGGTTACATACTATATGACTTCATATTTATAACATTCTTTAAATGACAAGATTATAAAAATGGAGAACAGATTAGTGGCTGCCAAGGGTTAGAGATGGTGGGGTTGGGGGAATAGGAGAAAGGTGGAGGGTGGTTACACCAACCTACATATATGAAAGTATTGTATACAAATATACCCATACCATATATTCCACGCCATGAAAAGAACAGAGATGCTCTTGAAACAATTTCTGAAAATTTTCAGTAAACCTCTTTCTATTATGAAGGTACCTTTGGAAAACTAAAGAGAGAGGTGGGGAGGGGAAAGAAAATGGGAATATTTTATATATGATCTGAATGAATTCTAAAACATACTGGTAAAGGAAAAATAAGGTAGTGTGTGTACAAAAACCAGGTAAAAACATTAATACTTAATGCTTATCCACACAATTTTTCTCAATTAACACTAGTTGCCTCTACAGATGGAGTCACGGGAGGCTGAGTGTTAACATGGATGGGATGCCTGAAACTCCTGAATTTTATACCTTTATTCACAAAATTACTTTCTTCTTGCATATGTGAAAATCAAGGCAAATCAACGATTCTGTGCCCTCACCTTTGTTCATACCTGTGGTCTGGCAACTGCTTTCTGTTACTACTCAACCCCCTGTAAGTACTAAATTACCTTCTGCACCCAAGCCTCTCAAGCCTCCATACTAGTTCTGAAAATCAATGTCACTGGTTACCTGAAAATGCTTCTGAGTAATTACTCTTTCAACACACTGTACTATTACACATGACATAGCTCAGTTTATGATAGCTGACTATAAAACATGACAACTATTTTCAAGCCAGCTGGATATTTTGAATTTCAAAAAGAACATGTGAGAACAAATCAAAAAGTAACGATGATGACGACTACTGATTTTTGAGCTTTTACTATGTGCTCAGTACTGTGCCAAGTAGCTTACATACGTTATCTCAATGTTTAATAGGTGTGTTGTGTTATTTTCATTTTATAGGCAGGAAACTGAAGCTCAGATAGGTTACATATTTCATCCGGGCATGGTGGCTCACACTTATAATCCCAGCACTTTGGGAGGCTGAGGTGGGCAATCACTTGTGCCCAGGAGTTCGAGACCAGCCTGGGAAACATGGCAAAAACCCATGTCTTAAAAAAAAAAAAAAAAAAAAAGGCTGGGTGTGATGGTGCACACTTCTAGTCCCAGCTACCTGGGAGGCTGAGATGGGAGAATCACTTGAGCCTAGGAAGTTGAAGTTGCAGTGAGCTATATCTAGCATCACTGCACTCCAGTCTGAGTAACAGAGTGAGACCTTGTCTCCAAAAATAAAAATAAAAATAAAGTTGCTTAAGGTCATACAGTTTCTAAGAGAAGAACCTGAACTTGTACTAGGGCCTGTCAATACTAAAAATGAGACATCATTTTCCTTCTATAGCTTAGTAAAACTTACCTCAGCTGAGAATCTGTTGCTTTTACGATCCTAGTAATTAAGCTAGGCTCTAGAAACCTATTATCAAAATATCTGCAACTTGCAGTTAGCAGGATACAATACGGTTTTTTTTTTTTTTTTTTTTTTTTTTTTTTTTGAGACGGAGTCTCGCTCTATCGCCCAGGCTGGAGTGCAGTGGCCGGATCTCAGCTCACTGCAAGCTCTGCCTCCCGGGTTCACGCCATTCTCCTGCCTCAGCCTCCTGAGTAGTTGGGACTACAGGTGCCCGCCACCTCGCCCGGCTAGTTTTTTGTATTTTTTTTCAGTAGAGACGGGGTTTCACCGTGTTAGCCAGGATGGTCTCGATCTCCTGACCTCGTGATCCGCCCGTCTCGGCCTCCCAAAGTGCTGGGATTACAGGCTTGAGCCACCGCGCCCGGCCAGGATACAATACTTAACACAAAAACTGAGGGGGCTCCAAAATAAGAAAGCCGAAGTTGAGACTCTTAGTCAATCTAATAAAAAATTTAATAGTTGATCCCTAGATGAGATGGCACCTACTTTGGTTTGCTCAATGATCAAAACTCTTTCACAAGGAAAATACATCTAACCAGAAAATTTAAGATTTTATCTTTGTCAATAAACTTCTGGATTAAACACTGATATCTGAATCAAACTCAAACTTCTAGAAAATTATATGAATCAGCTGTCAATAGACTACTTGTGTATTATTATTAATGGCTTCTGATTTCTGTAATCAGTCCCTGAATATTTCAAATACAGCACTTAACCCTAAATATTCTCAAACAGAAAAATTTCTGGGTCTCATCTACCGAATTCCTCATACAGGAAGTTTACAAGTAAAAGTGGATCACTTAAGCAAGAGATTTCACTTTTAGTTTAAAATGTCTGAAATCATCTTTACAGAGCTGACCAAAAAAAAAAAAAAAAAAAAAAAAAGCTGAAATATCCACCAAGGTATCAGAAACCTTCCCCAACATAAGATTATTTTAAGTAACATGACACCACAAAAGATTTAAAATAAAACTCATATGACTAAAATCAGCAACTTTCTAAGAGAAGAAAAACAATGTTAATAAAATTAAAATTAAATGCTAGCAAATAATGGAACCCAAGATTTGTCCTCTGCATTTCCAGGGCACCTCTTAACAAACTTAAAATAATATTTGTATTATCAAGGCAGTTTCTACCCACAGCAAATTTCTTCTTCAAGATACCTTGGACTTCCTATTCTATTCTGCTTCTAGTAGTAATGTAAGTGCAAGAATTTTGTTAAGCCCCACACTGGACTAGCAAAATCAATTATCAACTGGCTGTCTCCATTACTCTTTTTGGTGCCAAATCTTTTTTCATTAATCCCCTTGCATGAAGGTTGATATACCCATTTTCTAAAGTAGGAGCACTCGATGTTCATTCTCTAAGGTCATGTAATCGATATCTTCTGAAAACTGGCAGAGGTCCTTTCTGACTCTGTTAACTCTTCCGCAGCTCCCCACCCTGCCCTGGTATAACAGAACAGACATAAAGCCATGGCTGTAAGGTGAAAACACACACATGCAAAATTACCCATGATTCTTAAGTGATTCACAGGTAGTCACCACTCATTTCACTGGCATTCTGACTACTGTCAGTTAGAACGTCACAAGGTTAAGGACAACTGAAATAAAGCATCCTACAGAAGAACATATTGGCCTCCATTTCGTCTGAACTAGAGAACACATTCTAGAAGTTTTGTTTTTGATGAAAATAGGCATTGGGTGGCTTTAGAAAGTAGTAAATGAGTCTCTGTACAAACAATAATTCTATTTGGCTATTTTGCGACATATCTTCACTCAACATAAAAAAGGCGGTTGAGAAAGGTCAGTACACAGAAATATATTGTAGGCCAATAAGCAATCAAAATAGCTTATTAAATACTGCAAACAGTGGAAGTTATTTAATGTAGCAATTTATACATTCAATATTGACTTTTAATGAACTTAAAGTCTCTTTTGCTTAAAAATTCAGATTTTCAGGGAAGATAAAAGTACAGAAAGTTGTTAGAATTTCCATTAAATTGGGGTATTCAGTACTATAATATCAATTTGTTGAACTCAAAGAGATACTGTTCAAATGCTACTAAATATTAGCTCTATTCATACAGTCTTTAATGTAGGTCATAAAACTAAAGGATTTTCATCTGTGGCCTGAAAGAGAATATTTCAAAATATCGAAGTATTCAGTGAACACATTTACAAATTGCTGAGCTGGATTACAAAATGGAAATGATGCTTGAGGAAGAAGGCTCATCTTCTTTCATGCTAAAAGATGACTTTTTTCTTTGCAGGATGTTTAAATACAAAGAATATTTGGGTTTTATCTCTGTATGTTTCTGGGTTCCACCTGGTATCAACCACAAGAGAGGAAATTCTGTGCAGAAGGCCATGCTTTCCAGTAATGAACAATCTGGCAAGAACTTGAAAACCTGACAGGCTTAAAGGTTACATGCCAGAGTGCTCTGCATCTTTATCACTCTTTCCCTGCAATCTTCATTTAAAAACCTACAATTCAAGTTCAAAGTAAGGCAACAAGCTTGAATTCCATGGAATACATCAGTTCTGTCTACCAGGATTCAAAGCCAGATCAGGAAAAAATAAAAACCTAACAGAGTATAAAGGGAGAAAGTGAAAAAAAGAAGAAAGGAAAGAAGAGAGGGAAGAACAGAGAGGAAAAAATTTTTTTTTTAAATAAAGCATCATATTACAGAATGGATATGCTCCAGGGAACTGATGAATATTTGAACTTAAGGTTCATCAGTCTTCAAGACACAAAGATAGAGAAATAAATCAGCTATAAAACAAAGATGAGTGTTTTGAACATCATTTGAACCTTGTGTTTTACAACATGTGCTACGGAATCATTGAGCCACATAATATTCAATTAAAAAGAGGTTTTGGGATGTTCAGCTAGCATTTAATTAGGACATACCATATTTAAAAAGCAATAAAAATAAAATTAAGAAAACAAGAGAAAAGGGCCCATGCTGTATAGCCCATGAATCTCATCGGCTTTATCATGAAAGTTTATTGTTTTTAATCCTAGTACAATCAGCTACCAGTTACATACAGTAAAAAACAGAAACAGCCACAAAGCAATGATGATAGAGATAGTCTGTGACATTGTACAGTGGAGGAAATATTCTCTGTTGGAATCCTCCAGCGGACCCCCACCTGGCTTCAGCAGTTAAGCTATCACTCCCTCCCTCCCCAAAACAGTTAAAAGAAAAATTAACGTCTTGCTTGGGTACAAGCAAGATTCTAATACCTCTTGGGGACACTGGAGAACTTTAAAAAAACTAAAGCAGTAGAAACAAAACAATAACTGAAACGTGGAAGCAAGGTGACACACAAAGAAGCTCCGTGAGGCCTTGGCTTCAGATCACCTCAAAGCGAACCACCTGGAAAGAAAAGACAAGGCTGTGACACCTGGAAAGAACAGGCAAAAGGTTCAGTAACCCTTAATATAACATCACTTCACTCCTTCCCAAATCTATCGAATTCAAGTTTTTCTCAAGGTTTTTATTTTTATAAGTGAGCCAGGTTGTAGAAAATGGCTTCCTTTTCTAATAGTATTGTAAATGTTAACAACTAGCACATACTTACTCTTTCAGAACTATAAAATAACACAAGAAGAGAGCATTTTTAGCAAAGCATGCTGTCTTCTTTATCTCAAACCCTTTGAAGCAACCACACAGTAGGCTATTTATATGACTGTGTACTCTTACCTTAGAGGAATAATGACTCCGTTCAAAAACTAAGTCTCATATATATTTGGTTCGATTGAGGGCTTTTTCAGCCAGGTGACCACTTTCATCTGTGATCTTCTCCCAATCAGTCTGTCCGACCACAAAACCTATGGCCCTTTTCCTATCTGCATCCTTCTTCTCTTCCAGGTCTGCCCATCTGACCTAAAAAGAACACAGCATTAGGCTGAGCTTTAGGAAAAATAAATATGCAAAGAGCCCCCTCCCTCTCTGGACAGTCTAAGGGGTAGAATGACTCATCTGAAACCTCAAGCTTAAAAAATTAAAAACTAACCCAGGAAAATTGGGAAAAGTCACATATTTTAAGTCACAGAGAGAAAACTCTCTGGCCAATCCAAGTCCTAACCATTCCAGCTCCTGAACAGTTCAGCTCAATCCTGTCCTCTCTTTCTCCTCTGCCATTCCTTTTTATTTAATAATTCACTGACTCATTTTTTTTTTTTCACCTGAAAGCAAAGCACTAATCTCTACCTAGTCTTCCTGTCTGTACTCACGCCCTCCAGATTCATGCTGTCAGAGTGAGCTTCCTAAAACACACAGTTGTGACTCATTTGCTTTAACTCCTTCCCCTACCTACCAGGTAAAGTCCAAGAACTCAGGTCCCTCTTGAGCTGGCCCCAACTACTTTCCTGCAACATCTCTGGCCAGTGCCTATGGCATTTTATACAAACAATACAGACTTCCTTCTAGCACTCAGAGCGCACTGCACCATTTCATGTCTCTCTAACTCTGCATATAAGTACTAGTCATTCTTCCTGAAATGTCTTTTCCCTAACCTTATCCGCTTGGCATGAGTCCAATCATCCCTCCCTGACTTACCCCCTTTTCCTTTGCCAATCAAATAATCACTGCTTCCCACACTTAACTTCTGGATTTTGATATGTCTGCTTTTGAACTTCCACACTGTACTGTAATTATCTACTTATAGATCTGTCTTTCCTAACAGACTATCAACACCCTAGATCAGTAACTGAATTTTATTTATCTCTACACAAAAATATTTCTTGAAATTTAATCTTAGAGAAAACAGTAAGCTGGTATTACTACTTTTATTCATGAGATAAAGAGACCAAGAAACAGACTCAGCTGATATCCATGGCAAGATTACAACTACAAATACATGGATCAGGGATATTTCCTATTGGTATTCTGATTTTTAAAATATATATATATTCTTACATATGATTTTTTAAAATTTTTGTAATTTTTTTTTTTTTTTTCTAGAGTCAGAGTCTCACTATGTTGCCCAGGCTGGTCTCAAACTGCTGGGCTCAAGCAATCCTCCTGCCTTGGCCTCCCAAAGTGCTATGATCATAAGCATGAGCCACCATGCCCAGCCACATATTATGTTAACATGTTTTTAAAAGTATATGGAGATATACATACTCTGTAAAAGTTCAGATTCTTAAAAAGAAACTATGAATCTGTTGCTTGCACTACATGGTACCAAAGTCTGCAGATAATGTATTTTAAACATGGCTTGTGATTTATTATCTGTGACAAGGAGAGGGAACCAGACCATGGAAACACCATGCTCTTCACACTGGACCTGGAAATGCATTATTGCTCTAACATACACAAATTACTATTTGCATGACTGGCAATGAAATAACTAGGCTTCTAACAGTATCACCTGGTCAAAGAGAGGAGTCACAGTAATAGCAGTAGGAAGAAACTGATAACACCTGACTTCCCAGAAAGTAGGTTTTTAGTATATAGAAAACCTATGGCTCAATGTCTTTCATGGGCCTTAGTAAGAAGCCTAATAAATAATGTGGGCTTCCATATAGAAAAATCTTTGGGCATTCTGCCCATCAACGCTGAAGTACCTATTTTGATTAATTCATATATACAGCCAGGCACAGTGGCTTACACCTGTAATTCCAGCACTTTGGGAGGCCGAGGCCGGCAGATCACTTCAGCCCAGGTGTTCGAGACCAGCATGGGTAACATGGCGAAACCGTGTCTCTACTAAAAATACAAAAATTAGCTGGGCATGGTGGTGTGGTGGGTGTCTGAAGTCCTAGCTACTAACAAGGATAAGGTGGGAGAATTGCTTGAGCCTGGGAGGCAGAAGTGACAGTGAGCCAAGATCACACCACTGCACTCCAGCCTGGGTGACAGAGAGACCCTACCTCAAAAATAAATACATAAATAAATAAATAAAATTCATATATACTCTCTCAGCTCCACCTAGGATCAAGGATACACATTTTAGCGAAAGGTCATTATGAACTAAGTTTTGGGCATTTATGTGAAAACACACTACTGTGCTGAGGATGCCATGGGAATGGATTTAAATTTGCTGTGGGCTGGTTACTTTTTCTTTGTTCAGTGGCCACAGTTTGCCCCTTATATGATAGGATTAGAAGAAAAAGTGTGCAGTTGTTTTTGAAATAAGCAGTATGTTTGCAAATAAATGCCCAAGATTTTAACATTGGAATTCGGCCAGGCACAGTGGCTCACGCCTGTAATCTCAGCACTTTGGGAGGCTGAGGCAGACAGATCACCTGAGGTCAGGAGTTTGAGACCAGCCCGGCCAACATGGCGAAACCCCATCTCTACTAAAAATACAAACAAAATTAGCCAGGTGTGGTGGTGGGCACCTGTAATCCCAGCTACTCAGGAGGCTGAGGCATGAGAATGGCTTGAACTGGGAGGCAGAGTTTGCAGTGAGCCAAAATCACGCCACTGCACTCCAGCCTGGCAACAGAGTGAGACCCCGTCTCAAAAAAAGAAAAAAAAAACCAACAACAAATGAAGCTGGAATTAAACTATTTTGGAAACTACTGTATTTTGTTAATATCTCTAATTTATACTGATGCTATAGTAAAATTATTTATTTACATGTTGAATTCCTCCACTGGATGTCAGCTCCTTAAGAGGACTCATTCATAGACTTCATACAAAGACATTCAACATATGGAATTAATAAATGATTACCAAACCACTAAAAATATAAGAAGCAGAATAATGACTTTCAGCTTGAAATGGCTTCTTAAATGTGAGTGTCCCTTTTAATTTTCCTAGAGGTACTTTTGAGACTGACAACATTTTTGCTGTTGTTTTTTCCTGTAAAAATAAAACTGTTATAATACAGAAAAATCTCGACTAGCACTCAAAGGTTTGAGGTCCTTATATTTCATCCACTGTCACTATAAATATTTCTAAAATACACAAATTCAGCAAGCAAACAAGGGAAATGTTCGCCTTTCATAGTCATCAAAGAAATACAAATTAAAGTCCAAGTAAGTTACCATTTTATACCCAAGCAAGCAAACATTTTAAAAGTAAATTATATTTTAAAGCCTAGCCATTTAGGCAAAATTCTAATATAACCAACTCTACAGAACCGCCTTTTCGTTATAGAGGAAGTTAATCCCAAGAACCCACCTGGTATCTGTAAAAAGCTGGATCACAGAAACAAAAAAACCCCAGAAAAGGAATGAGTAATGTACAGCATTCTGTATTCTTTACTACCTGTAGGATCTCCTTGTGCTCTAATGTTGATTTTGGTGAGTAGTTCAAGAGTTAAAAACTATCTGAAGTCAAGGTATAAGGCAGGGGAGGAGAGTTAAAGAGGAGTAACTTTAAAGAACTAGAATGTGCACCATTCAGTTCTCTTTGGTCACCCAACCTAACAAAATAAACTGCATGGCATTACATACTCCTTAGTGAAGACAGTGATAGTTACCTGAGTAAAAACAGAGAAAATATTTCTCATTTTAGATTACTAATTGTTACCAGAACTACACTTTATTATTTGCAAGGAAGGGCCACTTCTGCCTCTGTTGGCTCCAGTCTTAAAACTTGAGTAAGAGGTATCACTACAAGTAGTTCTTTGGTGAGGCTGGGTGCAAATGGCAGTGGGCTCTCCCTTCCCCATCCCTTGAAGTTACACAGACAAGGACAGGCTTTGGAGTATCTGCAGTATTTTAAAAAGTTTTGAAACCTGGATTCTTTGTAATAGTGTCCATTACAAAGTACACTAAGTATACTAAGGCACTGAGAAAATTCATTAAGAAACAAATACAAAGAAATGATGCATAGAGGTAAATGATGCACAACCTCATTCTTAAATAAATGAAAAATGAGATACTATTTTTTTTCACCTATCAGATTATTAAAAGTTAAAGAGTTTGATAACAGCACTGCTGGTCGAAGTGTAGAAAAACAGGCAATTACTTGCATGTAGGTATTTAAAGAGAGACATACACACCACAACCTTCACGTCTGTACTGGCAATAAATGGAAACACTGTAAGCATCCATCAATAAAGATATTACGGTTTGGATGTCTGTCCCCTTCAAATCTCATATTACGGTTTGGATGTTTGTCCCCTTCAAATCTCATGTTGAATTGTAATCCCCAATAATGAAGGTGTTTGGGTCATGGAGGAGGATCCCTCATGAACGTCTTGGTGCCCTCCTAATGGTAATGAGTGAGTTCTCACTCTGAGTTCATATGAGATCTGGTTGTTAAAAAGAGTTGGGACCCCCTCCCCTTGGTTCCTCTCTTGCCACGCTGGCTCCTCCTTTGTCTTCCATCATAACTGAAGACTTCCTGAGGCCTCACCAGGAGCTGATGCTAGCACCAAGCTTCCTGTACAGTCTGCAGAACAATAAGCCAAAATAAATCTTTTTTCTTTATGAATTACCCAGTCTCCCATATTCCTTTATAGCTATGCAAACAGACTAATACAAAGGGACTAGTTAAATAACTGATTGTACAACCAAACAATGGCACACTAAGGAGCCCTTTAAAAAGAATGGTAGGTCTGTATATACTTATATAGAAAGATCAAGATGGAATAGCTGAAAAAGACTTGTACAGAACAGTATATATGATCCCTTTGCTTTGTTATTTTTTTTTTTTTTTTTTTTTTTTTTTTTTTTTTGAGGCGGAGTCTCGCTCTGTCGCCCGGGCTGGAGTGCAGTGGCCGGATCTCAGCTCACTGCAAGCTCCGCCTCCCGGGTTTACGCCATTCTCCTGCCTCAGCCTCCCGAGTAGCTGGGACTACAGGCGCCCGCCACCTCGCCCGGCTAGATTTTTTGTATTTTTAGTAGAGACGGGGTTTCACCGTGTTAGCCAAGATGGTCTCGATCTCCTGACCTCGTGATCCGCCCGTCTCGGCCTCCCAAAGTGCTGGGATTACAGGCTTGAGCCACCGCGCCCGGCCTGTTATTTTGTTTTAAAGGATATGCACATCTATCACTTTTACTGAATTCAACATTTATGTAAAGACCTATCTAATGCCCTAGCTTCATTTCTCTATTCCTTTTCATAGCAAAACTTCAAAAAGTTGCCTACATATGCTGTACTGTACTTCATCATTTCTTATTCATTCTTTAATCTGCTCCAAACTGGTTTCTGCCCCCTCATCACTGTAGACTGATGACAAACTACAATCATCAGTGACCTCCATGTTGCCACATCTAGCAGTCATTTATCTGTTCCAAACTTACTTGTCTTTTCTGCATCATTTAAAAACTGACTACACTCTTTTCTTCTTGAAACACTTAGCTCTATCTGAACTAAATTTTGGAGTCTGGTGTCTTATTGCCTTTTCCATTTATACTTTTTCCTTGGGCAAGATCATTCGGTCCCATGCTTTTAAATACCATTTCCTGAAATTTGTTAGTTCAGTCTGATCTCCCTGGTGAATTTTGTACTAATAAATCCAACAGTCATTTTGACATTTTCACTTACACTTCTAACTTAATTAGAAGAAAAATTAAAATTTCTCTCACAGAACTTAAATTATTTCTCTCAGTTCCAAAAATCATGACCTCAGTTTTCTCTCTCTCACTAAATGGCACCACATACATGCAGTGCTCATGGCCAGAGTACCAAGGGGTCACCCTTGATTCTATCTACCTTTGGACCCTCCACACTCCATCCATTAAGAAGTTCCACAGGTTCTCTTCAATACCCTACTCTGTACTTGGCTTCTTTTGCCCCATGACAAAATGGCACAAGTGACTGGCCACTCCCAATGCCTTTAAGGTTGACAACACACTAGCCATGTGAGGTTCTGTTCTCCAATTTTTAAAGTTACTTGTACATTTTGATGAGATAATTTATAAGGTATGACTCCTTTTTGGGAAGTGTAACATGACATAGCGTAAACTAAATCATTTTAAAAATAGCATTCATGTGATTATCTGCCTGTAACTTCCTAAAACCAGATGCCTAAATGGGCCCTTCATTTGTTGGCAGTTATTGACAAAGTCTCTTACCCTCTTCTTCCCAGGCTCAGAAGCACGAGTATCATAATCATCGGGGAGCTGAAGATAATCCTCCATTCTGCTGGCAATGGCCTCCCAGTCACGTTTCCTTTTAGTACCAGTCCTCAAGCCATCCAACTTGTCTGAGGGACAAACACAGAGCCGTAACATTAAGGAAGAGTGTGAGTTTGCACATGACACACACACAGGGGAAAAGAAGGCTGGAACACTTTCAGAGGGCATATCCACATTTTTGAGTGCAGCATCACTTGCAGATCCAAACTATCTTCTTGGCTGAGATAATATCAAGTTCTGTGCCAGAATTTCCATTGTTTGGTATTCACTCTGGTAGCCATTATGTTTATGATGTTCGTTTAAGAGCAAATATGGGCAAGGCAAGAAAAGGCACTTGGCTCCTGGTTTCCTTGTCCTCCCACCCACCATAGCTCTCATGTTCTGACGGCAAATGCAAAGTTGGGCTTTTCCAGACAGTGTCTTCCATTCTTTTTTTCTTTAACACAATATTACCACCACCCATTTCATCTGCAATCATGTTTGATACTGTGTCATATGAAAAGCAGGTAGTACCAAGAACTTAATGAGCCAAGCTAACGTTTAAGGTTTTAGATGAACAGTTTTTTTTTTTTTGGTTGCTGTGAGTGCATTCACCATGAATTAATGTTCATGAATAAGCTGACTATATGAGATCACCACTTTCTTTGCTCATACTATGAAGTTGACCATTCTGAGGCTAAGGGCTAGTCAGACAATTTTACCAGACCTGATAATTCTTTCTGAACCCTGAATCTGAGAGGGCTAGGCTTTCCAACAACTCAAAAACTATAATCAATTAATGAATAGGGATTGCAGATTCAGAAATTATGAGATATGAGTTTAGGTGTCTTAAAGAAGAACACGCAATGAAAATGTGTTGAGTCTTTTATTGGTTATTAATAATTGATTTTGAATGCTACATGTAGGATATTATGAGTTATATACATTTTTTGCTACAATGAAGCACTAAATTTCTGAATCATCTGAAGTCATATAAACACACTAGTACTAGGCAGGCCAATGAAGAAAAGCCTAAAAACTTCAGAAACACAGCATAACCACACTTCATTGAATTCCATAAAGAGTGTATATAATAAAAATCTTTTAGACACCACGTTGGAGAAAACTTGGTATGAAAAGTGCAATGAAAGCAGTGGCAGAAAGGGTGAGTTTATGTTTCAAATATAAAAGTTTTACACACAACTAACTGTTACAAGCTTTAAAAACCAGTAAGATTTTGCATTCGTGGCAAAGTTTTTTGTTCCTAAGCCCCTTTCCCATAAAAGTGATTATCATTGAAAAATCAGTAAGGCAAACTGCAACAGTTTATAAAACTCACAAAAATTTTAATCATCTCATTTTGGCAAAATTTTAACATGTATGGATTCAAGAGATCCAGTCGTCTAATCTCTGGAATCACATGCTGTACCAAATGGCTCTATCTATGTGTATATGACGGGCCATATTATACATGATCTTAAAGAAGTGACCCCCTGACTGCACAGGGACACAGGTTATGGTATTAGAAAACCAACAAAGTCCCACAAACAATAAAACTGTTCTCGGTTTCAACAGTGTACAGTATTACCAGAAGAGAAAGAAGCTCCAACACACTTATTAAATAAACCTCAAAGGATTTCCAAACTTAATACGATCAACTTTGACATTAACATACTTCAAAGTAAAAATTTCATATTTCAATTCCAACAACACAGCACAGCCAGGCAGCAATACAGAAGGGCAGTATGAAAACTGCAAGAACTTTTCCTCATACACTGGGTATATATGACAGGAGTTACAGTTGCAACATGGAATTTCAGAAGAGCATGTATTTCTAGTCTGAGCACCCTTGTTGAAATGTTTAATTTGAAATTTTATTGTGCAAATATGTTTAAAGTTTCCTTCTTGGGCTGAAGAAAGGCTCACACCTCTTCCACATGGCATACTGGAAACCAAACACACAGATGGATGGCATAAGGTGAGGGGAGAGAAATCTGGGGTTGTTAATTACAGAAAGACTGGTGTTCAATCCATGCACACTAATGATTTTCAGAGATTTCAAAAGATGAAGTTTTAAGATGAAGATGAAGTTTTAAATCCAACTTGGCAGGTCACAGAATTTTATCACATATTTGAAACAGTATGTATTATAGCACAACAGAAAAATTCCTTAGATACAGCTATGTATTTTCTAAATGTAAATGGTATTTCTGAAAATCTGTTCAAAGTAAACATACAAGATTATGCACCTATACAAATAATAATTATATTCCAACTCCGAAGAGATGAATCTGTCTGACACGTAGAAAACCAATATACAACTCATGAGTAGAGACAAATGACACTGAGATGAGAAAAGCAAAAGTACTTTATATGAAGAAACCTAAATTAGGATGATAACAGTCTCAAATATTCTAGCTTCACAGTATGAGAAACTAAAATCATGTCACTGGAGTTTAAGTAGCTTCAATGCTGAATCCCAGCACCTGATGTGGCAAGTAACAACCTGCCCTTGCATTAGGATGTCTGTGTCCCAGCAGGGAAGAACCAGTCTGGTGGGACTGAAGGTGGGCCACAGGCAGCCTTCAACAACTCCATGCCAGAGGTAGCTCAGGCCTGTTGTGAACTGTTCTAAAATCACATCACTTTCAATTTAACATTCAGGCACAGGCTGAACTGTGTACTATACTTAATGAGCCTAGATCAAGAATCTGCAATAAGATCTAACCAGCTGCTTGAAAGACTATATAGGTAAGTATGTTCTCACTGGCAGACTCATTTGTGAATCAAAATTCCTCTGTTTCAGATTCAACTGTTTTCGCTCAACATGTGACACTGCTAAAACATAATACATTTCCACCCAGTATAATCATTTTCCATGAGTAATTGGGGAATGTTGGTAAAGTACTCAGAAAAATAAATTGTACTTGGTAATCAAATTATATTAAATTTGTTATGATAAGGAAGGCAACATAAATAGGCTACAAGATCTGACACAAGATCCTCATGTTTTAGAGAAGAATCTTCTCAGTTGGGTCAATGGACCAACCTTGAAGTAGTAAGCACTTTCAAGAATGCACACTCATTTGCCTTCCTCTGTGGTAGGATTAGCTCTCAATACAGTGGTGCAAGATACAAGTCCTTATATATAACATTACTGTCACTCTTGTTAAAAAATAAAACCCGACTGCAAATATGTTAAAATTTATTTCCTAGATTTATTACCAGATCTTCAGTGCCTTTCATTGAAATGGTTTATTTAAAAAAATCCATTTCTGGAATTCGTTATCTACTATTCTGTCTTTAAAACTGAAAATTTGTATAAAATGTATTTTCTGAAAAGCAAATGGTAGACGGGCCAGAATTTTTTCCAGAAATTCCAAGAAATACCAATATTAATATATATGCTTGAATAATCATCACAACTAAATTCCCTTTTCCTTTTAAAAACAGAAAAGTAAAAGATGGACTGGTTTGAGTTTAAAACAGCATTACCCCAGATCATGTATTACATGAGGCCTCTAAAGATTACATGTTAAGCTAATATGTATCACTTTTACATCCCCCTTAACTATCTTTATGATCTCTCTTTGCCCCAAAAGATAATCAATATTTAGAGAACCAGAAGAGAGAAAAGATCTTAGCATATTATGGGTCATTCTAATGTACAGAACTTCACAGAGAGTTAATCTAACGTCGAAATAAGCAGAACTAAAGCATTATTATTATTTTTAAAGTATTTTGTAATTTTTATTTTCCTACATATTTAATTGCATTTAAACACATAAGTGCTTTAAGGGTCTCTGGAAGATGACAATTAGTTATTATTAAGATTTCCCACAGAGGGAAGACGACTAGAAGAATATGTCAAAAACCACATAAAATTTTCACATGACATAAACTAAAAAAAATCTTTTAGACTTGACAACAAAGCACCTATACCAGTAATGTAATAATACAGTTTGCGGAACTGTCTTTTAACACAGGACCTGGTCAATACCAACTGCTAACACAAGTAGTTGGGGCAAATTAAAGGCATAGCTTATGTAATTGCATGTAAAATGCACTCCTTTGATGTCAGAAACACATGTCCCAAGCAATGAAGCAGCTAAATGACTCAAACTTCCTGTATCAATTTAAGATACTTAGATGGTTCCTTTAGTTTTGGAGTATAATACCAGGAAAAGAAACATAAACTGACAGTCATACCTCATACATCAGTAAGGCTGATCTCAAAAAGTCCTTAGCACATTGTTTTAGATTTTTATTAATACATCTTAATCAACATGTTAAATGGTTCTCTTTAAACGAAGTAAAACTGAAAAAATATTTTGCAGTTTTCACCAACAAATACTAGAGGGAATTCATTGGGTATGTATGACTTTTTTGTTTGACAGATAACTTCACATTAAGCAACTTCAAATTCTGATTTAGACAATCATTTAAACTGGTTTATCTTGGAATTTGGCATTAACAATTTGAAGAAAAATTTAAACTGAATTTTATAAAGCAGGCTCCTCAAAAACCTGAATTACATATCTGCTTCTCTCTACTCAGAAATTCTCATTTATTATACAAGGAGAATAAATGCCTTTTAATTAATTTTAAACTTTATATATTATTTTTATTATCTAAAGTATTCATAATCAGGTTTAACTTTGGACTGCACTTACATATTCTTTAAAAAAGAAATCTCATCAGCACCAACATTTCTGATTAATATAAAAGAATAGATTTTATAAGTGACAATATTTTGTTGCTGAATTATCAAATATTTCTGTTGACTCTAAAAACTTTAAATAGTATTGAAAGCAGTTCTTTTAAAATACTTATGACTTTGTCACAAGATATAAAAGCTAACAAAATAGATTGGAGGATATAAGGTAGGCCAGAAATCTCTGTTCAAGTAGAAGTTTTAGGAAATTTGTTCCTCTTATAGCAGAAAAGATCTATGACCATTACCATCAGGTATCACATATAAAAACAGGAAAAAGGAAATACCCACCTAGCTTTGCCTCAGATGTGTCCATCTCCCATTTGCTTTTCGGAATGTAACCCTAAATCGTACACAGAGAGAAGCTCGAAGGGTTAGAAAGAGACACATACATGCATATCACGTTTGAACTGGAAAAGCATTAAAACTGGGAATGGATTCAGTTTCCACTGACTAGCTGTAAATACATCCTTAGGGGAAACACAACCTCATTATCTTTGAAGAAACTAAATGATCAAATTCACCAAACTGCACTGTCCATATTTCGGAGTAGTCACTTCAGAATAGTATCATGAAGGCGCTCTGAGGCAGCTACAGTTCAGGACTCACAACTGTAGTCTGAACAACAGCTGTATAGCAAATATGATAAGAACGTACAGGTAGTTACTGTGCTAATATTAATATTATTCAGAGTATCAGATAACTTGTAATACTAGCTAGGTTATCTTCTAAATATAACTGCTATTATCAACTGATAGTAGCGATAAGGTCCAAAAAGTGTTCTTCAAGATAGTTACTTTATATTTCAGTAATTTCAAGTACTCAAAAGAAAGGAAAAGAATTGGTAGCACTTAACCCAATTACCCGATTAGGAAGTTCAACTTCATTTTAAAACGACTCAATTCATTTACCAGTTAGAGCATACAAAGGCTAATTTTACTGAATCAAATTCAGAACATTTTTATTAGTTGAAAACTAGATTATTATTTCTGATGTTTTTAAAAATTATGTTATCCTATTACATGCAAAACCAGAAATCTACACTGGTAACTTACATCTTATATTTCATAAAATAACTGGGTGGCTTATTTCAAACTCACTCCGAAAAGATTTTCAAATTTCCCAATGTGCCTATTGAGCTACGCAGTAATCATTTCTGTTTATTCACCTAGCAAGTATATGCTTTTACCATGTGATTTATCATGATTCCCCTTTACCTTCATTTAGACTGTTTTCCATTAGATCTAACATACAGAAATGTAAATATTGGAATCTAGTAAATAGGACAGATTCATCAAAGGTGTCAGCATCTTCTTTTATGAATCAATCTATCTCTCTACTGTTGGTAATGTTCAAGTTCATGAAACAAACTGACACACAGGTAAAGTAAGTCACAAAGCATTTTGAAGATTTCATGATGATAGCTTCTGTGTAAGAGTTTACTAGAGCATAATCCTATGGGTTTCATACATTTCTAGTCTATCAGCCAGAACTAATAATTCAATTTCAACTTACTAGGTAGTATTTTGGATTATAAATTATATATTTTCCAAATACATTTTTTAGAACAAACCAAGACAAAGCTATGCTGAAGTGATAGTGCTAAAAGTACCAAAGACAAGTTACATCTTAAAAATCATCTGAAAACTAAGCATCACTGGAATAATATATTTATAAATTTTATCTATTTAGGTTCACTGAAGCACTAAAGGCGGCAAACTATCATACCAATGATCCCCTACAAAGGATTATCTTTACCAGCAAAACTTTGGATTTCACCCAGCTATATTAATAACTGCAGAGTGGAAAATGCAAGGTTTACTGATAATTCCATTTAAATGGTCTGAGTGGTTGGTGTGAAACTTGCTCTTAACCCTTGGTTAATATATTCTCCAAGAATCTTTTACTCTCGGAATAGACTCCAATAGTAAAAGATTTCAATTCTGCATCTTTGAATGGGTTAAGAGAAGTTTTATAATCAAGTTAGGCAAACAAGTGTATTCATTCCCCACTAATGGAATCATCCTGTTCTTCCTTTAAACTATATTATCCTCCCATTGCTTGAAATTGTAGGCCACTTGGAAATAAAGCAGATAATCCAGCAGGGTAGAATTCTAAGGCTTCCTTGCCATGACTCTGACATAAAAATATAGTATTACAATATGTTTCATTTTAAAAAAGTAATAGTACATTCAGTTAAAAGTTCCCAAGTTTTGACCTACACCTAAGCAAGTCAGATGTTACGAACCATATCTTGAACTGAAATCTCCACAATAGAAAGACGGAGCTTCAGAAAGCTAAAACATTATAGACTTCTCACATAGTCAGTTTCTAGTACACACGCTGCAAATGGCTAAAGAAGTCATTAGCCATATTCCAGAAGAGCGTGGACCTTGTAGTGAATATCCTGCCTAAATTTTAAATTATGTATGCCAAAATACAACTTAAGAAAAAGAGATTTTAAAAAAA
Source organism: Rhinopithecus roxellana (assembly GCF_007565055.1). Classification (NCBI taxonomy): domain Eukaryota; kingdom Metazoa; phylum Chordata; class Mammalia; order Primates; family Cercopithecidae; genus Rhinopithecus; species Rhinopithecus roxellana. The sequence continues at coordinate 132,944,233 of NC_044553.1, read as the reverse complement.
CACATACTGAGACTCAAATGCCATTAACTTTAAAACTTATTTTTTAATCCACATTTGAAATCTTGGAATGTAGAGGTTGACACCATCTTTATATAAACACAGTTTTTATCAAGAGTCCTCTATATCACACACGGGTTCGATGGGACCACTCCCTGAAGATTCTGTATACTCTAGGGGGTAGGAATCAGAGTTCTCATTTTGTACATTTTCAAAGGAATATGATGAGCAACTTTAGCAAGGGCTCAAGTATTAAATAAACCGAGTAATATTCTGGATTTAAAATGCAACACTATTCCAAGGCATTGCTAATCTCTGTACTTCAGCAAACACTGAAAAGTCAACGTAACTCTATAGGTCGCATATTCTTGAATGACAGGGAAAGGCAAACGTCTCTACAGAGGTGTGATCGAAAGCATTTTACATTAGGTACCCAGAAACTTTAAACTCACACTATGTAAGCCTCTAATCAGCCTAAGCAAAATCCATTGCCTACACAGTCATTTAATTTTTCCCTGTCACTTAGGATAAAATGCGCAAGAACAAATCTAGCAGCCAGTGGCAACCCTCTGCCTCCCCATTCAGTAAGTTCTTCTGCCTCAGTTGACAGAACTAAATTTGGAGATCTTGTAGCAAAGAAGAGACAATTATGCCTATGTTGGGTAGGCTGTGCCACATATCTGCTGGAATGTAAGAATGCCCTTTCATATGTAATTATTTTCTTAAAAGGTATACTCCCCTAAAACCACCCACAAATAGATGAGTACAAGAGTAAGTTTCTTAGCACTCTGTTAAAACTTTCTTTTAACACCACAGTAGAGGGTTCTTTTGGTCTGGGGAAAAAGAAAGAGTATCCAAAAGTCTCCTTGAAGATGATTATGGAAACTTATACCGCTAAAGTGTATTATCAACAGTGGTTGTCTGACCACAGATCTGAATTTAAACCTTCTTTAAGAATTTTAATAAAGAGACACTGTTCAAAGTGGTTGGTCTGTCTCCTACCAGTTCGCTTTCCTCTTCCTCTGCATCTTTCTTTTCTTCTTTCTGTTCTTCGATATTTGCATCAAAATCTTCCATCTCTACCTATACCAACCAATAAAAAAAAAAAAAAGACTGAGTTAACATTTAGCAAAATGTTGACTCCCTCATTGAGATCTGGAATGAACACAGCAGCCTAGAGCAAGACAGGCTCACTGTTACATACCAAGTAATTTTTAATACCCTAAAGTTTGAAACAGAACTGATAAAAGACAGGATATTGTTGCCTTTAATTTTCCTTGAATATCCATCTGTATAATTCCCTGTAAAGTTAAGTGCTAAGTAGATGGTTACCTATTTTGAATGCCTATGGATTACTAGAATTTTCTTTTAAAAATCTTTAACAAATATTTTTCCAATCAGATAAAAACATGTCCATGATTCAAATTTCAAAATATAAGAAAAAGTATACTGAAAAGTCGGATGATATTGGCTTGGCCCAGAGTGGTAGCAATGCAAGTAAGCAGATGAGTTAGAGAGGTCATTAAAAAGTAAAACTGACTAAACTTTCTTGACTACATGACAGGTTTGAACACCGGTATAAGGGCAGAGTAAAGAGTCAGGCCTGGGCACGGTGGCTCATGCCTATAATCCCAGCACTTTGGGAAGCTGGGGCAGGAGGATCGCTTGAGTCTAGGAGTTCAAGACCAGACTGGGCAACATAGTGAGGCCCCATCTCTAAAAAAATAAAATAAAAAATTAGCTGGGCACGGTAGCATGCGCCTGTACTCTCAGCTACTCAGGAGGCTGAGGTGAGAGGATCATTTGAACCCAGGAGTTGAGGTAGCAATGAGCTATGATCATGCCACTGCACTCCAGCCAGGGTAACAGAGTCAGACTCTGTCTCAACAATGATAAAAGAGTCAGGGATAACTCCCAGAGTACTGGTTTCAGCAATCAAGTGGTTAGGGTTCTAATTACTAAAACAGAGACTACTAAATGAAAAACAGGTTTGTACAAACTACATTTTGGATAGGTTGAGTTTGAGGTATACTAAGATAACATATATTTTTTGTAGAGAATTTGGAAAATAACAGTAAAAAGAATATTATAAAAATCACCCATACTCCCTCCATTCAGAAACATTACTGTTAAGATAGTCATATAATTCAGTCTAGACTTTATAACATTAATGGCACGTAAGTGACAATCTAAGCTACTAGAAAGATTCAGATGATCTATACAGAGGGTACAAAATAAAAACAGAGCCTAGGATGGAGCCCTAAGGGGGCCCTTTTAAAGACTGAGTAGCAAGAGAAGCCAGTGAAAGAGACTGAAAAGAGATAGCCAAAAAAGTAAAAGGAAAACCAGAAGAATGTGAATTCACAAAAGCCAAGAGAAAAATATGTTTTTTAAGAAGGTGGGCATGGTCAACTATATTACATTTGGCTGCAAAATTAATCAATAGGGGAAATAAGAACTGTTCACTGTCATGGAAATTATTAGTGAGAGGGTTGCCAGACAATGTTAGTGGCAGAAGCCAGAAAGAAATAGGTTGAGGAATGGCATGGGAATTAAAATCACATAAAAGAACAATGATGGCTGGGCATGGTAGCTCACGTCTGTAATCCCAGCACTTTGGGAGGCTGAGGGGGGCAGATTACTTGAGGCCAGGAGTTCAAGACCGGCCTGGCCAACATGGTGAAACCCCGTCTCTACTAAAAATACAAAAATTAGCCAGGCATGGTGGCGCATGCCTGTAGTTCCAGCTACTCAGGACGCTGAGGCAGGAGAATCACCTGAACCCGGAGGTGGAGGTTGCAGTGAGCCGAGATTATGCCACTGCACTACAGTCTGGGCGACAGAGTGAGACTCCACCTCAAAAAAAGAAAAAAAAGCATAATGACAATATTGAGTATTAAGAGGTCAAACAAAACAGAAACCTACAACTGGTAAAAATAGAAAACTTCTCCTTCCATCAAATTAATAATTGATTCAGGCAAGAATTACCAATGAATGAAAATTTGTTGGGGAAAAGATGTTAAGAGGTATCTCCCTACAGTTTACTTATCACAAAGAGAAAAAGGCAGAAAAATTTGATGGATACCACCTTAACCAAGTAATCAGTGCTTAAATCACTAACAATGAGATAAATTAATACCATATGACTCCTGATGTGACACACTGAGAGGGCACAGTATCATTTATGCAGCATTCCTGCTAATGTTTAACCTGAACCTAAGCATGTGGAAACAAACAGACAAATTCAAATTAAGGGGCATTCTACAAAACAAGCTTATACTCTTCATAAATTCTTTATCTTTCATGACAATGACAAGGCTGAGAAACTATATTTTACATTAAAGGATTGAATCTTGGATTTTTGAAAATTTCTATAAATCATGTTATAGGGACAACTGGTGAAATGTGAATATAAACTATATGTGAGATAATTCAAGAAATTTAATTCAGGAAGTTTATATTACCTAATATAGTATTTTATTGATACTAAATTTCCTGCATTTGATAACTGTTATCAAATCAAAAGAGAATGTCCTTGTTCTTACAAGATATCTGCTGATGTATTTAAGGGTGAAGGTTTACGAGATCTGCAACTTAATTCTCAAATGGTTCCACAAAAATAGTGACATCATTAACAAGAATGTTAATAAGAATATATGCATACAGAGAAAAATGTGGCAAAGTATTAACTGTGATCTCAACGAAAGGCATACCAGTAGGTGTTCTTGTATTAATACTATTTATGTAACTTTTCTGTAGGTTTTAAGTTTTTCAAAGTAAAAAGGTGAAAAAGTAATGTCACTTTGCATTGCATTTGAACCAAAGGATACTTACCTCTTCAATAGCAGCATCTTGCAGCAAAGAACGAATATCTAGACGCATCATGTGACGAGGTGCAGTTTCCCAGTGATCAGCCATCTATTGAAAAATTCAGATGGTCGAGTTATCTCTGGAAACTACTCAAACACCAAGCAAGCATCCAAGATAAACAACATTTAACAATATTTTAAAATACTGTTAAATATTAATTAAATATTTAATTGTTAAATATTAATTTAATATTGTAAAGTCTAACAGGCTAATTTCTTTTCTTTTGAGACAGAATCTCGGTCTGTCACCCAGGCCGGAGTGCAGTGGCGCCAACATGGCTCACTGTAGCCTTGACATGGTGGGCTCAAGTGATCTTCCCACTTCAGCCTCCCCAGTAGTTGGGACCACAGGCACATGACACCATGCCCAGCTAATTTTTGTGTTTTTTTGTAGAGACAGGGTTTCGCCATGTTGCCCAGGTTGGTCTCAAACTCCCAGGCTCAAGCGATCCGCCCACCTCAGCCTCCCAAAGTGCTGGGATTACAGGCCTGAGCCACTGCGCCAGGCCATAACAGGCTAATTTCAAGAAGAGCTAGGAAAAGAAACAAAGGAAGAGAAACATTTACTAAAGCAGATCGGAAAGTTATTATGAAAAAAAAGGAGATAAACAAGAGCTTCCAGACAAGAGTGTTGGTACAGATAATATGAGGTTTAGAGTACAGTCACACATCACTTAGCAATGGGCATACATTATGAGGAATGGGTCATTAGGCAATTTTGTCATTGTGTGAACATCACAGAGTATGCTTACACAAACCTAGATGATAAAGCCTACTGCACATCTAGGTTACAAACTTGTACAGCATGTTAATGTACTGAATACTGTAGGCAACTGCAACACAATGAAGCATTTGTGTATTTAAACATATCCAAACACAGAAAAAGTACAATAAAAATACATTATTATAATCTTATGGGACCACCATATATGCAGTCCTTCCTTAACCAAAACATCATTATGTTGTGCATGATGGTACTCTATTATTCTATGTTTCTTAAAATCACCTTATTTATTTCTTTAAGCTTTCTTCCATGAATATTTCTCTTGCCACAAGTCTGGTTATCTGCACTCATTTCAGCCAAATATACCTAAGCAAGAATGAATAATAATTAGGCAAAGATATATAACATTTACATGACAACACAAAGTACTTTAAAGTTCTTTAAGTTTCTACCTCAAATCCCTTGGTTTTTGCTGCACTCCAAAACTGGTCAAAGTGCCTAACTCTGTCATTGATGGCATCCAGGATGATAAAGGGAAAAAAGCCATCATCCAGAGTCTTTTTGAAAGTTTTGAACATGCTGGTGCGGTAAGTCTCCTCCATCTCAGCTTCATATTCATATTCCATTACCTAAGGTCCCCCAAAAGAGATATGGAATTAGCAAAAGCAAAGAATCATCCTAAATCTTTTCCTCAGTTAGCATTTGGATAGAGATTACTTTGTAGTCTTTCCTTCACAGCCAAGTACTAAAGTACTGTGTTCAGAAAAGAGAGAGGTCCTTGCCCTTAAAAAAGCCACACTTCTCCCCAAACACATTTTCCTTTAAACACTATTAATGAATCAGAATGAGATCTGACATAAATACCATACCTTCTTTTTCACTTTCTTTCCAGAATCTGGATCTTTTTCTTCTTTTTCCACTTCAGTGATGAAGTAATCATCCAGGCTTAGAACTCTGGGTGCAGGTCCTCCAAATTCTACCTCTTTATCCTAAGAATCATATAGTCAAGAAGGTTAAAACGAATTTATGGAATAAATTAGTTAATTACCACATCAAAGTTCCCTCCTGTGGCCAAATAATATATAATCTTCTGGTGGTTTCAAATCAAGCCGAGGCAAAATGTTTCTCTGAGTAGATAAAAATATATATGGGACAACATCTACCACATGGGCCAACTCTAATGGATCAAATGGAAGACAATTCTACTGGTATTATGTTGCCTGCTATTAATAAGAAGGCAAGTGACTACTAACACAAGCAGCTGATTTTTCAGCTTCCCCATACTCACTCGAATAAGTTTTGCAACATGTGTCTTTCCACTGCCAGGTAATCCTCTCATTATAACGACAATCTGAAACAGAATAGACCAAAAAAAAAAAAAAATCACTCAGAGAAAAGTTTCTGCAATGAGATAATAGTTAACAATGACCTACCATTTTCCAGGATAGACTATACAACAGGCCATGAAACAAACCTTAATAAATTTGAAAGGATAGAAATAATACAAAGTATGTTTTTGGACCAAGTGGAATGAAATTGGAAATTAATAGTAAGAAAATGTTAGAGAAACTCACAAATATGTGAAAATTAAACAACATACTCCTAAATAACCAATGAATCAAAGAAGAAATGAAGAGGAACCAGAAATTAAGAGAAGCCAGAAACCAGGAGGAACCAGAAACCAGAAGGAACCAGAAAATACTCTGAGATGAATGAAAACAACACAACATACCAAAGCTTACAGGATACAGCTAAAGCAGTGCTTAAAAAGAAATTGATAGCCATAAATGCCTATAGTAAGAAAGAATATAGGTCTCAAATCAATAACTTAATCATCCACTTTAAGACACTTGAAAAAGAAGAGCAAACTAAAGAAACAGAGGAAAGAAACAATAAAGATTAAAGCAGAAGTTAATAAAATAGAAAACAGAAAAACAAAAGAAAAAATCAATAAAACCAAACAGTGGCAGTGGTTCTTTAAAAAGACCAACTTTGGCAAGACGCGGTGGCTCACGCCTGTAATCTCAGCACTTTGGGAGGACGAGGCAGGCGGATCACGAGCTTAGGAGATCGAGGCCATCCTGGCTAACATGGTGAAATCCCGTTTCTACTAAAAATACAAAAAATTAGCCAGGCATGGTGGCGGATGCCTGTAGCCCCAGCTACTAAGAAGGCTGAGGCAGGAGAATGGCATGAACCCGGGAGGTGGAGCTTGCAGTGAGTCGAGATTGCACCACTGCACTCCAAAAAGAGTTGGTCTTTTTTTTTTTTTTTTTTTTTTTTTGAGATGGAGTCTTGCTCTGTCACTGAGGCTGGAGTGCAGTGGTGCAATCTTCGCTCTTTGCAACCTCTGCCTCCCAGGTTTGAGCAATTCTAATGCCTCAGCCTCCCAAGCAGCTGGGATTACAGGCGCCTGCCACCACACCCAGCTAATTTTTGTGTTTTTAGTAGAGATGGGGTTTCACCATGTTGTGCAGGCCGGTCTTGAACTCCTGGTCTCAAGTGATCCACCCACCTCAGCCTTCCAAAGTGCTGGAATGACAGGCGTGAGCCACTACGCCTGGCTAAGACCAACAAAATTGATGAACTCTTACCTAAACTGAATAGAAAAAAAAGAAGATTCAAATTACCAGAATCAGAAATGAAAGCTGGGCTCAGCGGCGTGTGCCTATAATCCCGGTTCCTCAGGAGGCTGAGGTAGGAGGGTCACTTGAGCCCAGGAGTGCAACCCCAGCCTGGGCAACAGTGAGACTCTGCCTCAAATAAAAAAGAAATGAAAGAGGGGACATTACTACCAACCTTACAGAAATAAAAAAAGATTACAAAGGAATACTATGAACAATTGTATGCCAACAAATTAAGTAATTTAGGTGAAACAGACAAATTCCTGGAAAGACGTAGACTACTAAAATTTACTCAAGAACAAATAAACAATCTGAATAGACCTATAACAAGTGAAGAATCTAAGACAGTAATTTTAAAAAACTACCCACAAAGAAAAGCCCAAGCCTGGATGACTTCATCACTGAATTCACCAAACATTTAAATACCAACTCTTCACAAAGTCTTCAAAAACATAGAATACGAAGGAATAATTTCTAACTTACTTTATGAGGCCAGCATTACACCAAACCACATACAGACAAGAAAACTACAATATCTCCTATGAATATGGATAAAAAAAATCCTCAACAACATATTAGCAAGCTGAATCCAGCAACATATAAAAATTATTACACACCATGACCAAGTGGGATTTATCCCAGGAATGCAAGTTAACATATGAAATCAATTAATGTAACACATCATATCAACAGGCTAAAAACCAAAATCACATGATCATCTCAACTGACACAAAAAAAGCATTCAACAGGCCGGGCGCGGTGGCTCAAGCCTGTAATCCCAGCACTTTGGGAGGCCGAGACGGGCGGATCACAAGGTCAGGAGATCGAGACCATCCTGGCTAACACGGTGAAACCCCGTCTCTACTAAAAATACAAAAACTAGCCGGGCGAGGTGGCGGGCGCCTGTAGTCCCAGCTACTCGGGAGGCTGAGGCAGGAGAATGGCGTAAACCCGGGAGGCGGAGCTTGCAGTGAGCTGAGATCCGGCCACTGCACTCCAGTCCGGGTGACAGAGCGAGACTCCGCCTCAAAAAAAAAAAAAAAAAAAAAAAAAAAAAAAAAAAAAAAAAAAAGCATTCAACAAATCCAATATCCTCTCATGATAAAAACATTCCACAAACTAGGAATAGAAGGGAACTTTCTCAACCTAATAAAGCACATCTACAAAAAAATTCCACAGTAATGGTGAAAGATTGTATGTTTTCTCTGTAAGATCAGAAACAGGACAAGAATGTCTATTCTTGCCATGTTTATTCAACACTGCACTGGAGGTTCTAGCCAGCGCAATTAGGCAATAAATAAAAGGCATTCAATTGAGAAAGAAAGAAGTAAAAGTATATTTGCAGATGGCATGATCTTACATGTAGAAAAACCTTAAGAATCCACAAAAAATCTACTAAAAGTAATAAATGAATTCAGTGGCATTGCAGGATACAAGATGAATAATCAAGAATAAACCATATTTCCATATATTTGCAATAAACAATCCCAAAATGAAATTAAGCCATCAATAATAACTTTACGACAGAGTACTATGTTCACTATTTTATGTCATTCCAGCTCACGCCTGTCATTCCAGCACTTTGGAAGGCTGAGGTGGGTGGATCACTTGAGACCAGGAGTTCAAGACCGGCCTGCACAACATGGTGAAATAGTGACAGGCTCTTTAGAAACCCAAACTCCAGGCCAGGCATGGTGGCTCAAGCCTGTAATCCCAGCACTTTGGGAGGCCGAGACGGGCAGATCACGAGGTCAGGAGATCAAGACCATCCTGGCTAACACGGTGAAACCCCGTCTCTACTAAAAAATACAAAAAACTAGCCGGGCAAGGTGGCGGGCGCCTGTAGTCCCAGCTACTCGGGAGGCTGAGGCAGGAGAATGGTGTAAACCCAGGAGGCGGAGCTTGCAGTGAGCTGAGATCTGGCCACTACACTCCAGCCTAGTGACAGAGCAAGACTCTGTCTCAAAAAAAAAAGAACCCCGAACTCCAGCATTACACAAAATACCCGTGTAATGAACCTGCACATGTATCCTGAATCCATAATTAAAAAATAAATAAATAAATGTGAATGTATTAAACAATCCAACCAAAAGGCAGAGATTGTCAGACTGTATTAAAAAACATGATCTGTTGTATCCTAGAGTCAGAAATAGGAATCTGAATTTCTAGAGTGATTAGGGAGTTACCCTTGCAGGGATGGTGAAGAAATGTCAGAAATAAACGGAACCTGACTGGAAAAAAAAAAAAGATCCAACCATAGGCATACTACAGGAGACACACTTTACATTAAAAGACACAAACAGAATGAAAGTAAGGAAATGGTAAAAGATTTATCACGCAAACAGCAACCACAGGAAAGGCTGAGTAGCTATATATTAATAGTAGGCAAAAAGACTTTAAAACAGGAATCTATTAATTCTGTATATATGGAATGGAAATATCTGGCTGAAATCTCCAGTACCAGTTAATTCAAATGGAGTCAGTCTAACTATTCTGTAATACAGGACAAATTTAAAAGAATGCACACATTTGGAGGTCACTAGGAAATTAAGCCTAAGCTAATCAAGTCTCCTAAAGATTCTCCCTTTCTATTCCACATACCGTAAAACCAAATCCACTTTTCCTCTCTTCAACGTGCAATTAATTGAGGTCTCATGAATATGTTTTAAAATTCAACATGTTTTTTGTCAAGTACTTTAGTGATAAATTCTTGAAGATTCTATAGTGTAGGCCATTTATGAGATTATATGGTGATTTAGAGATAGTAAAATGCCTTGAACCTGATATTATTACTATGTTGCAGAAAAGTAAAGAAATTCATTTCAGGATATTAACAAGATCTCTTATCTTCTGATTTGCATGAAGATGAATCAACTTCATAGGACTCACTCTCTCAGGTCTGCTCTCCCGGCCCGGTGGTTTCAAAATATCATCCACATTCTTTGATTCAGGCTTCTTCTCGACCCGTGGAGCTGGAGGTGGCTGGTGGCTCAGTGAAGGAGCTGGCAGAGGCATTCGCTCCTCAGGATAAGTCCTACGTTCTCCTAGGATTCCAGCAGTTGAACAAAATTACTATTTGTATAGTAATTATTTTGAAATTCAACTCTCCCCACACGCCTAAGGTAATATAATTCAAACCAAGTCCAATGATTTTGGGGCCACTTTTAACTTTAATTAGAGAAAATTTAAGGTAATGTAAAATCTACTGAAGTCAAGAAAATGAGAAGATTTAAGTATGATTTCAGGCAAATAGAATGTTCTGCAAAACACTGAATTCATCCTTATTTGTATTAAATGTAGGAAAGCTAAGCAACAGGACATGGAAGAATAATAAATGCTTTGCTGGACAGTCCCAAGTTCTGTAACTTCTGCTTTATGGTTTTAAGAATAAGAGTTATACCTTAATCTTAGGAGAGTGTGTTCCTATAAACAGGTATGAGTTTCTAGTTTAAGTATAAATCATAGCAGTGAAAAACTAAAAGCAACCTAAATACCTAACAATAAGGGTCTTGGTCTTATATTTTATCCACTCAATGGAATGTCACAGAGCCATTAATAAAATAGGTTTACATATCAAAAATGTGTATGGTGCAATATCAATCAGAACAATCATGACAAATTGTATTATTATACTTCGATTACAACTTCAAAAATATGTCTGTAAAGAATGAGAGAAAATCTACAAAATTATAAGAGCTATAGTATTGTAGGTAGTGAGATTATTAGTAATGTTGTTTCTACTTTGTTTCAAAAATAAACATGTTTTATTTCATTAATTATATTGCTATTTTTTATGACAATGCCACCAGCTCTAAGAAATCTGTGAATACATTTTACTCTAAAAGCTTAAATCCATAGCATCTCCGATACTTTACATTCTCAACATCCTTGTAGTTAATAAGGCATCACTCTACCTCCAAACATGGATGGTCCTTCATAGACTGGTCGGTCAGACTTCCGGTCATAGGATGGTCTATCAAAACCCCCTCTTCTGGAAGAGGAATGGTCTTTTTTGTCTCGATATGACTGAGCTCTAGAAGGTGTAATAGGAAGTGCTTCAGCAAATAAAAAATATTTGGAGGTCTCTGCTTTATAATGCAACAGCATTATCTGCCCAATTTTCTCTATAGGCAGGTACTCCACACAGACAACGTTTACTTTTTTTTTGAGATGGGGGTGTTGCTTTGTCAACCAGGCTGAAATGTAGTGGCATGATCTCAGCTCACTGCAGCCTTGATCTCCAGTGTGCAAGCAATCCTCCCATCTCAGCCTCCTGAATAGCTGGGACTATGGGCACACACAACCACACCCGGCCAACTTTTGTTATGTTTTTGTAGAGATGGGGTTTTGCCATGTTGGCCAGGCTGGTCTCGAACTCCTGAGCTCAAGAGATCCACCTGCCTTGGCCTCCCAAAGTGCTAGGATTACATACGTTAGCCACTGCACCCGGCTAATATTTACATTTTGACTTCGCTTTTTCATTTAGATTTACTGTATATACATATATCTAAAAAGTTCATGGGAAAGTTGGACATGATGGCTCACGCCTATAATCCCAGCACTTTGGAAGGCCAAGGCAGGTGGATCACTTGAGCTCAGGAGTTTGAGACCAGCCTGGGCAACATGGTGAAACCACATCTTCACCAAAAATACAAAAAAAAAAAAAAAAAAAAAAAAAAATCAGCCAGGCATGGTGGTACATGCCTGTGGCCCCAGGTACTCAGGAGACTGAGGTGGGAAGATCACTTGAGCCCAGGAGGTAGAGGCTACAGTGAGCTGAGACTGCACCACTGCATTCCAGCCTGGGTGACAGACCGAGAGAGACCCCGTCTCCATACAAAATAGTAATAAATGAATGAATAAATAAATAAATAAATAAATAAATAGTTCATGGGCTTGTCCCCCTTTCCCTTCTCCTTGGCTGGCTGCCAGAATGCCCACCAGAATGTCCTTAGGTATAATAATAATAATAACAACAATAATAAATAAAAAGCTCATGAATTGCAAAAATAAATTGCTTGCCCACTGAGTATGACTGCACCTTTATTGACAATACCATTTCCATTCCTTTGGAATTCAAGCTACCAAGTCAAGGACCTACTTTCCTGAAAACTGGTCCAGAATTGTTCTTCCCCCTCCAAATTACATATACACATGCATGAGAAAAATGTTACTTATTAAATTTTTCTTAAACTTCTACTGTTAAGTATATAGTAATTTGCACACCTAGCAAAGATTGTTTTATAGCATACCTATCATCTCGGGGTCGGCGTTCTCTGTCAAATCGATCCCGGTCATAGTCAATAACACCACGATCCCGGTCTCGATCTCTATGTGTCTCACGATCCCTTTTAAAATCTCGATGATCTGTTATGACATTACTTTGACGATCAAAATAAGGCTCACGATCTCTTTCTCTATCATAACGATCACGCTGGCCTGCATGCTCTATAAAAACAATTAGTACAAAATAACTATATCCCTTTTATGAAATAAAAGCAGAAAAGTATAAATCTAACTTCAGAGCTGGTATAAATTTTTGCCCTAAATTCAACTTAAGAATCTTTTAGCTATATTAAATGAAGGCTCAGATAATCAAAAGGAAAATAATGTGATAATTAGGCCTTAAAATGTTTAAAAATACTGACCTCTCCGGGAATCCTACCTGTCTCAAAAGTTGATCTTTCAGGTAGTGGATCTGGGCGCAGAGTTATTCTTTCTCCATAAGGTATCTGTTCAACTTTATTAGTGGATATATCTGGTAAACAAAATCAGAGATAAAGCACTGTAAGAGTGAAGCTTGAGAAAGCTAAAGCTGAAGCTAACAATTCCTGTAGAATCCCAAATACAAGTTCACTATCACTACTTACCTCGGCCATGGCCATAATCAACAGTCTGTTGCACTGGTGGTGGCTTGGACATTGGTGGCATACCCATAGGCACTGGGCCAGGAGGGGGAATGGAAGAGTGAATAGGTGGGGGTGGTAATACTGGAGCGGATGGAATTGCTGCAGTTTCTGACTTAAATTCTGAATTCAGTCCTTGTTCATCATTTGTATCCCAGAGCCCGTAGAAAGAATCTTCATCCCATCGTTCCTGTTCTACAGCTGATGTTTGTGGCTTTATCACTGGAGGAGGAGGAGGTAGAGGGGGAGGAGGTGGAGGTGGTGGTATTGGGACAGGTGGCCTGGTCACAGGAACAGATGATCTTGCTGGTGGAGCAGAGGGTCTTACAATTGAACCTGGTGGTTTGCCCATAGGAGGGGGAGGTCTATAGGATCCTGGAGGCTAGAGAACAGAATAAACAGATTAGCAAACAAGCACACCACTATGTTTTTACAGATCAGTGGAAATTAAAATCTGGTTCTCAATTTATAAGAAAAAAGTTAACACCTTGGACTCATTCAAAATTTCGTGCTTCAAAACATACCATCAAAAAAAAAAAAAATGAGGACAAGCCACAGAAAGGGAGAAAACATAGGCAAACCTTATAAATGCCCAATGAGCACATGAAAAGATGCTCAACATCATTAGTAATTAGGGAAACGCAAATTAAAATCCCAATGAGATACCATTTTCATACGCACTGGAATGGCTATAATTAATAAGAGAGACAAAAACAAATGATGGCAAGGATATAGGAAAGAAAAACCTTTTTAGATTGCTAGTGGGAATAAATGGTGCCACTATAGAAAATGCCAATTTCCCTCACAAAGTCAAACTTTTTTTTTTTTTTTTGAGATGGAATTTCGCTCCTGTTGCCCAGGCTGGAGTGCAATGGCGCAATCTTGGCTCACTGCAACCTCTGCCTCCCAGGTTCAAGTGATTCTCCTGCCTCAGCCTCCTGAGTAACTGAGAGGGCCTGTAGGTACCCGCTACCAGCCCAGCTAATTTTTTGTGCTTTTAGTAGAGACAGGGTTTCACTATGTTGGCCAGGCTGGTCTCGAACTCCTGACCTCAGGCGATCCACCCACTTCAGCCTCCCAAAATGCTGGGATTACAGGCATGAGCCACCACGCCTGGCCAAACATAAATTTATCACATGGCTCAGCAATTTCATTTCTAGGTATCTATCCAAGAAAAATAAAAACATATGTCCATCCAAAGACTTGCACACAAATATTCATAGCCATACTATTCAACAACCCTAATGTCCATCAACTGGTGAATGGTTAAACAAAATGTGGTATATTCATGCAACAGGTTACAAATAAAAAGAAATTTAAAAAGCAGTAAAAAGAAATGAAGTACTGAGTCATGTTACAACATGGATAAACTTTGAAAAGAAGATAGACACGAAAGACTATATATTATATAGTTCATTTATATGAAATGCCCAGAAAGGCAAATCTATATAGACAGAAAGTGCTGGGACTAGGGCAGGAATGAGGATTAACTAACTGTAAACTGGTGCAGTGATCTTACAGGGGTAATGAAAATGTTCTAAAATTTCCATACTTCAAATTAGGGTGGTAGCCACGTACGATTCAAATGTCCCAGGTCACTACCAAAACTACAGAACTTCTGTAGGTGGGGTCCCACCAGTAATTTAAAATTAAAAAAAATAGGCCGGACGCGGTGGCTCAAGCCTATAATCCCAGCACTTTGGGAGGCCGAGACGGGCAGATCACGAGGTCAGGAGATCAAGACCATCCTGGCTAACACAGTGAAACCTCATCTCTACTAAAAAATACAAAAAATTAGCCGGGCGAGGTGGCGGCGCCTGTAGTCCTAGCTACTCGGGAGGCTGAGGCAGGAGAATGGCGTAAACCCGGGAGGCGGAGCTTGCAGTGAGCTGAGATCCGGCCACTGCACTCCAGCCTGGGTGACAGAGCAAGACTCCGTCTTGAAAAAAAAAAAAAAAAAACCCTCCATGAATAATTCTGATTTATTCCCCTTGGTTAAGAACTATCTCCCTACTCTCAGTGTGCAGGAAGGAGAGAAATGAATAAATAAATAAGAACTATCTTCCTACTCTGGCCGGGCGCGGTGGCTCAAGCCTGTAATCCCAGCACTTTGGGAGGCCGAGGCGGGCGGATCACGAGGTCAGGAGATCGAGACCCTCCTGGCTAACACGGTGAAACCCCGTCTCTACTAAAAATACAAAAAACTAGCCGGGCGCGGTAGCGGGCGCCTGTAGTCCCAGCTACTCGGAGGCTGAGGCGGGAGAATGGCGGGAACCCGGGAGGCGGAGCTTGCAGTGAGCTGAGATCCGGCCACTGCACTCCAGCCTGGGCGACACAGCGAGACTCCGTCTCAAAAAAAAAAAAAAAAAAAAAAAAAAAAAAAAAAAAAAAAAAAAGAACTATCTTCCTACTCTAGAGAACTATCTCCTCCACAAAAACAGTAAATTTTCAGTGAGAGAAATCCTAGATAGCCTCCACACTTCTGTTCCTTTCAGTTATCTGGTTGACAATAGTAGTCTGTGGTAAAGCTGAGACCAACAGAGAACATGAGTACTATGAAACAACAAAATAAACTAAATGAACATCTAGTAATCTAAGGAGTGCCACTGTTGTGTGCCCTGCTTACATTTGTTTTCCCAAAGCATCACCAGGTGCCATCAGAAACGTCTACGACAGAGATGGCGGGACTTCTTAGCAGATAGGTCCTATCCACTCAATACTGAAACCCAGTTGCCACATACATTTTATTTTTATTCTTTCTTTGGTAAAGATGGGGTCTTGCTATGTTGCCCAGGCTGGTCTTTAACTCTAGACCTCAAGTAATCTTCTTGCCTCAGCCTCCCAAAGCGCTGGGATTACAGGTGTGAGCCACCAGGCCTAGTCTCTATTTTAATCTTCGTAAGTATGATTCAAACACTTATTTCCCATTTCTTAGTTCACTGTGTCTGGCTGGTTTGGTTTTTTGTTTTGTTTTGTTTTGTTTTTGTTTTTTTGTTTTGGTTTGGTTTTTCACTTCTCTGTTATTCTAGGATGTTTTCTCTTTATTGACAGCTATTTTAGACCCTGGAGAGCTCACAACATACATTATTTATATATTTGCCCATACATAGGCAGTACTTTAAAAATAAATCTTCTGAATAATAAAATGGAGTTGACTAATATGGAAGGAACATTACTGACTGGAGGTTAACTACTGGCTACAGTTAAATACAAATGGCTATTACCTAAAGGTAAACTTTTAATTAAAGCATGGCATGGTAAATTTTAAGAAAATGCCAATATAGGATGAAACTATTCTGTCTGGGCATATCTATCAAGACAAGTTTTAAATATCTTAAGATGTCATAGAAGTATACTTACAAATTTTTTAAAAAGTGCTTCCTTCATTCTATATAGTGAGAGTAAAAGATACATTTTTTAAAAGTATTGTTGATATGAGAAAGGGTTAATATTTATATTATATTAAGGATAATGAGTTAATTAAAAAAAAAAAACCTGACTCAAACAGATAAATGGGTGAAGGACACGAATAGAATTTCTGTAAGAGGAAAGTATAATTAACAAATATGGAAAATATTCATGTTCAATAGTAATCAAAAATGCTGTATTAAAATTATTAAATATACCAAAAATATGAAGTAGCTAATGCTTACGAGGCTATAGTATAGATGTTATGCAACTATTTTTTTTCATTTATTTATTTATATGGTTTTTGAGACAGAGGCTCACTCTTGTTGCCCAGGCTGGAGTACAGTGGCACTATCTGCAACCTCTGCCTCTCAGGTTCAAGCAATTCTCCTGCCTCAGTCTCCCTAGTAGCTGGGATTACAGGCGTGCACCACCATGCCTGGCTAATTTTTGTATTTTTAGTAGAGACGAGGTTTCACCATGTTGGTCGAGCTGGTCTTGAACTCCTGACCTCAGGTGATGCACCTAAGATAGAGTCTCCCAGGTTCAAGTGATTCTCCTGCCTCAATCTCATGAGTAACTAGGAATATAGGCACATGCCACCAAGCCTGGCTAATTTTTGTATTTTTAGTAGAGACAGGGTTTCACCATGTTGGCCAGGCTGGTCTGGAACTCCAGACCTCACGTGATCCACCCACCTCAGCTTCCCAAAGTGCTGGCATTGCAGGCATGACCCACCGCGCATGGCCATTATACAACTATTATAGACAGCTGTTTGGCTATGTGACAGGAATCATTTAAAAAGTATGCTTATTCTGGGCCAGGTGTGGTGGCTCATGCCTGTAATCCTAGCACTTTGGGAGGCTGAGGCAGGTGGATCAGCTGAGGTCAGGAGTTTGAAACCAGCCTAGCCAACATGGTGAAACCCTGCCTCTACTAAAAATACAAAAAATTTAGCCAGGCGTGGTGATGGGCACCTGCAATCCCAGCTACTCAGGAGGATGAGGCAGGAGAATCACTTGAACCCGGGAGGTAGATATTGCAGTGAGCTGAGATTGCGCCACTATACTCCAGCCTGGGTGACAGACTACACTCGGTTTCAAAAAAAAAAAAAAAAAGTATGCTTATTTTTTGACCGAAGTATACCACTTTGGGACTTTAAAACCACTGTTGGCTGGGTGCAGGGGCTCATACCTGTAATCCCAGCACTTTGGGAAGCCAAGGTGTGAGGATCACTTAAGTCCAAGAGTTCAAGACCAGCCTGGGCAACAATGTGAGACACTGTCCCTACTAACAAATTTTTTTTTTGTTAATTAGCCAGGCGTAGTGGTGTGTGCCTGTAGTCCCAGTTACTCAGGAGGCTGAGGTGGGAGAGTCACTTGAGCCCAGGAGTTTGAGGCTCCAGTGAGCTATGACTGTACCACTGTATTCCAGCCTCCCAGGCAACAGAGCAAAAAAAAAAAAAAAAAAGAGACAAAACAAAAACATAAAACTTACTCCTAAGAAGTTATCTGCTGGGTGCGGTGGCTCATGCCTGTAATCCCAGCACTTTCAGAGGCCGAGGCAGGTGGATTATGTGAGGTCAGGAGTTCAAGACCAGCCTGGCCAAATGGTAAAACCCTGTCTCTACTAAAATTACAAAAAATTTAGCCGGGCGTGGTGGCAGGCGCCAGTAATCCCAGCTACTTGGAAGCCAGGGCAGGAGAATCGCTTGAACCCAGGAGGCGGAGGCTTCAGTGAGCTGAAATCATGCCATTGCACTCCAGCCTAGGCAACAGAGTGAGACTCCGTCTCAAAAAAAAAAAAAAAAGAAAAGGAGTTATCTAAAATAAGAACCCAATACAAAGACATTCATTGGGGTAATATTAAGAGAACACTGAAAGATTAGAAACAAATTCAAACAGAAATTGAATTAATTCAATAAATTACTGTAAATCAAAAAATAATATAGCATATAACAATATGCAAAGATGATTATGATTTGTTAAGCAAATAAAGCAGAAATGTGTATGTACAATCTGGCGTTTCTACTATTTACTAAGACATGCAAAGATGAAAGATATAGTTCTTATCTTATGGACTCAATTTAGAAGGAAAGACAGACAAGAAAACAAACAATCAAAATGCAACATGATAAAGATGACAACAGAGACTAGTACAAGATGTTACAGGGTATGTATGAGGGTAACTGCCTTACATAGGTGGAAGAAAAGATACTAGAGCTGAGTTCTAAAAGATAAACAAGCATTAGTCAGTTGCAGGAGGGGATGGGAAGGCAAAGAAAAGACTCTAGGCTTAGAGAACAACATGCATACACAAAGGAATGAAGAAGTAAAAGAATCTAGCACAGTCACAAAATTGTTAACTAGCTCTATGTGGAGGGAAAATGAAGCATCAGAGAGTGGAGTAGCAAGCAATGGTCAGCAGAGGTCAAGCCAGCTTAGGAAGAACAAGAAAGTCATGCAAGAGATTCTAAATTTCATCCTGAAGGCATGGGAGAACATTGAAGAGTTTTAAAGCCAGGTAGCCACATGGTGAGATGTTTTAAAATGTCCATCTGGCCATAAATCACATCAATGCTGCCTGAAGTGGAGTGTAGGGGTAGTCTCAACTACAAAAGGGCATGAACTTTTTAGGGTGATGACAACTTTTTTTTTTTTTTTTTTTGAGATGGAGTTTTGCTCATTGCCCAGGCTGGAGTGCAATGGCGCAATGTCGGCTCACTGCAATCTCCATCTCCCGAGTTCAAGTGATTCTCCTGTCTCGGCCTCCCAAGTAGATGGGATTACAGGCATGCACCACCACGCCTGGCTAATTTTGTATTTTTAGTAGAGCCAGGGTTTCTCCATGTTGGTCAGGCTGGTTTCAAACTCCCGACCTCAGGTGATCCACTTGCCTTGGCCTCCCAAAGTGCTGGCATTACAGGTGTGAGCCACCACGCTTGGCCGAGAATTTTTTTATCTTTTGGTATACATCTGTCAAAAACTCGAACTATAGGCTTAAAATGGGTGTAATTATACTTGAGAATTTGATTCAAAGGAGGTAAAATCAATCAGAAGAATGGTTATGGCAGGGTAGGACATGGGCAAGATTTTCAGGTTTCAAGTTAGCATGACTAGGTGATAGTGAGAAAAGACAATTTAATGGGGTATAATGAGCCCCATTTTGAACATGCTGCATTTGACAGGAGTCACATCCACAGACAGAAACCCTGCAGACAGGTAGATGCAAAAAAGATCAGGAGATCCAGTCTGGGGAGTCAACAACACTATGGTGGTCGCTGATATCAACAACTATGTCTTACTGTTAAGTATTAGACCAGGATGGAAGGGAACACTGAGAAATGAAAAGTGTTAATTTGATGAAATGGTTCAGTAGAAGTTGAGTAGAGCTCTTTTCTCCATTATGCTGTCATAAAACTACTTGCAAGATAACATTTAAAACATTTGAAAAGCCCATTACTGGTTTAAAGGTAAAATAACAAAAACAAAAGGAGTTCTGGCATGCTCTTGGAAAAAAAAGGAGAACTTAATTACTGAAGTCTTTAACTTAAACACCCCTTTTCATACTGCCTGAACAGTTCTGAATGTACTGGGCGATGATATTTCCCCATCTGAAGGACTAGCAGCCTGAAGAGGTAGGAAGCATCAGGAGGCCCACATCCAGCTCTGCCTAGATGGAAAACAGGACTTTTTTTTTTTTTTTTTGGTAGAGATGGGGGTCTCACCATCTTGCGCAGGCTGGTGTCAAACTCCTGGGCTCAAGCAATCCTCTCGCCTTAGCCTACCAAAGTGCTAGAATTACAGGCGTAAGCCACTATGTCCAGCCAACAGGACTATTTTAACATAAAAAATTATTAGGAAAATTCTACCATTTTGTGAACAGAAGCTATGCAGTTCAGGTGTACTTGGTATACTTATCAAAATCTGGGGAAAAGGAGCATCTCTGCTCCCTGGGATTACCCTCTTTTGCTTTTATGTAGCTAACTCATCAGTCATTTAAGACATATAAATAATTAATTATAAATTACTGAAGATATTCGAGAACAGATTCCACAACCTGCCTCAGTAGTCTTCTACTATCTCATCTACTTGTTTTGTTTTTCTTTAATCCAACCAAAAGCTCTTTTGAACATGCTTTTAAGGTGTTTAAAGTTCAATTACCATAAACTTTAAAGTTTCCAAAATTTACATTTTATAGAGGAAACTTGTATTTATTCAATTTTTTAAAAAATCAGACATAGAAACATACAAAGTAGAAACCATTTCATTTTCTGAGCACACATTCTCCCATACCGGATACATTCCAGGTCTTGAAGATGTATTCTGCAATCTTGATTCCTGAGGTGGTAGATGGTCAGCCATCTGTGGCTCAGACCCAAAGTCTTTCATCTTTTGAAGCTGTTCTTTCTGTTCCCTGCAAACAAATAAAATTGGCATAGTCCATAAAGCATGCTTATTCCATTCCTAAGTGACTACAATTAATATTTAATTAGAAAGAAGAGACCTAAAAAACCTTGTCCTAAAATTCTCCGCAGTGGCCATACACTGGGCAGCTCTGGGATTACCCTCTTTTGCTTTTATGTAGCTAACTCATCAGTCATTTAAGACATATAAATAATTAATTATAAATTATTGAAGATATTCGAGAACAGATTCCACAACCTGCCTCAGTAGTTTTCTACTATCTCATCTACTTGTTTTGTTTTTCTTTGATCCAACCAAAAGCTCTTTTTTTTTTTTTTTTTTTTTTTTGAGACGAGTCTTGCTCTGTCGCCTGGGCTGGAGTGCAATGGCACGATCGTGGCTCACTGCAAGCTCCGCCTCCCAGGTTCAAGTGATTCTCCTGCCTCAGCCTCCCGAGTAGCTGGGACTACAGGCACGCATCACCGCGCCTGGCTAATTTTTTACATATTTTTAGTAGAGACGGGGTTTCACCATATTGGCCAGGCTGGTCTCAAACTCCTGGCCTCGTGACCCGCCTGCCTCAGCCTCCCAAAGTGCTGGGATTACAGGTGTGAGCCACCATGCCCGGCTTATTTTTTTCAACTCTTTAGACCAGAGGTTGCAAAATGGTGGCCCATGGGCCAAATATGGCCTAAAAATGTTTTTAAAAGGTGGCTTTCACATCAGTTTTTAAAATTTGAATTAGCTGTCATATTTACAAAGCAAAATTTTTCATATATAAATTCAAATCTTAAAGAGATACGGTAACACTAGGCCTACATTCCCACATGCCAACGATCAGCTGAGTGCAGCAGAAGCTGCCCATGTTAGATGAAATAACCTGTCACAGTCTTCACCATACTCGACAGAGTTATACTTGGCCCACTTTCACTCATTTTTGTTATCTGATTCTTGGGGACATTTTAATTTATGGCCCCTGCTGTAGACGGTGAGAACAATTGTCAGTCCATACCTTTAAAAACAACATTTCACATTCCTGAAGATAATTACGTAACCCTTCAGTTTTTTCTTTAAATTTCTGATGAAAAT
Source organism: Rhinopithecus roxellana (assembly GCF_007565055.1). NCBI lineage: Eukaryota > Metazoa > Chordata > Mammalia > Primates > Cercopithecidae > Rhinopithecus > Rhinopithecus roxellana. The sequence goes on along the minus strand of NC_044553.1, from coordinate 132,922,210 downwards.
ACTTTTACTTTTCTTCACAATGCCTTAAACATGGGTAAAATTACCTTAAACATGGGTAAAATTCACTACAACTTCTTAAGACCTTTTATAATTTTCTCCCTACATTAAAGTAAGTGACCCAAATGAGGGTTCACAAACAAGGGACCACAAAGTAAGGGTCAAGTATGTAAAATTATTTACGGCTCAGGTAAATCCCATCATCACATCCCTTACAATACTCCTTATGACTGTACACTGACACAACATCAACTACTTGTATTTGGCTATGACCACATTATCCATCACTCCCTATATATTGTTTAATTATGTTCATGTTGCCTAGAAAGCTTTAAAAAAAGGATGACGCAGCAGCAGCACCTTTTGTCCAGCATTGCCATGCAAAGCAATAACGAATTAAAAAGAAATTTCAAAAGGAAAAAGAAAGAAACCTTGGCAGCTTAACACCACCAATCAGCTTGGTATGCTCCATAAACAACACAGATTTTAGAGTTTTAGACAGATTGAGTTCAAAGGCCGGGTTTGCCACTTACTAGCCAAGTGAACTTAACCTCTTTGAACTTTAGGGTCATTTGTGAAGTGGGGATAATACTACCTTATCTTTGCAGGCCTTTGAGATAGACAGACTGACATAATATATACACTCAATTATTAGCAAGTGCCCAGTTACATGGTAGGTGTTAAATTAAAATTAAAGGTGTCTATAACTTAAAAGTGAATAGTGTAGTAGCTAAATATTCTATAGCATGCTTTCCACATTTTCTTCATGAGTAATCTGGAAAAAATAAACCTCTCAGCTATAGACCACACAAACCTGCCGTACCTGGTCTTTCATCATTACCTTTTCTTCAACATATTTTTCTTTCCTAGTTCTAAAGTTTAAGTTATAATTTATTGGTAAGATCCACAAATGTAAACCAGAATTGAAAAATGGAAGAAATATAATACATTGGAATCTATCAAAACCTAATCATTAATTGACTTTCTCAAAAAAATTGCTTTAAAAAAGCTTGCAATCTGTCACTGACTTCTAAATTCCTATCCCAAGATACAGCTGGTTTAAGGATTAAATGAGTTATTATATACAACACACTTAGTACAGTTCCTGGCCCGGAGTAAGCATGCAGTAAATGTTAGCTTTTGTTATTAATGTTACTACAGGAAAAGAGGAAAATTATGTAGATACCTATACATAGTTGATTGTAAGTCAAGAAATCCTATTTTCCATTTCACAAAGAAAACATTTGGTTATGTAGAAACAAGTAACATCCTCAAGGAGAAATATCTGCTTTTAGTTATAATGAAAGATAAAACATCCCCAAAAGAAAGCATCAATAGTTAAACAAATCTGAGGATGCTCCTAAGCAAACCATTCTTAGCTTCAACAAAGAAAAATACAGCACTTTCCAAAGTTATACCAATGATTAGTGAATAGAAAGTCTATTAGATCTAATACCAAAGAACAAACTGCTTACTGGAAAAAAATGAAGGTTACACATGAACCCTGTGAAATCCAGAGCAATGAAAAGTTGAAGTTTGACACTTGAAACATGCACAGGCATGGCATGCCAGCAACACATCTATGAAGGCCAAGAGAGCAGTCAATTTTCACATCTTAGGGCATAAGTTTATCATTAACACAGTTCCTAAATACCCATCCTAACCCTAAAACAGCACCGAATGACCAGAAATATAAATTAAAAGTATGTGATAAGAACTTGAAGTAAAATGATTCCATTCAAATATATATCACTTTAAAAAGAGCAGTCTGAATGTGTTTTTTATTAAAAGAAATGATCTGAAGGAGTCAACTTACCGAAGCATTTTCAGTTCTTGTGCAGCTTTCAAAATGATTTCATGCTGCCTCTGACTGAGAACCATTACCCCTCCAAGGCCTTGGTCAGAGTCTAAGCTTGCATCGGACCCCATCATTTCTGAGGAATGATGTGAGGAGGACATATGTTCCGCCATGGGGGAATGTCTATCCACATCAGATGGGTACCATCTGTCTGACAATCGTTCTCTTTCCCAGTCCATTCTGTCAGGAACATAATCTCGCTTTTCCCGCCATGTATCTCCTCTTTCTGGATACTCTCGAATCCTCAACTCACCCCTATCACGGAAATCTCGATCATACCCATGGTCTCGATTTCTTTCTTCTCTCCATCTATCATCCCGATATCTATCCAAAGGTGGAAGAGGTGGGAGGGGCGGTAAAGGTGGAAGAGATGGAATATCCCGTTCACGAAACTGTGATTCTTGTTCATCCAGTGGTCTCCCATAATCTCTGTCCCACTCATTATCCAAATTTCTATCATACATATCCATGGGTCTTCCAATCCGATCCACATCCCTGTCCATGTCCCTGTCCATTTCCCTATTGTAGTCCTCATCCATATCCTGGTCTCTCTCCCAATCATCCCACCAAGGGCCTCGCCTATCTCCATCATGAGACCGAGATGGTGGTGCTGAGAACCTGTCCTCTCTGTTATAGAGCTCTAGTGTATCATCTTGATAGTCACGTTCACATTCTCTCCAGTATCTCTCTCTATCCCAGTCATCGAGTCTTTCTCGTTCCATTGGAGCATTTCTACCATCTAATGGAAACTCTTCATGCCCCTGCTCTTCTCCATGGTTCCATGGAGCCCTAGGAGGCTCATCTCGGTGGTATGGATACATTTTTTCCCCACCATCTCCTGGTTCTGGTCTGAATGGACCTCTATCACGACCAAACTCTGATCTTCCCAGTCCCCTTTCTCGACTGCCAGGCCCTCGAGGTGGTCCCCTCTCCCTGCTCCCAGCTCTTCGGGGTGGTACTCTCTCTCTACTCCCAGCCCTTCGAAGAGGTCCTCTCTCCTGACTGCCAGCCCTCCGAGGTGGTCCCCTTTCTCGGCTGCCAGCTCCACCCCTGTCCTGGTTCCCTTGCAGACCACCTGGCACTTTCTCCCGACTGCTTCCAGGCCTCACCAACCCTCTGTCCCGGCTACCTTCTCCTCTGTTCATCTTCTCTCTACTGTCTTCTCTTCTACCCATCATCTTATCCCGAAAGTCTTCTTGCTTGACCAATCCTGGGCCTCGACTGATTGCCTGGCCGCGACCTCTGTTTACTAGACCTTTATCCCGTGTGTCTTCCATTCTGCTTTGCCCAGGACCTCTGTAAGATGAGCTACTGCCTCTATTGCCTTCTAATCTATTATCTCTATTATCTGGCCGAGGCAGGCCTTTATCTTGGTTGTTTTCTGAATGGGGTAGACCAACACCCATAGGTTTAAAATCATTATCTGCTGTTAATGATGATGTTGCTACTGCTGCTGCTCCCTCCATCCCCCCTGTTTTTGAAGGAAAAGCAGATTGAGCAGGTACAGGCTTATTTGCAAGGGGTACAGGCTGAGTAACAGCTTGGGCTTTGTCGATTTGAGTCTCCATATTTTGAGCATTCTGGTCCCAATTAGAAGGCTCTACGGGCCCCTCCGAGACTTCGCTTTTAGGTGGCTCCTGTTGAGAGTCGCTTAGATTCTCATTTGACTGAGCCGCCTTGACATCCTTTACATCTGCAGCAATGGAAAATGCAGCTGATTGCATTTTAAAATTCTTCTGCTGGTTACTACTGGTGTCTGCTAATGGTTCTTTGTTTCCTGAAAGAGGTTCTGCTTGTGACTTAGGTTGCTGCTGATGTTGCTGTCCAAAAGTTGGTTTGGGGCCTTTCCATTGTGGTCCACTCTGTCGAGGACTTAGGGATGTACTGGGGGTAATATAAAATTGAGATGCTGGCCCCCGGGGAATCATTCCCCATTTGCTTTTAGTGCCCTCTGCTGGGTGACCTTCATATCTGGGTCTTGGCCCATCGGGGCGATTTCCTTCAAAACGAGGCCCTTTGGGTCTCGGTCCTTCACACCTTGACCCTAAATCCTCAAATCTTCGAGGACCATCAAATCTACAAGTAAAACAAAAGATATTACTCAAGACAGTAAAGCAGAAAAAAAAATTCTCCATGTAAGAATATTTAAGGCACTCTTGCCTCAGAATTTGTTTACAACAATGACTCTTTTCAGTCATTAAATAAATCCTGAGTCACCAATATCTTTAAACCAGTATGTTAAGGTGGCAGTGCTCAGAAGGTCTTAGGACAGCTGTTGGACATCATGTCAGTATTATCTAATTTATAACATATCTCCTGCAGCAAGTCACTGATATACTGAACAGTTAAAAAGCAATTACAGGCCAGGCACAGTGGCTCACACTTGTAATCCCAGCACTTTGGGAGGCAGCGATGGCCGGATCACCTGAGATCAGGAGTTCGAGACTAGCCTGGCCAACATGCTGAAACCCTGTCTCTACTTAAAAAAAAAAAAAAAAAAAAAAACACAAAAATTTAGCCAGATGTGGTGGCAGGTGCCTGTAATCCCAGCTACTTTGGAGGCTGAGGCAAGAGAATCACTTGAACCTAGTAGGCAGAGGTTGCAGTGAGCTGAGATCACACTATTGCACTCTAGCCTGGGTGACAAGAGCGAGACTCTGTCTCAAAAAAAAAAAAAAAAAAAAAAGCAATTATAAATACTGTGCCTTAGGAGACAGGAAAGGCTACTCATTTTAAAGAGAAAAAAATTATCAAATTCCATAACTGAGCACTTCTGGAATTAAATTGTAACTAAAAACTAAATATGAAAAGACAAACAAGAAAATACAGGATGATTATATTGTTAGAGCTGGCACTAACATTTCAATCGAAAAAAGTTAAAAAAAAAAAAAAAAGAAACAGCAACCCTATCTTAAGAGTAGGCTCTGACATTTTAAAAAGTCTGCACAGTTATTTTTGTTATGAACCCACTTTCTTATCCAGTAAAGAGATAACACATCCCCTATCTGTCAGGCATTACATTACATCCAAGAGATACAAGAATAAAATATCATCTGTGCCCTCAAAGAGTTTACAACCAAATATAAAGATAATCTAAGTGTAAATAAGTACTAAGAGGTGTAATGTCTCAAGTCTATGTGTATATAATAAGGACAACAGAACTGGAGAGACTTATGTTGAGTCTTTTTTTTTTTTTTTTTTTTTGAGATGGAGTCTCGCTCTGTTGCCCAGGCTGGAGTGCGGTGGCGCGATCTCCACTCACTGCAAGCTCCACCTCCTGGGTTCACGCCATTCTCCTGCCTCAGCATCCCGTGTAGCTGGGACTACAGGCGCCCGCCACCGCGCCCGGCTAATTTTTGTATTTTTAATAGAGACAGGGTTTCACCGTGTTAGTCAGGATGGTCTCGATCTCCTGACCTCGTGATCCGCCCGTCTCGGCCTCCCAAAGTGCTGGGATTACAGGCATGAGCCACCGTGCCCGGCCTATGTTGAGTCTTGAAAGACAAATTATCTGAAATAAAGCTGACAGAATGAGCTGGAGATGAGGAAAGTATATGGCAAGGGCACCTCAAGCTAAGGAAACAAGATGAGGAAAGGCAGAGAAACTTGTATCAGCAGAGCATGTTTGGAAGTGCAAATAGTTTAGCATGGCTAATGCAAAGGGGAAACAGAGTCAAGAGAGCTGATAAAGAGGGAAGTGTGGAAAAGCAGCACACTAAAAAATAAAGAGGTAAGCGAAGATCACTCTCCAGAAGACTGTGTATGCCTCATGTGGCAGAGACTACTGGTGGTCTTCCAATACCCATTCCCCACTTATCTACAATAACAGGCCTCCGGTTTTCAGCTAGTCACAAGGCTCTCCACACAAGGGACTCTCTTTCTCAATATCTCTTGCAGCTAGAACTGGCAGCCAAGTTTTGGCCAAGGAGCTGAGAGTGAAAATGATTTGCACATCCTCTGGGTTGTCCCCTTAAAGGAAAGAGCACATCCTCCTCTTCACTATTTCCTTTTTCATGCTGGTTATGACATGGTGGTGAAATATCCAGGATCAGGTAAATCAGAAGGAACTGGATTCCTGAGCCATCATCTAAGTCCTAAGAGAGAATAAACTTCTAACTTGTTAAAGCCATCTGACTTGGATCTCGATAATAACAGATAAATTAATTCGGCTGGTTAAGGAGTTTGGTGTTACCTTATAAGCACTTAGAACCACTAAATATAGTCTGATTTTTAAAAGATTGCTTTAGCAGAAAAACAGTGGACAGAAACAAAAAGTTTAAAGATTATCTCTACAATGTGGATAAGTGAAGGTGATGCCTAGCCCAAGGCAATGACTGATATGAAAATGCAGAGGAGGGGATAAAAGTGAGAGATGTAAAATAAGGTAGAATTGATAAGATTTTGTCACCAGTAGAAATAAAATGATAGGGGTAAGAGAAGAATTTAAGATGATTCCAAGGTTTCTGGCTTAGATGACTGAGTAGTAGACAGTGATGCCTTTCATGCCTTTAATGAGTGCTAGGAGGCTTTTTCTTTCATTTCTTTGGGAAATCAATGAAGACTAATAAATTCAGTGTTGGAAAAATATTTATTTCCTATCCCTGTGACTTTAGGCTTTGTTGTTCTAAATGTCTAGTTTCAAAGAGATGAATACTTCCACTAGGGGACACAACAAATGATTCCACTAACCTGAAGTTGAGACCCCAACTTTATTCGGAAGTTTCAAATCAAGAGGCAATGGAGAGAGGGTTACTGTATTCACTGGGGATGACTGATCCTAACCTTCAAGGGGAATCTGGGTTACTACCACACAATACAGGTGAAGTGGAGTACGTCCGAAATGCAAGAGATCCTCTAGGACATCTCTTAGTATTTCCCATGTACTGAGATTCAAGTCCATGGAAAATTGCAAAGGGTTTTGTAGAACTGCAAATAGCACAACTAATTCAGAAAGAATCTGCTAATAGCCCGTATCTTTCAAGAATGAAAGCCTGGGTCACCCCATCAGATAAGGAATCAGCACCGGCTGAGGTACTTATTTAGAGCAAAGGGAATATGGAATGAGTAGTGGAAGAACATACATACCAGCTATGACCACATGACTATTGTAGAAATACAGACTACAATAGTTACAAGTGTTTCTTCCTTAATTTGATATATATGTGTTTAAATATATATATGTGTTTGTGTGTGTGTGTGTGTGTGTGTGTGTGCGTGTATTAACCAAATATTTTTTGGTTCATTTGTTTTCTTCCTTATTATCTAACATAATATGTGTTAATAGTTAACTTTATTATTTCAGTATTTAAGTTACAGAACATGAAAGAGGGAATGTGAGTCAGGTAGGAAAAGGATGAACTAATATTATCCTAAAGACAAAGAAAACGACTTTTTGTGCTCTTCTGGGGAAATAGTTAGAATGTTTTTGGTTGTCCAGGAATAAATGCCTCATGTTAGGCGTGAAAATCTCCCTGTGACCCAATTTAATCAGAAACATACGGGAAAGGCGGCCAGGCACACTGGCTCACGCCTGCAATCCTAGCACTTTGGGAAGCGGAGGCGAGTGGATCACTTGAGGTCAGGAGTTTGAGACCAGCCTGGCCAATATGGTGAAACCCTATCTCTACTAATAGAAAACTTAAGCTGGGCATGGTGGTGTGCGCCTATAATCCCAGCTACTCGGGAGGCAGAGGCAGGAGAATCACTTGAACCCAAGAGGTGGAGAATTCAGTGAGCCGAGGTGGTGCCACTGCACTCCAGACTGGGTGACAGAGTGAGACTTCGTCTCAAACAAAAAAAAAAAAAAAAAAAAAAAAAAAAAGAGGCAGAGAGAGAGAGGGACAGAGAGAAAGGGAATTTTGGGAAATGTAGTTCAGCCTAGCCGAGTTGACCTTTTACAAACTCATTGCAAGGAACTTAAAAATACACAAACCCATAATAAACAGAGAGAGGGGGTAATCAGAAGATGAGAATCTTGTCTGTAACTTCTGAAAGACAAAGAACAAATATGAGCGGTAACTTACAGAGGAGGAAGAAGTCACAGTTTAGAGTACTGATGGCAGAAGGGGATAAAATCAAAAGGAGGTGGGCTTGCCCAGAGAACATCAAAGAGGGTCAGGATTCTCAGGCACTAGGGGGTGCTAGGGAAGGAAAGGAGTAAAACTTGGGGCTAAAAATATGTAAATCTATATTCAGAACTATCAACCAGCCTTTCCTTAGGCTGAATGTCTCTTCAATCCTTGAATTTGAGAGTCCCCTAGGAGTAGTGACAGTTCCTTACCCTTTTCACATAAAGCAGAAACGTGACAGGTAACAAGCCCCTCCCATACACACAGAGCTCCCAATCAGTTTGTCAGTGTCTTCCATGCTTAAACATAAATGGACAGCCAAGGATTGCTAGATATTTGAGGAACATGTCCAACATGAAAGAAAAACTAAAGATAAATAGGATCTGAATTTGGAGAAAACAGAATGCAAAAAGCAGAAAAGAACTTTCAACTCAAATTGTTATCCTCAGAGAGATTCTTAAAGAGACTGCATCTATAAATCAAGAACAATGTGCTATTTATAAAAAAGATCAACACCAAAAGAACCACAAAAAAAATTTTTCCAATTCTCAAAATAAAAGATACAACAAAAGGATTAGAAGTTAAAGTATCTCAGGAAATATAACAAAATGTAAGATAAAAGACACAAAGATAATCAATCCAACAGATCCAAAATCCTGCTAATAATGAAGAGTTCCAGAAACAGCAAATGAGAGAAAAAAAATTAATGAATAAATAGCACAAACAAATATCCCACAGTTAAGAGATTCCAATCTCTAGATAGAAAGGGTCCAGCATACTGAGTACTCAGTACAATTAATAATAAAACTAAATAAGAAAACAGGCCGGGCGCGGTGGCTCAAGCCTGTAATCCCAGCACTTTGGGAGGCCGAGACGGGCGGATCACAAGGTCAGGAGATCGAGACCATCCTGGCTAACACGGTGAAACCCCGTCTCTACTAAAAAAATACAAAAAACTAGCCGGGCAAGGTGGCGGGCGCCTGTAGTCCCAGCTACTCAGGAGGCTGAGGCAGGAGAATGGCGTGAACCCGGGAGGCGGAGCTTGCAGTGAGCTGAGATCTGGCCACTGCACTCCAGCCTGGGCGACACAGCAAGACTCCGTCTCAAAAAAAATAAAAAAAAAAGAAAACAAAAAACACTGAAATTTCAGAATACCAGAGATTTTTTAAGTTTGGGAGAGAGCAAGTCACCAAAATAGGAAAAGAATCGGAACGGCATAACACCTACACAAGGTGACAGAAGAAAACAGAACAACGATCCTAAAACTTTGAGGAATAATTATCTCCAACATCAAATTCTATATCCAAATTAGCAAGCAAGTGTGAGATTAGAATAAAGACATTGTCAGATACAGGATGACTAAGAAAATTTATCCCTCACCCACATTTCCTTAGCAAGTTACCTGAGCATGCCCTCCAGGAAATAGAGGGACTGAATGGTAACAGGAAGCCATGAGATTCGATAAATAGCTAATCACATTCTGGAAGATCGTCAAGGGGAATGCTGTAGTTAACACCCATATGGCAGAGTGTCGAGGAAGAATGAAAACTTTATTTTTCAGGACAGTTAAATAAATATATAATATCTAAAATGTGTAAGTGTGTAAGTCGTGAAAAGAGCAGCATAATTATTTAGTGCTATGAAGATGGCGACCAAAAGAAACAGCTAAATAATTAAAAAAGGATGCCACTGGAAAAAACATTTGGGGGGTGTGGGGATGGGGCAGTGGGTGGCCATTTGGCCCAATTTTTTTAAATCATGCATATGAATCACTTTGATAAAAATGTAAACTGTTATCTCTTTAAAGGGCACAGAAAGAGGATTAGCCCTCATCAGAAGGGCTGCTTCTCCTGAGACCACAAGATGATAAGCATGGTAAGTACAACTAAGGGTTAGAAGTGAGATGTTTTACTGAGCTTGACAGGTAGACTTGATTTCCTGTGAGGCAGGAAGCTAAATTATAAATATAATGCAAAATAAAAACGTTTGCTAACATCAAGAAAGCAGCACTAGAGTAGATGGTCTATGTGAAGTAGTGAAGGTTTGGCAGAGCTATAATGGGCAAAGGGGAAAGAAGGTGACCAGGAACTTGTCAAAGTATATATATCACAATGCTAAGTAAGGATGAAGAGTATATATTTACAGAAGGAAAAAAAGTATGCCACTTTAGGGCTTATGAAGGTTTGGTTCCTTTCTTGGAATTACACTTATTAATTCAAAGTGCCTCAATAATATATCGGATGAAAGTTGTATAAAGTCATTTGCTATGTATTAAGACTATCTTCCACAATGTACAAGAGTCCATGAGAGACCTTATCAACATGTTATCTAGTATTCTAATCAAATTCTAAGTATGAGCAAAGTCCCTCCTAACAAAATTGTGAATGCCTTGAGAATTTTATCCATGACTGACATTTTGGAAGAAGCCACTTTTATTGAACATCTACTGATTGTCAGGTAATGTGCTGGTGCTAAAAAGAGAGTCATGCCTAACCTCAAGGAGTTCACTGTCCACAGGAAGAGTGAGACAATTAACTCAACAATTAGAACAGAATTTGATAAATATGGAACATATTTGTCTTGCTATCCAAAGTATTCCCAATGTCTGACTGCATTAAAGAATCCCGATCTGTAATTACTGAAGTGCTGTTCCAGGGCAGGAAAAATAGGAATAAATAAAGCAAAGAATGGCAAGAAGGGAATTCCAGACAAAGAAAAGAGCATGTGTAAAACCCAGAGGAAAGGACAAAGGAATTAGAAGGCATTAAAAGGTGTGCAGATAAGAGGACATGGCAGAAGAGTTGAAAGGGCAGGGTGCTTTGTTTTCAGACCAAATTGCTGATCAACAGCCAAGGCCCATCATTTTGTTTTCATTCTGGGGGCCAGAAAATATTGAAACCATCTGAAATACAATTTCAACACTACATATAAATGGTAAATATGTATCACTATTTGATTTTTTTTTTTTTTGTCCTTTTCTGAGACAGGGTCTCACTCTGTCACCCAGGCTGGAATGCAGTGGCGTGATCATAGCTCACTGCAGCCTAGACTTTCTGGGTTCCAGCGATCCTCCCACCTCAGTCCTCCGAGTAGCTGGGACCACAAGTGCCCACTACCATGCCTGGCTAATTTTTTATGTCACCGGGGTCGGCTAATTTTTGTATTTTTGGTAGAGATACAGATTCACCAAATTGCCCAGGCTGGTCTCAAATTCCTGAGCTCAAGCAATCCACCTGCCTCAGCATCCCAAAGTGCTAGGATTACAGGCATGAGCCACTGCACCTGGCTATTACTGGACTTTCAAATTTTCAACGTTCAAAGATGTACAAAATAACAGACTCAAAACCATTTTCATTTATAAAACTGGAGACCTTTTAAGCCTTTTTAACAAATATATCAAGAGATACTCATATTAAAAATCTGTATGAAAATAAGCCACTTTTAAATCAATATAATGAAATACTATGATCCTTTTGACATATAAAAACATGTATTTAAAATATAGTAGAAACATTACATAAATTCACTAAATACAATCACATAAAAACGCATGCATTGTACATTGGTCAGATGAAAAGAAAAATAAGCAAATATTTGTTTTAAGTATTTAGAAAGTGTTTATTTGTAAAGTGTGTTATACACTCCCTTTAAAAACCCCTAAAACTAGGTATAAATACCTTAGAATTATAAAAATTTCAAAATTTGATATAAAACTCTAAAATGTAAAAACCTAAGAGGTATGATGCAGTTATACAAATACTTTTAAAGAAGGTATTTTCTGTATTCTACTATTTGCAGAAACATACTAAAATTAACAAACCATGGGAATTACAAGATACGAAATTCTGGAATTAAAATTCCTTCCCGTTTTGTTTTCATGTGAAATAGCACCTGTTTTCTAAATATGTATAACCAAGGTCCTAAAATTAAAATTCCCAAAGATAAGTAATCACTATAAACAGGAACAATCATAACAAATGGAAATATAAAGAAAACCTATAGCACTCACAGTCCCTTACTAATTCTAGTAAGACAGCTATAGAATGGAAGAAGTCCACAATTCCAATCCTAAAGCCAGTCGAAACGTAGTTGTGACTGATCAGAAGCCTTGATATTATAAAGATTTCAATTCTTCCTCCAAATGGTCAATGGATTCTATGCAATGCTCATCAAAATTCCAGCAGGTTTTTGAAAACCGACAAGCTGATTCTAATAAGAATAATCAAGACAATTTAGAACAGGGGTCAGCAAACTATGGTCTATGTTCCAAACACAGTTAAAAGTGATCTTTTTTACATTCTTGAAGGTTTAAAAAAAAAAAAAAAAAGGGCTGTACATGGTGGCTCATGCCTGTAATCCCAACACTTTGGAAGGCCAAGGCGGGCAGATGGCCTGAGCTCAGGAGTTCGAGACCAGCCTGGACAACATAGGGAGATCCACCTCTACAAAAAATAAAGTAGCTAAGTATGGCAGGACACGCCTGCAGTTCCAGCTACACAGGAGGCTGATGTGGGAGGAATGCTTGAGCCTAGGAGGTCAAAGTTGTAATGAGTTGTGATCCTGCCGCTGCATTCCAGCCTGGGCAACAGAGTAAAGACCCTGTCTCAATAAAATTTTTTTAAAATGTGAAAAAAAAAAAAAAAAAAAAAGAAATAGAAAAAAAAGAAAGAAAAATATTTAACAGGGACCAAATGTGACCCACAAGGCCTAAAAATATTTACCATCTGGCCCTTTATAGAAAGCTTGCCAGGCCGGGCACAATGGCTCACGCCTGTAATCCCAGCACCTTGGGAGGCCAAGGCAGGTGGATCACCTGAGGTCAGGAGTTCAAGACCAGCCTGGCCAAAATGGTGAAACTCCAGCTCTACTAAAAATACAAAAATTAGCCAGGCATGGTGGTGCATGCCTGTAATCCCAGCTACTTGGGAGGCTGAGACAGGAGAATCGCTTGAACCAAGGAGGCAGTGGTTGCAGTAAGCACCACTGTACTCCAGCCTGCGTGACAAAACCAGCCTCCATCTCAAGAAAAAGAAAAAAAAAAAAGAGAAAGAAAGCTTGCCAATCCCTCATCTAGAAGCACAGAATTGGAGGACCTATACTAACAGATAAATTTATTGTAAAGCTACAGTAATTAAAACAATATGGCATTAATGCAAAGACAGACAAATAGACCACAGGAATGGAGAGTCCAGAAACAAACACATTTAACATTGGATTTATGATGAAGTCACTGCAAAGTAGTAGGGGTGACTTCTTCAGTAAATGGTGTTCGAGTGAACTGGATAGTTATTTGGAAAATAATAAACATTGATCCCTACCTCACACTATATAAAATCAGTTCTATATAGAGTACTGATTTAAAAATAAAAGGTTAAAGAAATAAAAGACATAAGAAAAAGTAAATAATAATATTTATAGCCTTGGGATTACTTTTCTTTTTTTTTGAGTCAGGATCTCACTCTGTTGCCTAGGCTGGAGTGCAGTGCACAGTTCACTGCTGCCTTGTGGTCCCAGTTATGTGGGAGGCTCAAGTAATCCTCCCACCTCAGCCTCCCACATAACTGGGACCACAGGCACATGCCACCAAGCCAGGCTAATTTTTTACTTTTTGTGCAGACAGGGTCTCACTATGTTGCCCAAGCTGGTCTCAAATTCCTAAACTCAAGCAATCTTCCTGCCTCAGTCCCCCAAAGGGCTGGAATTATCAGTGTGGGCCACCATGCCCAGCTGACAATATGTTTCTAAGAACAGAAAGAAAATGTGGTGCAGTAATCCACTTAGTTATTACACAGGATGAACCTTATCTTATCACATATTTTGTGACAAGAACCTGGACCATCTCAATTTGCTAAAAGTATATGTGACAGAAATATTTCATCTTTTAAAATGTTTGTGTGCCCAAATTTAATGGATGAGAAGAGTTTGTCTTTAACATTTTTTCGCTATCCCTTTATTTTATTTTGTTTTTATTTTTGAGACAGACTCTCACTCCGTCATCCAGGCTGGAGTACAGTGGCGCAGTTCTGCAACCTCTGCCTCCCAGTTTCAAGCAATTCTCATGCCTCAACCTCCTGAGTAGCTGGGATTACAGGTGTGCACAACCATGCTCAGCTAATTTTTGTATTTTTACTAGAGACGGGGTTTTGCCATGTTGGCCTGGCTGGTCTCAAACTCCTGACCTCAAGTGATCCCCTCGCCTAGGCCTCCCAAAGTGCTGAGATTACAGATGTGAGCCACCATGCCTGGCCCCTTTATTCTTATATTCTGTAAATTATTTGTAAAATTACTTTAAACTTTAAAATAAAAAGGGTCCATTGGACCTAAAAGGTAAATGGTAAAGATTACTTTTCTAGTATACTGAAATCAAACTGTTATACTGCAGAGTTTACTTTTTTTTTGAGACGAAGTCTCACTCTCGCTCTATCACTGTGTCGCCCAGGCTGCAGTGTAGTGACTTGATCTCGGTTCACTGCAACCTCCACCTCTGTATTCAAGTGGTGCCTCAGCCTCCCGAGTGGCTGGGATTACAAGAGCAAACCACCATGCCTGGCTAATTTTTGTATTTTTAGTAGAGATGGAATTTCGCCGTGTTGGCCATGCTGGTCTCAAACTCCTGACCTCAAGTGATCTGACCGCGTCGGCCTCCCAAAGTGCTGGGATTACAGGTGTGAGCCACTGCGCCCGGTCTGCAGCATTTACATTCAAGTGCTCATTAAGAAAATAAAAAGTCCTGCAGTGAGAAATTTCTAATACATATAATGGACAAAGAACTGTCGTGCAGAATATACTAAGAACTCCTACAAAATCAGTAAGACATAAAACCCAGTCAAAAAATGGGAAAAAGACTTGAATCAGCATTTCATAAAAGAGGAAATCCAAATGAACAATAATCAAATGAAAAAAGTGAAACCTCATTAGTCATCAGGGAAATGTAAATTAAATCCATTATCATGATACCACTAAACATCCACTAGGATTGCTAAATCCTAAAAGTTTAACAATACCAAGTGTTGATAAGGATGCAAAAAAACTGAAACACTGAAACACTGCTGGTGGGAGTATGAACTGAAACAACCACTTTGGAAAAATGTTTAACAATACCCATTAACGCAGAACATGTATATACTCTATAATCAGGCAATTCCAATCCTTAATAGATATCCAAACAAAATTAAACATACACAAACACACACATACATCTAAAGGGACACATACAGCATCAAAAGACACACAGCAGCACTTTTCATAATAACCAAAAAATTTCAATGATCATTAATATTAAAATGGAGAAACAGATTGTGGTATATTCATACAATGAACTATTGCACAGGAATGGGAATAAACAAACTACTACTACACACAATGTGGATGACTCTCACAATAATACAATGTCAAGTGAAAGATGCCAGACTCACGAGTACGTACGGTATTATTTCATGCATATAAAGTTCAAAATAGGCAAAACTAATCTATGGCTCAGTATAACAGTTATCTTTGGGGTATTAGAAAACAACTGAGGGGGATGAGGGAGATTTCTTGGGCATTAGTGATTCCTATTTCTTGATCTAGTAGTAATACCACGTGTGTCTTTTTTGACACGGAATCTCCTTCTGTCTCCCAGGCTGGAGTGCAGTGGCATGATCTCAGGCAACCTGCGCCTCCCAGGTTCAAGCAGCTCTTCTGCCTCAGCCTCCCAAGTAGCTGGGACTACAGGCACGTGTCACCACATCGGCTAATTTTTGTATTTTTTAGTAGAGATGGGGTTTCACCATATTGGCCAGGCTGGTCTCGAACTCCTAACCTCATGATCCGCCCACCTCGGCCTCCCAAAGTGCTGGGATTACAGGTGTGAGCCATCACACCTGGCCAATGTGTGTCTTTATTTTGTGAAAATTCACTAAGCTGAACACTTAAAATTGCGTGCTTCTCTGTTACCTTTCAATAAGTTTTATTATATGTGAAAAATAAAAGGTCCTGGAAAACCAACATCCACTGATATGACAGTTTGCTGGAGCAACAGTAGTCTTCTGGAAGACTGAGTGAATCCAATGATACACACAGTGTCAAAACAGCTCCCCTAGATGCTCAACAACGTGACATGCTATTTACATGTCATGCAGTTTTGTCACGTGACTTTTCAGAAATCTCGTTTTTAGAAAGCAGCCTAAATCTGGATTTTGCAGAAGCTCAAAGCCATTTACAGTACTTTATTTGTAACAGCATGTTATCAGTAAATTTGTTTAGCTGTGTTCTAAACGCTTGCTTTTCTACTTAGCTTTGATTATCAAAAAAAAAAAAAGTGGCTTACCATATCAGTTATATGTTGATAGCAAAATCTGAATTAGGAATAAAGAAGTTCACAGGTTTCCTTAATAGTATAGATTATTCTTACTTCAGTCTTGTTCACTGACTAACCAGCTTCCCACTGATTTTTTATCTAGTTACACTGGAGAAAAATAACTATGCCTGGGTAACAGCCCCAAACTATACTCTATAAGGGCTAAGTGAGCAAAAGAAGCAGAGGGGTGACTGAAATGGCAATGACATAAACTAGTGTGGGGAAAGGTTTTCAAAACAAGGTGGATAATGTGAGCAGGATCCAATTCAAGGATTAAAAAGTCATCCTTATCAAAGCTGCAGATGAAAATGTTGAAGAGCAATATCACATCCCTAAAACAATATAATCATTCACCAAGATTTCAGCAGACTGAAATGATGGCACAAACCTAACTAGAAAAAAATCTAAAAAGAAATGTAAAGCCTTAGAAAAAGAAACAAGAAAAACAAAAACAAAAAACTGACCACACAAGTTCAGGATAAGAGCGACTTGGCTTAATGAAAGCTAATGTGAAAAAGACCTGGGAAGCTAGATTGATGTTAAGCTCAACAAGAGTCAACACTGTGAGAGTGCTGGAAAAAACAAACAAGAAAGCAATTTGTTAAGCTATACAATATAAGCACATTATTTATAATGAAGTTGGTACTAGGCCCATGGTCCTCTGCATCTGAAGTAAGTGTTCATTCTGAAGGAGGCTAACGAACCAAAGGCCCTTCAAAGGACAGTGAGCAGTACAAGAGGAGGAGGTTAGAACCAACGTTAAGATGAAAAGAATCTGAGTTGTGATTGGCAGAGCAAACTGGGTAAGGCAGGGTGAGGGAGACACGAGGGTAATAGTTTTTAAATAACCGTAGTGACACACTGTAGAAGAGGGATAGGATAATTCATTCTGTGTTGCTCCAGAGGCAAATCTAGAATCAACAGATAAAAGTTAAAGAATCACATTTAGGTTCAATGTGAAAAACAAACTTTCTAGAATCAATGACTTATATGGTAGTGTTCCTTATCACAATGCCAATGTCAAGTATACAACTGCTCATCACAGAAAGTACAATGGACTTAAAGTGGATCAGAAGTCCTTGGATTCTAATCCCATCTCGACCATTTACTAGCTGTGTTATATGAGGCAATGTATTTACAACCTCTGAATCTCAGTTTTTCTTATGTATTTATTTACCTCCTGATATTACTAAGAGGAATAAATAAGATATGTGCAAGACCCATTTGTGACAAACTGAAATAGAATACAAATGTGCATTGCAGTAGACGGATATAATATTAGATAATTGCTAATATCCTCCCAGCACTGAGATTATTAACTTCAGAAGTTATTTTCTTCTGAAGTAAGAAAAAACTTAAAATAGGTCCTAAATTCACACAGCCAAGATTTAGTAGGCAAAGAGAGAAAATATTAACATGACAGAAATCAAGGGAGCAGGAAATGTATGTTTCATGAGGTATTAAGAATGTACTTCTCTGACAGCAAATTAGTCACCAGATCTAAAAGGCAATGCTCACTCCCGGAGATAAGTACGAATTCAAATCAAGATGATACACATACCAAATAAGCACTGACAGTATAGGCTTGGATCACAGCAGTAAACAGTGCTTAAATAGTACTTTTGCTTTGGGGACCCCCCCCAGACTCAACTGTACCTGTAATGGGGTTCTACTCACTCAGCTAAATAATCCTGACTGAGCAAGTTACCCAATCCTCTCAGTGCCAGTTTGTTAAGGGTAAGTACAGAATAATCTGCCTACTTCACAGGTTGTTGAGAAAACTCCCATGAGATAATAATGTGTGTAAAGTCTCCAGCAAGGCTTCTTGGTACACAGAGGAATTCATGTTAATTGCCCCTTTCTCTTAACTTTGATTGTGGAGTTTTTTGTGCCACACTGCATTCAGAATTATAAACTTGGGGAATAAAAGATATTTTGTTTTCAAATGTTAAAATGAGGTTGAAAAAAAATGATGATGTAGATCCATTGAGATGGAAATCTAAGCAATATGCAGATTGGTGGAAAAATAAGTTACAAGATAATCTACTCAGTATGATCCCATTTTTGTAACATATATTTTTAAAATGATTCTCTCCAGATGGTAGAATTAGGTGACTTTCACTTTTTTCTACACTTTTCTGTAATGTTTGAATTTTGCATAAGAAGTATGCATTTCTATTACAATTCCCAACTGAGAAAAAAACTGACTAAAGTATTTTTCTGGCTGAGTGTGGTGGCTCACGCCTGTAATCCCAGCACTTTGGGAGGCCAAGGCAGGCAGGGAGGCGAAGACAGGAGGATCGCTTGAGCCCAGGAGTTTGAGACCAGCCTGGTCAACATAGGAAGACTCCCATCTCTATGAAGCATTTTTAAAAAACTGGCCAGATGTGTTGGTGCGTGCCTCTGGTCTCAGCCACCTAGGAGGCTGAGGTGGGAGGACTGCTTGAACCCAGGAGGTTGAGGCTGCACTGAGCCATAATTGCATCACTGCACACCAGCCTGGGTGAAAAAGTGAGACCCTGCCTCAAAAAATAATAATTTCCATAGAAAAGTTATCATTTAGGTCAACTTGGGGAGAAAAATCTATTTTTACAAACTTGGAAAAAATGAACTTAAGAGTTTTTAAAAGGTAAAGAGAAAAAACTTACACACCAGCAATTTGTTTTCTTTCTAAATATGTGGTTCTGGCAAAACAGAAGTATCTCCTTAACTGGGAAAAAAATAAAGGATGTAAGCTCCATGGGGGCAGGAATTTTATGCGTTCTGTTATATTCACTGCTCTAAGTACAAGAGCAGGAACTTAAATATTTGCTGAATGGATAAAAGTCCTACTTAACTTATGCTAAATTTAATTGCCTCAAGCCAGTAGAATATTGGCTTATTCATCTTTATCTCTAACAACTAACAAATTATCTAACAAATAGTAATTGCTAATTCAATTATTTGTCAAATGAAAAAGCAAAAAAAGATAAACTTTAATATTATTTTTAAAGCTACTAAGTCAATATAAAATGATAAGCATTACTCCACAATACTACATTCATTCTGGACTGTAATCTCTACAGACAGGACAAAAGCAGACATCAAAGAAATGGGGGCATGTTACCTTTTCTAGATTTCATACATGATGTCTAACAAGCAGACAATATAAGTAGAAAGAGAGTATAAAAATTGTATAAATGAAGCTTTTTATACCATTGAGAACCCAACAGCCTAAATCAATAACATAGCCAAACCAAAAAAAAAGAGAGAAAAAAGCAGACCTACCTTGGGCCTCTTGGACTTTCCAAGTAACTACTTCTAGGAGGATCTGGAAGCAGGCCACCTGATCTCACTGGCATGTCCTTCACTGCAGTGATTGGCTGAGATGGAGCAGCAGAAGACTCCCCAAGTCCTTGATCAGATGAGAATGAACTGTATGGCAGAGCAGACTTGCTCAAAGGAGCTTTTGAATTCACTTGTTCTGATGGACCAGCTGATTGCAATGGAGGATGGTAAGTTGTGGGTGGGGCAGAACCAAAAGACACAGGAGTAGGAAGCAGTGCTGGTCTAGGTTTCTCTGGAACTTGTGAGCTCTGTGAACTGGAGGCTGGTGGAACTGGGGCTGCTGTTAACTGAGGAGGTATCCCTTGTGGAACTCCAGGGGGAGGTATTCCTGGAGGAGGTGTAGCTGAAGACAATGGTGGGAGGGGCATGACAGGTGGAGGTGCTGTTGAAGAGAGAGATGGTGGGGGAAGAACTGGTGGTGGCCCTGCAGAAGACAGGGAAGGTGGGGGGAGAACTGGAGGTGGCCCTGCAGAAGAGAGAGAAGGAGGCATCCCTGGTGGGGGAACAGAGGTTGGTAGAGAAGGTGGCATAACAGGTGGGGGCATGCCAGGTGGTGGCACTGTAGCAGGGAGGGCAGGGGGCATCACTGGTGGTGGCAATGAAGGAGGCAACACTGGAGGGGGCATTGTAGGTAGAGGTGGAGGCATCTGAGAATATGGAACAAAAGGAGGTGGCATTGACATGTTCCCAATATACTGGTTCTTCATGTTCTGAAATGAATTGACTTTCTCCTGGAGATAACTCTGAGTGGCTTTCATATGTCCCTGCCATGTTTTCCACTGCTTCTCATACTCCTGAAGCTGATCTTTATGAGGATAGGAATGGAGTTGTTCCTCCCATAGCTGAAACTCTCGCTCCCATTCTTGGTAAAGATGTTGAAACTGTTGCTGCTGCATCTCATAATGCCGCAGCTGCATATCTACAGACATGGTCTACAAATAAAAGGATAAAAACTATTTCAAAATATTCATATTAAGAGAATTAATCATAGATTAAAATTTTGATGAATCAAGGGCATTTGACACTTTAGGAAATTAGAACACTAAAGACTAGGAGGCTAAGAATAAGTTTGTCAAGTTCTTTGAGTGATGATGATTTCTTCTTCCTTCTTTTGGCTTACACGACTTACCACAGAGTTAGAAAAACCAACCAAACAATAAAGCAAATACCTATCTTAGCAATAAGTATTTTTCAAGTTTTTAATATGGATAATTTTAAGAACTTGAAAAATGATCTGTTCTTATAGATATACAGACACAACATTACACCTCAAAGATACAAGACAAACAAGTACCTAAGTCACTTTATCTTTTATGGTATATTTCCTTAGGTTTTTTTGTGATGGCTGTTTTCGGCCTTTTTGCTTATCTGTTACTGTAGTAGTTTATAGGCAAAACACAGGTTAACCTGTAACTATATGGTTAAAATCCCCAGCTCTTGGCCGGGCGCGGTGGCTCAAGCCTGTAATCCCAGCACTTTGGGAGGCCGAGATGGGCGGATCACGAGGTCAGGAGTTTGAGACCATCCTGGCTAACACGGTGAAACCCCGTCTCTACTAAAAAATACAAAAAGCTAGCCAGGCGAGGTGGCGGGCGCCTGTAGTCCCAGCTACTCGGGAGGCTGAGGCAGGAGAATGGCCTAAACCCAGGAGGCGGAGCTTGCAGTGAGCTGAGATCCGGCCAATGCACTCCAGCCCAGGCGACAGAGCGAGACTCCGTCTCAAAAAAAAAAAAAAAAAAAATCCCCAGCTCTTAAGACCCTTAGCAATAGTAAGCTAACATCTGGCCTGGGTTGACATGATCAGGAAACTCTACTATAACCCATCCCTCCACAGTCCCCCAGGTAATGTGGCAGAACTTGGGCACCCCTTGGGAAACAATTAATTGTCAACAGTTGATATCTTTTGTTTTTCACACTTAAATCTTTCAAGAATAACAAATCATTTCAATGTCTTGGGGCAACTTCCTATTTGTGGACTACGGAAGCACTTGCCTGTATATGCGGTGGGGGCTGTATAATCTGCTGGTACTGTTGCAGAATCTGCTGTAACTGAGTGTGCTTCTGCATTATTCCCTGATACTGGAAACCGACTCGATGTTGCTGGTGCTGCTGCCAGTGTGCTGCTGCAGCCTGCAACTGCTTTAACCTGGCATCTTCTTCTGGGTCCTCAGACTAAAGATAAAAGAGGACACATCTTTATGTAAGTCATAAAACAGCAACCAAAAATATTTTATAAATGTATTATAAAGTCCAGAATCCCTACAACTCAGAAACATCTAACTGTCAAACACAGTTATCTTTAGTTCTTTTTGGATTGAGAACAGTTATTCTATCTTTAGATAAAACACATAGCTCTATGTATACTATTACGGACACTAATACAAAGGAGTTTATAAATTCCATAGTCTTCACTAGAATAATAATCTTATTATTCCTAAATATGACAACAATTTTCCTAGTAGAAAGTGGTACCAGGCCGGGCACCACACCTCACACCTGTAATCCCAGAACTTTGGGAGGTCAAGGCGGGCAGATCACTTGAAGTCAGTAGTCCAAGACCAGCCTGGCCAACATGGTAAAACCCCGTCTCTACTAAAAATACAAAAATTAGCCAGGCGTGGTGGCAGGCACCTGTAATCTCACCTACTTGGGAGGCTGAGGCAGGAGAATCACTTGAACCTGGGAGGCGGAGGTAGTAGTGAGCCAAAATCGCACCACTGCACTCCAGCCTTGGCAACAGAGTGAGATTCCATAAGAAAGAAAAGAAAGAAAAGGAAAAGAAAAGAAAAGAAAAAAGAAAAGAAAGAGAAGAGAAGAAAAAAGAAAAGGGGTCTCAACTATTTGTAAGGCTGAGGCAGGAGGATCACTTGAGCCTGGGAGGCTGAGACTGCAGTGAGCTGAGATTATAGCACTGCACGCCAGCCTGGGTGACAGAGTGAGACCCTATCTCAAAAAACAAAAACAAGTGAACCTTAAGTTATAGACCTTTTCACTCTATGAGAAATCCCTTTCTTTTTTTGTCACTTTTCACCGATGGACTACAATATAACCATTATAGTTTGATAAACCCTTCATATAAGGCTCTTGGGAGAACAATGACCTTTGGACCAATATGAGAACCTCCCATGTGCCACTCACTATGCTGAGTGACAAGGAGTGACATTATCACATTTAATGCCTCAATACCTCTATGTGATAGCTACTACTGAATACACCCATTTCGCAGAGAAGTAAATTGAAGCACGGAATGGTTATCAAATTTGCCCAGTCACTACCAGCAAGTGGCAGTACCTGAATTATAGCCTGGGTAGCTGGACTCTAAAAGCTCAAGCACTCAACTATTGCCCTGTACTGTCACTATGAACATATGCTGGCATCTTCCTTTAGTGCTTAGAGGTACTCAATTCAGAAGAGTATCTAATTCTTCACTCAAACTAGGAAAAATTTCCTTTTCTAAACCTGATACAACAGGCCAGGCGCGGTGGCTCATGCCTGTAACGCCAGCACTTTGGGAGGCCGAAGCAGGCAGATCACTTGAGGTCCAGAGTTCGAAACCAGCCTGGCCAACACGGTGAAACCCCGTTTCTACTAAAAAATACAAAAATTAGCCGGTCGTTGTGGTGAGTGCCTGTCATCCCAGCTACTCAAGAGGCTGAGGCAGGAGAATTGCCTGAACCTGGGAGGCAGAAGTTGCAGTAAGCCAAGATCGCACCACTACACTCCAGCCTGGTCAAGAGCGCGAGATTCTGTCTCAAAATAAATAAATAAATAAACCTGATACAACAGATATCTGATTATTTCAAATGCAACTTTCTAGGTACTTTAAAAAACAAAAATATATATCCATTTATGATAAAAGTATACATAAATGAATCAGAAAAAAGTTAAATTATTTAATAAACACTAAACAATTAATTATATGGTTACCTGGGGTTCCTCAGGTGGGAGAGGAGGTGGCACTTCCTCATTTGGAGGTGGCAATGGGGGCTCCTCAGAAGAAGGAGATTCCGGAACTTGACTGGTGGCAGGTACTGTAACTTCTTCTTTTACCGGCTCTGGTGTATCCTTTGCTACCACAGGACCCTTTTTGTGTCCTGGCAAATGAACTTTTGTCCTCTGTTGCAAACTGAGCAAGTGCTGTCGATACCAATACTGCTGCTGTTCCTACAACAGAAACAATTTTTGAGAATTCTTGTTGACAATCATGTATCTCTGCAACTTGGTGTTGACAAGGAGCTATCTTTATGTCTGTGTTCATGTGTCTATATGTAAGAAAAGGCAAAGCTAGACTGAGGAAGACAAATAAGTTAACAAGACCTTAAACACAGGCTACAGAAAAATTTCAGTTCCTCAAATTTATACATTTAAATTAAACCATAGATACTAATTCAACATGCTTTTGTACTCTTTTTTTTTCTTTTTTTTTTTTTGAGACGGAGTCTCGCTCTGTCGCCCAGGCTGGAGTGCAGTGGCCGGATCTCAGCTCACTGCAAGCTCCGCCTCCCGGGTTCACGCCATTCTCCTGCCTCAGCCTCCCGAGTAGCTGGGACTACAGGCGCCCGCCAGGTCGCCCGGCTAGTTTTTTGTATTTTTAGTAGAGACGGGGTTTCACCATGTTAGCCAGGATGGTCTTGATCTCCTGACCTCGTGATCCGCCCGTCTCGGCCTCCCAAAGTGCTGGGATCACAGGCTTGAGCCACCGCGCCCAGCCCCTTTTGTACTCTTAATAAACACATGCTTTTGGAACTTGATAAATGATCAGGGTAAATCCCTTTAGTATTCACAGCTACTTATTTTTAACCTGGCTTCAGTTTGTTCAGATTTATTGACGGGTCTTGTAATTAATGAATAGAACTGAACAGTACTACCTATCTTCTCTGCCTTCTCTCTTTCTCCTCCAGCGCTCCTCCCTCTTCTCTTTCTTCTTTTTTTTTTTTAAAGACTGCATCTTGCTCTCTCACCCAGGATGGAGTACAATGGCCTGAACATGGCTCACTGAAGCCTCGACCTCCCAGGCTCAAGCAATCCTCCCTCCTCAGCCTCCTGAGCAGCTGTGTTCATAAGCATGCACCATCACACCCAGCTAATCTTTTTATGTTTTATAGACACGAGGTCTTACAGGGTTGCCCAGGCTGGTCTCGAACTCCTGGGCTCAAACAATCCTCTCACCTCAGTCTCCCAAAGTGCTAGAATTACAGGTGTGAACCACTGCATCCAGTCTCTTCCCTCTTTTAAACACCTGTTGTGGCATTAGTCTAACCATACTCAGATGTATGCACATATAAGAGAATATGCTGTGTTTTATTTATTTATTTTTTTTGAGATGGAGTCTTGCTCAATCACCCAGGCTGGAGTGCAGTGGTGTGATCTCGTCTCACTGCAACCTCCACCTCCCAGGTTCAAGCGATTCTCCTGCCTCAGCTTCCCGAGTAGCTGGGATTACAGGCACCCCCTCACCATGCCCAGCTAAATTTTTGTATTTTTAGTAGAGAGAGGGTTTCACTATGTTGGCCAGGCTGGTCTCGAACTCCTTATCTCAGGTGATCCACCAGCCTTGGCCTCCCAAAGTGCTGGGATTACAGGTGTGAGCCACTGCACCTGGCCAATATACTGTCTCTTAAAATGCTTTCGATTTATTTTAAAGGCCTTAGTTTTAGGCTGGGCGCGGTGGCTCAAGCCTGTAATCCCAGCACTTTGGGAGGCTGAGACGGGCGGATCACGAGGTCAGGAGATCGAGACCATCTTGGCTAACACGGTGAAACCCTGTCTCTACTAAAAAACACAAAAAAACTAGCCGGGCGAGGTGGTGGGTGCCTGTAGTCCCAGCTACTTGGGAGGCTGAGGCAGAAGAATGGTGTAAACCCGGGAGGTGGAGCTTGTAGTGAGCTGAGATCCGGCCACTGCACTCCAGCCTGGGTGACAGAGCGAGACTCCGTCTCCAAAAAAAAAAGCCTTAGTTTTATCTTTCATACTGTAATTTTCTGAAAGCTTATTTTGTGCTTTCATGTTTTAAAAATTACAACAATAAGCTTCGTATGGAAATATTAGAAAATACAGCCAATCCTCATTATTCTTGGATTCTGTATTTGCAAATTTGCCTACTTGCTAAAATTTTTATTTTTCTTTTTTTGAGACAGGGTCATCTCCCTCTGTCACCCAGGCTGAGTGTAGTGGTGCAGTCTTGGCTCACTGCCACCTCTGCCTCCTGTCCTCAAATGATCCTCCCGCTTCAACCTCCCGAGTAACTGGGACCACAGGTATGTGCCACCATCTGGATAAATTTTGTATTTTTTGTAGAGACAGGTTTCACCATGTTGTCCAGGCTGGTTTCAAACTCCTGGACTCAAGTGATCCGACTTGGCCTCCCAAAGCGCTGGGATTACAGGCAAGAGCCACCATGCCCAACCTAAAATTTATTTCTAAACCCAGAATCCATACTCACTGAGCTTTCCCAGTCATTCACAAACATGTGGAGAGCAGTGAAAAACATGAGTCCCCTGATGTGTGCATTCCCAGCTGAGACAAATCGCAAGGTGATGCTCTGCCTTCTTGTTCCAGCTCTATACTATAAATAAGTGTCCTTTTCAGTCTATTTAGTGCCACATTTTTCATACTTTTGTGCTTTTTTTTTGTTGATTTCACTGTTTAAAATGGCCCCCAGGCACAGAGCTGGGGTGTCCCGAGAGCAAGAAAGCAGTCTTATGTCTCACAGAGAAAAGATCTGTATTAGGTCAGCTTTGTTTGGGCAAGTGCTACAGTACTGCTGGCCATGAGTACAATGTTAATAAATCAACAATATGTACTAAATAAGGTGTCTTTAAACAGAAACACACATAAGCAAGGCTATGTGTTCATCAGTTGATAAAAATATGACAAGAGACTCACAGGAACCGAACCCTGTATTTCCCCAAGGAGCAATGGTTCAGTATTCACTAATTCAGTGTCTATAGTGACTTTAAAAATCTCAAATAAAAAAAACTGACTACACAGGTAAGTAATAACTAATTAATTAAAATCAATAAAAGAAATCTCACCATCAGAAAAAAATTACAGGAGTGTCATTATCCTAGTATTATATAATTTCCCATGGTTACAAGGTTGCATAAGGAAAACCAAAAGTTATCATAACACAAAAATATTCACTGATGAACTGCTCTGTATACTTATATGACTAACAAAAGCATATGTTTCTACTACAATTGTATGGATGTAGTATTTTAAGAAAGTGATGTTGGAGAACACTGGAACTTATTACTTCCAGCTGAGGATCTGATAGAAGTCCTACCAGTTAACAACCAAACAGTACTTTACAGTAGAAACTATATAAGAGAATGGCTGAATACCAAAAGTTGAAAAACAGTCCCTATAAAAATCAATAAATCCCTAAAGTATTTTTTCAACATGTCAAAAAATGAAATAAAAGATGATCTATACTGTTGTCATACAATTTTCCCACGAAAATTATAGCAAAGAAACCTAATCTACACTTTATTTTTTGTTCATTCTAAAACTTGGCTATGATTTCATTTATAACAATTCCATCAAATATAAAATCTGCTTATTCTTATCACTTTGAGCTTTGTTTTTCCAGACTGGGTCCCAATCAAATGTTTTATGTTTTACAATAAACATTTGGTTCCTGTGTTAAATGAATTCACTTTACTTGCCTATTTTCTAATCCAATTATCTTTGGATAACTAGCATTTCCTACACTGTTAATATTTTCTAGTATAACCCCCCTAATTTTCCATACGCAAACAAATGCATTAAATATACATGATATATACCTTTTTCTCACCAAACATACTGATTTGTTACCTACTTTTCATTCAAAGAATGTAATATTTCTTAGGGGACAGCTGCCGTCCGCTCTTTTTATATCTTATCTGGTAGTTAAGCATAGTGCTGGAGCACACAGTAGGATGTCAATAAATGGTTATTGATCAACTGAAGCCCTTCCCTCTCAGTCACTCATTTCTATTACCTGAAACTTGCTCCAATCTATTGGGAAGAACAAATTCCATCTCATGAACTCTATCTTGACATTTAACCCATGACTGGGTTTTTTGGTTTTAACTATTATACATATAATCATCAGCTCCCAGGATATAATTACAGATGGTCCCTAACTTAACAATGGTTCAACTTATGATTTTTCAATTTTATGATGGTGTGAAAGTAGAAACCATACCATGAATTTTGATCTTTTCTCAGGTTCAAAATATTCAGTATGATACTCTCTTGTGATGCTGGACAGCAGCAGTGAGCCCTGGGCTCCCAGTCAGCCATGCCTCATGAGGGCAAACAACCAATCCTGGGCCAGGTGCAGTGGCTCACACCTGTAATCCCAGCACTTTGGGAGGCCAAGGTGGGCGGATCACCTAAGGTCAGGAGGTCGAGACCAGCCTGGCCAACGTGGTGAAACCCTGTCTCTACAAAAATACAAAAAAATAAAGGCCAAGCGCAGTGGCTCATGCCTATAATCCCAGCACTTTGGGAGCCGAGGCAGGCAGATCACGAGGTCAGGAGATCGAGACCATCCTAGCTAACACAGTGAAACCCTGTCTCTACTAAAAATATTTAAAAATTAGCCAGGCGTGGTGGCGGGCGCCTGTAGTCCCAGCTACTTGGGAGGCTGAGGCAGGAGAATGGCATGAACCTGGAAGGTAGAGGTGCAGTGAGCCGAGATCACGCCACTGCACTCCAGCCTGGGTGACAGAGAGAGACTCCGTCTCAAAACAAAACAAACAAACAAAAAAAATTACTGCATGATGGCGGGTGCCTGTAATCCCAGCTACTTGGGAGGCTGAGACAGGAAAATCGCTTGAACCCAGGAGGTGGAGGTTGTAGTAAGCCAAGATCTCACCACTGCACTGACTCCATCTCAAAGAAAACAAAACAAACAAGAAAAAACCAATACTCTACTGTGTACTGTGTGGTCAGATGACTTTGCCTAATGTAAATTTTCTGAGCACATTTAATAGCTAGACTAAACTATGGTATTCAGTAGGCTAAGTGTATTAAATGTTCAACTTACATTATCCTCAACTTACAATGGGTTTATTGAGATGTAACCCCACTGTAAGTCAAAGAGTATCTGTACTTTTACTATTCAATGTAAGAAAACAGCACACTTGGCCGGGCACAGTGGCTCATGCCTGTAATCCCAGTACTTTGGGAGGCCGAGGCGGGCAGGTCACCTGAGGTCAGGTGTTCGAGACCAGCGTGGTCAACATGGTGAAACCCTGCCTCTACTAAAAATACAAAAATTAGCCAGGTGTGGTGGCACGCACCTATAATCTCAGCTACTCCGGAGGGTGAGGCAGGAGAATCCCTTGAACCTGGGAGGCGGAGGTTGCAGTGAGCCGAGATCATGCCATTGCACTCCACCCTGGGCAACAGAGAAAGACTCTGTCTCAAAAAAAAAAAAAAGAAAAAAAGAAAGAAAGAAAGAAAACAGCACACTGACCATGAAGGTCAATAACAATGTCGCATTAAAACACTTTCTTCCATTATTTTAATACTGAAAACCTCAACAGACTTATCCTTCAGTTTTAAAAAAAATCAATAAATTCATTCTCTTTTAAGTAGAAGTTAAAAGTTTCCTTTTTAAAAGTTGCTTTGAAAGCATTATTAAAAGATACAAAGATGCAAACTATCTTTCACAAACTAAGCCAATGTTACAGATATGAAGACTGTACAGGATGAAAACTGTACAGGTCGAAATTCTTTATCAGCTTCTTCTTTATCACCTATTTTCATGCTTTGTCTTAGATCCAGAACAGGGTTAAGAACTTGTTAAGGGCTGAAGTACTTGTTGATTCACTGTGTGTACTGTGTTCACCGTGTTGACCAGGCTGGTCTCGAACTCCTGACCTCAGGTGACCTGCCCACCTCGGCCTCCCAAAGTACTGGGATTACAGGCATGAGTCACTGTGCCCAGCCAAGTGTGCTGTTTTCTTACATTGAATAGTAAAAGTACAGATATTCTTTGACTTACAGTGGGGTTACATCTCAATAAACCCATTGTAAGTTGAGGATAATGTAAGTACTGACAGTATGCCCTGTAGGTCAATTTCTATTTAATATGAACCCTATAAGTAGTAACCAGATCTAATTCAATCCTAGGATAGGTTTCAGCACATTTTTGAAGCTCTAGAAATAAATAATAATGGTATCACTCACAAATGTCCTTAGTGACCCTAAGAGAAGCGTGATTATCCCTATTTTAGAAAGAAAAACACATGCCTGAACTTGCTAACAACACCAGTTCTTCTGAATGTCCTATCAGATAACTCCATTTCATATGGGATGTTGTTTTATAGGTAGAGGGAAATCATAGTATAGGTCAGATTTAAAATGAGATTGAATGAAGGGATTTCAAACATAAAGAATGCAGAACTAGCCGGGCGCGGTGGCTCAAGCCTGTAATCCCAGCACTTTGGGAGGCCGAGACGGGCGGATCACAAGGTCAGGAGATCGAGACCATCCTGGCTAACCCGGTGAAACCCCGTCTCTACTAAAAAATATAAAAAATTAGCCGGGCAAGGTGGCGGGCGCTTGTAGTCCCAGCTACTCGGGAGGCTGAGGCAGGAGAATGGCATAAACCCGGCAGGCGGAGCTTGCAGTGAGCTGAGATCCGGCCACTGCACTCCAGCCTGGGCGACAGAGCCAGACTCCGTCTCAAAAAAAAAAAAAAAAAAAAAAAAGAATGCAGAACTATTGGCCAGGTGCGGTGGCTCATGCCTGTAATCCCAACACTTTGGGAGGCCAAGGCAGGAGGATCACAAGGTGAGGAGTTCAAGACCAGCCTGACCAACATGGTGAAACCCCGTCTCTACTAAAAATACAAAAATTAGCTGGGCATGGTGGCACATGCCTGTAATCCCAGCTACTCGGGAGGCTGAGGCAGGAGAATTGCTTGAACCCAGGAGGCGGAAGTTGCAGTGAGCCGAGATTCTCGTGCCACTGCACTGCAGCCTGGGCGACAGAGTGATACTCCATCTCAAAAAAAAAAAAAAAAAAAAAAAAAGAATGTAGAACTATTTGTATTTGTCACAAATATTGTTACTAAGAAAGGTGCTGCCGAGGCAAGAATATCGCTTGAGCCTAGGAATTCAGACCAGCCTGGGCAACATGGCAAGATCCCATCTCTATGGAAAAAAAAAAAAAGATGTTGATTTTAATTTACTCAGGAAGCACTTACTCACCACTTGCTTCTAGTAATGAACTAGATACTAAATGATTTTCCAAGTGGAGAAATACAAAAGAGGTGAGTGTTTGTGTGTAATGTTTTAAGATTAATTTTGGAAGATTACCTTCCCTATCCAGGTTATCATAAATGCCTATAAGACAATGTTCTATGTCTTACATTCTAAAGCAGGGGGCAAGGAGGACACTTGGTAAAATAATGAATTGGCTTTCCATTTTAGAAATTTATTTAAAACAGGCTTAAATATTTTTGAGATTCACATTCTACTGTAATAATATGGGTCACCAGATAAGCTTAGTCCTCATCTATTTTTTTTTTTTAATGCTCATTTACTTCATCTATTCCTCCAGTTCCTTCCCTCATTCTCTCTCTCCTTCAGTCAAACTTCTTGAAAGAGTTGTCTATACTCACCATCCCCATTTCCTCACCTTCCATCACTCCTCAAATCAATGCAATATGGCTTCAGTCACTATGAAACTGCTCCTGCCAAGGTCAACAATAATCTACATGTCAGTAGGTGCAAAAGATAACTCGCAGTCTTTATCTTGCTTGACCTCTCAGCAGTACTTGACACAGCTGACAACTCCCTCCTCCTACAGTCTGCTCCTTCACTTGCATGGCACCACATTATCCACTATCTTGATTTTCCATCTATCACACTGATGCCAAAGTAATTGTGGTTTTGCCATTAAAATAGCAAAAACTGCAATTACTTTTGCACCAACCTAACATGACTACCTATTTGGCCATTCTTTCATTGGTTCCCTTAGATACTGCTATTCTGTGGAGCTAGGCTTAATGTCCTTTAACCTCAGTTCTTACTCTACACACATTCCTTGAGAGGCTTCATTTATTTCTGTGTCTTCAAATACCATTTTTATGCTGATGACTTACAAATCTATGTCTCCCAGATCTTACATCTAGACTCCAGAGCTATATCTAACTTCCAACTGGACATTTCCATTTGGAATCTATGTCTCAAGAACCCCAAACTCAGTTATGTCTGAAACTTAACTCATCATTTTCCCCTCACCCCCAGAAATGTTCTTCCTCTTTCTCCTTTAGGTTTTTCTGTTTTAGTACATTTGACTACCATCCACCCTGCAGCCCATCCCAGAAACCTAAGAATCATTCTTGATGCCTCCCTCTCCCTAACTACTCAATCTCAAAGTGGATTCTAGCAGTTAAATATTTCTGCACTCTTCCCACTTCTCTCCATCTCAACTAATACCATCAAAGTCCAAACCACTATTATCTCTTGCCTAGATTACTTCAATAACTATTCTCTCTAAATCACTCTTGCTCCTTTTAATTCTACTCTCCACATTGCAAGCAGAGTGAGCTTTCAAAAATGCCAATCTGTCACATTCACCTATGCAAAATCCTTCAATGGCTTCCTACTGCCCTTAGAATAAAGTCCTTACAGGCCTTCCCTGATCTAGTTCATACCTACCATCCTCACCCTGAGCTTTCGGTGAGCCTTACAGAACTTAATTCTTTGAACTCTAACTTCTGGTTAATTTCTATTCTTTTTCTTTTTTTTAATTGAGATGGAGTCCCACTCTGTCGCCCAGGCTAGAGTGCAGTGGGGCAATCTTGGCTCACTGCAACCTCTGCCTCCTGGGTTCAAGTGATCCTCCCACCTCAGCCTCCCAAGTAGCTGAGATTAAAAGCAAGCACCACCACACCCAGCTAATTTTTTATATTTGTAGTAGAGACAGAATTTCACCATGTTGGCCAGGCTGGTCTTGAACTCCTGACCTCAAGTGAGCTGCCTGCCTCAGTCTCCCAAAGTGCTGGGATTACAGGCATGAGTCATTGCACCTGGCCTACTCATTTTTTTTTTTTTTTTTTTTTTTTTTTAGGTCTCACTCTGTTGCCCAGGCTGGAGTGCAGTGGCATGAGAATTCCTGGGCTTAAACAATTCTCCCACCTCAGCCACCCCCAAGTAGCCGGAACTACAGGCATGCAACACCATGCCTGGCTAGTTTTTTAAATTTTTTGTAGAGAGGGGGTCTCACTTAATTGCCCAGGCTGGCCCTGAACTCCTCAGGTGTGAGCACCCAGTCCTCCTACTTATTCTTTAGAGTTCATTTAAATATCACTTTATAGGCCTGGTGTGGGGGCTTACGCCTGTAATCCCAGCACTTTGGGAGGCTGAAGGAGGTGGAGCACGAGGTCAGGAGTTCAAGACCAGCCTGGACAAGATGATGAAACTCTTTCTCTACTAAAAATACAAAAAAAAAAAAAAAAAAAAAAAAAAAAAAAAAAAAAAAAAAAAAGCCCAGGCACACTGGCTCACGCCTGTAACTCCAGCACTTTGGGAGGCTGAGACAGGCGGATCACCTGAGGTCAGGAGTTCGAAACCAGCCTAGCCAACATGGTGAAACCCTGTCTCTACTAAAAATACAAAAATTATTCGGGCGTGGTGGCAGGGGCCTGTAACCCCAGCTACTGCTGGGATTAGCTGAGGCAGTCTGAGGCAGAAGAAAGCTTGAACCCTAGAGGCAGAGGTTGCAGTGAGCAGAAATCACGCCATTGCACCCCAGCCTGGGCAACAGGAGTGAGACTTCATCTCAAAAAAAAAAAAAAAAAAAAAAAAGATAAAAATACAACCGGGCGTGGTGGCAGGCACCTGTAATCCCAGTTACTAGAGGGCGCTGAGGCAGAGAATTGCTTGAACCTGGAAGGCAAAGGTTGCAGTGAGCCAAGATTGCGCCACTGCACTCCAGCCTGAGCAACAGAGCGAGACTCCATCTCAAAAAATAAATAAATAAAATAAAATACAAATAAAAAACAAAAAATATCACTTTACAAAGGGAAACCTCTTTAATTAGGTTAGAGCTCCCAGCTATATTCAATTATTTAAAACATATTTGTTCTCCACCTCCTATGTGCTAGATCCTATGCAAGGTACTGGGAATACAGTGGTAACTTTAAAAAAAACAAAAACAAAAAAAAACCAACTGGCCTTTGCCAGTTCCTTGGGGAATAATCTAGTGCTATTTTATAATCCCATAGCACTGTATGTCTCCTCTTACTAAATGTCTTCTCCCTTCCCCCACAACTGAAACAAGAAGTCAATGAGGGCAGTTCATCTCCAGTATTAAGCACAGTACTCATAGTACCTGGCACATAGTTGCTAGTAAGTACTTAAACATTAAATAAATGATACCTCTAAAAACTAATCAAAGCCAACAGCTTTAACTAAATAAATAAATCAGTCCTTTAAACATATAGAAAAATGAATTATTCAAAAAGACACATTCCGGCTCGGTGCAGTGGCTCACTCTTATAATCCCAGCACTCTGGGAGGTCAAAGCAGGTGGATCACTTGAGGTCAGGAGTTCGAGACCAGCCTGACCAACATGGTGAAACCCCGTCTCTACTAAAAATACAAAAATTAGCCAGGCATGATAGCATGCACCTGTAATCTCATATACTTGGGAGGCTAAGGCAGAATTGTTTGAACCCAGGAAGCAGTTGCAGTGTGCCAAGATTTCGCCACTGCACTCCAGCCTGGGCGACAGAACAAGACTCTCTCTCAGAAACAAACAAACAAAAAACACATTCCATTAAATCATCAACGCTTTACCCAAAAAACTAGAAAACACTTGGAAAAATATCAAGTATTTATCTTGTCCTTCCTATACCAACTGTATTTCCAATCAAATATCTGTGGCAAAAGTTTTTCTTTATAGAACACTATATAGTAAATGTGGAAGAAATGGCAGAAAAAAAAATCACCAGGTTGCAACCTCTGTCTAATGAAATAATTTACTTAGGCAAAGACTTTCAACTGATGAACCAGTAGACTGAAACATTAGATGCAAGATTGACAGAAAGCTTTACAGTGGAGGGACCAATGGCATTACTAACAGTGGGACAACCAGGCATCGGGTGTCCCATGATGGAATGCAGCACTTTCCAAAAGAAAGCTGAACTTAAATGAAGGTTCCAGAGTTAACTTCTAATTAAAAAAAAAAAAAAACATGGAAGACAGAGGAACCAGTCAAATGATACCATGAAAAAGCAGACAATGCAGAATGTCAGATATTTTACAAGACAACCAACACAGATTTTTCATCAAGTTCAATGGCATGAGGTAGAAAAAGAAAATAGGAGGGACTGACGTAGGTCAGGGGTTCTCAACTGAGAGCAATTTTGTCTGCAGGGGATATCTGGCAATGTGTGGAAACATTTTTGGTTGTCAAACTGGGGGCACCACTGGCATCTAATGGGTAGAGGTCAGGGATGCTGCTAAACATCCTACAACGCACAGGACAAGTCCCTCCACAACAAGGAATCATCCTGCCCAAAATATCCATTAGTGTTGAAGCTGAGAAACCCTGATCTATACTAAGAGTCTTTTCAGTATTCTGTTTGGATTCTGATTTGAATACGCCAATAAAACACTGTTTGAGAACAGACTGTTTGGGGACAGAAAACAACAACAACAACATTGTTGAGTCAATTTGGGGTATTTTAACACGGATGGTATCAAAGAATTACTTTTAATTCCATTAGTATGATGAAACAATAAAGGAAATCTGAATGGATCAGGTATTAGATGATACCAAGAAACGGTTAATTTTGTTAGGTGTTAACAGTGTGTTTATCTAAGAAAAGGTCTTGGCCAGGCACAGTGGCTCACGCCTGTAATCCCAGCACTTTGGGAGGCCGAGGCAGGTGGATCACGAGGTCAGGAGTTCAAGACTAGCCTGACCAACATGGTGAAACCCCATCTTTACTAAAAATACAAAAATTAGCCAGGCATGGTGGCATGCACTTGTAATCCCAGCTAGTCGGGAGACTGAGGCAGGAGAATAGCTTGAACCCGGGAGGCGGAGGTTGCAGTGAGCCGAGATCACGCCACTGCATTCCAGCCTGGGCAACAGAGTGAGACGTATAGAGGTACTTGACTAAGAATGTAGGGATGAAATGACCTAAGAGCTAAGATTTGCTTTAAAATATTTCAGCAGCGGCCAGGTGTGGTGGTTCATGCCTGTAATCACAGCACTTTGAGAGGTCAAGGCAGTGCACTGTTTGAGCTCAGGAGTTCAACACCAGCCTGCGCAACAGAGCAAAATCCTGTCTCTACCCAAAAAAAAAAAAAAAAAAAAAAAAAATTAGGCATGGTGGCATGCACCTGTAGTCCCAGCTACTTGGGATGGCTTGAGCCTGGGAGACAGAGGTTGCAGTGAACTGAGACTATGCCACTACAATCCACCCTAGGAGACAGACACAGCAAGACCCTATCTCAATATATATATGCAACAATAATAAAAAAAGGTGGCCGGGCGCGGTGGCTCAAGCCTGTGATCCCAGCACTTTGGGAGGCCGAGACGGGCGGATCACGAGGTCAGGAGATCGAGACCATCCTGGCTAACACGGTGAAACCCCGTCTCTACTAAAAATACAAAAAAACTAGCCGGGCGAAGTGGCGGGCGCCTGTAGTCCCAGCTACTCGGGAGGCTGAGGCAGGAGAATGGCGTAAACCCGGGAGGCGGAGCTTGCAGTGAGCTGAGATCCGGCCACTGCACTCCAGCCCCGGCGACAGAGTGAGACTCTGCCTCAAAAAAAAAAATAAATAAAAAATAAAAAAAATAAAAAAAACAAAAAAAGGTGTAGGTGAAGCAAACATGGCAAAATCTTGATAGCTGTTGAATCTGAATGATGGGTATATATGGGGAATCAAACTGTTTTCTCTATTTTATGTATTTTAAAAATATTTCACAATAAGAAATTTTGAATGACACATTCCAAAAACAAAATATGAATCGAAGAATAATAAATATGTAGAAGGACTGTCAGAGACTGGCACTGGCATGAAGAAATATTTATCATCTAATAAACCAAGATATCCTAAGTCTAGAACATGACAACTCTCTTATTTTATTCAACAAATCTGTGGAGAGCCTACAATTTGCAAGGCACTGTCCTAGGTGCTACAGTGATAAGATAAGCAAGATACTTCCTGCCTGCAAAGAACTTACAATCTGAAGAACAGAACCAAACCAGATGGGTGAGCGCAAGCAGGGCTTCATGGAAACCTTGATATTTGAGATATGCCTTGAAAGCAATACAACTCTAAGGGGAAACAGAGGGTTGAGGAGGTTAGGATGAATTCTAGAAAGAAGTAAGAAAGCCACAGGCTTCAAGGCTCTTCTTCATCTGGTCTATGTGCACCACAAGTCTCATTTTCCACCACTCTTTCTGCCTCTCACCAAAGAATTGCAGGCACTGAATATTCAAGACACTGAGTTCATTACAGACAAGAGTACAAGGCAGAAAAGTAATAGCACTGTTCGTGGTAACTATACATATTAAGGCCTGATCTGACACAAACACTCCTCCCAAAAAAAGCCAAAATACAACTAATTTGTCTTTCTGTAAGGTCAGAAAAACAGTCTAGTAGAGTGAGAATACAAATGTCCTATTTTGGCTCAGACTAACTCTGAGAATGTTTGACAACAAAAGCACTAAAGACTTCAGAGTGGGGTGGGAAAGAGGACAAAATTCTGTCTCTATAATAGGGCAATCTGGGGAAAATAAACTGGGAGGATGGTACAAATTTGATGTAAGCCAAGAGAATCATTATTCTACTACTTTATTTCAGCATCCCAAGTGTTTTCTCCAGAAGATATGCCAAGCATCATTTGTTAAAACAACTTGCTTCTGTTCTTAATTTCTAATGCCAAACCATCGTAAAATTATAATACTGCATCCTATCTTTTGGAAATCTTTTATAGGTAAAACTGAGCGTTTATATTACAAGATTCTCTTTTTTCCTTAATGAATCTAAAGTAAATTAGTAATTGCTTTAGGAAATCATAACAACTGATTTATTCTGCTTTAGCTTGACCTTCCCTCTGAGTCTCAAGGGGGAACTCGTTTATTACTGTTACCCTGTCAATTTGCCTGTTCTGTGGGATAAGAAGGGCTGGCTCTCTCATGAAAAGGTATCACCAAACTTTTTCTTACGTTGGCCATATTCCAAGGCTGTTTATTTGGAGTGAATGGCAATGACAATGAAATGCAGAAAATTGCTCATTATCTTAAAACAATCTTTAAATAATATGAGAAAAGGATGTCTGGGTCAACTCCTAAAATGGACCAACTGATCCCCAAAAGGGTCTAGGGTCACCTATGTATTGTATATGTACCTATAAGCATAATTAGGATGCTCCTGGTAAGACAAGATTTCCATCCTTTTTCTGAAACCTCTTAATTCAGGAAGCTGACAGCGATCCTTGGCCCCTAAGTAGTAGTTTTAAAAGAAGCTAACTGGTCATAAGGTTTACAAACATTCAAGCGTCAGCCCTTGGAGAGGCCTCTTTTTCATGCTTTCTCTCAAATGGAAATTTCAGTTTAAAATACAGTTTTAAAACAAGACCCTCTGCAACAAAATCTATTTGCAACAGCAACAATTCCCATCTAAGAGGATGGTCAAAGAAACCAAGGAATATATCTGAGAGGTAACTTTTAAGCCACCCCACCACTGCATGTAATCCATACACATCTACAAACGCTGTTTTTTTTAGTAATTCACATCTAGCTAATTAAAAAGCTGAGCTGTCAGCCCTCTGACTCTTGTGGAATCCTTTGGAGTGTTAGCTGGTCATTGTGTGTTGGAATTAGACTAAGCACTGGTTAAAGCCCTGCGGCCTGCTCACTCAGGGCCCTCTAGGTGAAAGATGAGGCTCAGGCAGATGCTTTCTTACCTGTGGAGTCATCGTAGAGGGATCTGGCTCAGGGGCGGCTTGCTGCTGTTCAGCACTCTTGTTTTTGGCCCCACTCTCTTTCAAAGGCTCTTGCTGGACAGTTGTCTTATTTCCAGAGGGGGCGGACGGTGGTGGTGGAGCTAGTAGTTGGGATTTAGAATGGCCCTGGGAGGGGCGGGAAGGAGATGCCTGAGAAGAGGGCAAGTAGGACTGGGAATGGCTCAAATAGGATTGCGAGGAAGAGGAGGAGGATGAGTAAGAAGGGGTGGGCGCCAGGTAGGACTGGGAAGGTGGGGACTGCGAAGGGGACGGCTGAGCAGGAGGCAGGTAGGGCTGAGATGAGGACGGGGGGTAGTAAGAGGGTGGCGGCTGAGGTGGGGGCATGTAAGACTGAGATGGTGGCATATAAGACCCGGGCGGCACAGGGGGAGATTCAGGGGGGGATTCCAGCTCCATTGGAACCAAACCAGGAGGCCCGTCTCGTTGGTGGTGGAGCATCTGGTGTTTGTACTGCTGCTGCTTCTGATAGCTGAGGGCCGGCCCAGGTGGTGGGGGCATCGGTGGCGGTGGCGGCTGCCAGTCTCCGTAGCCGCCCCCTGGCATCACCGGCGGGGGCGGCAGGGGGGGCGGAGGAAGGTGGTGGGGCTGAAGCACGCACTGCATTTGCTTCTGGTGCATCTGCTGCAGCTGCTGGAGCTGCGCCAAGTGCTGTTCGCGGAAGCTCATGAAGCCCGAGGAGGAGGGGGCCGCGGGAGTCGTCGAGCTCGAGTACCCGGGCCCCGGCGAGGCCTCAGGAAGCGCCACTGGCGGCGGCGGTGGGACCGGCGGCGGCGGATAGTGGCTGCTCCCGCCATACCGGCCCCAGTTCGGGTACATATCGAAAAAGAAGGCGTAGGGCTCGTCCTGGCACCGTTACTAGTCGCAACCGACCTCCAGGAGCCGCGGCGGCGACGGCGACAGCCGGAACTCGCGGCGCCTACAGGCCCCGGAGCGTGTAAACGGAGCGCGCCAGTGCGCCGGCGCTCGCTAGCTGGGCCAGCGACCGGGAAGGCGGGGACGCGACTTAGGCGACTACGTCTGCGCAGTACCCATCGAGAGGAGAACAAAGGCGAGATAGAGCGGCCCTTTGCTTGGAGACTCGTGGTTGCCATCTTCCTTTGGGTTCAGATAATGTAGGCGTGAGTAGAATGTTCTCATATAACTGAAAAACCATAGAGTCTCTCAGCCGAAAGGGGTAGTAGAGATCCTATCGCTCCACGGGTTCATTTTTGAATGAAAAAAAAAAAAAGGTTCCATTCACAATAGCAACAATCGCAACAACAACAACAAAAATAACGCAACTAGGAAAAACTCTTAACAAGAAAGATGTAGGATTTATATGTAGAAAACTACAGAGTCATAAAGAAGCATATCCAAGTAGGATGAAATTAGACTTCAAATAATGGAGAGGCTTACCATGATCCTGGGTGAAAAGAGGAAAAATTGTAAAGATGTCAGTTTCTCCCAAATTAAATGAATAGACCCAACTCAAGTCTACCCAAAAATTCTACTGGGAACAAAGCTGTGAAGAATGGAAAGGTGTTTTCAAGGCCGAGTGTAAGATTACACCAATTCCTGCAGACATATAGTAAGTAACATCTGCAGGAATTGTAAAAGGGGAGAAATAGAATTTTTTAGACTATCTCAACACCTATAAATCTGTGTTGCAGAATCTCAGAGCGAAAGCAAAGAGAGCAAAAACCAGATACAAAAATGGTCTAGGCCGGGCGCGGTGGCTCAAGCCTGTAATCCCAGCACTTTGGGAGGCCGAGACGGGCGGATCACGAGGTCAGGAGATCGAGACCATCCTGGCTAACACGGTGAAACCCCGTCTCTACTAAAAAATACAAAAAACTAGCCAGGCGAGGTGGCGGGCGCCTGTAGTCCCAGCTACTCCGGGGGCTGAGGCAGGAGAATGGCGTGAACCCGGGAGGTGGAGCTTGCAGTGAGCCGAGATCGCGCCACTGCACTCCAGCCTGGGCGACAGAGCGAGACTCCGTCTCAAAAAAATAAAAAATTAAAAAAAAAAAAATGGTCTAAAGACAACCTGGAAGACAATCTTCCAAAAACTCTCAACATAATACCAAACATAAACTCTTTATTTAGCTTGAGTGAATCACTGAAAACAAAGCTAATACACTGAATTCCGTTAGGTGTGTGTGTGGGGGGGAGAACTGTGAGAAGATTGTGTCAGTGCATCACTTGAGTAACATGCAGAATTGACCCTTCTTCCATCTTAGCAACCCAGATCTTCACTTCTCTCAGGAGGTGAATGTGAATGGAAAGTGGAGTAGCAAGGCATCCTTCAGAAGGAAGAGCTTCTGTTCTCAAATAGAAATGTAGTTATGTTTCTTTTAACTTTGTATTGAAGTATAACGAATATACAGAAAATTAC
This sequence comes from Rhinopithecus roxellana, assembly GCF_007565055.1. Lineage (NCBI taxonomy): Eukaryota > Metazoa > Chordata > Mammalia > Primates > Cercopithecidae > Rhinopithecus > Rhinopithecus roxellana. The sequence goes on along the minus strand of NC_044553.1, from coordinate 132,881,252 downwards.
ATGTCACAAGACAAAATTACAACAAATTTAATTTAAAGATCTTAATTAACTTTTACCTGCTATTCTAGAATCAGGCAACGTCTCATTCTATAAAGCAGAAACAGTGTTCCAACAAGCAGAACAATCGGGATGATTTCATAGAAAAGAAACGCAAAGGCCGGGCGCGGCTCACTCCTGTAATGCCAACACTTTGGGAGGCTGAGGCGGGTGGATCACCAAGTCAGGAGATCGAGACCAGCCTGGCCAACATGGTGAAACCCCATCCCTACTAAAAAAAAAAAAAAATTAGCCAGGCATGTGGCACTCGCCTGTAATCCCAGCTGCACAGGAGGCTGAGGCAGGAGAATCACTTGAACTCAGGAGGCAGAGGTTACAGTGAGCTGAGATCGTGCCACTGCACTCCAGCCTGGGTGACAGAGCAATACTCCATTTCAATTAAAAAAAAAAAAGAGAGAGAGAGAGAGAGAAACAGAAAACTAAAAGTGGATTGTTTGTTTCAAAGTTTCTTTTCTTATAAGGTTAAAGCAGAGAGGACTTTTTTTATCATGCTGGCTAAAAATGGACTGTTTGCAGACTTGGTTATTATTTCTCTCCTGGTTTATTGAATGGGCAGATAAAGATTTTAATTTTGGCATGGTGGTGTGGAACTGCCTCATCAATAAACTCCATTTTGGTTTGTTCTGTTGGGCCTAATGCAGTTTAGTCTAAACCCAAGACTTGCTATAAATTTTATTTAATACATGTCTTAAGTATACAGCACAGTAAATTTTCACAAGCCAATCACACTTGTGAAATCAGCACCCAGATCAGGAACCCAACCCAGAAATCCTAGTTAGTTGTGTTTTTAACATTTTGGGCTGACATTATCTTTTGAAAAATGTATAAATTTAGGCCAGGCATGGTGGCTCATGCCTGTAACCCCAGCACTTTGGGAGGCCAAGGCAAGCGGATCACTTGAGGTCAGGAGTTCAAGACCAGCCTGACCAACATGATGAAACCCCATCTCTACTAAAAATACAAAAATTAGCCGGGTGTGGTGGCGCACGTCTGTAATCCCAGCTACTCAGGAGGCTGAAGCAGGAGAATTGGTTGAACCCGGGCAGTGGAGGTTGCAGTGAGCTGAGATCGTGCTACTGTACTCCAGCCTGGTCAACAGAGCAAGACTCCGTCTCAAAAACAAAGGAAAAAAAAAAAATATATATATATATGCACACACACACGTAGGGTTTCACCATGTTGGCCAGGCTTGTCTTGAACTCCTGGGCTCAAGTGATCCACCCGTCTCGGCCTCTGAAAGTGCTGGGATTACAGATGTGAGCCACTGGGCCTGGCTGACATCATATTTAATGGTGAAAAGTTGAAAGTTTTCCCACTAAGATCAAGTACAGACGTCCACTATCATTGTATCTGTTATGAGTCAAATATATTGAAGTTCTAGCACCCAGTACTATAGAGTGTGAACTCGTTTGGAAATCAGGTAGTTACAGATGTAATTAGTTAAGATCAGGTCACGTTGGAGTAGTGTGGGCACCAAATCCAATTTATCTGGTGTCCTTAAAATAAGATGGTCATGTGAAGACACGGAGACAGAGGGAGAACACCACGTGATGATGAAGGCAGAGACTGGGATTCTGGGATTATGCTGCTACAAGATAAGGAAATCCCAAGATTGGCCGCAAACCGCCAGAAGCTAAGAAGAAGCTGGAAATAATTCACTTACAGGTTTCAGAGGGAGCATGACCCTGCCAATATCATGATTTCAGACTTCTAGTCTCTAGGATTGTGAAGAATACATTTCTGTTGTTTTAAGGCATCCAGTTTGTGATGCTTTGTTACAGCAGCCTTAGGAAACTAATACAATATCTATCAGCATTGTAATGCAGGCCCTACTGATGCAATGGGTATAAAAAGAAAGAAAGGAAAAGGGAAAGAGGGAGGGAAGAAGGGAGAAAGGAAGGAGGGATGGAAGGAAGGAAGAATGGAAGGAAGGAAGGAAGGAAAGAAGGAAGGAAGGAAGGAAGGAAATAAGTATTGGAGAGGAAGAAACAAAATCATCACTGTTTATTTATATTGTATACATTCAAAATCCAAAATAATCTACAGGTAAATTATGGGAATTAAAAGATTGCTGGGCATAAAGCCAATATACAAATAAACATGTACATATATAATCTATACAAAGATACCTTTCATAAAGAAACTGAGAAGCTACAGAGTACAAGGAAATATTTGTGATGCATTTAACCTGCAAAGGACTCATTTAGACAATGTAGAGTAATCCCACAAATCAATTTGAAAAAGACAACTTATAGGAGAAAAATGAGACGTGAAGGTATTTCACATAAAATAAAAGCTAAATTATCAATACAAGTGAAAGGAATTCAACCTCAGAAACCAGGGTTTTGTGAACTAAAGCCAAAATGAGATACCAATATATATACAACACATCAACATGGCTAAATTATGAGATGTAATCTTGAAGGTTGGCAAGACTGTGAAACAAATGAAATTCTCATACACTGCTGGTGGGAATGTAAATTGGGATGATTACTCTGAAATACTGTCTGGTAGTATCTACCAAAGCTGAACAGACCCATAGCCCATGACCTAGGAATCCTACTCTAAGGCATATAACCAATAGAAATACATAGATACGTTCACCAGGAGACATAAATAAGAATGTTCATACTGGCAGTATTTGTTCATTTTTGTTTTTGAGATGGAGTCTCGCCATGTCACCCAGGCTGGAGTGATCACATTGTTCAACGTTTTCATGAATAAACATTTATTAAATCATAGCATATAAAAAAGTGCACAGGCTGGGCACGGTGGCTCACTCCTGTAATCCCAGCACTTTGGGAAGCCAAGGCGGGCAGATCACTTGAGATCACCAGTTTGAGACCAGCCTGGTCAAAATGGTGAAACCCCATCTCTTCTAAAAATAGAAAAATTAGCCAGGCGTGGTGGCACACACTTGTAATCCCAGCTACTGGGGAGGCTGATGCAGAAGAATCACTTGAACCCAAGTGGCAGAGGTTGCAGTGACCTATAAGCTGAGACAGCGCCACTGCACTCCAGCCTGGGCGACAGAGTGAGTGAATTCCATCTCAAAAAAAAAAAAAAAAGGCACAAATCATAAGTGGTACAGCTTGATGAATTTTTCACAAACTGAATGCATCTATTTAAGTATCACCCAGATCAAGAAAGGAAGCATAGCCAGAAGTCCCCTTTGTGCCCCTTCTAGTCACTATCCTCTCCCACTACTATCCTGAGTTCTAACAGTGCACAAATATACTATTTATTTATTTATTATTTATTTATTATTATTATTTGAGATGGAGTCTCCCTCTGTCACTAGGCTGGAGTGCAGTGGCATGATCTCGGCTCACTACAACCTCCGCCTCCCAGGTTCAAGCAATTCTGTCTCAGCCTCCTGAGTAACTGGGATTACGGGCACACACCACCACGGCCGGCTAATTTTTGTATTTTTAGCAGAGACAGGGTTTCACCATGTTGGTCAGGATGGTCTCCATCTCTTGACCTCGTGATCTGCCCACCTCAGCTTTCCTAAGTGCTGGGATTACAGGCATGAGCCACTGCATCCGGCCACAAATATACTATTTATATACAAGCAAATAGTAGCATGATGACAACTCACTGTGGCCTCAACCTCACCGGCCCAAGTGATCCTCTCGCCTCATCCTCCCAAGTAGCTGGGACTACTACTTACTGTGCGTGGCAAGATGCACAGTTAATTTTTGTGTTTTTTGTAGAGGCAGAGTTTCACCATGTTGCTCAGGCTGGTCTCAAACTTCTGAACTCAGATGATCTGCCTGCCTAGGCCTCCCAATTTGCTGGGATTACAGGTGTAAGGTACCATGTCTGCCCATACAGGCAGTATTTGTAATAGCTGAAAATGGAAAAAAACAACCCAAATATCCACCTCCACTAGAATGAATCGTCAAATTGTGGTACATTTATACAATGGAATACAAAACAGCAATGAGAATGAGTTATTTACAACTATGTGCAACAATACAGATGAACCTCACAAATAATAATGAGCAAGAAAAGCTAGAAAGAAAAGAGTTTATACTGTATATGTTCACGTATATAAGGTAAAACAATAAAACTGATTTATACTGTTAGAACTCAGGATAGTAGCTACTCTTGGGAGAGAGGGATAGTGACTAGAAAGAGGCACAAAGGGGACTTCTGACAATGCTCCATTTCTTGATCTGCATGCTAGTTACATAGATACATTCAGTTTGTGAAAAATTCGTCAAGCTGTACCACTTATGATTTGTGCATTTTTTCATGTGCTATAATTTAATAAATGTACCTTCATGAAAATATTGAACAACAGTAGTTCAAAAGAATATTTATTGTGCAATTAACTTTACATATATTTTAAAAATAAGCAAACAAATTATAATGTTAGAAGTGAGGTTAGTAGTTGCCTTTGGGAAGAAGGGAAAGAATAGGCCTGGTGGCAAGAGACCTGAGTGGGTTTCTAGGGTGCTTACAATGTTCTATTTATTTTTATTTTTATTTATTTTTTTGAGACGGAGTCTAGCACTGTCACCCAGGCTGGAGTACAGTGGCACATTCTCGGCTCACTGCAACCTGCACCTCCTGGATTCAAGTGATTCTCCTGCTTCAGCCTCCTGAGTAGCTGGGATTACAGGGCCCACTACCATGTCTGGCTAATTTTTGTATTTTTAGCAGACATGGGGTTTCACCATGTTGGCCAGGTTGGTCTTGAACTCCTGACCTCAGGTGATCCACCCACCTTGGCCTCCCAAAGTGTTGGAATTACAGGTGTGAGCCACTGCACCTAGCCGATTTCTTGAACTAAGTGGTAATTTCACAAATATTTTCTTTGTTAAAACTTACGGAGCTGAACATTTATCCCTTGTGCTTTCCTGTCTGTGTACTGTGTGTTACAATTTTAAAAAACATTTTAAGTTGGGTGCAGTGGTTCACACCTGTGATCCCAGCACTTTGGGAGGCCGAGATGGGCCAATTGCTTGAGCTTACAAGTTCAAGACCAGCCTGGGCAACATGGCAAAACCCCGTCTCTACAAAAAATACAAAAATTAGCCAGCCATAGTGGTGCATGCCTGTAGTTCCCGCTATTCCGGAGGCTGAGGTGGGAGGATGGCTTGAGCCCAGGAGGCAGAAGTTGCAATGAACTGAGATTACACCACTGCACTCCAACCTGGGCAACAGAGTGAGAACCTGTATCAAGAAAAAAAAAAATGTTTTGAAAAAACAAGGTGGGAAATACAAAAAAAAAGTGATGGTAGTGGAAGACACAGAAAGATAAGATTAGGTGGAGGTGGGTGTAAACTCTTCTCTTTACCTTTTCCTTTCCCGTCTGGCCTGATAGCTTACGGCTCTCAGGTCCTCTAACCAGATCCCTGCCCTCAACACAAAGGGTCTTTCAGCACCTAGCTGGGAGACAGCACCACTGTTTAAACAGGCCGTTTCACATTCCCATCATTGTTTCAAGATAAAGTTGTGCTAGCTGCCGTGGGAATCCTATCCCCTAGATTCTTACTTTTGCGGAACTAACATATACTTCAGCCACTCAAAGCTTCTAGCCTATGCAATTATTTTTCAAAGATCATAGTCATTTTTGTTTTTTGTTTTTTGTTTTGAGACGGAGTTTTGCTCTTTTTGCCCAGGCTGGAGTGTAGTGGCGCGATCTTGGCTCACCGCAACCTCTGCCTCCCGGGTTCAAGCAATTCCCCAGCCTCAGCCTCCTGAGTAGTTGGGATTACAGGCATGCACCACCACCCCAGCTAATTTTGTATCTTTAGTAGAGACAGGGTTTCTCTCTGTTGGTCAGGCTGGTCTTGAACTCCTGACCTCAGGTGATCCACCCGCCTCGGCCTTCCAAAGTGCTGGGATTACAGGTGTGAGCACCCAGCAGTCATTTTCGTTATACAGAATCCCTGTCTCCAAAAAATTTGTTCATTTTTAATTTTTTTTGTTGTTTGAGACGGAGTCTCGCTTTGTTGCCCAGGCTGCAGTGCAGTGACGCAATCTCGGCTAACTGCAACCTCTGCCTCCTGGGTTCAAGCGATTCTCTTGCCTCAGCCTCCTGAGTAGCTAGGATTACAGGTGTGCACCACCATGTCCAGCTAATTTTTGTATTTTTAGTAGAGATGGGGTTTCACCATGTTGGCCAGGCTGGTATCAAACTCCTGACCTCAAGTGATTCACCTGCCTTGGCCTCCCAAAGTGCTGGGAGCCACTGTGCCAGGCAATTTTTAAAAATTTATTATTATTATTATTTTTTGAGATGGAGTCTCACTCTGTTGCCCAGGTTGGAGTCCAGTGGCATGATCTCGGCTCACTGCAACCTCTGCCTCCCGGGTTCAAGCGATTCTGTTGCCTCAGCATCCCGAGTAGCTGGGATTACAGGCATGAGCCACCTTGCATGGCTAATTTTTGCTTTTTGTTTTGTTTTGAAGAGTCCCACTCTGTTGCCCAAGTTGGAGTGCAGTGGCACAATCTCAGCTCACTGCAACCTCCACCTCCCGGGTTCAAGCGATTCTCCTGCCTCAGCCTCCCAAGTAGCTGGGATTACAGGTTTGTGCCACCACACCCAGCTAATTTTTGTAGTTTTAGTACAGACAGGGTTTCACAATGTTGGCTGGGCTGGTCTCAAACTCCTGACCTCAGGTGATCCACCCTCCTCGGCCTCCCAAAGTGCTGGGATTACAGGCTTGAGCCACCACGCCCGGCCAATTTTTGCATTTATAGTAGAGACGGGGTTTCACCATGTTACCCAGGCTGGTCACGAACTCCTGATGTCAGGTGATCAGTCTCCCAAAGTGCTGAGATGAGTCACCGCACCCAACCTCCTTTTGAAATTTTTTTAGAGACAGGAGCTCACTCTGTCACCTAAGCTGGAGTACAGTGGTGCAATCACAGCCACTGCAGCCTTGACCTCCTGGGCTCAAGCGATCCCACAGCCTTAGCCTCCAGAGTAGCTGGAACTACAGGCATTCGCCACTATTCTTGGCTAATTTTTTAACTTTTTACTTTTTGGTGGACATAGGGTCTCACTATTTGCCCAGACTGGTCTCAGACTCTTGGCTCCAAGGAATTCTCCTGCCTTGGCCTCCCAAATTGCTGGGATTATGGGTGTGAATGACCACATCCAGCCCAAAAAATTCTTTAAAGGAAGCTTCATTGTTGGTATAATGGTCTCCTCACGACAGCTTAGTAACATTGACTTCACATTATAAAGACCAACCCAGCCCAGTTTTCAGAGATTAATTTCACCAATTCCAAACGCAAAAAGTAAAGAACAATAAAAATATAAAGTGCTCTGACTCAGAATGGTCTAAAAGATGAGTTAAAGCACAAATACACAGAAGGATTTGTGTGGGAGACCCCAGAGAAGTCAGCTGCTAATTGTCAGTGCTGTCAAAGTCAACTACCATGAGTCTCCTCCAGACTAGGTTTATAACCCAGCTGCATTTCTTACTTGTTACATTTCATTCTTGGGGTTACTAGAGTGATTTGAATGAAGCCTCCAGGAGGACGTGACATTTTATTAGCTAGTGATTTGAGGACATATTGATTGGCTCGTGGTTTACGTACCATTCTGTGGAATAAAACCTCTGCTAGCTCTTGTAGCTTATGCAATTGGAAACAACAGGATCTAGATGCAGATTAAATGCTATGGGGTCTATCCTTAGGCAGGCATTTCACCAGGATTCTCAGTGGATTGTGTCCAGACTCACAGTAACCTGGTCATATATAACCTTGGCAATATTCATGCTGTGCTTCTTCCCTTCCACCATCAAGGCTCTGGATGCTGGAAGAAACAAGGTTCAACTCTTTTTTTTTCTCCCTAAGCCACTCAATGCCTTTTTAGATATATGGGATGATGGTGAGAGAAAGGTTCTGAAAGAAAGAGCCTTCAGTGCTTCCCTTCAGTTTCTATAAGGAAAGGGCCGGGCACTCTGATCTAGATTCTACTACTACATTGAGGAAAATGTAACATTTCAAGAAAAAAAAATTTAGGTACTATTAGGAAGAAGGAGTGGATGTGGGCAAGCAAAAACAATAAATATTCACTACCCTGGGGAAGGGGCCTTCATTGTCAGGCAAATGTGTTCAAATACAGGGACACAAAAAGGAATTTGGAAGTATAGACCAAATACAAAAAGAACATAATCAAAAAGATCTCGAGTTTGGGGAGCATACCTTCTAAGGAGCATGCTTCCTAAGGTCATGACCCCGAAGTGATGCATATTACTTTCAGCCACATCATCTTGTCTATGATTTGGTTGGGCATGCCTAGCTGCAATCCAGGGGAAACTCATCAAATCTGTTATTAAAGGAAGAAGGAGAAAGTAGATCCTGGGACAACTGGCAGTATCTCACACTGACAATACCAAGTTCTAATGAGGCTGTGTAGAACTGAAATTCACACATAGTGTTGATGGAAGTATAAATATATACTTAGAGTAATTTAAACCGGGTGCAGTGGCTCACGCCTGTAATCCCAGCACTTTGGAAGGCTGAGGCAGGCACATCACCTAAGATCAAGAGTTGGAAACCAGTCTGGTCAACATGGTGAAATCTCACCTCTATTAAAAATACAAAAATTAGCTGGGCGTGGTGGTGCATGCCTGTAGTCACAGCTACTCGGGAGCCTGAGGCAGAAGAATCACTAGAATGTGGGAGGTGAAGGTTGCAGTGAGCCGAGATCACACCACTGAAGTCCAGTCTGGGCAATAGAGCAAGACTCCATCTCAAAAAAAAAAAAAAAAAAAAAAAAGACTTGAAAAGATGAGCTAAGAAAACACAGATCTGAAAAAGAACAAAACAGAACTTCTTGTAATAAAAAATCTAACTGAAATAAAAAACTGAATAAGTGAATTTAACAGTTAGCAGCATATTAGACAAAGCTGAAGAGAGAATCAGAAAACTGAAAGATAGAATTGGGGAAAGATCCAGGATGCACACAAGAGAAGGAAATGGAAAATACGTAAAAAAGGTCAAAATATTTATAAGATTGAGGCCAGGTGTGGTAGCTCATGGCTGTAATCTCGGCACTTTGAGAGGCTGAGCTGGGCGGATCACTTGAGGCCAGGAGTTCGAGACCAGCCTGGCCAACATGGTAAAACCTCATCTCTACTGAAAATACACATTTAGCTAGGCATGGTGGTATGTACCTGTAATCCCAGCTATTCAGGAGGCTGAGGCCCAAGAATTGCTTGAACTTGGGAGGTGGAGGTTTCAGTGAGCCATGACCGCACCACTGCACTCCAGCCTGGGTGACAGAGCGAGACTCCATCTCAAAAATAAAAAATATATATATTACATATATATATATATAAATATATATTTTGGCCGGGCGCGGTGGCTCAAGCCTGTAATCCCAGCACTTTGGGAGGCCGAGACGGGGGGATCACGAGGTCAGGAGATCGAGACCATCCTGGCTAACACAGTGAAACCCCATCTCTACTAAAAAATACAAAAAACTAGCCGGGCGTGGTGGCGGGCGCCTGTAGTCCCAGCTACTCAGGAGGCTGAGGCAGGAGAATGGCGTAAACCCAGGAGGCGGAGCTTGCAGTGAGCTGAGATCCGGCCACTGCACTCCAGCCTGGGTGACAGAGCGAGACTCCGTCTCAAAAAAAAAAAAAAAAAAAAAAAAAAAAATATATATATATATATATATATAATATATATTTTAAGATTGAGAAGATCTAACAAGTTTATTTTGTGCTTTTTCAGTTGTTGCACTTGTCCTGTCTTTTTCTCTTCTCTTCCTCTCTTTTAGATTGCTAGTTTCTTATTTATTTATTTATTTATGTAATTTGGCTCTGTGTCCCCACCCAAATCTCATGTTGAATTGTAATTTCCAATATTGGGGGAGGGATCTGGTGGGAGGTGATTAGATCATGGAGGCGGTCTTCTCCCATGTTGTTCTCATGATAGTGAGCGAGTTCTCATGAGATCCGCTGGTTTAAAAGTGAGTGGCACTCCCCTCTTAGCTCGCTTTCTTTTTCCTGCTCTGCCATGGTAAGACGTGTTTGCCTCCCCTTCACCTTCTACCATGACTGTAAGTTTCCTGAGGCCTCCCCTCACCATGCTTCCTGTACAGCCTACAGAACTGTGAGTCAATTAAACCTCTTTTCTTCATAAATTACCCAATCTTAGGTATTACAGATTTTTATAGCAGTGTGAGAACAGACAGATACATTTATTATTTTTTTTCTGAGATGGAGTTTCACTCAGTCACCCAGGCTGGAGTGCAGTGGCAAAATCTTGGCTCACTGCAACCTCTGCCTTCTGGGTTCAAGCAATTCTCCTGCCTCAGCCTCCTGAGTAGCTGGGATTACAGACACCTGCCACCACGCCTGGCTAATTTTTTGTATTTTTAATAGAGACGGGGTTTAGCCATGTTGGCCAGGCTGCTCTCAAACTCCTAACCTCAGGTGATCCGCCTCGGCCTCCCAAAGTGCTGGGATTATAGGCATGAGCCATCACGCCCGGCCATTCATTCATTCATTCATTCATTTGAGACAGGGTCTTACTCTGTTACCCAGGCAGGAGTGCAGTGGCAGGATTATAGCTCACTGCAGCCTCAACTCAGGGGATCAAGGAATCCTCCTGCCTCAGTCTCCCAAGTAGCTAAGACTACAGGTGCATGCTACTGCTCCCAACTAATTTTTGTATTTTTTTATAGAGACAGGATCTCGCTTTGTTGCCCAGGCTGATCTCAAACTCCTGGGGCTCAAGTGATCCTCCTGTCTCATTCAGTCTCCTCCTCTCCTCTCCTCTCCTCTCCTCTCCTCTCCTCTCCTCTCTTTCTCTCTTTCTTTCTTGATAGAGTCTTGCTCTGTTGCCCAGGCTGGAGTGCAGTAGCGCGATCTTGGCTCACTGCAAGCTCCGCCTCCCAGGTTCACGCAATTCTGCCTCAGCCTCCCAAGTAGCTGGGACTAGAGGTGCCCACCACCACACCTGGCTAATTTTTTGTATTTTTAGTAGAGATAGGGTTTCACCTTGTTAGCCAGGATGGTCTTGATCTCCTGAGCTCGTGGTCCGCCCACCTCAGCCTCATTACAGGCATGAGCCACCACGCCCAGCCTTACATGCTTCTCTATTTCTTTAGCTAATTAATCCAGATTTTTTCCTCTCAATCATGTTAATTTTTTAGTAGTAGTATTAATAAATTATTACTTACAAGTACATTGATAACAGAAATTGCACTGAGAAACAAAACAGACACAGGCCAAGTTTTTTGAATTTCAAATATGTTTATATTAACATATTCTATTTTAGAAAAGCAGCACAAAGAATATGTCTTCAGTAGTTTATGTAATAAAAAGTCATCTATGGGTCAATCCGTTATACTTGTTAAAGTGTATCTCCCACTTTTAAATTTCTAGAGTGAGCGAACATATTGTAGTATTTGTGGTGTAACTTATAATACACAATATATAATAGATACAATACACACAGTATATAATACACAACAATAATTCAGAGACTATTTAATGATGACCTATTACGAGCTTAGATACCTCAGATGAAAATTTCTAGGGCATTAACATTTTCCTTTTGAAGATATATTTGCTGTGATAAACTACAGTGACCACTTGGAATACATAGAACTCTGTGTGTCAAGGAACACATAGCATTATATATGAAATAAAGCATAAGCATTTATACATATCTGAAACCTGTGTTTTGTCTGATTGCATCATGTATTGCCCAATCTTCAAATAATATTGAAAACAGCCTTTAAAATAAAGCTTAGGGAAGGCATGGTGTCTCATGCCTGTAATCCCAGTACTTTGGGGGGCTGAGGTGGGTGATCGCTTGAGCTCAGGAGTTTGAGACCAACCTAGGCAACATGGCGAAACCCCATCTCTACAATAAATACAAAAATTGGCTGGGTGTGGTGTCCCAGATACTTGGGAGGCTGAGGTGGAAGGATGGCTTGAGCCAAGGAGGCAGAAGTTGCAGTGAGCTGAGATCATGCCACTGCACTCCAGTCTGGGTGACAGAGCCAGATCCTGCCTCAAAAGCAAACAAACAAACAAACAAAAACCAATAAAACAACCTTAAATGGATATGATGTTCAGAGCAACAGTTCCTTTGATAATTAAACTTTCATTTCCCACTCTGCATTGCTTTGATCTACATATCTATATTTACTTTTGTGGTTTTTTTTTAAAGATAACATTAAATTTACCATCTGCTATGATTTGAATGTCTCTTCTCCAAAATCTACATGATGTCACTGTGATAGTATTAAGAGGTGGCATTTTTGTTTTTGATTTTGAGATAGAGTTTCACTCTTGTTGCTCAGGCTGGAGTGCGATGGTATGATCTTGGCTCACTGCAACCTCCACCTCCCAGGTTTAAGCAATTCTCCAGCCTTAACCTCCTGAGTAGCTAGGATTACAGGCATGCGCTACCATGCCCAGCTAATTTTTTTGTATTTTTAGTAGAGATGGGGTTTTACCATGTTGGCCAGGCTGGTCTCGAATTCCTGACCTCAGGTGATCCATCTGCCTTGGCCTCCCATAGTACTGGGATTATAGGCATGAGTCATGGCACCTGGCCAAGAGGTGGGATCTTTAAGAGGTAATTAGGCCCGTAGGGCTCCTCCCTCATTAACAGGATTAAGGCCCTTACAAAAGAAGATTTATGCAGCCTTCGACTAGCTTGTCATCTGTTTTCCATGTGAGGACACAGCAAAAAGGCCCTCACCAGATGCCAGTGCCTTCATCTTGGACTTCCCTTACACTCCAGAACTGTGAAAAAATAAATTTCTGGGTTTTTTTTTGAGACAGAGTTTTGCTCTTTTTTTTTTTCTTTTTTGAGACGGAGTCTTGCTCTGTCACCCAGGCTGGAGTGCAGTGGCGCGATCTCGGCTCACTGCAAACTCCGCCTCCCGGGTTCACGCCATTCTCCTGCCTCAGCCTCCTGAGTAGCTGGGACTACAGGCACCCGCCACCGTGCCCGGCTAATTTTTTTTTTGTATTTTAGTAGAGACGGGGTTTCACCGTGTTAGCCAGGGTGGTCTCGATCTCCTGACCTCATGATCCGCCCGTCTCGGCCTCCCAAAGTGCTGGGATTACAGGCATAAGCCACCGCGCCCGGCCGAGTTTTGCTCTTGTTGCCCAGGCTGGAGTGCAATGGTGCAATCTTGGCTCATTGCAACCTCCACCTCCCAGGTTCAAGCGATTCTCCTGCCTCAGCCTCCTGAGTAGCTGGGATTACAGGCGTAAGCCACCACACCCGGCTAATTTTGTATTTTTAGTAGAGATGAGGGTTCAACATGTTGGTCAGGCTGGTCTCGAACTCCCGACCTCAGGTGACCTGCCCACCTTGGCCTGCAAAAGTGCTGGGATTACAGGTGTGAGCCATCAAACTCCCAGTTTATTCCAGGAGTGTTATAGTTTTAGGCCTTACATTTAGGTCTTTAATCCATTTTGAGTTAATTTTTGTATATGGTATAAGGTCCAACTTCATTATTTTGCATGTGGACATCCAACTTTCTCAACATAATTTGTTAAAGAGACTGCTCTTTCCCCAGTATTACCCTTGTTGAAAATCATTTGGCCAAATACCCAAGGGTTTATTTCTGGGCTCTCTATTCTGTTCCATTGGTCTACATATCTGTCTTTATGCCAGTACCATGCTTTCTTGATTACTGCTGCTTTGTAGTATGCAATCAGAAATTGTGAGACCTCCAACTTTAGTCTTCTTTTTCAATATATTTTTTTTTTTTTGGCTATATGGGGTCTCTTGAGATTTTATATGAATTTTAGGATGGCTTTTTCTATTTCTGCAAAAAGTGTCATTGGGATTTCTTTTGTTTTTTTCTTTTTCTTTTCTTTTTCTGAGATGGAGTCTTGCTATGTTGCCCAGGCTGGGGTGCAGTGGTGTGATCTTGGCTCACTGCAACCTCCATCTCCCAGGTTCAAGCAATTCTCCTGCCTCAGCCTCCCAAGTAGCTGGGACTACAAGCACACACCACCACGCCTGGGTAATTTTTGTATTTTTTAGTAGAGATGGGGTTTCACCATGTTGGTCGGGCTGGTCTTGAACTCCTGACCTAGTGATCTGCCCACCTCGGCCTCTCAAAGTGCTAGGATTACAGGCATAAGCCACCGTGACCCGCCTGCCATTGGAATTTTCATAGGGATTACATTGAACCTGTAGATTGCTTTGGGTAGTATAGACATTTTAATGATACGGGGTCTTCTAATCCATGAGTGTGGGAAGTCTTTCTATATTTTTTATCTTTTTAAAAAAATTTCTTTTAGCAATGTTCTATAATTTTCAGTGTACAAGTCAGTCACCTCTTTGGTTAGTTTTACTCTTAAGTATTTTATCCTTTTTGATGTATAGCAAATGGGATTGGTTTCTTAATTTCTTTTTCAGATCAGTCGTGATTATTACTATATAAAATGCTACTGATTTTTGTGTGTTGATTTTGTATCCTGAAACTGTGCTGAAATCATTTATTCATTGTAACAGTGTTTTGTGAATTCTTTAGGGATTTTGACATATAAGATCACATCATCTGTGAATAGAGATCATTTTACTTCCTTTCCAATTTGGATATCTTTTACTTGTTTCTCTTTTCTAACTGCTCCAACTCCAACTTTTTAACATATACTTTATCAGTTGGTATAGGCCAAGGTCATGCTGCAGTAATAAAAGCAAACAAACAACAACCCAAATATCAGTGGCTTAAAACAAGAAATGCTTACTTATCATTCACCCTAATGTTACCACCATGAACTGGCTAAGATGTTCTGTGGGACCCAGGCCAAGTTGGGTTCCATTTCCAGGCTTTCATGATTACCAACTCAGGGCAAAGGGGGCACAGCTAATCACACAATGACTTAAAGTTTGTCAAGAAATGATACGTCATCTTCACTCACATTTCATTGGCCAAAGCAAGTCAACTTGCCACACCTGACTTTACAGGTGGTGGGGAAGAGCAATGCTACCTTGGTCCATAAAGTAGAGAGCCAGAAATACTTGGTGACCAGCACAAGCCATTGCTACACTCTACCCTTCTGTTTACCAAATGTTGAACTCACTTTCCCAATCACAGGCAACATATACACAATTCCCTCACCCACAGAGACAATCTTAAAAGTCCTGTCCAGTAATGGCGTCATGCTCAAGGACCACCACATCTAGGTGATGCAGAGTAGAGGTATATGTCGGTGATGCAAGCAAGGGGTATATGTAGTAGTTGCTATATCAGGAGGTGTGGCTTCACTTGATCTAGAGATCTATGCGCCAAAAGGACAAATAATCTGCCTTCAAACACCACATATACAATGGCAGAATAGGAACAGAACATCCACAGTGAACACTCCCATTTTAAAAAAGAAAAAAATCTGGGTAATCCCAGATTTTACAGAAAAGTGCCTGTAATCCTAACACTTTTAGGGGGCTGAGGCGGGAGGATCACTTGAGGTCAGGAGTTCAAGACCAGCCTAGGCAACATGGTGAAACTCTCAGTGCTAAAAAAAAAAAAATACAAAAATTAGCCAGGTGTGGTGGTGCATAACTATAGTCCCAGCTACTCCAGAGGCAGAGGCAGGAGAATCGCTTGAACCCGAGAGGCAGAGTCTGCAGTGAGCCAAGATCACCCCATTGCACTCCAGCCTGGGTGACAGAGGGAGATTCCTCAAAAAAAAAAAAAAAAAAAAAAAAAAAAAGAAAAGAAAAAGAAAAAAAGAAGAACAAGAAGCAGCAGCCAGGCGCAGTGGCTCATGCCTGTAATCCCAGCACGTGGGAAGCTGAGGCATGTGGATCAAGAGGTCAGGAGATCAAGACCATCCTGGCCAACATGGTGAAACCTTATCTCTACTAAAAATACAAAAATTAGCTGGGTGTGTTGACGGCACGCCTATAATCCCAGCTACTCGAGAGACTGAGGCAGGAGAATCCCTTGAATCTGGGAGGCAGAGGTTGCAGTGAGCTCAGATTGTGCCATTGCACTCCAGCCTGGTGACAAAGTGAGGCTCTGTCTCAAAAAAAAAAAAAAAAGAGGCTGGGCGCGGTGGCTCAAGCCTGTAATTCCAGCACTTTGGGAGGCTGAGATGGGCGGATCACGAGGTCAGGAGATCGAGACCATCCTGGCTAACACGGTGAAACCTCGTCTCTACTAAAAATACAAAAAAATAGCCGGGCGAGGTGGCGGGCGCCTGTAGTCCCAGCTACTCCGGAGGCTGAGGCAGGAGAATGGCATAAACCCGGGAGGCGGAGCTTGCAGTGAGCTGAGATCCGGCCACTGCACTCCAGCCCAGGCGACAGAGCAAGACTCCGTCTCAAAAAAAAAAAAAAAAAAAAAAAAAGAAAAAGAAAACAAAGGACACATAGCAGTGACTAGTCTGGAGCACCCTACTTTGGGGATAATGAATTTAGAAAAGGTAAAAATAAAAAGATGGACAAAATATATCAGGCAAATGCAATACAAAAAGAAAAAGAAAGCAGAAGTCCTGTTCTTAATATCAGAAAAAGTAGAATTTAGGCCAAAAATCATTAAATGAGGCAAAAGGATACATTATAATGCCTGATATGGTTTGACTATGTCCCCACCCAAATATCATCCTGAACTGTAGCTCCCATAATTCCCATGCATTGTGGGAGAGACCCGGTGAGAGTTCATTAAATCAGGAGGGCAATTTCCCCCATACTGTTCTCGTGGTAGTGAATAAGTCTCACGAGATCTGATGGTTTTATGGTTTTTGTGTTTTTTTGTTTGTTTGGTTTTGAGACGGAGTCTTGCTCTGCGGCCCAGAGCAGAGCGTGGAGTGTGGTGGCACGATCTAGGCTCACTGCAAGCTCTGCCTCTTGGGTTCACGCCATTCTCCTGCCTCAGCCTCCAGAGTAGCTGGGACTACTGGCGCTCGCCACCACGCCCGGCTAATTTTTTGTATTTTCAGTAGAGACGGGGTTTCACCATGTTAGCCAGGATGGTCTCCATCTCCTGACCTCGTGATCTGGCCGCCTCAGCCTCCCAAAGTGCTGGGATTAGATCTGATGGTTTTATAAGGAGTTTCCCTTTTCACTTGGCTCTCATTCTCTCCTCTGCCGCCATGTAAGACATGCCTTTCACTTTGCATCATGATTGTGAAGCCTCCCCGGCCACATGGAACTGTGAGTCCATTAAACCTCTTTTTCTTTATAAATTACCCAGTCTCTGATATGTCTTTATCAGCAGCATGCAAATGGACTAGTACAATGCCAAAGGCTACAATTAGGAAGAACTATATCAGTTATAAGTATCTATGCACAAAACAATACAGTAGCAACTTTCATGCAATGGAAACACTAAGTAGTAAAAAAAAAAACCCAAAAAAAACAAAAGGCCAGGTGTGGTGGCTTACACCTGTAATCCCAGCACTTTGGGAGGCTGAGGTGGGCAGATCACGAGGTCAGGAGTTCGAGACAAGCCTGGCCAACATGGTGAAACCCCCATCTCCACTAAAGATACAAAAAATTAGCCAGGCATGGTGGCGTACGCCTGTAATCCTAGCTACTTGAGAGGCTAAGGCAGGAGAATCGCTTGAACCCAGGAGGCAGAGGTTGCAGTGAGCTGAGATCGTGCCGTTGTACTCCAGCCTGGGTGACAGGGCAAGACTCTGTCTCAAAAAGAAGAAGAAGAAAAAAGAATGCACGAGTATTAGGACACTCTAATGTATTTTTCTGCTTTTGACTTCTGAGTCAAAAATAAAAAGTATAAGCATAGACCAGGCATGGGTGGGTAATCCCAGCACTTTGGGAGGCTGAGGCGGGTGGATCACCTGACGTCAAGGGTTCAAAACCAGCTTGGACAACATGGCAAAACCCCATCTCTACTAAAAATACAAAATTAGCCAGGCATGGTGGCGCATGCCTGTAATCCCAGCTACTTGGGAGACTGAAGCAGGAGAATCACTTGAACCTGCGTGGTGGAGGTTGCAGTGAGCCGAAATCACACAATTGCACTTCAGCCTGGGCAATAAGAGTAAAACTCCATCTCAAAAAAAAAAAAAAAAAGTATAAGCATACAGCAGACCTAAATTAGGTAGATCTTATGGATAAATATTAAACCTACATAACAGAGAGTGCACCTCCTTTTCAAGTGTACATTGTACTTTCATGACATTTTCCATGTGTTAGCCCACAAAGAAAACCTCAATATTTTCCATCTTGCATATTCAAACAGCATATTCTTTTTCCATTTTTTTCTTATTTTTTTGAGACAGGGTCTCACTCTGTTGTTCAGGTGGGAGTTTAGTGGCGTTATCACAGCTCACTGTAGCCTCGACCTCCTTGGCTCAAGTGATCTTTCTGCCTCAGCCTCCCTAGTAGCTGGGACTATACAATTGCACCACCACACCCAGCAAACTTTTAAATTTTTTGTAGAGACAGAGTTTCGCCATGTTGCCCAGGCTGGTCTGAAACTCCTAGGCTCAAGTGATCTACCCACTCAGCCTCCCAAAGTGCTGGGATTATAGTAATGAGCCTGGCCTATCTTTTCTTTTGTGTGTCCTTTTCCATCTTTTAATTAATGAAGCATAATTTACACACAATAAAATGCAATCATTTTGTGTGCATTTTCATTTGTTTTGACAAATCAATATATCAAGCAATCATCACAACAATCAAAATAGATAATTTTTGGAAACAATGAATTCCCCTCCCCACTAATTCCATTGTGCCTGTACCCAGCCAATACCCTACCTCCACCTCAGTGAACGTTTACTTTCTTCTTTTCTTTTTATTTTTTTTCATGGACACCACTAATACCATAACAATGATTTACTTTTTTTTTTGTTTTTGTTTTTTTTTTTTTTTTTTTTTGAGGAGGAGTCTCGCTCTGTCGCCCAGGCTGGAGTGCAGTGGCTTGATCTCGGCTCACTGCAAGCTTCGCCTCCCGGGTTCCCGCCATTCTCCTGCCTCAGCCTCCGAGTAGCTGGGACTACAGGCGCCCGCCACCTCGCCCGGCTAGTTTTTTGTATTTTTAGTAGAGACGGGGTTTCACCGTGTTAGCCAGGAGGGTCTCGATCTCCTGACCTCGTGATCCACCCACCTCGGCCTCCCAAAGTGCTGGGATTACAGGCTTGAGCCACCGCGCCCGGCCAATGATTTACTTTTTATCATTATAGATTACATTTGTCTTTTCTAGAGTTTCATGTAAATGGAATCATACAGTGTGTAGATGCTTCTTGACTTATAATGGAGCTACATCCCAGTAAACCTTCTTTTTATTTTATTTTTTATAGAGATGGGGTCTCCCTATGTTGCCCAGGCTGGTCTCAAACTCCTGGGCATAAGTGATCCTCCTGCCTTGGCCTCCCAAAGTGCTGGATTATAGGCATGAGCCCGCCATGCCCAGCCCCAATAAATCTTGTGTAAACCAAAATACTGTAAGCTGAAAATGCATACCCTAGTAAACCCATTGTAAAGTCAAAAAATCCTAAGTCAAACCATCCTAAGACAGGCACTATCTGTATATTTTATATCTGGCTTCTTTCGCTTGACTCAATTTTGCGATTCATGTATGTTGTTCTATCGGTGGTTTATACCTTTTATTGCTGAACAGTATTCCATTGTGTGAATGCATCACATTTTGTTTATCCATTTATCTGGTTATGCAGGGGTCCCCAACCCATGGGCCACGAATCACTGGTGGCCGGCGGCCTGTTAGGAACTGAACCACGTAGCAGGAGATGAGTGGTGGGCAGGCAAGTGAAGCTTCATCTGTATTTACGGCCACTACCCATCGCTCACATTACTGCCTGAGCTCCTGTCAGATCAGCGGCGATGTTAAGAGTCTCATAGGAGCGTGAACCTTAATGTGAACTGCACAGGTAAAGGATCTAGGTTGTGTGCTCCTTATGAGAAGCTAATGCCTGATGATCTGTCCCTTCCTCCCATCAACCCCAGATGGGACTGTCTAGTTACAGGAAAACAAACTCAGGGCTCCCACTGATTCTACATTATGGTGAGTTGTATAATTATTTCATTATGTATTACAATGTAATAATAATAGAAATAAAGTGCACAATAAATGTGATGTGCTCGAATCATCCAGAAACCATGCTCCACTGCCATCTGTAGAAAAACTGTCTTCCACAGTCCCTGGTGCCAAAAACATTGGGGACCACTGTGTTTATGGTTGCTTGGTTTGTTTTCACATTTGTTTAGTATGAAGAAAAATAATATGAGCGGCTGGGTACGGTGGCTCACACCTGTAATCCCAGCACTTTGGGAGGCTGAAGTGGGCGGATCACAAGGTCAGGAGATTGAGACCATCCTGGCTAACACGGTGCAACCCCATCTCTACTAAAAATACAAAAAAATTAGCTGGGCGTGGTGGCAAGTGCCTGTAATCCCAGCTACTCCTGAGGCTGAGGCAGAAGAATCACTTGAACCCAGGAGGCAGAGGCTGCAGTGAGCTGAGATCGCACCACTGCACTCCAGCCTGGTGACAGAGTGAGACTCTGTCTCAAAAAATAATAATAATAAAAAAATAATAATATGAGCATTTGTGTCCAAGTCTTTGTATGGACATGTATTTTCCTCTCTCTTGGGTAGATACCTAGGAGAGGAACTGTTGAGTTGTATGGTAAGTTTATTTTTCCCTTCTCTTTATTTCCAGCTGTTCTGTGCCGTTCTGTTCTAGCTATGTCTGTAAATAAAGTACAGCCACAAGATTAAAAAAAAAAATTCCAACCTGAGTATCTGTCTTTTAATAAGGCTATTTAACCCAGTCACTTTCATCATGACTACTGCATGCAGTCATGTCAGTAATTCCCAATGTAGTCATTGTCCTTATTTTAATAAGGCTATTTAACCCAGTCACATTCATCATGACTACTGCATGTAGTCATGTCATTATTCCCACCATCTTATTCTTTTTTTTTTTTTTTTTTTTTTTTTTGAGACAGAGCCTCACTCTGTCACCCAGGCTGGAGTGCAGTGGCGCAATCTCAGCTCACTGCAAGCTCCGCTTCCTGGGTTTGTGCCATTCTCCTGCCTCAGCCTCCCAAGTTGCTGGGACTACGGGCACCCGCCACCATGCCCAGCTAATTTTTTTTGTATGTTTTTAGTAGAGATGGGGTTTCACCATGCTAGCCAGGATGGTCTCAATCTCCTGACCTCGTGATCCACCCGCCTCGGCCTCCCAAAGTGCTGGATGACCGGTGAGAGCCACCGTGCCCAGTCCCTATCTTACTTTGTTTTGTATTTACCATTGCTGCTTCTTCCCTCTCCTCTTCTGCATTTCTTTTTCCTTTTAGTTTTTAAAAAATTTACACATAATCAAATATACAGTTCGTAATGGTGCAATTCCATACATTTTGACAAATTCTGCTTTTTTTAATGAGCTGAATTTCTCTTTTCTGTTTTCTTTTGGTTTAGGAGACATACATTCCATATTAATTACTATTGGGTTTCGCTATGTAAAGTAAAACCCAGGTAGGCACTTCCAATGTGTTAGTAAATACGGTCTTTCAATTTTAAAGCTTATATTTAAAACTTTGAACAGTTCTCCCACAGAAAGAGCGTAACTCTCCAGTGAAAGCTCTGGTTACAACTACTTGGCTTGTCTTTGATATTCAGGTTTGAAATAATCACAATGGCAATGGGAATAAGAATATTATAATTGGCCTATCCAGGATGATTCCACCCATATTATGGGGGGCGGGGGGAGCAGCAAGAGGAGTGAGCCACAATCCAGTCCTATAACTTTTTTTTTGAGACAGAGTCTCACTCTGTAGTCCAAGCTGGAGTGCAGTGGTGTGATCTCGGCTCACTGCAACCTCTGCCTCCTGGGCTCAAGCGATTCTCATGCCTTAGCCTCCTGAGTAGCTGGGACTATAGGTGCGTGCCACCACGCGTGGCTAATTTCTTGGATTTTAGTAGTGACGGGGTTTCACCATGTTGTCCAGGGTGGTCTCAAACTCTTGAGGTCAGGCAATTCACCTGCCTCGGCCTCCCAAAGTGCTGGGATTATAGGCGTAAGCCACCACGCCCAGCCTGACGTTAATTTATTTAAGGAATTCTATACCAGTGATGAGGGAAGAGAAAGAATTATCTTCAGACCTTTTTCTTTCTTTCTTTCTATCTATCTATTGTATATTTCTAAATAAACAATTAAAAATTTTTGTGATATTAAAACTTAAAAACAGTATCACACTGTACCTAACTGTTCTACAATTTACTTTCTCTTAATAATAAATAGGTCATAGTTACTTCCATTTAAGTGATACAGCTCAATCTCATTTATATTAATTATGGTGAAAGACACATAACAGAAAATTTACCATCTTAACCATTTTATTTATTTTGAGATGGAGTTCTTCTCTGTCACCTAGGCTGGAGTACAGTGGCACAATCTCGGCTCACTGCAACCTCCACCTCCCAGGTTCAAGTGATTCTCCTGCCTCAGCCTCCTGAGTAGCTGGGATTATGGGTGCGTGCTGCCACACCCAGCTAATTTTTTTGTATTTTTAGTAGATACTGGGTTTTGCCATGTTGACCAGGCTGGTCTTGAACTCCTGACCTCAGGTGATCCGCATGCCTTGGCCTCCCAAAGTGCTGGGATTGCAGGCATGAGCCACCCTGCCCAGCCATCTTACCCATTTTAAAGCATACAGTTCAATGGCTTTAGTACATTCATACTGTTGTACAACCAATCTCCAGAACTCTTTTCATTTTGCAAAACTGAAACTCCACACCCATTAAACAACTGTCTATTCCCCAATCCCCATAGCCACTGGCAACCACCACACTACTTTCCATCTCCGTGAATTTGACTACTCTAGATACCTCATGTAAGCGGAATCATACAGTATGTCTCTTTTTGTGACTGGCTTATTTCACTTCGCACAATGGCTTCAAGGTTCATCGATGTTACAGCATGTGTCAGAATTTCTTTCCTTTGTAAGGGTGACTCATATTCCATTGTATGTACAGAGCACATTTTGTTGATCTATTCATCTGTTGATGGACACTTGAGTTGCTTCCACCTCTTGGCTATTGTAAATAATGCTGTGATGAATATAGGTGTGCAAATACTCTCTTTAAGATCTTTCTTTTGATTCTTTTGAATACATGTGAAGAAGTGGAATTGCCGGAATAATGTGGTAATTCCATTTTTAACTTTTTGAGGAACTGCCATATTCTTTGTGGCTACATCATTTTACATTTCCACGAACAGTACACAAGAGTTCTAATTTGCTTCTTTTAGAGACAGTGTCTTGCTCTGTTACCCAGGCTGGAGTGCAGTGGCACAACCATAGCTCACTGCAGCCTCGAATTCCTGGGCACAGGCCTCTCACCTCAGCCTCCAGAGTAGCTGGAACTATGCGCATGTGCAGTGCACAGCTAAGGGTTACAATTCCTACATATCCTCACAAATACTTTTCAATAACTATTGCTTCTTTCTTTTAATAGTGGCTAAGGGGTGTGAGGTAGCATCTCATTGTGGTTTTAATTTGCATTTCCCTAATGATTAGTGATATTGACCATCTTTACATGTTTCTTGGCCATTTGTGTACCTTCTCTGGAGAAATGTTTAAGTCCTTTGCCCATTTTAAACCTCCCTCATTTTTTGTAGATGTTCATGACATTCCATAGATAAGACCCCCCACCGCTTTTTTTTTTTTTTTTTTTTTTTTTTTTTTTGAGACGGAGTCTCTCTCTGTCTTCAGGCTGGAGTGCAGTGGTGCGACCTTGGCTCACTATAACCCCTGTCTCCTGGGTTCAAGCAATTCTTGTGCCTCAGCCTCCTGAGTAGCTGGGACTACAGGTGTGCACCACCACACCCGGCTAATTTTTTGTTTTTTAGTAGAGACAGGTTTTCGCCATGTTGCCCAGGGTGGTCTTGAACTCCTGAGGTCAGGCAATCCACCCATCTCAGTCTTCCAAGGTGCTAGGATTACAGGTGTGAGTCACCATGCCTGGCTATAGTTAAGATCCTTTTGATGGACATTTAGTTTAAGTTTTTCTCTTTTATAAGCAGCAGTGCAGTAAACATCCTTCTACCTGTTTTCTTGTACACATGTGAATGTTTCTTCACATACATATCACATTGTCCATGCAGAGGTATTTTAAAGTAAATCACCTGTATGATACTATTAAGTAACCAAAAAAATAGAATTGGGCTCACAGGTATCCGCAATTTTTATTTTAGTGGATCTTCCCAACAGCTGTAAAAAACGGTCATAAATATTTGCACTTCTGTCAGCATGACGTCAGGACTCATTTCTCCAAACCCTTGTTATATGTATTGGAAAATCTGATCAGTCACTTGTTTTTTAGGGGGGGGGAGTGTCTTGCACAGAAATCTATAATTTTAATATATTCAAACTTTTAAATCTTTTTAGATTCTGCTTAAGAATTCTATCCAAAGGCGATAAACACATTTTTCTTTATATTTATTTTCCTAATGCTTCCATAGCTTAGAAATAAGTTTAGGCTGGGTGCAGTGGCTCATGCCCATAATCCCAACCCTTTAGAAGGCCAAGGTGGGCAATATGGCAAAATCCCATCTCTATAAGAAATACAAACATCCTAGCTCCTTGAGAGGCTGGGGTGGATCATCAGGGCCTGGGAAGGTCAAGGATGCAGTGAGCCGTGATTGTGCCAACGCACTGCAGCCTGGTGACAGAGTGAGAAACTCTGTCTCAAAAAAAAAAAAAAAAAAGTAGGTCTTTGATCCACTTGAAATATTTTTATGAATCATGTGAAGTAGGAATCAATTTTTTTTTTTTTTTTTTTGAGACAGAGTTTCACTCTTGCCAAGGCTGGAGTGCAATGGCATGATCTCGGCTCATCGCAACCTCCATCTCCCAGGTTCAAGTGATTCTTCTGCCTCAGGCTCCTGAGTAGCTGGGATTACAGGCATTTGCCACCATGCCTGCCTAATTTTTTTTTTGTATTTTTAGTAGAGATGGGGTTTCTCCATGTTGGTCAGGCTGGTCTCCGCCTCCCGACCTCAGGTGATCTGCCCGCCTCGGCCTCCCAAAGTGTTGGGATTACAGGCGTGAGCCTCTGCGCCCGGCCTAATTTTTTTTTCAGATGGATAGCCACCTTGCCATCGTGTAATAATCAGTAACATTTACTGAACAACACTTCCTTGGGCCAGGTACTATTCAATTTAATCTCACTTTATCAGGTTTGCTTTGAGGATTAAGCATTTTAAAAAGGAAACAAGGGGCCGGGCGCGGTGGCTCAAGCCTGTAATCCCAGCACTTTGGGAGGACGAGATGGGTGGATCACGAGGTCAGGAGATCAAGACCATCCTGGCTAACACGGTGAAACCCCGTCTCTACTAAAAAAATACAAAAAACTAGCCGGGCGAGGTGGCAGGCACCTGTAGTCCCAGCCACTCGGGAGGCTGAGGCAGGAGAATGGCGTAAACCCGGGAGGCGGAGCTTGCAGTGAGCTGAGGTCCGGCCACTGCACTCCAGCCTGGGCGACAGAGCGAGACTCCGTCTCAAAAAATAAATAAATAAATAAATAAATAAATAAATAAATAAATAAATAGGAAACAAGGAAGGCAACAAATGGTTATATGGTTTGTCCAATTCATACAGATACTAACTGGTAGAATTAGTATTCTAACACTAATGGAATGACTCCAGACTATTTGGCCTTTTAAGAAAATTTCCTTTTCCCACAGAAATGAAATACCACCTTAATAGTATACCAAATTCCCACAAATACATAGGTTTTTTTTGTTTGTTTGTTTTTGAGACAGTGTTTCACTGTCGCCCAGGCTGGAATGCAGTGGTGCAATCTCAGCTCACTGCAACCTCTGCCTCCTTGGTTCAAGCGATTCTCCTGCCTCAGCCTCCCAAGTAGTTGGGACTACAGGCATGCACCACCACGCCCAGTTAATTTTGGAAATTTTTAGTAGAGATGGGGTTTACACCATGTTGGCCAGGCTGGTCTCAAACTCCTGACCTCAAGTGATCTGCCTGCCTCAGTCTCCCAAAGTGCTGGGCTTTAAAAAAATTATTTATTTATTTTTTTGAGACAGAGTCTCGCTCTGTTGCCCAGGCTGGAGTGCAGTGCCGTGATCTTGGCTCACTGCAAGCTCCGCCTCCTGGGTTCATGCAATTCTGCCTCAGCCTCCCGAGTAGCTGGGACTACAGGCGCCTGCCACCATGCCCGGCTAATTTTTTGTATTTTTAGTAGAGACAGGGTTTCACTGTGTTAGCCAGGATGGTCTCTATCTCCTGACCTCGTGATTCTCCTGCCTCGGCCTCCCAAAGTGCTGGGATTACAGGCTTGAGCCACAGCGCCCAGCCAGTGCTGGGATTATACATAGGTTTGTTAATGCATTTTCTGTGTTGTTTCAATGATCTATTTGTTTATTCTTTCTATTTATTTATTTTTTATTTTTGAGACAGAGTTTCACTGTCGTTACCCAGTCTGGAGTGTAATGGTGTGATCTTGGCTTACAGCAACCTCTGCCTCCCAGATTCAAGCAATTCTCCTGCCTCAGCCTCCTGAGTAGCTGGGATTACAGGCATGTGCCACCACACCCAGCTAATTTTGTTTTAGTAGAGATGGGGTTTCTTCATGTTGGTCATGCTGGTCTCCAATTTCCGACCTCAGCTGCCTGCCTCAGCCTCCCAAAGTGCTGGGATTACAGGCATGAGGCACCACGCCCAGCTATTTGTTTATTCTTACACTACCTGTGATCATTTAAAAAATCTAATCTGGGCTGAACACAGTGGCTCATGCCTGCAATCCCAGCATTCTGGGAGGCCGAGGCAGGAGGATAGCTTGAGCCCAGGAGTTCGAGACCAGCCTGGGCAACACAGGGTGAAACTCTGTCTCTACAAAAATATAAAATAATTAGCTGGGAGTAGTGGCACATGCCTATAGTCACAGCTACTCCGGAGTGAGGCAGGAGGATGACTTGAGCCCAGGAGATTGAGGCTGCAGTGAGCTGTGATTCCATCACTGTACTCCAACCTGCGCAACAGAGACAGATCCTGTCCCTAAAAAACAACCCCCCCCAATCCAATCATGTTATCCATTCTGCTTGAAATTTTAATAGCACCTCATTTATTTATTTATTTTGAGACGGAATTTCACTCTGGTTGCCCTGGCTGGAGTGCAATGGCGTGGTCTCGGCTCACCGCAACCTCCACCTCCCAGGTTCAAGCAATTCTCCTGCCTCAGCCTTCCAAGTAGCTGGGATTACAGGTTCCTGCCACCATGCCCAGCTAATTTTTCTATTTTTAATTGAGATGAGGTTTCACCATGTTGGCCAGGCTGGTCTCTAACTTCTGACCTCAGGTGATCCGTCTACCCCGGCCTCCCAAAGTGCTAGGATTATAGGCATGAGCCACCATCCCCAGCCAATAGCACCGTATTGACCTATGGATTAAGTCCAGACCCTTTGGCATGTCATGTAAGACCCCCTCCTTCCTCTGGAGTCTCATGTGGGTACAGAACCCTTCCCTGACGAGATTCCCTATATTCGAGTCATAAAAACCTTCTGGCAGCTATCTGAACAGGCCAAGCACATTCACTCTGAGTAACACTGTACATCCTTGCTTTTGTTCATACTGTTTCCTATGCTTCATCTTCTATTCCTAATTTCTTGGAGAAGCACCTATTCATTTTCAAGATTAGCTCAAACCACACAACCACTGGCCTTTCCTCCCTCCCCATCCCAACCAGTAGAAAAAAATCATTCCGGCCGGGCGCGGTGGCTCAAGCCTGTAATCCCAGCACTTTGGGAGGCCGAGACGGGCGGATCACAAGGTCAGGAGATCGAGACCATCCTGGCTAAAAAAACGGTGAAACCCCGTCTCTACTAAAAATACAAAAACTAGCCGGGCGAAGTGGCGGGCGCCTGTAGTCCCAGCTACTCGGGAGGCTGAGGCAGGAGAATGGCGTAAACCCGGGAGGCGGAGCTTGCAGTGAGCTGAGATCCGGCCACTGCACTCCAGCCCCGGCGACAGAGTGAGACTCTGCCTCAAAAAAAAAAAAAAAAAAAAAAAAAAAAAAAAAAAAAAGAAAGAAAAAATCATTCCACCTTTAGGTGCCCATGACATGCCTCTGAAACTTTTACCCTAACACTGCTATTTTACGGTATTTATTCATTTACATGTTTTTCTCTCCCACCATAATGACTGTCTTGAGGGCAGGACCATATCTTATTAAGCACCTAGTATACATTTAATAAATGTTTATTGAGTAAGTCAGTATAAAACAATGACCATCAAATTATATGAGCAATCATCAGAATATCTGATTTCTAGAAAGATGCAATAAAACTTTTTTATTGTAAATTGACAGTTCATAATTGTACAAATTTATGAGTTACAAAGTGATGTCACAAATTGTGGATAGAATATGGAATAGTTAAATCAAGCTAGTTAACATATCCAATACTTCAAATACATTTCTGTGATGAGAATATCAATTTTGAAATGTATAATACTCCATTATTAAGTATAATGCACCACACTGTACAACAGAACTCAAAAAAAGTATAAAACATATTCTTCTTGTCTGAGATTTTATACCCTTTGACCATCATTATTTTTTATTTTTTTGAGACAGTCTCACTCTGTCACCCAGGCTAGAAGGCAGTGGTGCAATCTCAGCTCACTGCAACCTCCGCCTCCCGGGTTCAAGAGGTTCTCCTGCCTCAGCCTCCCCAGTAGCTGGGATTATAGGCACGTGACACCACACTCAGCTAATTTTTTTGGTAGTTTTAGTAGAGATGGGGTTTTGCCATGTTATCCAGGCTGGTCTCGAACTCCTGACCTCAGGTGATCCACCCACCTTGGCCTCCCAAAGTGCTGGGATTACAGGTGTGAGCCACCGTGCCTGGCCTAATTTTTATGAGACAAAATATCAATTTCAGAACAGTATCAGTGACCAGGCACAGTGGCTCATGCCTGTAATCCCAGCACTTTGGGAGGCTGAGGTGGGCGGATCACAAGATCAAGAGACCGAGACCATCCTGGCCCACATGGTGAAACCCCGTCTCTACTAAAAACACAAAAATTAGCTGGGCGTGGTGGCGTGCACCTGTAGTCCCAGCTAATCCACAGGCTGAGGCATGAGAATCGCTTGAACCTGGGAGGCGGAGGTTGCGGTGAGCCGTGATCGCGCCACTACACTCCAGCCTGGTGACAGAGCGAGACTCTGTCTCAAAACAAACAAACAACAAAAAAGCAGCATCAGAAAGTGAGCAGGCCAGGCACAGTGGCTCACGCCTGTAATTCCAGCACTTTGGGAGGCCGACGCATATTTTTCTGTATTTGTCTCTACTGGAAAAAAAAAAAAATTAGTTGGGCATGGTGGCATGTACCTGCAATCCCAGCTACTCAGGAGGCTGAGGCAGGAGAATCACTTGAACCTGGGAGGCAGGGGTTGCAGTGAGCCCAGATCGCGCCACTACACTCCAGCCTGCTGACAGAGCAAAACTTCGTCTCAAGGAAAAAAAAAAAAAAAGAGTGAGCATATCTAACTACCCTCAGCTCATAATAGGGCAAATAGGTCAACAGAATAATAATTCATGCTATTGCATTGGAAAAGGAATTAAAAGAAATTTAAAAATGTGTAAGCAGAAACTCAGTTGTATGTAAGAGAACCCAATTCCCTGTGAGAAAGAGAAAGAGCTGGAGTCCTTTAAAAATTAACTGCCTGTTTTTCTGTGGCTAGTGAGCCTTATCTCTCCTCCTTTCCCAGGCATTGTAAATACCCCGTTTCTCTAGCTGTGCAGCTGCAAAGTAACTAGACAGATAAACTCAAGTCACAAAACATGTTTTTCCTTGAAAAGTAAGAAATGATGTAATGCATGTCTCAATTAATTGTCTTTCTCACTTCTGTAATGTGCTTCCCCCTGCACAGATCCCGCCCCGCCGCCCCACGAAATGCTTAAATGGTAACTTAACTCTTTGTTCGGGGCTCAGTCCTTTGGATGTTAATCTAACTGGTCTGGTGCACCTAAATAATAAATATCTTCCTGAACTCCATCGGTCTCTCTGATTCCTTAAAAATCCCGCTACATTTCATGTAATGAACTGGCAACAAGAGAAAGCTGGCTGAAGAAAGGCAGAGGAATTGTGTCTTATAAGAATTAGAATCGAGGGGCTCCATAATCATCTGGCATCCGTTCGATGTTGTATCTGACCAGGACAAAAAATTAACACTGGTAAGAAAGATGGGAAGAGAACTCATCTAAAAACCCATCCTTTACAGACTGCAATACTCTCACTCCTGCTGTGAATCCTTTTTGTCAGTGGGAACAATTGAGGGGAACATCATAATGAATGATTTACAACAAAATGCTGACTATAATACAATATGATTGTTTTTTCAAAGTCACACAAGTCAGCAAGAGGGGAACCGAGGATCTGAGATCAGTAAGTCCAACTTCTTAGTCCACAGATTTCCTACCACATTGTGCTCTCCCCAAGCTGAAAAGCTGGAAAATATGTCTGAGGACTGACATAAAATAGCCAAGGATAATAGCTCTTTTTTTTTTTTTTAAATAAGCTTTCCATTTCTCAGATGAGGTGTTAATAAAAAAAAAATTCTTTCAAAATAGGCATTTCTGGCCAAAAAGATTAGTTTGATTTAAATTACTGCTTTTGTTTAAAACAATACATCTATTTCTTCCAGTAATCTTATTCTAACAATTTAAATGTTTGCCTCATTCCTTAAATCCTCTCTCTCTCTTTTGCCCTATCTCTTGCTTTGCCTCATTTTTTCAAACATAACTATGTAAACATTTGACACAATAATTTCTTTCAAATCCATTATAACCTTATCACTTGTCCTCATTTTCAATTGATACCAATTATGTATTTCTATTCCCTTCCCCAAGAGAAATCTCTCACCTGTGGTTAGAAATGTACATGATAGGAACTCCAGGAATCTTACGGATTCTTCTTTTAAGGTCCCGGTCAACTGTGGCCACAATGTAACACTTATGCTGTAAGAGACATGGAGTGATGTTCACACTGAGGTCACTGAGCACACTTAGTGACTACTGGATAATGGCACAACCACTGACTAGTGTGAGAATAGTTCATTTTCACGGTAAGTAGCGAAGGGCAGGCTGTAACAATTTGTTGAGTAGCTACTATGATCTAGGCGCTCGTAATCTTGTTATATAAAATAAACAAGTTGCCTGGGCTGAATGCAGCATTAAGAATCTTGAGGAGGAGAAGGTAGAAAACCATTCACAAGCTGCAAACTGTTTTCTGCTCATAAATGAAAGGGATTTTCACGCTTGGGGCAGATAATTCTTTAGTTTTGGGAAAATGCTCCGAGGAACTCCATGGTATCGATAAAAAGTGCCTTAATTTGGAGGCCATAGCTCCCTCCTTTCCCTAGATCTTGGGGCTTGGGTGTGCTCTGGGTCTACTGATGTTAGAGGTAGGCTACCCCCGAAACAGGAAGCCTAAATAGGATCTTCAGGGCCTGAAACTAGAGCCTAGCGGTTATAAAAGCAGTACCATTTAGCTGTCAGGTGAAAGCTATTTTGTAGGAAGCTTCACTTCTGTCATGTCTGACTCTCCTACTGAGTTTTATATAAAGTGGCAGAGTGGTGTCAGCCGTGCTGTGGGAAATACTGGCCCCACCTATGGGTTGAAGTGACTAAAGGGATGGCTCTGTGGTCAGTAGATGAAGCTTATCATCAACAAAGAGAGGCCCTTATAAAAGCACTCGGTAGCAGAAGTCCTTGTGGTGCTTAATGAAGGAATTAAAAACCTACTTAGTCTAGGGTATGTGTGAAATAGCACCTTGGGAGACTCTCAGATACCCTATGTATATGTAAAAGCACTTTTGGATTAGGCATCACGAAGAGGAACAAAATTCCTACATCAAAAGTAAATGGGTTCCACATTAACTCACTTAAAATCATTTTACAGAGATTTGTGAGATAAAGAATCAGTTAAATGTCCCAAATCACATAGCCAGTAAATGCAGGTGCTGAGATGTGAAACCCATGTCTCCTCCCCAAGCCTGTGCTCTTTCTATTATGGTTAGAGTGTACATTTTCAATCCACTTTCTCAAGTAAATGAAGACACCTATGCTTCTTATGAAGGAATGCTACGCCATTTTTTTTAACCACAATGTATATTCCTAGATGCTTTACTGACCATGAACATTCAGGAGACAATAGTTTACGTTTTTTTTTTTTTTTTTAAAGTACAAAGTAAACAGTTATGAACTGATAATACCTGAGTTACTCTCTGTACTAAGCAGTCATCTGCATAGGTCCCTTTGTGTGTACATGGTAATCGTTCAAATCTTGGATCTTTGGCGATCCTGTAGGTGGATTAAAGAAAACGTTCAATCAACTGGATAACTTTCTGAGTTTTAATCAGTGCAATAAAAGTAACAAGATCTACGCAGAGATTTTAAGGCACTGCTCTCCTCCTGAAGTTTATCCTCTCACTGGAAAGACAATTCACGGGGCAGGGAATGAAGGCTTCCTGCCTGACAGCTGGTGTGCTTTGGATCATTTAATCATCACAAAATTCTGAGTTATTATATACCTATTCTACAGACAAGGAAGCAGGCTTAGAGAGATTAAATTACTTTATTCAAAGCTATACAGCTGGGAAAAGCCAGGATTCAAAAACAAAACCCATTTTAACCTAACCATTACACTTTTAAGAAGCTGTCTTACACACAAATGAACAAGAATATAGGCACAAGGATGATCACTCAGCACAGTATATAGTAAGTGAAAAAATCAAAACATCCATTAGAAAGGTAAAAGTTAAACACATTTTGGTGCCCTTATCCTATTAAAAAAAAAAGTGAGGTAGAGCTGTACGTACCAATGTGGAAGGATCTACGCTAAATTGATGAATAAACAAAGCAGGGCATATGCATATATATATATATATGATTTAATTAATAAAATACAAATCCTTCTTTCCAATACTCTTTATCTAGATTTGCATTTGCACAGAAAAAGGTCTGGAAAAATACATTAACCTTTCTCAGTTGTCACTCTTGGGGTATTAGAATGGACAAAGTATGAATGTAGAGGCAGACTTTTAGCTTTTACTATATGTATATGCTTATATTGTTTGCCATAAAACATTCAAACGTATTATTTCCATACATAATTGAAAAAGAAAAACCCCAACTCTGTGTGACTCTGAGAGCCATGCTCTTTTTATTAACAATGATGATGAGTCACTGAAATGAAGAAAAATACAAGACAGCACATATGTATCAAGTACAACACAAATACTCCTCCATATTGCAGTAGTTCAGTGCTAGGTCAATGTGGGTCGGGAATATTTAGAAAAAAATGACATGGGGTGAAATAAGATTAAAGAATGTGCCAAGCAATGTGAGGGTACCAAATAGGACACCAGACAACTGTAAAATGGTTTCTTGGTGTTTGGGGAAGAGTAAACACATCTTTCTGGCTGGGGGAAGAGTGTTTGTGGAGAGAAGAATGAAATGGGGCTAGAAAGAGTCTCCAGTGCCAGGCTGAGGAGTGTGATGACACAGGTAATGAGGAGTCGTTAAAGATTTCTGGGGAACAAAGCTCTGTCTAGGAAAAACTAAGCAGGCTGTGCTGGGGAGGATATGCTAGAGGGAGGATGGACTGGTTGCTGACAAACTAGGTGGGCAACAGTCTAGGACTATGCTCCTTCGGTTATCTCTTTACTCCTGAAATCACTTATCTCCTCTCTACTAGCTCTCTCCCAGAAACACACTAACATGCTGTCGTATATTCTGTCTTAAAAACAGAAAAATAATCTTTTTACCTATACCCCCCTCCAGCTAACACCCCATTTCTGCATCTCTTGACAGCCAAACTTAGTGTTTCCATTTGGTGCCTCTATTTTCTCCCCTCTCATTCCTTGTTTTTATTGTTTTAAAAATTGTCAGGCTGCGTGTGGAGGATCATGACTATAATCCCAGCACTTTGGGAGGTCAAAGCAGAAAGATCACTTGAGACCAGGAGTTTGAGACCAGCTGGGCAATATAGTGAGACCCTATCTCTACCAAAAAAAAATTTTTTTTCCCCAGAGATGGAGTCTCACTCTGTCACCCAGACTGGAGTGCAGTGGCATGGTCCCAGTTCACTGCAACCTCTGCCTCCCGGGTTCAAGTGATTCTCCTGCTTCAGCCTCCTGAGTAGCTGGGATTATGGGCATGTTAGCCAGGCTGGTCTAGAACTCCCGACCTCAGATGATCTGCCTACCTCAGCCTCCCAAAGTGCTGGGATTACAGGCGTGAGCCACCATGCCCAGCCTTTTTGAGATGGAGTCTTGCTCTGTTGCCTAGGCTGGAGTGCAGTGGCATGATCTTGGCTCACTGCAGCCTCTGCCTCCCAGACTCAAGCAATTCTCCTGCCTCAGCATCCCTAGTAGCTGGGATTATAGGTGCCTGCCACCACCCCCAGCTAATTTTTGTGTTTTTAGCAGAGATGAGGTTTCACCACATTGGTCAGGCTGGTCTTGAACTCCTAGCCTCAGGTGATCTGCCTGCCACAGTCTTCCTAAGTGCCAGGATTACAGGCATGAACCACCATGCCCGGCTTCTACCAAGCAAATTTTTAAAAAATTAGCCATGCAAAAGGAAAAAAAAAAAATCAGACATGCATAGTGGTATGCACCTGTAGTCCCAGCTACTTGGGAGGCCAAAGCAGGAGGATCACTTGAGCCAGAGAGGTTAAGGCTGTAGTGAGCTGTGATAGCATCACTGCACTCCAGCCTGGGCAACAGAGAGAGAATGTGTCTTTAAAAAAAAAAAAAAAAAAAAGCATATACACATATCTATAAACAATGCAGAATTGGTTTGCATGTTTTTAGACTTTAGATATATGGTGTACTCCACATATGTTCTTGCTTTTTTTTTTTTTTTTTAAAGAGACTGCAGTCTTGTTGTCTAGGCTGGCTTGAAACTCCTCGGCTCAGGTGATCCTTCTGCCTCAGCTTCCCAAGTAACTGGAACTAGAGGTGTGTGTAACAGTGCTCAGCAGTGCTCTTTTTTTTTTTTTTAAGACAGGGTCTCACTGTCTCCCAGGCTAGAGTGCAGTGGTATGATCTCAAACCTCCTTGGCTCAAGCAATCCTTCTACCTTAGCCTCCCAAGTAGCTGGGAATACAAGTACCTGCCACCATGCCTAGCTAATTTTAAAATGTTTCATAGACATTGGGTCTCACTATGTTGCCCAGGCTGGTCTCAAATTCCTGGGCTCAAAGAATCCTCCTGCTTCGGGCTCCCAATACTGCTGGAATTACAGGAGTGAGCCACAGTGCCTGACTGCTGGGTTTTTTTAAAAAAATATTTTGTATTGTTTTTGAGATTTATCCATATTGACACATAACTCTAGTTCACTCATCTTCACTCCTGTATAGTATTTTATTAATAAGCATTCCACAGCTTACCTCTTCTTTTCTTTCTTTTTTAAAGAGACAAGGTCTCACTTTGTTTTCCAGGCTGGAGTGGAGTGGTGTGATCATAGCTCACTGCAACCTCGAACTCCTGGGCTCAAGCAATTCTCTTGGCTCAACCGCCACAGTAGCTATGACTACAGGCATATGCCACCACGCCTGGCTAATTTTTTAAAAATTTGTAGAGCCAGGGTCTCATTATGTTGGCCAGGCTGGTCTCAAACTCCTGGGCTCAAGCAATCCTCCCGACTTGGCCTCACAAAGTGTTGGGATTATACGTCAGCCTCTGTACCCAGTCCTATTTTTTTTCTTTTTTTTTTTTTTTGGAGACAGAGTCTTGCTCTGTAGCCCAGGCTGGAGTACAGTGGCACGACCTCGGCTCACTGAAACCTCCGCCTCCTGGGTTCAAATGATTCTCCTGCCTCAGCCTCCAGAGTAGCTGGGATTACAGGCGGCCGCCACCATGCCTGGCTAATTTTTGTATTTTAGTAGAGACAGGGTTTCACCATGTTCAGGATCACTCCTGACCTCAAATGATCTGCCTGCCTCAGCCTCCCAAAGTGCTGGGATTACAGGCGTGAGCCACCATGCCTGGCCATCCTTTATTTTCTTAATGGCTTAAGAAAAGCCATTTCTTTTGGCTGCCTGCAATCTTTTGCTATTACATACATAAAAAGATGCCAATACTTGACTCCAATAGTAGGTGAACATCTCTATAGCAATCTTTTTTCTTTTCTTTTTTTACTAGAACTCATAGTATTAGATTTTATCTAGCATACAGTATGCACACATATACATATACACACATATAACAGAGAAAAAACTTTTGTGAAGCAGTACCCAATTTTTTCTACATATTCATGCTAATATTTTATAATATCTTTCTTTTTTTTTTTTGAGACAGAGTCTCACTCTATCACCCAGGCTAAAGTGCAGTGGTACCATCAGCTCACTGCTACCTCTGCCTCCTGGGCTCAAGCAATCTTCCCACCTCAGCCTCCCGAGTAGCTGAGACTACAGGTGTGTGCCACCACGCCTGGTTAATTTTTTTACTTTTTGTAGAGACAGGGTTTCACCATGATGCCCAGGCTGGACTGGAAATCCTGGGCTCAAACAATCTGTTCGCCTCAGCCTCCCAGGGTGTTGGGATTACAGGTATGAGCCACCACACCCAGCCTACAGTTTCTTCTATTACACTAAAAAATATACTCAGGGGTCGGGTGTGGTGGCTCATGCCTATAATCCCAGCACTTTGAGAGGCCAAGGTGGGAGGATCACTTAAGCCCAGGACTTCAAGACTAGTCTAGGCAACATGGTGAGACCTTGTCTCTACTGAAATTTTAAAAAACTGGCCATGTAAGGTGTTGCATGCTTGTAGTCCCAGCTACTTGAGGGTGCTGAGGCAGGAGGACTGCCTAAGCCCAGGAGGTCGAGGCTGCAGTGAGCCCTGATTATGCCACTGCACTCCAGCCTGGGTGACAGAGCAATACCTTGCTTCAAAAACAAAACAAAACAAAAACAAACCAAAACAAACACAAAAAAACCCCCAAACCCACCATGCATCGTGATCCTTTAAACTAATTTAATTACCTACAGACTGTGATCTCCAGGTTAAAAGACTGTGTTGTTAAGAGCATGAACAACCTGGATTTTACCAGATATTGTCAAGTTGCTCTCCAAAGTGATGACCAATTTATACCCTTAGTAGTTAAGTATGAGAATTTCCACTGCTTCACAGTCTTAACTATTCTCGGCATTGTCAAGCTCATTAAAAAATTTTTGCCAATCTAATGGGCATTAAATGACAACTCATTGTGAATTTAAGAATTGTGTTTTTCTTATGGATGTGAAGTTCTTTATGCATTTTGAAAATAAGCCCTTTGTTGATTATGTATGTCTGTTTACTTTGTTAAGTTTTGCTATACACAAACATTTAATTTCATGAAGATACTCTTTTTTTTTTGAGACAGTTTTGCTCTTGTTGCCCAGGCTGGAGTGCA
This sequence comes from Rhinopithecus roxellana, assembly GCF_007565055.1. Taxonomy (NCBI): domain Eukaryota; kingdom Metazoa; phylum Chordata; class Mammalia; order Primates; family Cercopithecidae; genus Rhinopithecus; species Rhinopithecus roxellana. The sequence continues at coordinate 132,843,823 of NC_044553.1, read as the reverse complement.
ATGGTGCAATCTAGGCTGACTGCAACCTCCGCCTACTGGGTTCAAGCGATTCTCCTGCTTCAGCCCCCCGAGTAGCTGGGATTACAGGCACCCGCCACCACAGCCGACTAATTTTGTATTTTTAGAAGAGATAGGGTTTCTCCATGTTGGTCAGGCTGGTCTCAAACTCCTGACCTCAGGTGATCCGCCTGCCTCGGCCTCCCAAAGTACCGGGATTACAGGCCACTGAACACAGCCAAGATATTCTCTGTATTTTCTATTAAAAGTTTAAATACTTACTCTAACTGGAATTGATTTTTGCATGAAAGAAAGACCAAAACAACCCCCTCAAAAATGATAAATAGTTTTGCACAATTTTCACTTAAACTAACTGGCCAAGAAATCTTTAAACAGCAAACAGATGAACCTTCAGTATATTAATCTAGAACAGATCTAGTCTACCTCCTTCCTACCTTAGAGCCACTCGATATTTCTGCCCCAGTTTCTCAATTTCAGCCATTACACAGTCAGTTATACAAGGGATACCTGCCAGGGAAAAAAATTCACTTTAAGAACAGAACTTGTAAAGAAATTATCCCTGAATTATATCCCAGCTCAGAGTTTTAAAAAGACGCAGGACATGGCTGGGCGCGGTGGCTCACGCCTATAATCCCAGCACTTCGGGAGGCCAAGGCGGGTGGATCACGAGGTCAGGAGATCAAGACCATCCTGGCTAACACAGTGAAACCCCGTCTCTACTAAAAATACAAAAAATTGGCCGGGCGTGGCGGCGGGCGCCTGTAGTCCCAGCTACTTGGGAGGCTGAGGCAGGAGAATGGTGTGAACCCTGGAGGCGGAGCTTGCAGTGAGCCGAGATTGCGCCACTGCACTCCAGCCTGGGCGACAGAGCGAGACTCCGTCTCAAAAAACAAAAAAAAGAAACCCCTAAGAAACTAAGACTGTCCCAACCCCAAATTGCAGATTCCCTGTTATAAACATATCTGGGGAAAAAAAAACTAAGCTGAACTCCATCATTATTTTTATATTAATGTAAGTTTCTGATGGGAAAAAAAGCTATTTATTTTTATTTTATTTTTTTGAGACAGTCTTGCTCTGTTGCCCAGGTTGGAGTGCAGTGGCACGATCTCGGCTCACTGCAGCCTCGACCTCCTGGGTTCTAGTGATCCTCCTGGGTTCTAATGATCCTCCCACCTCAGCCTCCCAAGTAGCTAGGACCACAGGTACACACTACTATGACCAGCTAATTTAAAAAAAAACATTTTTTTTTTTTTTGTAGAGATGGGGCTTTGCCATGTTGCCCAGGCTGTCTTGAACTCCTGGGATTAATCACTACTCCTGTCTTGGGCTCCCAAAGTGCTGGGATTACAGACGTGAGCCACTGTGCCTGTCTTAGATGAAATAAAATTTAAATGTGAACCACAAGAAACCATGAAATCAGCCAGATAATGTAAATCTTATCACATAAAAATTTCTGTTTGACAACTATCAAACAGAAAGCCATATAATAAGTTAAAAAAAAATCATCATCACTATTTTAGAAGTGAGGAACCTGAGACACAAAGAAGTTAACTAAATAGATAGCAAATGGTAAAGCCAACATTTGAACCGAGTCTATTGGGCCAAAGACTGGGAAGAGTAGCACCTAGAAGAGTGGCAAAGATTAAACAGATGAAAATACCCAATACTGGCCGGGCGTAGTGGCTCATGTCTATAATCCCAGCACTTTGGGAGGCTGAGGCAGGCGGATCACCTGAGGTCAGGAGTTCGAGACTAGCCTGGCCAACACGGTGAAACCCGTCTCTACTAAAAATAAAAAAAACAGCTGGGCATGGTGTTGGGCACCTGTAATCCCAGCTACTTGGGAGGCTGAGGCAGGAGAATCAGTTGAACCCAGGAGATGGAGGTTGCAATCAGCCAAGATCGTGCCATTGCACTCTAGCCTGAGTGTCAAGAGCGAAACTCCATCTCAAAAAAAAAAAAAAAGAAAAGAAAAAAAGAAAATACCCAATATTGAGGAAACAAGTATTCTCATGCTAAGTTTGTAGGTATATACATTAGTATAACTATTTGAGGGCAAATTTGCAATACCTATTAAAAATACACAAATCCCTTGATATATAATACAGCTTCTAGACAATGTATCCTAAAGAAATACACTTTTACGGAGACATATTCATAAGGATATTTACTATAGACTTGTTAATTGGGTAGAACCTGGAAATAATCCAAACACCTAATAAGATACTGGGTTTAAAAAATTATGTATTTAAACAATAGAATAGTATGTAACTTTACACTTGATCTTAGCCAAAAGGCCGAGAAGCGATTATAGTATGTAACTTTATTCATTTTTTATTTTGTTTTGAGAGGAAGTCTCAAGTCTCGTTTTGTTGCCCAGGCTGGAGTGTAGTGGCGTGATCTCTGCCTCCCAGGTTCAAGCGATTCTCCTGCCTCAGCCTCCCGAGTAGCTCGGATTACAGGCGCCCTCCACCATGCCCAATTAATTTTTGTAGTTTTAGTAGAGACGGGGTTTCACTGTGTTGGTCAGGCTGGTTTTGAACTCCTGACCTGAAGCAATCCACCTGCCTTGAACTCCCAAAATGCTGGGATTATAGGCGTGAAGTTAACTAAATAGATAGCAAATGGTAAAGCCAACATTTGAACCAGGCGTGAGCCATCACGCCTGGCCATATGTGACTCTAAAAAAGAATTCCTGGCCAACATGGCAAAACCCCATCTCTACTAAAAATATAAAAATTAGGGCTGGGCACAGTGGCTCACGCCTGTAATCCCAGCACTTTGGAAGGCTGAGGCGAGCGGGTCACCTGAGGTCAGGAGTTCGAGACCAGTCTGGTCAACATGGTGAAACCCGTCTCTACTAAAAATACAACATAGCGGTGCATGCCTGTAATCCCAGCTACTTGGGAAGCTGAGGCAGGAGAATCACTTGAAGCCTGGAGGCAGAGGTTGCAGTGAGCCGAGATTGCGCCACTGCACTCCAGCCCGGGTGACAGAGTGAGGCTCTGCCACAAAAATAAACAAACAAACAAACAAACAAACAAATAAATAAATAAATAAGGTGGGTGTAGTGGTACACACCTGCAATCCTGGCTAGTGGGAGGCTGAGGCATGAGAATTGCTTGAATCCAGAAAGCAGAGGCTGCAGTGAGCTGAGATCACACCACTGCACTCCAGCCTGGGTGACAGAGTTAAGACCCTCTCTCAAAAAAAAAAAAAAAAAAAAAAAAAACCTTGAGCAACATGACTGATACCTTGTTTCTACAAAACATAAATAAATAAAACAGCCAGGCATAGTGGCTCTTTCCAGTAGTCTCGGCTACTTGGGAGACTGTGGCTGGAGGATCACTTGAGACCTGGAGGTTGAGGCTGCCGTGAGCTATTGGCTCAGACCACTGTATTCCAGCCTTGACAGAGCAAGACCCCAACTCAAAATAAAAGAATGAGGCCCATTTAGTACACATGCCATGGAAAAATGTTCAAAATATATAGTTCAATGTAAGAAGCAAGTAGAAATGATTAAAATGTGATCTATCCATACAGTGGAATATTATTCAGTAATAAAAATAAATGAAGTACTGATACAAGCTGTAATATAAATGATCCTTGAAAACAGTATACTGGCCGGGCGTGGTGGCTCAAGCCTGTAATCCTAGCACTTTGGGAGGCCGAGACGGGCGGATCACGAGGTCAGGAGATCGAGACCATCCTGGCTAACATGATGAAACCCCGTCTCTACTAAAAAAATACAAAAAATTAGCCGGGCGAGGCGGCGGGCGCCTGTAGTCCCAGCTACTCTGGAGGCTGAGGCAGGAGAATGGCGTGAACCCGGGAGGCGGAGCTTGCAGTGAGCTGAGATCCGGCCACTGCACTCCAGCCTGGGCGACAGAGCATTGCTCCGTCTCAAAAAAAAAAAAAAAAAGAAAACAGTATACTAAATGAAAGAGGACCAAATATTGTAAGATTCTATTTTTATTAAATGTCCAGAATAGGGAAATTTATAGCAACAGAAAGTAGATTAGTGGTTATCCAAAAATAGAATGGTGAGGGTTGCAGGGTGATGGCTAAGGGTCTCCAGGTTTCTTTCTGGGATAATGGAAGTTCTAAAATTGACTATGGTGATGGATGATGCATAACTAGAAATCACTGAACTGTATACTTTAAAGGGATGAACTGTATAGTTGTAAAGGGAGTCAATTATATTTCAGTAAATCTGTTTTATAAAGAAAAAATAATATATGATTCATTTTCTTTTTTGAGATGGAGTTTCGCTCTTGCTGCCTGGGCTGCAATGCAATGGTACGATCTTGGCTCACTGAAATTTCTGCCTCTGGGATTCAAGTAATTTTCCTGCATCAGCCTCCTGAGTAGCTGGAATTATAGGGGCCTGCCACCATGCCCAGCTAATTTTTTTTGGAGTAGAGTTTTGCCATGCTGGCCACGCTGGTCTTGAACTCCAGACCTCAGGTAGTCCGTGTGCCTCGGCCTCCCAAAGTGCTGGGATTACAGGCCATTTTCATCAATAAATAAAATTAACTCTCCCTCTCACACAGTTATTTATGACTTTTTGTAAATGCCCCTTTTAGGAAATGCATTATAAGCAACTTTCTTCCCACTCCCCCTTTTAAGACAGGTTCTTGTTCTGTCACCCAGGCTGGAGGGCAGTGACATGGACATGGCTCAGCACAGCCTCAACCTCCGAGGCTCAAGTGATCTTCCCACCTCAGCCTCCCAAGCAGATGGGACCACAGACATGCTTCACCACGCTCAGCTAATTTTTGTGGTTTCTTTTGGTAGAGACAGGGTTTTGCCATGTTGCCCAGGCTGGTCTCAAACTCCTGGGCTCAAGCGATCCACCCACCTTGGCCTCCCAAAGTGTTGGGATTACAGGCATGAGCCACTATGCCTGGCTTGATTTTTAAAAAAAGTTTTTTTTGTACAGATGTGGTCACACCATGTTGCCTGGGCTGGTCTTGAACTCCTGAGGTCAAGCCCAGAATTCCTCCCACCTCGGCCTCCCAACCTGCGGGGACTACAGGTGTGAAGGATCTTGCCCATCCCAACTTTCTTTTCTTCTTCTTCTTCTTCTTTTTTTTTTAAAGACAGGGTCTCGCTCTGTTGACTGGACTGGAGTGTAGTGGCATAATCACAATTCACTGTAGCCTCGGCCTCCCAGGCTCAAGTGATCCTCCCACCTCAGCATCTGTAGCTAGGACCACAGGTGCACACCACCATGCCTGGCTTTTTTTTTTTTTTTTGAGACAGAGTCTCGCTCTGTCACCCAGGCTGGAGTGTAGTGGCACGATCTCAGCTCACTGCGGCCTCTGCCTCCCAAGTTCCAGCAATTCTCCTACCTCAGCCTCCTAGGTAGCTGGAATTACAGGCACATGCCGCTGCACCTGGCTGATTTTTGTATTTTTAGTAGAGGCGGCGTTTCACCATGTTGGCCAGTCTGGTCTTGAACTCCTGATCTCAGGTGATCTGCCTGCCTCGGCTTCCCAAAGTGCTAGGATTACAGGTGTGAGCCACCGCACTTGGCCCCCTGGCTAATTTTTAAATTTTGTGTAGACATGGGGTCTTGTTATGTTGCCCAGGCTTCAACTTTAATTTTTTATGCTAGAATTTTTTAGAAGTACATTAATATTGGCCAGGTGTGGTGGCTCATGCCTATAATCCCCGCACTTTGGGAGGCCGAGGTGGGCAGAATGCTTGAGCTCAGGAGTTCGATACCAGCCTGGCCAACATAGAGAAACTCCGTCTCTACTTTACACAAAAATTAGCTGGGTACGGCAGCACACACCTATAATCCCAGCTACTCGGGAGGCTGAGGCAGGAGAATCACTTGAACCTGGGAGGCAGAGGTTGCAGTGAACAGAGATTACGCCACTGTACTCCAGCCTAGGCCACAGAGTGAAACTTCGTCTCAAAATATACGTATATATTTTAATGCTGAGATCATGAAACAAGGCAATGTGTTCTTTAAGAGGACCAATTTCAGAGCCATGCAGCAGTGAAGTAAGCAAAGGCTTGCAACTGAAGTCGGGAAGCAGGCTCAGGAAAACCACTATAAGGAAAGGGAAAGTAACAGCCTCAGGATTCACAGGCAGAAGAGAAAGCTGATGGGAAGCAAATTATCCTTCCATATTAGGACTATAAAGTGGAAATGGAAGAGACCAGCAACTATGAAAAGATCAAAGAGGCCTTTTCAAGGTAAGAGGAAGATAAAGGCCTTCTTTTAAGTATAAGGGCAAGCAAGGCCAGGCACGGTGGCTCACGCCTGCAATCCCAACACTTTGGGAGGCCGAGGTGGGTGGACCACCTGAGGTCAGGAGTTCAAGACCAGCCTGACCAATATGGTGAAACCCATCTCTACTAAAAATACAAAAATTAGATAGGCATGGTGGCATGTCCTAGCTACTTGGGTGGCTGAGAGAGAATTGCTTGAACCTGGGAGGCAGAGGTTGCAGTGAGCTGAGATCACGCCACTGCACTCCAGCCTGGGTAACAGAGCGAGACTGTCTCAAAAAAAAAAATAAATAAAAAAAGAGTATACATATTTAAAGAAAGCCTAACCATAAGACTAAAGCGATCCTGACTAAAGCTCTAACAGTCACCATCTAGATATTACTGGTGGAGGTATAGAGTCAAGGAAGTAATTCACCAAGAAAGCAAAGGGCCATGCTTTGACCGTCTATCCATTTCATTGATAAGTAGGTCACAGCACTCCTGGAAAAGCAGCTCAATTAGAAATACCATGGGAAATACAAAGAGACTACCAAGTTTAGTGTCTTCCCCCACACAGGGTTACCCAAGTCTCATTCTTACAGGCATGGTAGCACCTCAACTTTAGATTATTTCTAAAAGATTTATTTAAAAAGTATATGTATATAGCTTTAAAAAATAATACAGAAAGGCCTACATGAAAAACCAACGGTCCCCTGGCCATTCCTACCCAATCAATTTTGATCTGTAGAGAAGACTATTTTATTCCATTAGCTCCTTTTTTTTCTCATCTGGTGGCTACCTTCACATCTTAATAAACATATACAGCTAATAAATGTAGGCAGCCATTCTTTTTTTTTTTTTTTTAGACGGAGTCTCCCTCCGTCGCCAGGCTGAAGTGCAATGGCGCGATCTCGGCTTACTGCAACCTCCACCTCCCAGGTTTCAGCAATTCTTCTGCCTCAGCCTCCCAAGTAGCTAGGACTACAGGCACGCACAACCACATCCAGCTAATTTTTGTATTTTTAGGAGATGGGGTTTCACTTTGTTGGCCAGAATGGTCTCGATCTCGACTTCATGATCTACCTGCTTTGGCCTCCCAAAGTGCTGGCATTACAGGTGTGAGCTACCGCGAGTGCTGGGATTACAGGTGTGAGCCACTGCGCCTGGTGGCAGTCATTCTTAGAATCTGCTTTCATACCTCCTTCACACATTCCTTACCCCCATCTTCCCATCTTGCTCATTATAATAAATCAGTAAACAACATTTACATTTCTATCACTCTGTAACTGTTGTTCATTACATAGTAGCCTTTAAAACTTAAAAAGGGAGGTACAAATTTTTCCCTTTGATTCCAATAATTTATCCTCTATGGCAAAGTTTAAGTCTAATTTTCATTCATACCTCTAACGAGGTGATTAAAAAATATATAAATATAAACCTGCTACAAATGGGACAGATCTTACTATGATAGGCCTCATATATGGCCTTAGTTTCCTTTTTCCTGTTCATGGTAGTGAAGGAAGATCATTTAAAGGAGGGGATATATAAATACACAAGGGAAATCTATTAATGGTAAATTACATACTTAGGTATAAATAAACTACCTCAGATTCTCTGTACTACGAATAAATACCAAACTGAATAAACTTAGGAATTGACCATCATCTATCTAACTTCTAGGGCTATGATCATAAATGGCAGAATGTCGTATTTAGTGTTTCAACACTGGGGCAGAAGGGAGAACATATCCTTGTTAACATAAAAGAATACAGATACTGAAAAACAGATTTTTCATTTATCCAGAATTTTAAAATCTAGAATTCTAAAACAGAAAATTCCCCTATGTTCAAAATTGATGTCCATAATGATACTCGAAGCATTCTAAGTGTTTTCTGAATTGTGAAAGTTTAATTTTTTCCAGTCGAGTTTGCATTAGACTTCAATTCATTAAACATGGTCATTGCTATGTTGACCACTGTAAATTAAATGGCCAGCAATTCAGTTAATAAGAACTCCATCTCCCTCTTTTCTTTTTTTTTCTTTTTGAGACGGAGTCTCGCTTTGTCATCCAGGCTGGAGTGCAGTGGCACGATCTCGGCTCACTGCAAGCTCCGCTTCCTGGGTTCACGCCATTCTCCTGCCTCTGCCTCCCAAGTAGCTGGGACTACAGGCGCTCACCACCGTGCTTGGCTAATTTTTTTGTATTTTTAGTAGAGATGGGGTTTCACCGTGTTAGCCAGGATGGTCTCGATCTCCTGACCTCGTGATCTGCCTGCCTCGGCCTACCAAAGTGCTAGGATTACAGGCATGAGCCACCATGCCCAGCCTCTCCCTCTTTTCATGTATTTGTATAAATATAATTATTCTGTACAAATGTCATGGAAACATAAAAGTATGATACTCACACTTGGCATACAGACAGTCCATCATTGACTGCACTAAGTCCAGTTTGGCTTTTATGGAAAAGTTGATAAAGTTGGTATCAACGAGGATGTGGTAAGGTGGGCCCAGCTGTGTATTATATTGGAAAAATAAGCAGGAAGGGTATTGGGGACTGAAGGAAAAAGAAAACAAGAACAAAGTAAAATTTACATTGATACCCTAGTATTAACAAAAAACAAAATAGAACTCTCTGCTTGGAACTGTTTGCTGTAAACTCTTTTGTATATGTTCATTGGAAATAAATCCTAAAAAGGAAGGCAAGGAAGTAAGTAACATCATTATCTTAATCTCAGCTCCCCTGGCAACTTTTGTCACCAACTTTAAAAAAACAATTATCAAAAACAAACAAACAAAAAAAGCAATTATCCATTCCACCTCTTCCTCTAGCAAGAGTAGAGTCACCATGGGCACAGGGAGGTAGAATACAGATATGATTAGAATGATACTCCAACACATTTGTCATTCTTATAGGATTCTAAAACTGTTGTTATGGAATGTGATAGAGAACAGTTTGTCTAGTGTTAGGATTATACACTACAGCAGGACCTGTATCACACCTAGCCCAAGTTGTCTGGGTTGAATATGACAGTGATTCCAAATGCTAGGCCACAGACCAGTATCTACCTGTGATGATATATCCATTACCAATCCAGGGCAAAATTAGAAAAATAAGGAAAATGTGGTAAAGTTTTCATAAAGTTAAATGTATTTACTCAAAAGGAATGAAATATCTTTATATCTTTTTATAAAGGTCTTATATCTTTATATACCTATCTTTATTCTGGGAAAAAAAAAATAAATATATATATATATATTTTTTTTTTTCTGAGATGGAGCCTCGTTCTGTCGCCCAGGCTGGAGTGCAGTGGCCGGATCTCAGCTCACTGCAAGCTCCACCTTCCGGGTTTATGCCATTCTCCTGCCTCAGCCTCCCGAGTAGCTGGGACTACAGGCGCCCCCCACCTCGCCTGGCTAGTTTTTTGTATTTTTTAGTAGAAACGGGGTTTCACCGTGTTAGCCAGGATGGTCTCAATTTCCTGACCTCGTGATCCACCCATCTCGGCCTCCCAAAGTGCTGGGATTACAGGCTTGAGCCACCGCGCCCGGCCCTGAAAATATATTTTAAATTTTTTTGGTGATACAGTCTCTCTTTTATGAAATGCTGGTGTGTTAAACAATAGCAATTATGTCTCTTAAAAGATCCCTGGCAAAGAAAAAGTTAATAATCCTAGATAATATCTCCTGGATTTTAGGGGAAATTTTACTGCTCCATAAAATCCAAAAACCTTCAAACCACTGGAATTGATACATGCTCATCAATACCACTTTCATCTACATAGTTGTGGTAGACTTACAAATAAGTTAGCAAACCAGCTCAGGGAAAGCCTGGATTTCTAAGCGGTCTACGGTTTCAAAGGAGAACTTCAAATGTTTGATTACTCACACTTCTCTTTCCTTTAACGCACTGGGATCCTTCTTTTCTTTCTTTTTAGGTTTTAATCTATCCTTTTCTTTACTAGGAAGAAAAAAGTAAATTAAATCCAAGGGAGAAGAAAAACCACAGCAGTTAAAATCTCAAAAATCTAAAGTTCCATTTTTTTTGGTCTACAGAAGAAATCCTACTTTGTGACTTCTTCATGTTAATATCAGCATACTTTTTTTTTTTTTTTGAGACAGAGTCTTGCTCTGTCACCCAGGCTGGAGTGCTGTGGCCGGATCTCAGCTCGCTGCAAGCTCCGCCTCCTGGGTTCACGCCATTCTCCTGCCTCAGCCTCCCGGGTAGCTGGGACTACAGGCGCCGCCACCTCGCCCGGCTAGTTTTTTGTAGTTTTTAGTAGAGACGGGGTTTCACCGTGTTAGCCAGGATGGTCTTGATCTCCTGACCTCGTGATCCACCCGTCTCGGCCTCCCAAAGTGCTGGGATTACAGGCTTGAGCCACCGCGCCCGGCAGCATACTCTTTCTGAGCAAATAACTAGTGCAAAGTACAGTACCTGGAAGTATCAGTATTAATCAGTAATGCCAATAATGCGTAAGAATTGTTAATGAGTAAATAAAAGCTGATTATACTATATTTCTTTCTTAGAATCTCTCATATCAAGGATCAAAATCCACTTCCAAGCAGTGGGTAAAAGGGTGACAGTTATCTTCTGAAGATGCAGATGCTTTAACAGTAGGGGGAAAGTATTATCCCATATGCTTCTTATAAAGGGCCAAAATGTAAAAACACATATACAGAACTTAACCCCTAACTAGAAATTATAATTAATTATAAAAATCACACAATACATCCACACTAAAGGCTGAGAAGAATAATTCTGAAGGTTTTAACGACCACTCTCTTATTCTGCGACTTTTTTTTGTATTTTGAGTGGAGACGGGGTTTCACCATGTTGGCTAGGCTGCTTTCGAACTCCTCACCTCAGGTAATCCACTCACCTTAGCCTCGCAAAGTGAGCCACTGATTACAGGCGTGAGCCACTGTGCCTGGCTTTCTGAGACTCTTAAATTCATTGAAGATCAGTCTTTATTTAATAGCTATGCTTATTCTACACTTAAGCAGGGACACTGCTTTGATCCTCTTCATACTAGGGAATATCGCTTCACTTTCTTCTTCCACAGTGATTTGGATTCTTATATTAGTAAGACTTATAAAATGGAGACGTCTTATAAAATGGAGATATCTTGGAGTTTTCCCATTTTCTCTGACAAAAAAGATTTGAGTACCAGGCACTGGAGACACAAGACAAACACGGTCTCTAACCTTGCCATCTTTCAACAAGAAACACTCCCCCTGCCCCACCCCAGGGGAATGTAGTAGTGTAATGGTAAAAATATAAAGAGAATTATACGGACTTCACCGAACTGACATGAGGTTTAAATGCGATATGGCAGACAAAGCATATAACGGTAGAAAAAGGGAACACTTAAATGTTTAATTCCCATCGCCTTTCCCAGTGTGAGCGCTCAGGAGCTAAATTACTGTTAAACACTGGTTATCTCATGCTATATAAATCGAAGATACAATATTATAAGTAAAAAACAAAATAATAACAAAAATTTTTACTACTTATCCTCTCTAGACTCTTATTAGAATATCCTTAGGCAGTTAATTCCAGATACTCACAGCCTCTGATCTCTGAGACTAAGCATTCGCTTCATGGTCGCATACTTCCTTGTTTTCTTTTGCTTCCCCTTGAAACAGAAATTTTAGAATTAAAAGAGTTGGAAACATATGGCATCTTTTAAAGTCTCTTCTTTTCTCTTGGCCATTGCCTTCCCTTCTTGTCCTCAAATACCCAGACCCTCTTCCCCACTCTGTAAAGCATAACAGGCACCGCTCGGAGAAGTTTAAGAGCTAAGACCAGAATGAAAATATGCAAGGACAATGTGTCAGAAATTTGGCCACAGTCTGACTCCCTCCTTCTCCACCAGTGCGGCCTGATAACGTCCCTTCTTGGACCCTCTTCTCTCACCATGGTCACGCCACACTCCAGGTTCTTCCGTAATCACCAACGGCGCAGTACTTCTACGTCATTCACATACTGCTTCCGGCAAAGGATAGCCCGGAAGCGGAAGCTCCTTGGGGAAACGGCAAACCACCGAGCGGGTTCCCAGGCCGGGTAGTAACCAACTCTGAGGTCTCTTGGTGGGAGGGTGGAGAGCCCGTCTTCTGCTGAGTGCTGCCGCCCCCTCCCAGGAGAGCAGAGCTGGAACTTCGTCGCGCTGCAACCCCTGGCTCGGGTAAGGTTTCTCTGCAGCCCTAGGCAGAGCCCGGAAGACCTGCCTTCACCAGAGCTCGAGAGAGAGGGAGGGAGGACAAGGGTAGCTGGGTCAGACTCCTGGTTTGCCCAGTAGTTTGGGGGAACACATTCTCCTCACCCTGCGGCGTTGGGGCATCCGGTGTCTACGGTCCAACCCTGAGGCTGTGGTTCCTACTTGGTTTTCCTAGCCGATATGGTGCTTTGTGCAGCTAGGTGGATGATACTCCTCGAGTATATACCGTGTACTCGTCTCGGTGAAAAGAGAAATGAAGCAGTGTTTGAGGGCTTAGACTTATCGCTAGAGAATTGGGGCATAAGCTTGCATATGTTACTGCTTACCCAAGCCAGGAAAATGGTGAGAAACAATGGACATTTATTGTGAAACCTTGGTGTGTCATCCTTAAGTAAAAAGGGAGAATTTGTGAGAACAAGGAGGGAAAAGTAGCTTTTTTTCTTTGAGTACCTGCTGTGTATTCCAGTGGTTGTTAACCTTTTGGAGGTAACTTATTTCTTGAAAGTTTGTGGAAAGCCAGGAACAATTCTTTAAAAAAATGGGCACACATACAGTTTGTAATACACTTTTTATGAGATTGGTGGACTCTGAAGCCCATCCGTGGACCCTTTGGATGTCTGTAAACTTTAGATTAAAACCGTCATCCTGTATACTGTACTTGGCACTTTATTCATATTACCTTCTTTGACCATCTCAATAACATAAATACTCTCGTTTTACATATGGGGAAACAGCCACAGACTTTGTTCAGGGGTCTGAGTCTCTTGATTCCAAAGTCTGTACCTTTATTTATTTATTTATTTTTCACACTTTGTCTTCCATTCTCCAGCTACTGAGCAAGCTGGAAATGGAATGGGTACCTCTGTCATACTTTTCTTATTGCATGATGCTGTCCTAGAATTGGAAGTGAAAAATGTTATCAGGTTTTTTTAAAAAAAGGTGACCGTTGTATAGCCCTTATGATGAAACACGGTTTATTGTTTAATACGAACTTTGGAGTCTGACTGATGGAGTTAAAATCCTTGCTCTGCCTCATAACTTGCCATGACATTGGATGAGTCAATCTATCTGCATCTCAGTTTCTTTATCTGTAAAATGGAGATAATCATAATAGCACTCTTCTACTGGGATGTTTTCAGGACTTATATTTATTCATAGTTAACATGCGAGGTCCCTAGAAGAGTGTAAACCAGACTATCCAGAGTGTTTTCTGTTGTTACCATTGTGTGTCTTCCAACTTGAGAATATGTGGCAGGGTTGGAAGTTTATGCCAATTTAATTTAATTTAATTTAATTTAATTTAATTTAATTTAATTTAATTTTTGAGATGGGAGTCTTCCTCTGCTGCCCAGGTTGGAGTGCGGTGGCGCAATCTTGGCTCACAGCAACCTCTACCTCCCAGGTTCAAGCAATTCTCCTGCCTCAGCCTCCCAAATAGCCGGGACTGCAGGCATGTGTGAGCCACTACACCTTGCTAATTTTTGTATTTTTAGTAGAGATAGGGTTTCACCATGTTGGCCAGGCTGGTTTCAAACTCCTGACCTCTGGTGATCCACCCACCTGGGCCTCCCAAAGTGCTGGGATTACAGACGTGAGCCACCGTGCCCAGCCCCAATTTTTTTGTTTTTTTTTTTTTTTTTGAGACGGAGTTTCGCTCTTGTTGCCCAGGCTAGAGTGCAATGGCGTGATCTCGGCTCACCGCAACCTCCGCCTTCCGGGTTTAAGCGATTCTCCTGCCTCAGCCTCCCGAGTAGTTGGGATTACAGACGTGTGCCAACACACCCAGCTTAATTTGTATTTTTAGTAGAGACAGGGTTTCTCCATGTTGGTCAGGCTGGTCTCAAACTCCCGACCTCAGGTGATCACCCACCTTGGCCTCCCAAAGTGCTGAGATTACAGGCGTGAGCCACCGCACCTGGCACCAGCCCCATTTTATTTTAACATAGTTGCACTGGAACTTGAATGTGTTCATAAACCTCAAAAACCTTATTAAGTTTTCAGGTCCTGGGACACTCAATCGTATGGTGATTTCTTCTCTTGGTTTTTCTGCTTCGCCTTTCTCTTTCAGGCACACATTCATTTAGATAGCTTGATAGTTTACATATCTGTGGGCTCTGAATTTTTGATGTAGAATTAGTAGCTACAGATACTGTACGTGCCTTCTGCTTTACCCCATTTGTCGTTACTACAAGTTCCTAATCTTTCCAGAGCAGGTTGTCTCTGTCAAGCTGTCATTCATGTGTAGAGCTAATAGCAACCAGTTTTTTGATGTATCTCTTGGTGATTAGACAATAAGCTTTTTATTGTCTAAAAGCTAAAATAACATGGTCAGTTATTCTTAAACATTTGACTGATTAGTATTATATATAGGTTCTGAGGGAAAATTACATATCATTAAATAGTAATTTGCATTTAAATGTAGGCACTGACAGAAAAACAGTCTTCTGGTAATGTGTACTTTGAATTTTGGAATCCATGAACAATAACAACTTAAAAAAAGGCCATTTGTAATTTCTATTGTAACCTCTATTGAGAGTGTTCTGATTTCCTTGATTGTTAATACCTAACAGGGAGCTAAATTAGTGTAGGAACACCATGGGGGATAAGAACATGCTAAGAAAAATTTGTTTTTGTTGCATTGTAATTTTATTGCAATCTGAGGTTCTTATAGGCTGAAATGAAAGTGGTCAGATACTCTACAGCATTCTTTGATGGGGATGGAAAGTGGGGGATGGGAAGCCAGGAGGTGGTGTTGATTTGTGATGGATGGGAGCAGAAAGTAATTGCTTTTGGGCACATACTTGTGAGGAAAAGAAATGATTTTAGTCCTTCTCAGCAGTCAAGAGGGTTGTTTTGCATTTTTCTGCAGTCTTGAAGAGAAAAAATTGCCCAAGGCATTGGACACACAGTTTGAACACATAATTGGGCTTGGACTTCATTCCATTCACTAATTGGTCTAACTTACTAATTTAAGTTGGTATCAAATTTCTTTATAAAATTATTCTGGATAATGAAAGACTCCCTAAAGAACATCTTGTATTTCAGTGTTAGAAAGTTATAAGTAGATTCACTTTTTTTGTCCATTTTCAAGCTATAGTTTTTACATTTATTTTTCTGACTTACATGATAGGACTTTTTTTCTCCCAACAAACATTAGTCGCTGTTAATTATTTTTCAGTTAACTTGCCGGCCTTTAAATGTGGTAGCATGGCATACAGCATGTTCTGCTTCTGAGGTCTTGATATTGAATTGGTTTTATAAGAATACCTCAGAGGTAGATTACTGCCGCTTGCTCATTCATTCAGAAAGCATTTATTGAGGGCCCATTCTGTCCTGGGCAATCTCACCACAGTCCTGTGTTAGAGAGAGACTTGTAAACAGATAAAGTGTGATTGGTGACTGAATAGAGATGTGGGAGTTGAAATATTTTAGAGGAATTACTCTACCTGTTCATCTTTCTGGAAGTGGTCCAGGTCAGAGTACTGTTGTGTAATATTTATTTACTACTATCAACATATTAGTACCATGTAATAGATCAGATTTTATGACCTTAATGGACTCTAGTGTATCGTTTTACCTTTTATTTATTATTTATTAGGTCTTGCTATGTTGC
Organism: Rhinopithecus roxellana; assembly: GCF_007565055.1. Taxonomy (NCBI): domain Eukaryota; kingdom Metazoa; phylum Chordata; class Mammalia; order Primates; family Cercopithecidae; genus Rhinopithecus; species Rhinopithecus roxellana. Next base: position 132,827,749 of record NC_044553.1, on the reverse strand, counting down.
CCAGGCTGATCTTGAACTCCTGGTCTCAAGCCATCTTCCCACCTCAGCTTCCTGAGTAGCTGGGACAAGAGACATGAGCCACTGTGCCTTACCATTTTACCTTTTAAATGACTTTAGCTATTAACTAACTAGAGTTTAAATTTCAGTTATTTTTATTTGGTTTCTTTTTCTTTGAAGGGTTCTGAATGCTTAGCCTTCACTAGTGTTCTTTCATATAGTAGTTTTCAAACTTTTGAGGTTGTTTAACCTTATTGCAGTTTGTGTATGTGTATGTGTGTGTACACACATGCATGCCGGAGCCATTGATATGGTGTTACAGCACCATAATGATGTTTTACTGGTGGCTCTTTTGAAAACTGTTCTACAAGATAGGGTTTATAAAGATGGGTATTCACTTAGCTTTTAGAAACTAAGTAGTCATGGTAGATACATGTTTTGTCATTTAGTCTCATTGAACGGTTCCATATGATTTTATGAGTTTTTGTTACCTTGAATAGTTGAGCAATTTACATAATGTTTTTCAGAGCAAAGGCATTTATTTCGGTGCCGCTTGTTACTGTTGAGATGCTAATAGTTAACATCTGTTAATTGATTTTCTGTATATTGTACTTTTTGGCCAGAGATTAGATAATCTATTAATATACAACGTATTTTCTGTAATGTCCCCTTGCTTTTATCCAGAGACCCGGAGCATGTTATTTTAACCCCTCTCTTGTCCAGTTTGGGAAGTTCAAATTCAAGGTACTCCCGGTATATATGCTAAACTTATTAGGAACAGAAAACAGTTAAAACTTCCCAAGTGTGATCTAGTTTTTCATGTCTTGGTAAAGAAGAAATCTGTTTGCACAGTAAAGAAACCGTGCAAATAGTTCATAGAAAGGGGTTAAAAAAGATACTTAAAAAGTTTTAGGCCAGCATTACCTGAATTGGGGCAATGATTAGGGAGACATGATTAGAATCCTAAGGGAGAGTGAGAATGTAAAGGGGAGCACTATATGTAATTAAATTTTTTTAAATTGTGGAATAATTTTAAATTTATAAAAATGTTGCAAAGATAGTACAGAGTATTCCTGTATACCTTTCACCCAGCTTCTCCTTATGTTAACTTCTTACATAACCATGGCACATACTGTCACATTTAAGAAATTAACATTGGTACAATACTATTACTAAACTATATAGACTTTATTTGGGTTTCACAAGTTTCTCCACTAATTTCCTTTTTCTGTCCCCAAACTGAATCCAGAATACCACATTCCAGTTAGATCATGTGTAATTTCTTTTTTTTTGAGATGGAGTCCCACTCTGTCGCCCAGGCTGGAGTGCAGTGGCGCGACCTCGGCTCACTGCAAGCTCCGCCTCCCAGGTTCACACAATTCTCCTGCCTCAGCCTCCCAAGTAGCTACGACTACAGGCACCTGCCACCACACCCGGCTAATTTTTTGTATTTTTAGTAGAGATGGGATTTCACCCTGTTGGCCAGGTTGGTCTCGATCTCCTGACCTCGTGATCCACCTACCTCAGCCTCCCAATGTGCTGGAATTACAGGCGTGAGCCGCTGCACCTGTCCTCTTTTTTTTTTTTTTTTTTTTAAATGGAGTTTTGCTCTTGTCACCCAGGCTGGAGAGCAGTGGTGCCATTTTGGCTCACTGCCACTTCTGCCTCCTAGGTTCAAATGATTCTCCTGCCTCAGCCTCCCGAGTAGCTGGGATTACAGGTGCCCGCTACCACGCCTGGCTAAATTTTGTATTTTTAATAGAGATGGGATTTCACCATGTTGGCCAGGCTGGTGTCGAAATCCTGACCTCAGGTGATCTGCCCGCCTCGGCCTCCCAAAGTTCTGGGATTACAGGTGTGAGCCACTGTGCCCCATCAGATCGTGTGTAATTTTGATAAATAAGTTGGTATTTCCAGTGAGTGCTTTTTCTATGCTATGTATGTGGTCCAAGAATCCCCTCTGACCAGAGTCATTGACCCTGAGAATAAGTAATACTTCATAGGTAGTGTTTTGTATTCCTTGACCCCCAGCGCATTGTTAACTCTATGGAAGAGTTGACTTTGCTTCCAGGAGCGTAATGTGAACTTTCCTGAGACACTAAGAGCTGATCTTGATTAAGGTATCCATCCATACACTCCATGCTCACCTCATAGATTTTACTACATGGAAGTATAACTACGTAATTATTTACTTGTCTGTCTTCTTTACTAAGCTTTTACGTTTCTAAGGGGTTGAGGATATTTTACTCATTCTGGAATCCTTAGGGTCCAACATATTGCTTGGCATGTAGTCGCTTCTTAATATGCATTTGAAGAAATTAATAGACCTTTCTTTGGTAAAATTGATTATTAGGTCAACAGAAATTTTGTTTTGAATAGGTAAGTGTTGAGTTTCTCCTTCAAATCAAGCTATCTTAGGGTACCATTTCTGTGGCTAGTTGAGTTTTTCTTCTTGGAATCTTAACTGTAAAATGCTCATTTAAACAACATTGTTTTTCCTTTCAATTATATAAATAATTTATTTTCCTTAAAAATAAGCACAGAATTGAAAGTAGTGGATGGTAGTAGAGGCAGAGTTAGCTTTTAAGTATACATGTGACCATTCCAGTTCCACCCGACTGGGCTGCAGATCTGGCTGTGTGCCTGCCCCTTCAGGCACAGTTAATGGAATAATAGCTTCCTAGACTTATTGAGGGAGACAGCTTGTCAGATTCAGAGAATTACTTTTAAAATCTTCCTGTTATAGCCAAGATTCTGTGGTCCAAGGTCACCTAAGCATAAAAGCTGCCATGAGATGGGAACATGGGAGCCTGTCCTCTGTGGCTCAGGCATAGTAGGAGTCGGTTTTGTATATAGAAAACACATCAGGATAGGACGGAATAGGAAACTGAAGCTAGTATTTTCCAGATTTAGGGTTAAGAATGGGACAGTGACATAGATGAGCCAGTTTTCTCTCTTGTTTTTCTCCCCATGAGGATACAAAATGAGCAATGATAAATTCTCACTTCTTGTTTTCCCTGTTACACTCACATTAGCTTTGAATCCCTTTTTCCTGCTTTCTCTAAACTGTGCTGAGAATGAATGGCAAACAACTCCAGGAATAGCTGAATCTAAGCTATGCCTTTGTATATACTATACAAAAGGAAATAGGAGTCTGAAGAACTCTGGCTTATTTTAGAGAGAATGGTGCAATAGAGAGAATCCAAATTGATTTAAGAAATGCAGAATTACTTTTATCTTGGTTAGCTTAACCTTTATAAGCCAAAATTTTAATTTAACCAGTGAGTGATTTATAGGACAACTTTTTCTAGTCTCATCACAGGTTAGAGTGACTCAGTAAGGTGGGAATGATCTCATAAAAGACTCTCTTTAAAGCCAGAAGGGTAACTAGTTTATTGCCCCTGGCTTAACCTCAAGGTGCATGTTCTGGGTTGTGGAATTTAGTTGTTGTTTTAAGAACCAGTATCAGGGGTGCAGAGGTCTTACGTGGATTTGGAGAGAAGTGAGGGACTAAAACCTTGGCTAAATTTAAGCATTCCATTTACTAGATTGAAGAGAGGAAAAATCTGTTAAAATATTAAAATCTTTCCAAATTCAGAAATAGACTATAACTGGGGCTGGGTGTGGTTGCTCACGCCTGTAATCCCAGCACTTAGGGAGGCTGAGGTGGGCAGATCACCTGAGGTCGGGAGTTCGAGACCAGCCTGACAGGCATGGAGAACCCCCATCTCTACTAAAAATACAAAATTAGCCAGGCATGGTGGCGCATGCCTGTAATCCCAACTACTCGGGAGGCTGAGGCAGGAGAATCGCTTGAACCTGGGAGGTGGAGGTTGCAGTGAGCCAAGATCGTGCCATTGCACTTCAGCCTGGGCAATAAGAGCCAAACTCCATCTCAAAAAAAAAAAAGGAAATAGATTATAGCTTAAATAGTGCATGGTAATGTGTGGCATTGAATTTGAAAGAAACAAAGGGAATAAAACTTGATAACTATGAGATAAATGGAATGCAGGAGTTTTAAAACGTCTTGTTAAAAAAATTTGACGAGAGAATTTTATCTTGTGAAACTTTTAGATAAACCTCTAGAAAAAAACCAGGAGAAAATCTTTGTGACCTTGAGCTAGGCAGAGTTTTAAAAAATAGAACACAAAAACCACAAACTATGAACAAAAAATTTATGTTGGCTTTCATCAAAGTTAGAAACTTTTACTCTTTAAAAAGTGTATTTTCTGTTAAGAAAATGAAGAGGCAAACCACAGAAAATATTTGCAAAATGTTTATCTAATAAAGGACTTGTATTTATGTGAAAGGAAAATAAGTCTTGGGGCCCCAGAATCACTAAGCTAAAGGGAAAAGTGAAGCTGGGAGCTGCTTAGGGCAAATCTGCCTCCCATTCTATTGAAAGTTGTCCCTCTGCTCGCGGAGATAGATGCATATCTGATTACCTCCTTTGGAAGGGCTAATCAGAAACTCAAAATAATGTAATCATTTTTCTCACCTGGAAGGCCCCCTCCCTACTTCAAGTTGTTCTGCCTTTCTGGACTGAGCCAATAAACATCTTGATTGATGTCTCATGTCTCCCTGAAATGTATAAAAGCAAGCTGTGCCCCGACCACCTTGGGCACATGTCGTCAGGACCTCATGATGCCGTGTCTTAGGTGCGCATCTTCAACCTTGGCAAAATAAACTTTCTAAATTAACTGAGACCTGTCTAAGATATTCGGGGTTCGCATTTAGAATGCATGAAGAACTCTTACAACTCAATAGTAAGAAGACAAACAGCTCGATTTTTTAAAAAGACAGAAGATTTGAGTAGATACTTCAAAGAAACTAATACAAATAACCAATAAACACGTGAAAAAAATACTCAATATTGTTAGTTCTTAGGGAAATGCAAATTAAAACCACAATGAAATATCACTTCACACCTGTTAGAATGGGTGAAATTAAAAGACAGTACCAAGTGTTGGTGGATGTAGAGCAACCCGCCTCTTGTGCATTGCTGGTGGAAATGCAAAGTGGTCCAGCCGCTTTGGTAAACAGTTTGGCAGTTTCTTGTAAGTTAAATATATACTTACCATATGACCCAGCAGTCCCATTCTTAGATGTTTACCCAAGAGAAATGAAAGCATGTGTCTACAGATTTGTAGCTTAATGTTCATAGCAGCTTTATCCACGATACCACCAAACTGGATATAACCCAAATGTCCTTCATCTGGTGAATAGATAAACAAATTGCTGTATGTCCATTTAATGGAGTACTACTCTGCAGGAAAAAGGAGTGAACTACTGAAACATGTAACAGCATGTATGAATCTAAGAACCTATGCTAAGTGAAAAAATGCTACACACGACGGACTGCATTTTGCATGTGATGCAGATGGTATAAGGTATTCTGTAAAAGGCAAAACTACAGTGATAGCATATCAGTGGTTGTGCAGGGGCTTGTGGGAGGAGGACTGACTGCAAAGGAGCTTAAGGCAACTTTTGGGGATGATGAAGTGTTTTGTATCATGACTACGCTTTATATAATAACCTTACACAGTTGTCAAAAGTAATTGTACATTTCAAATTGATGTTTATTTATACCTCAGTAAAACTGATTTTTAAAAACTTAGGAGATTTTTTGGCCAGTGATTTATACAGGATAGGTGGGGGTCCCTAATCCCTGGACCACAGACCTTCAGCAGTCCATGGCCTGTTAGGAACAGGACTGCAGGAGGTGATAGCGGGTGAGCAAGCAAAGCTTCATCTGTATTTACAGCGCCTCCCCATCCCTTGCGTTACCACCTGAGCTCCACCTCCTGTCAGATCAGCAGCGGCATTAGATTCTCATAGGAGCACGAACCTTATTGTGAACTGTGGGTGTGAGGGGTCTAGGTTGTGTGCTCCTTATGAGAATGTAATGTCTGATGATCTGAGGTGGAACAATTTCATCCTGATATCACCCTCCCACCTGCTGTCCATGCAAAAATTGTGTGCCACGAAACTGGTTCCTGGTATCAAAAAGGTTGCGGACTGCTGAGATTGACAGTGGATTCAGATTAGTTTAGATCTGAATTTGTTATAGGCATTAAAATGATTTTGAAATAATAATTAGTATTACTGAATTGAGTTGCAAAGAGTTTACTAATTATCAGTGTCAGGTCAAGTTTAGTTTAATATTCTCTTATTAATGAGATAGAAATAAGACATAAATGTATTGAGGAAGTTACTAGATCAGAAAATGAGTGTCCTAAATAATTCAGGAAGAAAACTTGGGGACTGATTTTGAGTCCCCCCTTTGGCAGAAATCTTTACTGGATTGTTTATGACCAATTTCTAGAAATAATCACTTTCTTTTGCCTCTGATAAACTACTTTTACAATTTTTCTCCTTCTGTCCTCTTTTTACTTCTCATTTGTTGGCTCCTCTTTTTTTTTTTTTTTTTTTTTTGCAAGGTTGATCCCCTCAGGGTTCTATGATTAGTTTTTTGTTTGTTTGTTGGTTGGTTGGTCTCTGCTTTTTATGGTGGTCTTTGCCATTTTCCATGTCTTCAGGATATTGGCATCTCTCTAGCTTCATGTGCTTATTTCTATGTACCTTTTGAATATATTCACCTGGATATCCTGTAGATACTCCAAACTTAACATGTTTAATTCTCTACTCATTATCTTTTGATATGGTTTCGCTGTGTCCCTACCCAAATCTCACCTTGAATTTTAGCTCCCATAATTCCCATTGTTGTGGGAGGGACCTGGTGGGAGATAATTGAATCATGGGGTAGTTTCCCGCATACTGTTCTGGCGGTAGTGAGTAAGTCTCACAATATCTGATGATCTTATAAGGAGTTTCCCCTTTCGCTTGGCTCTCATCCTCTCTTGCCTGCTGCCATGTAAGACATGCCTTTTGCCTTCTGACATGATTGTGAGGCCTCCCAGCCATGTGGAACTATGAGTCCATTCAACCTTTTTTCTTTTTCTTTCTTTCTTTTTTTTTTTTTTTTTTTTTGAGACGGAGTCTCGCTCTGTCACCCAGGCTGGAGTGCAGTGGCCAGATCTCAGCTCACTGCAAGCTCCGCCTCCCGGGTTTACGCCATTCTCCTGCCTCAGCCTCCCGAGTAGCTGGGACTACAGGCGCCGCCACCTCGCCCGGCTAGTTTTTTGTATATTTAGTAGAGACGGGGTTTCACCGTGTTAGCCAGGATGGTCTCGATCTCCTGACCTCGTGATCCGCCCGTCTCGGCCTCCCAAAGTGCTGGGATTACAGGCTTGAGCCACCGCACCCGGCCTCTTTTTTTTTTTTTTGAGATAGAGTCTCGCTCTGTCGCCCAGGCTGGAGTGCAGTGGCGCGATCTCGGCTCACTGCAAACTCCGTCTCTCGGGTTTATGCCATTCTCCTGCCTCAGCCTCCCGAGTAGCTGGGACTACAGGCGCCCACCACCTTGCCCGGCTAGTTTTTTGTATTTTTTTAGTAGAGACGGGATTTCACCGTGTTCGCCAGGATGGTCTCAATCTCCTGACCTCGTGATCCGCCCGTCTCGGCCTCCCAAAATGCTGGGATTACAGGCTTGAGCCACTGCACCCGGCCTCAACCTTTTTTTCTTTATAAATTACCCAGTCTCTAGTATGTCTTTATCAGCAGTGTGAAAATGGACTAATACAGTAAATTGGTACTGGAAGTGAGGTGGTGCTGTAAAGATACCTGAAAATGTGGAAGCAACTTTTGAACTGGGTAATAGGCAGAGGTTAGAACAGTTTGGAGGGCTCAGAGGAAGACAGGAAAATAAGGGAAAGTTTGAATCTTCCTGGAGAATTGTTGAATGACTTTGAACAAAATGGTGATAATGATATGGACAATGAAATCCAGGCTGAGGTGGTCTCAGATGGAGATGAGCAACTTGTTGGGGACTGGAGCAAAGGTCACTCTTATTATGCTTTAGCAAAGAGACTGGAAGCATTTTGTTCCTGCCTAGAAATCTGGAACTTTGAACTTGAGAGAAATGATCTGAAATTGGAACTTACGTTTAAAAGGGAAGCAGAGCATAAAGGTTTGGAAAATTTGCAGCCTGACAGTGGCAATAGAAAAGAAAAACCAATTTTTTGAGGAGAAATTCAAGCTGGCTACAGAAATTTGCATAAGTAAAGAGGAGCCAGATCACCAAGACAATGGGGAAAATGTCACCAGGGCATGTCAGAGGTTTTCACAGCAGCCACTCCCATCACAGACCTGGAGGCCCAGGAGGAGAAAATGGTTTCGAAGGCTGGGCCCAGGTCCCCCCTGCTGTGTGCAGTGTAGGGGACTTGGTGCCCCGTGCCCCAGTTGCTCCAGCTGTGGCTAAAAGGAGCCAAGATACAGCTTGGGCCGTCACTTCAGAAGGTGCAAGCCCTAAGCCTTGGCAGCTTACGCATGATGCTGAGCCTGTGGGTGCACAGAAGTCAAGAATTGAGGTTTGAAAACCTCCCCTGGATTTCAGAGGATGTATGGAAACTCCTGAATGTTCGGGCAGAAGTCAGCTACAGGGCAGGACCCTCATGGAGAACCTCTGCTAGGGCAATGTGGGAGGGAAATGTGGGATTAAAGCTCCCACACAAAGTCCCTGCGGCACTGTCTAGTGGAGCTGTAAGAAGAGGGCCACTGTCTTCCAGACCCCAGAGTAGTAGATTCACCGACAGCTTGCACCATGTGCCTGGAAAAACCTCAGACACTCAATGCTAGCCCACGAAAGCAGCTGCGGAGGAGGCTGTACCCTGCAAAGCCACAGGGGTGGAGCTGCCTCAGACCATGGGAACCACCTCTTGCATCAGCGTGACCTGGATGTGAGGCATGGAGTCAAAGGAGATCATTTTGGAGCTTTGAGATTTGACTGCCCTGCATGATTTTGGACTTGCATAGGCCCTGTAGCCCCTTTGTTTTGGCCAGTTTCTCCCATTTGGAACAGGTATATTTACCCATTGCCTGTAGTCCCATTGTATCTAGAAAGTAACTAACTTGATTTTGATTTTACAGGGTCATAGGTGGAAGGGACTTGCCTTGTCTCAGATGAGACTGTGGATTGTGAACTTTGAGTTAATACTGAAATGAGTTAAGACTTTGGAGGACTGTTGGGAAGGCATGATTGGTTTTGAAATGTGAGGACATGAGATTTGGGAGGGGCCGGGGTGGGATGATATGGTTTGGCTGTGTCCCCATCCAAATCTCGTCTTGAATTATAGATCCCATAATTCTCATGTGTTATAGGAGGGATCCAGTGGGAGATAATTGAATCACAGAGACAGTTTTGCCTGTACTGTTCTTGTGGTAGTGAATAAGTCTCACAAGATCTGATGATTTTATAAAGGGTTTCTCTTTTCGCTTGGCTCTCATTCTCTCTTGCCTGCCGCCATGTAAGACATGACTTTCACCTTCCACCGTGATTGTGAGGCTTCCCCAGCCACATGGAACTGTGGGTCCATTAAACCTCTTTTTCTCTATAAATTACCCCGTCTCTGGTATGTCTTTATCAGCAGCATGAAAATGGACTAATACATCTTTTCTTTCATGTTTGCTTTGCCTCCTTAATTCTCCTTCATTTATCCAGGCTCCCAACAATAGAAAATTTGCCTTTGTCCTTGGCTTCTTCCTCTCCTTTATCCATTTGACCTCACAGGTCATTGATCCTGTTGCTTCTGAGAGCATAAAGCAGGAGAGCAACCCATCCAGGGTTGGTTCCCAGCTTGCACCCTAGGCCCTGGCCACCCTCAACCAATGTGACTAATGAGAGTCTACGTTGGACCCTGTCTGTATTGTGGCCAGTGTGTAGCTACTCCATTGAACCAGTAGCCCCTTATCTTGTATTCATTAGTGGGCCTGTCCCCCTTTTACATTGTCCCCAGAGTTTCTTCATTTAAAATGTGTGATCCTTTTTCTCTCTTGGTTAAAAAACATCTTTTGTTTTTTGTTGCTTAAAGTTTAAAATGAAGTCATATTCCTTTTTTTTTTTTTCTGAGAGGGACCCTTGCTCTGTTGCCCAGGCTGGAGTGCAGTGGCGCAATCTCGGCTCACTGCAACCTCCGCTTCCTGGTTTCAACCAATTCTCCTGCCTTAGCCTCCCTAGTAGCTGGGAATACAGGTGCCCGCCACCACACCTGGCTAATTTTTTTGTATTTTTAGTCGAGACGGGGTTTCACCGTGTTAGCTAGGATGGTCTTGATTTCCTGAGCTTGTGATCTGCCCTCCTCGGCCTCCCAAAGTGCTGGAATTACAGGTGTGAGCCACCACACCCGGCTAAAATTTCAAATTAAATATTTCTGAGCTTAATTCTTCCTATCCCAAGAATAATATCTTTTTTCCCCCCTTCTGGAAGTTCTTTTTGATACATCAGTATTCCCAGTTAAGAGTAAAGAAAGAGTGTAAGCTCTGGAATCCCATTGCTTGACTCCTTCAGTTATAAACTGCTTGCTATAGGCAAGTTATTTTAGCTTCCTGTGCCTCTGTTTCCTAATCTATAAAATATGGATAAAGTATGCTTTCCTCATATGGTTGATGTGAGGGTTAAATGAGATAATATAGATGAAGCACTTCAGTGCCTGGCACATAGTAAGTTCTCAATAAAGGTTGATTCTTATCATCATCCTTGAGGGAACACTGGAAAATCCATTATTTTGGATTGTTTCTATGGTTATTTCCACATGGAATCTCTCTGGAAAACCAGTGAGTCCTTCAGGTAGATTCAAGCCATCTTCCTCACTTACTGTGGGTTGGGCTGTTGTGGCCTGGCACAAACCACCCTCGTAACCTGGCAACCCAGCAGCCTGGTCTCTGCATAGAACCTTGTCCCCCAAGGCACTCCATGTCACCTGGGTGTAAAGTTTCAGTCTCAACCAATTCTCCTTGTCCTTATTCTCCAAGTCTTGTTCTCCAAGAGCAGCTGGATTCCTTACTTTTCTCGGTGCATCTCCATTTTACATATGAGGCAACTGAAGAGAAGTTTAAGTACAACAAGTCCTCACTTGATGTTGATAGGTTCTTGGAAACTTCTACTTCAAACAAAATGATGTATATTGAAATCAGTTTTACCATAGGCTAATTGATATAAACAAGAATTAAGTTCCTATGGCATATTTCTGGTCACAAAAATATCACCAAACTATTTTAAATAAAGACCAGAACATAATATACATATTGAAATAAATGAGAGCAGTATGTATAACAAAGATTGATAAAATCAGGTTAGATAATTGTAACATTTACCCAATTATTCCAGTCCACGGTTGAGGGTGGCCAGGGCTTAGGGTGCAAGTTGGGAACCAACGCTGGATGGGACGCCATTCTGTTGCAGGGCTCTGGCTCTCTCGCTCATGCTCTGTCTCTCTCTCTCTCTCTTGCTTATATTCTCTCTCACTCTCTCTCACATACACAAACACACACACACACACACCCCTCACCCTCACTTAGACTGGGACACTTTAGACATGCCAGTTAACTTTGAAGTGCACATCTTTGGGATGTGGGAGGAAATCCAAGTATCCAGAGAAAACCCACACAGAGAATGTGTGAACTCCACACATTGGTGCCTGCCAGGAATCAATTTTTTTACTCCTCAAAATTATAAGAAAACAGTGTTGAATGAAACTGATGTTGTTTGAGGACCTGCTGTAACTTGTCTAAGATCATTCAGTAGTAAGATTCATGCTCTTAACCACTACATGGTAGTCATCCTAGTTTAGCCCCAGGTGGTCTTTCTAAACACTTTGCTTTCTTGGAGACAGGGTCTTGCTCTTCACCCGGGCGGAAGTGTAGTGGAGCAATCAGGGCTCACTGCAGCCTCAGCCTCCTGGGCTCAAATGATCCTCCCACCTCAGCCTCCTGAGTAGCTGGGACCATAGGTGCATACCACTACACCCAGCTTTTTTTTTTTTTTAGAGATGGGATCTCACTATGTTACCCAGATTGGTCTTGAACTCCTGGGCGCAAGCCATCCTCCCACCTCAGCCTCCAAAGTGCTGGGATTACAGGTATGAACCACCATGCCCAGCCTGCTTACTCATCCTTAAGTATTCAGCTCTGTTGTCTCTGCTTTTCCACTTGCACATACAGTTACCTCTCCTTCCTCTGCCCTCCATACTTTGCTTATTCCTCTTTTATGGCACTTGCAACATTGCATTGTCCTTCTTCCTTGGTGAACCAAGTTCATTGAGGTTAAGAAAGCACCCTGTCTTATTTATCCTTGTGACTTTAGCTTTTAGCACACAGCCCAACATACAGCAAATGCTCAAGAAATGTGAAATGAATGAAGAATGAACGATGCAGAGGAACCTGTAGATGTTGGTAGTCTGTGAATTATAGAGTCAATTAGATGTAACCCCATTTCATGCCTCCCAGATTTGGGGCATCAGGGCATGCAAGAATGTTCTAGAAGCCAGACGATAAATGACACATGTTCCTGCAGCAAATGATTTTAGGCAAAGACAAAATAGATATAGATATCTAGGATGGGGAAACATAGCAGAAAAATATCATTTAAAATGTGAGTATATGGGATGAGTGGTAATGCACAGTAGATCAGAAGTTGAGTAAGGGTTTTGGCTCAATTACCTCTAGTGGTAAAGGACATGTTAACTCCTTGGTGCTGGGAGCAGAGCCCCAAGCAGCCTTTCTGCTTCAAGTTCAGAGTATCTATTAATATATTCAACATATCCATGTTTTATCTTTAGAAATTCATGCAAATATTGCATTCTATTTTATTTATGAGTTTGATTTAGCGTGAACTTTTTTTTTTCTCCCCAGTCACTCATCCTCTAGTGAAATAGATGCCGTGGGAACATGTGTCATTTATCCTCTGGCTTCTAGCACATTCTAGCATGCCGTGATGTCCACGTCTGGGAGTTATAGAATGGGGGTACAGTCTAATATGACGGCACATTAGATTTCTGTGATTTGGGGGATTGCCTACTCAGGAGTAGTATGTCATAGAACTGAGGAGAGTGAGTTCATCCTGTTCTGACTAATGAGGCTGTCCCTGGAAGGCTGCAGTCATTTGGAGGCACCTCATTACTGGATAATTGGGGACCAGCTGGAGAGAGTTCACGGAAGACCCACAGGAATGATTAAGAGACTGGAGGGGCTGATGGATGAAGAAAGTATAAATGAAAACCGTATAACTTGTCTAAACCGTGATAGCAGAAATAGACAACTGTATAAATATCTCAAGAGTATAAACTTGATGGAGGAGGGTAATCTTTTATGGTGAGATTTAGGGTTGGGGAATATAAACCAAGAGTGGAATTAAGCCATAGTAAATGTAAACTAATAATCCAAAGTGTCTGATATATTCTTGGAACCTCCTTAGTTAGACCACCCTAACCTATGCACTTTTTGATAATTGGATGATTTGTTTTTTTAAGTTCATGTCCCTGGACTCATGGCTGGTGCTTCTCTGTGGAGAATGCTGGAGATTGCATCTTACAAAGCAAACATCTTTCTTTTTTTTTCTTTTCTTTTTTTTTTTTTTGAGGTGGAGTCTTGCTCTGTCGCCCAGGCTGGAGTGCAGTGGCCGGATCTCAGCTCACCGCAAGCTCCGCCTCCCGGGTTTACGCCATTCTCCTGCCTCAGCCTCCCGAGTAGCTGGGACTACAGGCGCCTGCCACCTCGCCCGGCTAGTTTTTTGTATTTTTTAGTAGAAACGGGGTTTCACCGTGTTAGCCAGGATGGTCTTGATCTCCTGACCTCGTGATCCGCCCGTCTCGGCCTCCCAAAGTGCTGGGATTACAGGCTTGAGCCACCGCGCCCGGCCAACATCTTTCTTTTGTCTTGTCATTTGGTGGATATCAGTAGGTGATATCAGAACTTCTGTGTGCTGCCACTAGCTCTGTATGCACCAAAATTTTGAAATGGACTTTTATATCATGTTGTTCATGGCTCTCTCTCTGTGTGTGTGTGTGTGTGTGTGTGTGTGTGTGTGTGTGTGTGTGTGTATGTCAGGATCTCTGTCTCTCTTACCCAGGCTAGAGTACAGTGGTGTGGTGTGATCACAGCTCATGGCAGCCTCAAACTTCTGGGCTTAGGAGATCCTTCTGCCTTAGCTTCCCAGTAGCTAGGACAACAGGGGCGTGTGTGAAAGCGTGGTCTAGGAGACCAGCAGCATCAGCATTACCTGTGAACCTGTTAGAGATACAGAATGTTGAGCCCCTTCTCATACTGACTGCTCTAGAGTCTAAACCATGTTTCTCAAACTTCAGCATTCATAGGACTCACCTGGGGATCTTGTGAAAGTATAGACTCTGAAATAGCAGGGCTGAACACCATACTAGCCATGGGGAGGCAATGATATGACCTGGTCATTGTTCCTTGGGGAGTCCGCAATCTATTAGGAGAGACTGCTATATAAACACATAATTTCAATACAGACTAATAAATGCTATTACAGAGGTATCTTCAGCAGAGACGTACCACAAAGGAGGAAGTGGTTGATTCTGTCTGGTGTGGATAGAGTCCTCAGAGAGGCCTTGGAGCAGGACCAGAGAAGGGGGAGTGCTTGAGTTGAGTTTTGAAGCTCAGTAGAGGTACTGAAGCATTGGGGTGAGCATGGTAGCTCATGGTAGGGACAGTAAAGCTTACATTAGAACTAGGAGTTATTTGATTTAATAATCAAATAGCTGATCACAGGGTTGGAAACCTACTAAGATCGTAGTGAATAGAAATAAAAGTTCAGGCCGGGTGTGGTGGCTCATGCCTGTAATCCTAACACTTTGGGAAGCTGAGGCGGGCAAATCACCTGTGGTCAGGAGTTCAAGACCAGCCTGGCCAACATGGTGAAACCCTGTCTCTACCAAAAATACAAAAACTAGCTGGACATAGTAGTGCGCACCTGTAGTCCCAGCTATAGGGAGGCTGAGGCAGGAGAATAACTTGAACCCAGGAGGTAGAGGTTGTAGTGAGGCGGTGAGCCGAGATCATGCCACTGCACTGCAGCCTGGGCAACAGAACGAGACTCTATCTCAAAAAAAAAAAAAAAAAAAAAAAACAAAAAAAACAAAAGTTCAGTACAATCTGTTATCTTAATTTCTTTATACCATTTTCTTATTTGAAAAAAGGATAACTTGCCCATTCTCTCGCTTATTTAAGGAAAATCAGTCCCCACCAAAAATGTGTTCTCCAGAAATAGAAACTTTTTACATGTCCTTGCAACATTAAGAATTTGAAAAACACTGAAAGGTACAATACAGGTAGAAAATAAAAATTATTTATAATTCCATATACCAAGAAATGATCACTATTTATTTATTTATTTATTTATTTATTTATTTATTTATTTTCTGAGGCGGAGTTTCACTCTGTCGCCCGGGCTGGAGTGCAGTGGCCGGATCTCAGCTCACTGCAAGCTCCACCTCCCGGATTTACGCCATTCTCCTGCCTCAGCCTCCCGAGTAGCTGGGACTACAGGCACCTGCCACCTCGCCCGGCTAGTTTTTTTGTATTTTTAGTAGAGACGAGGTTTCACCGTGTTAGCCAGGATGGTCTCAATTTCCTGACCTCGTGATCCGCCCGTCTCGGCCTCCCAAAGTGCTGGGATTACAGGCTTGAGCCACTGCGCCCGGCCGAAATGATCACTATTAATATTTTTCTATTTTTCCTTTCAGTCTTCTTTATGTAATGTTATGTTTCTAAATGTGGGCTTGTGCTACATAAATAGTTTTGTGCCAGCTTTTTTATTTAACATTTTGTTTGTGAGCATTTCCCTGTGTTGTTTATTCCCTAAAAGTGTCATTTAAAAATTCCTCATATAGTATTCTACATAGGCATCTCTTACAGCTTATGTATATAGTCTGTTGTTTGTGGATCCTTTAAGCTAGTTCCAGTTGCCAGTTGACCCAGGTTTTGGCTCTTGTACTTGGCAAGTCTGTTGGCGTTATTTATTTATTTATTTATTTATTTTGAGAGTGGGTCTGGCTCTGTTGCCCAGGCTGGAGTGCAGTGGCATGATCTCGGTTCACTGCAACCTCTGCCTCCTGGGCTCAAGCCAACCCCGACCTCAGCCTGCAAGTAGCTGGGACCACAGGTGCCTGCCACCATGCCTGGCTAATTTTTGTATTTTTTGTAGAGATAGGGTTTTGTTATGTTGTCCAGGCTGGTCTTGAACTCCTGGGCTCAAGTGATCCGCCTGCCTTGGCCTCCCAAAGTGCTGGGATTACAGGCGTGAACTACCGTGCCCGGCATGTTGCCGTATTTTAAACTAGATACATATACTTATTTATTTTTAATGATAAAAGTTTGCCAACTTAATTTCATTTGCTGGTCTTCACTCATTCTGTTCCTTTAGCATTTTGTGCTTTCTTCCTTGGTTTCCCATAGTAGAGAGGCAGTAGGGTAGTCATTAAAAGCATGGATCCTGGGTCCAGGTTGTCTGAGTTTGACTCGGCTCTACTACTCACTGTCTGTTTCCCTGGAAAAGGACTTTAACCTTTTTGTGTCCCAGTTTCCTCATCTGTAAAATAGGGATAATTGTATCTGTGTTAAAATAGGGATAATTGTATGTGTGAGTTTATATGTATGAAGCACTGAGAACATTTCCTGCCATATGGTAAGACTGTCTCTGCATTTACTAATTAGTAGTCTCTTCTCATTTGTCTTATGGTGGCTGTTTGTGTATGCATTGCCATAAACCCCCTTTCTGCTACATTTTTGGTTCATGAATATCTTTGAGAGTTATAAACTGACTTTACTGCACTTTATTTAGTGACTTTATTTTGAAAGTTCACAGATTTTCCCCTGACTCGTAGTAGCAGGTTTTACTGTTTTAAATATAAAATCAACTTTATTTAAGCATGTCTTGGAAATGCATATGTGGGCACGAAGGGAGCAGACTGCATAGGCTGATAGATTGGGCTTTAAAGCTCTTTGGAGGTTTCTCCTTTCCAGCTGAATATTGTCTCAATTCCTTATCATGGCATATAAGGCCCTCCGTAACCTAGTTCTGTCTGTGCTTTCATCTCACTTGTCTTTGTGGTTGCTCCAGACCCTGTGCTGCATCCCCATTATATTCAAACTGGGTATGTGGTTGTGCTGAAGGTTACTCTTTAAGTCTGTGGCCTAGTTTGCTTCTACTGAAGAATGGACTCACACCTGTAATCCCAGCACTTTGGGAGGCCAAGGCAGGAGGATCTCTTGAGTTCAGGAGTTCGAGACCAGCCTGAGCAACATGGCAAAACCCCGACTCTACAAAAAATACAAATAAAAAATTAGCCAGGTGTGGTAGTGCATGCCTGTAGTCCCAGCTACTTGGGAGGCTGAGGCGGGAGGATCACTTGAGTCCAGGAGGTCAAGGCTGTAGTGAGCTGTAATCATGCCACTGCACTCCAACCTGGGTGACAGAGAAAGACCCTGTCCAAAAAAAAAAGCCTGTGTCTAATTCTGAAGCTCAGTGCTCTTTTTTTTTTTTTGAGACGGAGTCTTGCTCTGTCGCCCAGGCTGGAGTGCAGTGGCCGGATCTCAGCTCACTGCAAGCTCCGCCTCCCGGGTTCCCGCCATTCTCCTGCCTCAGCCTCCCGAGTAGCTGGGACTACAGGCGCCCGCCACCACGCCCAGCTAGTTTTTTGTACTTTTTAGTAGAGACGGGGTTTCACCGTGTTAGCCAGGATGGTCTCGATCTCCTGACCTCATGATCCGCCCGTCTCGGCCTCCCAAAGTGCTGGGATTACAGGCTTGAGCCACCACACCCGGCCGAGTGCTCTTAACCTCTATGCTGAATCATGAAAAAGAATAAAGTCATAAGGATGGGGAAGTATTTGGGGACACTAAACTGAAAGAAGCTCTGACACTTCTCAGCTGAAGAAATAGTTATAGACAGTGAGGTTGCCGGTTGACTTTTCTTGTGGAGTCAGAGGCCTCAAGGAAACTGTGTGGAGTTTTAATTGAGAATGCTTGGTCAGAGTTTACTAATTCTTGGTTATTTTTAGTGTCTCGATTTCCACTGCCTTTTGTACCTTTTCTTTGTTTTTTTTCTGGGGAATCTTTTTCGCAAATAAAAACCTTTTCCAACTAACCCTATTTTCTTTTTTGGACAGGATCCTGGGGCATCTTTTGGCAGCCGATTGCACCCTGCACTAGAGAGAAGTCCAGGAATGATATATTCTTGGGCTGTATTTCTGTATCCTGGAATTCATCCAGTTCATCCCAGAAATACTGACCTGGTTACTGTGACAAAGTCTGATGGATAGACCCTTTCTGTTGACCTTGCGGCATTTTTCTTTCATGTGGAAGTTGGAAGACAAGGTGAAAGGGGCCAAAAGTGACCTGCTTTGGTGAATAGGAGTGCTCTACTTGGTTCTCAGAACATGGGCCCTCGTTTAAAGGTAAGGTAATAGACTGAGTTGAGCTTTAGTTATTGGGATGTAGAACATGGATCCAGTGAGCAGTTCCTAAGCCTTTTCAGCAAGGGATAGCTGTTGAAGTATACAGTTGCAGTGAGAATTGACTTTGTCCCCAGCAGAGCATTTTTAAATATGAAGAAACCAGTTCTCCATTTTTGGGAAATGACTTTTTCACAACTGATTTTCAATGTTGGGGCTAAAATTTAGTTGCTACTGTAATTGAAAATCTTTATGCTCCGAAAAAGCAAAGGATTTTAGAATATGTATGTTAATCAACTTTCTAACAGTCCCTTGAGACAGGTATTTTCAAGTATTTTTCCCCTTTTGTAGGTAATGTGAGCCAAAATGCTATAGTATTAAGCAATTAGACCAGGATCCTTCGTAAGCAAGTGATATTTCTGCACGAGAGAATTGGCATTACATTCCACTTTTCTTTGTCATGCTTTATTTATATTTCAAAAGATTAAAAAAAGAGCCATAAGAGTTTATCTTTCTAATTCCTCACAGTAAGATTGGATAGTGTTTCTCATACTTTGTTTTACCTGTTTTCGTAAATCTTTTTTTCCCCAAATACTTCACTATCCTTATGACTTTATTCTTTTTCATGATTCATTGTAGAGGTTAAGAGCATTGAGCTTCAGAGTTAGACATAGGCTATTTTTGTTTTGTTTTTGTTTTTTTTTTTGTTTTGTTTTGTTTTGTTTTTGGAGACTGGGTCTTTCTCTGTCTCCCAGGCTGGAGTTCTGTAGCACAATCATGGCGCACTGCAGCCTTGACCTCCTGGGCTCAAGCAGTCCTCCCGCCTCAGCCTCCCAAGTAGCGGGGACTACAGGTGTGCACTATGACATCCTGACTAATTTTTTATTTGTGTTTGTTGTAGAGACAGGGTTTTGCCATGTTGCTCAGGCTGGTTCCGAACTCTTGAGCTCAAGTGGTCCTCCTGCCTTGGCTTCCCAAAGTGCTGGGATTACAGGTATGAGCCGCCATGCCCTGCTAGGCTTTCCCAGCCAGGCTTGAATCTCAGCTCTGTCACTTATCCCAGTGTGAGATGTTCAGCAACTTTAAGCCCAGCTTAAAAAAAAAAAAATCCATAAAATGAGAATGATAGTATTCATCTTACCAAGTTGTTGTGGTGACAATTACTTAGGCTAACATATTTAAAGCACTGAAGGCAATGTTCGGCCTGTGATAAGTGACACAATAAGCAAGTAGAAAGTTGTTAATTTACTACTGTCACATTTTTCTTCTAGCTTGAAGTATCACAATATGCCATATTTATAAATGTCAAGGACACTAAAGAGAGGAACTTGAAAACACATAACACTCATATTATTATTTCATATTGTTATGAAAATACTCATAACAATTGGATGAAATAGTACAGTAGAGCCTTACATACTTGTTTGTGCTGGAATTAGACTTGGGAAAGTTCCAAAATAATTTCATACAGAAAAATATGAATAGCAAAAAGTAGAGGGTGCCATAGAAACTGCCGTAGAAAAATACCATGCATGGGAATTTGCAACCCCAGTGGTGGGCATTTGATACCTGCTTGTTGACCTGAATTAAATTGGCAATTTTTAGGTTGAAGAACTTATAACCCATGGCTCAAGTGAGTACACTGTTAATTAGAGAAATCCTTTCAAGCTCTATCTACAAGGAAGATCCCATCTGGAAAATTCCTGATCCTTAGGCATTCTGGACAAAGAAAAGGACAGACATTTGATCTTATTCATATTTATTGAAGTTACTATATGCAATTATGTTGGTTTCTTTGGAGCTTTTTTTTTTTTTTTTTTGAGACAGGGTCTCGCTCTGTTGCCCAGGTTGGAGTGCAGTGGTGCCACCAGGGCTCACTGCAGCCTCAACCTCCTGGGCTCAAGAAATCCTCCTGCCTCAAGCCCCCTCCCTGCCTCCAGTAGCTGGATATAGGTGTGCACCAGCACACCCAGCTAATTTGTTTTCAAATTTTAGTAGAGATGAGGTCCCACTATATTACCCAGACTGGTCTCAAACTCCTGAGCTCAAGTGATCTTCCCGCCTCAGCCTCCCAAAGTGCTGGGATTACAGACATGAGCCACCATGCCCAGCCTGGAGGATTTTTAAGACTACTCATAACCACTCTAAAATGAAAAAACGAGACTAAAAGAATAAAAGTACTAGGCCAAGCATGGTGGCTCACGCCTGTAATCCCAGCACTTTGGGAGGCTGAGGCGGGCGGATCACCTGAGGTCAGGAATTTGAGACCAGCCTGACCAACATGGAGAAACCCCATCTCTACTAAAAATACAAAATTAGCTGGGCGTTGGTGGTGCATGCCTGTAATCTCAGGTACTTGGGAGGCTGAGGCAGGAGAATTGCTTGAACCTTGAAGGCAGAGGTTGCAATGAGCCGAGATGGTGCCATTGCACTCCAGCCTGGACAACAAGAGTGAAACTCCGTCCCCAAAAAAAAAAAAAAAAAAGAATAAAAGTGCTATAAGATAAATAAAAACAATGTTCTATGGAAATTCACAAGAGGAAAGGAATTTCTAAATTTAGTATTAGGGAAGATTTTGGAGAAAGTGGATAGGATTTTTCCTAGACCTTAGGATCAGGAGATGTTCCATGTGTAGAGAATAAAAGGGAAGAGGATATTCTAGGCAGAGGAGATGAGTTTTCAAAAGGAATGGAGAGGAGACATTTCAGAGCTGTATGTAAAAGTATAAAGGATCTAATTTGTATAGATCATAGGATGAATAACGAGGTATTGTAGCAACTGAGGCCAAAGAGAATAGTGTGGGGTAGGGGTAACAGTAGATACAGGGCAGAGAGAGCCCCCGACAGGAGAACATGCTTACAGAAAATGCTTCAGAACAGAGGTAAAATCTGGAATAAAAGTAATTTGAGTGACAAAAGTAGGGAGGCCTGGCTGGACGTGATGACTCATGCTTGTAATCCCAGCACTTTGGGAAGCCAAGGCAGGTGGACCACTTGAGGTCAGGAGTTCAAGACCAGCCTGGCTGACATGTTGAAATCCCGTCTCTACTAAAAAAAAAAAAAAAATACAAAAAATTAGCCAAGCATGGTGGCGGGCACCTGTAATCCCAGCTACTCGGGAGGCTGAGGCAGGAGAATTGCTTGGACCCGGGAGGTGGAGGTTGCAGAGAGCCGAGATTGTTAACTGCACTCCAGCCTGGGGGACAGAGCAAGACTCTGTCTCAAAAAAAAAAAAAAAAGAAAAAAATATAGAAGGGCTTTTGAGAGAATTCAGGAAGAACCAGAAAGGGGGAAAATGTAGAACGAAGGTA
The DNA here is from genome assembly GCF_007565055.1 of Rhinopithecus roxellana. NCBI lineage: Eukaryota > Metazoa > Chordata > Mammalia > Primates > Cercopithecidae > Rhinopithecus > Rhinopithecus roxellana. Next base: position 132,806,134 of record NC_044553.1, on the reverse strand, counting down.
AATTCAGAATGTGACCCTGGGTGAAACTGGGAGGTGGGTAAATACTGTGGGGGTAGGGTGTGGTTTGAGAGCTGTTGTAGAGCAGTGGGACATTTTGTAAAGTTAATATCAGTGAGTGAGGAATTGATAGAGCTAACTCTTTGGTCATGAGGAGGTTTCAAGAAGAAAGTTGTTTGGGGAAAAAGTAGTAATTGGTGTATTGAGTTTTAAATGATGAAGAGAGGTGGGGCAGAAATGTAGAGTTGACTTATTGGAGAAGGTTTAGGTGATCTTGAAAATCAGTAGTGATGATTTGATTGAGAAATAAGTGACAAGGGAAAAATGGCTGAGGACTTCACAAGGTAAAGCTCATTACTGCCAGCTTCGTGATAACTGGACTGTGGCTCTCATGTTCTACTTTGTTCCCCCTATACCTGACACATTAAATAAGTACTCAGTATTTGTTGGACGAATTATTTTAGGATGAGTTTTTAAACCTTTATTGTAAAATTTTTTAGTCTTAAAATTAGAATAGTATAAAGAACTCCCATGCAGACTGTTTAGGGACAGTAATAGAAGCCATGCTTTTTGGAATTCAGATGCATTTCTCTTTGAAGAAAGTGTGGGCCAGTAGAGAGGAGTTTCCTATCAGCTTTGAAGTAAAGGAGTAGTGATACTGGTGCCACTATTGATAACAATTGTAATAGTCATTAAAACTTTGAGAACTCACTGTGTGCCAGGCACTACTATAGGCTGCTTACATGTGTTAACTCATTTAATCCTCACAGCACCCCATGAGGTATATATAAGAAAACTGGCACTCCTTTACAAAGATTGAATGACTTGTCCAGGGTCACATTATGAATGGTGGGGCATGGATTTGAAGCCAGGTAACCTAACTCTAGAGTCTATCCCCTTATCCTCTATCTTACACTATTTGTTATGCTGTTTGACTAGAGCTTTGATTGCTGTGGGGAGTTGCATTGAAGTCATATCATACTAAAGGAGATGATGCCATATAAATTATTAAATTTCAACTCTTTTGACAGCAGTGAGATTCTGAAGCCTAGCTAGGTCACACAGTTTGCCATCCTGGGATTGTTCTCTAGGCTTCTAAATTACTGCATGTCCCCTGTCTCTCACAGAGAGGGTTGTTGTAGTTGTCAGAGATAGTAGGGGGGAGTTTTTCCAGCCCTCATGACTCAATCCATACATTTGGCACTGCTTTTATTCCTCTAAGAAGACCACAAATCTGTAACACCAGCCACATATATATATGTCATTTCTTTGCTGAGTGCTGTAACTTCCCTGAGGACCAGAAGTTTCACATCTAGGGTCTGATTGAATGGCATCCTGCTGAGGAAGTATTTAAGGCAGTTAAACTGCCAGTTTTGGTCCCACCAAGTCATCTAGTGCATCCTGTAAGATGCAGACAGATGCTTTTTGAGAGATGGTAGCAGCTTTTTGAGATGATAGCTGTTGGGTCCCCTGCTAATTCAGCATAGGGTCCCAAGAGATGAGATACTTGTTTGGGAAGGAGGTTCAGTAGTTATGATCCCAAATTTTGGCTCTTTATATTGTTTATAATAGACCCTTTTGGGAGCACCTTAATCCATGTGACAATTCTAATGTTCCCCTGTGGATTTCTTTTCTAGTAGGACTTTAGATAATCACTCTAAGTAGGATTTCTATGAAACTTTTGACAGTCATTCCTCAAATTACCTGTTCTCTGCGGGTTCCACTGGATATATTGTTATCAGAGGAACTAAGCAAACACAATCAGATGTAAAAACATACCCTGGAAAAAAAATTGTTTTGGTCCCTCCCAGATCTGAACCTAGATATTTTTAGCTGTCTTGTCTCTACGTAATATTCTAGTGCTGATAAAAGGTGCTAGGTGAAGAAACATTGACAGCCTTAGTGTATACTGACTTGAAAAGAAAGAGTGAATTCAGTGCGTTGTAAAATAGAATATACAGCCTGTGCTAAGGTCAGACTCAGTGATAAGATGAACGTTAGCATACATTGCATTTTTCCTTGGCAGTACTTTCATTGGTTCAAATGATCAAATGAGTAATTAAGATTGAAGTGTTATTCTGGAAACAAGTTTCACAACAGTGAAAGTCTTCCCTCAAACTCCTACCTTGACAGGCATGACTCAGGATGAGAAGTACAGTCTCCTTTTGTTCCTCTCCTTGGTCTTTCTGCTGAGCTCATCTTCCAGAGGGCCCATTAGTTTGCCTGATTGGTAACAGCATAAGTGACTTCCCTTTCAGACCCACTGCTTATTATTGGGATGACCCAGAGTTCATTTTAATTACATAATGCCAACATGATGATAATGATACTTGCTTTAAAAAAAAAAAATTCTACATTTTATATAGCTATTTCTACATAGCTGAATTACTTCCAGAAGGCAAACATAAGGGGAAAGTGACTCCGTTATCCTCTTTGCATGTGTTAATTAGCACCACCTTGCATGAGGAAGGGAAACTGTCTTGGGAACTATGGATCTAAGAAGATGAAGACCATGTTACTGCATTTTGAAATTAGCAATAAAGCAAGTGGCTGTTTGTGGTATTCCTAGAGTGGTCAGTAGATTGGAAGTCTTCAAGGGGAATGATGCAGTCTCTGTTTGTTTCTCTGAAATATATCACAGGGCACCTGTCAAGCTAGAAGGAGGACAGGAATAGTAGGGCTCTAGACTTGAGAGAGTTGTCTGGCTCACGCCATACACTCTGTCTTACTCTGAGATAGCTACAAGGCAGAGTTGGAGAAAAAAAAAGTAAACAAGTTTTCTTTTAACAGCTGCAGCTGTGATCCTCGGCTGTCTGTCGGCATTGAAGGGACCTGATGTTTTACGTTATTGGTACGTTATGGAAAGAACTCTCTCTATTATATTTTTGTTAAGGTTGCTTGGGTTCTTTTTCCTTTTCTGCCTATTCCTTTCCCTTTGAAAATGGAGCTGGGCCGGGCGCGGTGGCTCAAGCCTGTAATCCCAGCACTTTGGGAGGCCGAGACGGGTGGATCACGAGGTCAGGAGATCGAGACCATCCTGGCTAACACGGTGAAACCCCGTCTCTACTAAAAATACAAACAATTAGCCGGGCGAGGTGGTGGCGCCTGTAGTTCCAGCTACTCGGGAGGCTGAGGCAGGAGAATGGCGTGAACCCGGGAGGCGGAGCTTGCAGTGAGCTGAGATCCGGCCACTGCACTCCAGCCTGGGCGACAGAGCAAGACTCCGTCTCAAAAAAAAAAAAAAGAAAAAAAAAAAAGAAAATGGAGCTGGAAATATTTCTAGTCATGCCAGAATGTACCTTCACAGAGTTGGCATTGGAATTCATTCATTTGCATTTATTGAGCAATTATAGTCAATGCCGGACACTGTTTACTGTGGAGTCTAAAGTTAAATAAGATGAAAATCTGCCTTCAAGGAGTACTCATTCATAACATAAAGAGGAATGGTCAAGGAGGAGGAAAGTTATACCAGATGAATGTGCAGGAGTTTGAAGGAGCCCAGGAAAGGGAACTGCTAACTCTGGTGGGGATTGGGGAAGACTTTTGCCAAGTACACAAGAGAGGGGAGGGCTCCCAAATAATGCATTCTTTTAAGAAGGAAATGGTGGGAACCAAAGGCACATCCTTTTTACTGCTTCTGTGGGGGGCCCAGCAAGTGCAGGAAAGTGGGGAGCAGGGCGGACATTGTATGCAGCTCGTATAGAGCAAGAGTTTGCAAACTTTTTGTATAAAAGGCCAGAGAGTAAATATTTTTGGTTCCAAAGGCTCATTTCAATAACTCAACCCTGCCAGTGTGGGGCAAAAGTAGCCATAGATAACTTATAAATGTTGGGCGTGGCTATATCCCAATGGAACTTTATTTACCGAAATATGCAGTGGGTGGACTTTGGCCTGAGGACTGTAGTTGCTGACCCCTGGTGTAAAAGTTCCTTTCTTATCCACAGAGGTAGTACCCAGTGCAGTGTTTCTTTGGCAACCTTACAGTCTCATCCTGACTTCCTTTAATTTTTGAGAAATGGTTGGCCTGTTCCATAATGAAAAGCTGTAATGTGTAACTGGCAGGCGGTTTGTGTGTTCTCTCTTTTGCATAGGTGGAATCACAGTGTCTGTGGTTGCATTCTTCTTCACAATTAAGTTCCTCTTTGAGCTTGCCGCACGTGTAGTCAGCTTCCTCCAGAATGAGGACCGTGAGCGCCGAGGAGACCGGACTATTTATGACTACGTGCGAGGAAATTACCTGGATCCCCGGTCTTGCAAAGTCTCCTGGGATTGGAAGGACCCCTATGAGGTGGGCCACAGCATGGCCTTCCGAGTGCATGTAAGGGAATGTTTCTGTCTCCATACCCATTGGGGTTTCTGAGTAACTTGCTTTCCAGAGCCCAGTTCAACACTACCAGGTGCTGGCCTGGAATGTTAACATTTTCTCTTGTTTTTCAACCCTTTCCAGGAACTAGTGAATTGCTGCTATCGGAAGAGTCACAAATTTCTCTCTCATTTTGATTTAATAGGTCCTTAGCTTTGAGGAAGTATAAGGCTTAATGTTACCTTTTCAAAATAAAAATATTACAGAAAAGAATAAGTAATAATACTTACTCTTTGGGTTAGCAAATCAGGCCCACCTTCAGTTTCTTTAAATACATTTGTCTTGGAACACAGCCACACCCATTCATCATGTATCGACTATGGCTGTTTTCACACCTGAGTAGTTATGACAGTTGAGCAGTTGTGTATGGCCCACAAAGCCAAAACATTTATTCTCTGGCACTTTACAGAAAAAATTTCCCAACTCTTGCATTGACTTCTTCACTGTAGCATTAAGCTTGGCCTGAACCCCTCCTACCTTTGGTAACGCTTTAGTTCACTCATTGCCAGTGCTGCCGGCTAACTTACCTTTAAATTTGGGTTGGCATTGATAATATAAAGGGATGGTAAGACCAAGGAGGCAACATTGGTGGTTCAGAAGTGGCAAGTTAAGATGGGCATTTTCTTGATTTAGTGGTAAATTCTACCCTTGTCCTCTGAACAGGTTGAGAATTTGCTCATGACTTAATGATTTTCTTTGGAGTATTGATGGGATTTGTTTCTCTCTGTGTTTTTGTGAGCAGGACTGTGAGGAACGGGTAGGTACTGGGATTTACCAGTGTGATCTCTGCCAGCTACTTCCTCTCTCCCCACTCACTCTGCACAGGAAATGTTTTTTTCCTCTGCTTGCTAACGAGTGTCCTTCTTTCCATGGCAGTTATTCTATAAGAACGGGCAGCCTTTCCCTGCACATCGGCCTGTGGGACTAAGAGTTCACATCTCTCATGTTGAGCTAGCAGTGGAAATTCCAGTGACCCAGGAAGTCCTTCAGGAGCCCAGTTCCAATGTGGTAAAAGTGGCCTTCACTGTGCGCAAGGCTGGGCGTTATGAAATCACAGTGAAGCTTGGTGGATTAAATGTGGCATATAGTCCCTACTACAAAATTTTTCAGCCTGGTAGGTTCTTTTTTCCTTTCTTTTTCCCTTTGTCTCCTTCCCTCTCTCTCACTCCTTCCATCCCGTCTTTCCTTTTTAAAAATAATACCTTTATTGAGATTTAATTCACATGCCATAAAATTCATCCTTTTAAAGTATACAGTTTAATGGTTCTTTAAATGGAGCCATCATCACAGTCGATTTTAGAGCATTTTCATAACCTCAGAAAGAAACCCCATACATATTAGTAGTCACTTTCTCCCCAAATCACCCAGACCTAGGCAGCCACTCATCTACTGTCTCTGTCGATTTGCCTACTGTGTTTGGCTGCTTTTGTCTTGCTATAAAGAAATATCTGAGACTGGGTAATTTATAAAGAAAAGAGGTTTATTTGGCTCACGGTTCTGCAAGCCATACAAAAAGCATAGCACCAGCATCTACTTCTGGTGAGGCCTTGCGAAGCATCTACTCATGGTGGAAGGCGAAGTGGGAGCAGGAGTGTCACATGGTGAGAGAGAGGGAGGAGGTGCTGGGCTTTTCTAAACAAACAGATTTTGCATGAACTCAGAACAAGAGCTTATTCATTACCACGAGGAGGAGACCAAGCCATTCATGAGGGATCCTCCCCTATGACCCCATCACCTCCCACCAGGCCCCACCTCCAACATTGGGAATCACATTTCAGCATGCAGTTTGGAGGGTACAAATATCTAAACCAGATTCAGTCATGCTGTAGCGTGAATCTGTACTTCATTTCTTTTTATTGACAAATAGTATTCCATTGTGTGTGTATGCCGCATTTTATTTATTTTTTCATCAGTTGGTGGTCGAGTTGTTTCTACTTTTGGGTACTGTAGGCAATGCTGCTGTGAACATTTGTGTACAAGTTTTTGTGTTGACATGTTTTTATTACTCTGTGAGTAAAATTGCTGAGTCATTAGTTTGATTAGTTCTTAAGGGCTAAGGGCTGTGGTATCCACAGAAATAATAGGACCTGGGGTCCCTAGGTAACTTTTGAAGTGAAACCTTACTGAGTGGGGCCTTAAGATTTGTGTATCTTTGCTTGGCTAGTCCTCAGTTTTCTTTCTCTGATAGCAGAGTAAGGCTCTGGACAAAATGGCTCCCAAGCCATCTCTTTCTCCGTGTATCCTCTCCTTTGGTTAAGTGCCTCACTCAGAGACTCCTTTTCATATGAATTATCATCACCCACCTCCTTGCCACCAGTGGAGAACAGCTCATATCCTTATATGTACCAGCCCTTTTTAAAAAATTAAACTTTTTATATTTTGATAATTGTATATTCATATGCATTTGTAAGAAATAACTCAGAGATCTGATATACCATTTTCCCAGTTTCCTGCAATGGTAACATCTTCCAAAACTACTAGTACAAGATAACAGCCAGGTTATTGACATTGATATAGCCAAGGTACAGAACATTTCCATCATCAAAAGGATCCCTCATATTGCCCTTTTACAACCACACCCATCCCCTCCCAACCTGTTTGTTTCTTTTTTTTTTGACGAAGTGTTGCTGTGTCACCAGGCTGGAGGGCAGTGGCATGATCTTGGCTCACTGCAACCTCCGACTCCCTGGTTCAACGGATTCTCCTGCCTCACCCTGAGTAGCCGGGATTACATGCACGTGCCACGACACCCAGCTAATTTTTGTATTTTTAGTAGAGACGAGATTTCACCATGTTGGCCAGGATGGTCTCGATCTCCTGACCTCATGAACCGCTCGCCTTGGCCTCCCAAAGTGCTGGAATTACAGGCATGAGCCACCGTGCCCGCCCCTCTGCCCCACCCGCTGCCAACCTGTTTCTTAACCCCTGGCAACCCATGAATCTATTCCTGATTTCTATAATTTTGTTATTTGAAGAATATTATATAACTAAAATCATGTAGTATATAACCGGTTGGAGTTGACTTTTCCTCACTCAGCATAATTTTCCGGAGATTCATCCAGGTTACTGAGTATATCAGTAGTTGGTTCCTTTTTTCTTTTTCTTTCTTTCTTTTTTTTTTTTTTAAGACGGAGTCTCGCTCTGTCGCCCAGGCTGGAGTTCAGTGGCCGGATCTCAGCTCACTGTAAGCTCCACCTCCCGGGTTTTACGGCATTCTCCTGCCTCAGCCTCCCAAGTAGCTGGGACTACAGGTGCCCACCACCTCGCCCAGCTAGTTTTTTATATTTTTTAGTAGCGACGGGATTTCATCATGTTAGCCAGGATGGTCTCAATCTCCTGACCTCATGATCCGTCCATCTCAGCCTCCCAAAGTGCTGGAATTACAGGCTTAAGCCACCGTACCCGGCCAGTTGGTTCCTTTTTACTGCTGAGTAGTACAGGTTGAGTATTCTTCATCCAAAATGCCTGGGACCAGAAGTGTGGTTTTGTGGTTTTTTTCTCTCCAAACATGGTGTAGGAATGTTTTGTAGTTTTTGAGACAGGGCCTTGCTCTGTCACCCAGGCTGGAATGCAGTGGCAGGATCATGGCTCACTGTAGCCTTGACCTGCTGGGCTCCTTCCACCTCAGCCTCCCAAGTAGCTGGGACTACGAGTGTGCACCACCGCGCTCGGTTAATTTTTTGATTTTTTTGTTCTGTAGAGAGAGAGTCTCATTATGTTAACCAAGCTGGTTTCCTAACTCCTGGCCTCAAGCAATCCTCCTGCCTCGGCCTCCCAAGGTACTGGGATTACAGACATGAGCCACTGTGCCCACCTAGAAGTGTCTTGGATTTCAGACTTTTGGGGGTTTTGGAATATTGACAGTATACTTATTTACCACTTCAGCATCCCTAGTCCAAAAATCTGAAACCCTAAATGCTTCAGTGAGCATTTCCTTTGAGTATCATGTGGTTATGCAAAATGTATTGGATTTTGGAGCATTTTGGATTTCTCATTTTTGGATTAGGGATACTCTACCTATATTCTGTGGTCTGAGTGTACCAGTTTGTTTATTCACCTGTTAAAGGACATCTGGGTTGTTTCCATTTGGGGGCTATTATGAATAAAGCTGCTATAAATATTCACCTACAGGTTTCATGTGAACATAAGTTTTCATTTCTCTAGTATGCAGTAGCTGAGATGTATTGCAGTTGTATGCTTAGTTTCTTTTAAATTGCCACATTCTTTTCCAGAGTGGCTGTAGCATTTTACATTCCCGCTAGCAATGTATGAATGATCCAGTTTCTTCACATCCTTGCTAACATTTCATGCTGTCATCATTTTTTATTTTAGCCATTGTGATAAGTGTGTAGTGGTATCTCATTGTGCTTTTAATTTGCATTTCTTAAATGGTTAATGCTGTTGAACATCTTTTCGTGTGCCTGTCTGTCATCTGTGTATCCTTTTTGGTGAAATGTCTCTTCATGTCTTTTGTCCATTTTCTTTTCCCCTCCCCTCCCCTCCCCTCCCTTCCCTTACCCTCCCCTCTCATTTCATTTCATTTCATTTCCTTCTTTTTTTTTTTTTAAAGACAGCCTTGCTCTGTTGCCCAGGCTGGAGTGCAGTGGTGCTACCTTGGCTCACTACAGCCTCCTCTTCCTGGGTTCAGGCAATTCTCCTTTGTCAACCTCCTGAGTAGCTGGGATTACAGGCACACACCACCACTCCCGGCTAATTTTTGTATATTTTGTAGAGACAGGGTTTTGCCATGTTGGCCAGGTGGGTCTTAAACTCCTGAGCTCAAGCAGTCCACCCCCTTGGCCCCGCAAAGTGCTGAGAGTACACGCGTGAGCCACCACACCGGTCCTTTTGCCCATTATCTAATGGGATTATTATTATTTATTTATTTTTCTTTTTTTTGAGAGTCTCGTTCTGACACCGAAGCTGGAGTGCAATGGCACAATCTGAGCTCACTGCAACCTCTGCCTCCCAGGTTCAAGCAATTCTCCTGCCTCAGCCTCCCAAGTAGCTGGGATTACAGGCATCTGCTATCATGGCCGGCTAATTTTTTCTATTTTTAGTAGAGATGGGGTTTTGCCCTGTTGGCCAGGCTGGTCTCAAACTCCTGACCTCAGGTGATCCATCCGCCTTGGCCTCCTGCAGTGCTGGGATTACAGGCATGAGCCACTGTGCCTGGCCCATTTTGGGTTTTTACTGTTGACTTTTGAGAGTTTTGTATATATTCTATATGCTAGTCCTTTGTTAAACATATGGTCTGCAAATATTTTTCTCCCCATTTGTAGCTTTTCTTTCTTTCTTTTTGGAGATGGGGTATCACTCTGTAACCCATGCTGGAATGCAGTGGCACAGTCATGGCTCACTGCAGCCTTAACCTCTCCGGGCTTAGGTGATCTCCCATCTCAGCCTCCCAAGTTGCTGGGACTATGGCACGTGCCACCACACCTGGCTCATTTTTGTATTTTTTTGTAGAGGTGGGGCTTCCCCATGTTGCCTACGCTGAGCTTTTCTTCTTATTCCCTTAACAGAGTAATTCACAGAGCACATGTTTTCAATTTTGATGAAATCCACTTTCTAAGGTAGGAGAATCACTTGAGCCCAGGAGTTCAAGACCGGCCTGGGCAACATAGTGAGACCTCATCTCTATAAAACGTTTATAAATTAGCTGGGCGCGGTGGCGTGCACCTCTAGTCCCAGCTACTGGGGAGTAGGTTGGAGCAGGGAGATGGGAGGATAGCTTAAGCCCAGGAGATTAAGCCTGCAGTGAGCTGTGATCATGCCACTACACTCCAGCCTGGGTGACAAAGTGAGACCCTGTCTCAAAAAGGAAAGAAAGAAATCCAGTGTATCCATTTTTTTTTCTTTTATGGTCAAACTGTTAGCGTCTAAGAAATCTTTGGTTCCAGATCCCCTCTTTCTCTTTTTTTTTTCCCCTCAAAAGTTTTTAGAGTTTGAAATTTTGTATTTAGGGTCATGATCTATTTTTAGTTAATTTTAATATGTGAGATTTGGGTCAAGGTCCCTTTTTTTTTTTTTTCGCTTATACATGTTTACTCCAGCATCATTTGTTGAAAAGGTGATCTTTCTTCTATTACATTGCTTTCATACTTTTATCAAAAAGCAGTTGGACATATTTGTGGGGGCTTATTTCATTAATCTATGTACCTGTCCCTCTGCCAGTACCACAGAATCGTGATTACTGTAGCTGTGTCTTCTTCTTCTTTTTTTTTTTTTTTTGAGACAGGGTCTCACTCTGTCACCCAGGCTGAGTGCAGTGGTGCGATCATGATTCACTGCAGCCTTGGCCTCCTGGGTTCAAGCGATCCTCCCGCCTCAGCTTCCTAATTAGCTGGGACTGCAGGCATGTACCACCATGCTTAGCTAATTTTTTATCTTTTTTGTAGAGATAGGGTCTCACTATGTTGCCCAGGGTGGTCTCAAACTCCTGGACGCAAGTGATCTCCCTGCTTTAGCCTTCCAAAGTGTTGGGATTACAGGTGTGAGCCAAGTCACACAGCCTGATTACTGTAGCTCTTATAATAAGTCTTGAAATTGGTAAGCTGACTCCACTTTATTCTTCTTTTTCAAAATTGTTTTAGCTATTCTAGTTCCTTTGCCTTTCCATTTAAATTTTAGAATAATCTTAACTAAATCTATAAATAATCTTGCTAGAATTTTAATAAGAATTGTGTTAAAACTATGTATCAATTTGGGGAAAATTGACATCTGTACTCTGTTGGATCTTCCATAAACATGTCTCCATTTGTTTAGTTGTTTGTTGGTTTTTTTGTTTTGTTTTATTTCTTCCAAGTTTTTTTCATTTTGCTTAGGGTTTGCAGTGGTTAAGAATTTGTAAAAATGAGCCGCCAAATTCATTTGAATTCCTCTAGTTCTGTTTTTTCCTCTTTTCTTTTTTTTTTTTTTTTAATAGATAGGGTTGGCTGGGCACAGTGGCTCACACCTGTAATCCCAGCACTTTGGGAGGCTGAGGCAGGCAGATTACAAGGTCAGGAGTCTGAGACCAGCCTGGCCAATATGCTGAAACCCTGTCTCTACTAAAAATACAAAAATTAGCTGGGTGTGGTGGCGGGTGCCTGTAGTCCCAGCTATTCAGCCGAGGCAGGAGAATCGCTTGAACCTGATAGGTGGAGATTGCAGCAAGCCGAGATCATGCCACTGCATTACAGCTTGGGCAACAGAGCATGACTCCGTCTCAAAAAAAAAAAAAAAGAGACAGGGTTCTTCCTTTGTCACACAGGGGCTAGAATGCAATGGTGTGGTCACAGCTCACTGTAGCCTTTACCTCCTGGGCTAAAGTGATCCTATTGCCTTAGCCTCCTGAGTAGCTGGGACACAGGCATGAACCAGCTACTGCATGAACACCTGGCTAATTTTTATTTTTTGTAGAGACCGTCTCGCTATGTTGCTCAGGCTGGTCTTGAACTTCTTAAGGGATCCTTAAGGGATTCTCTGGCTTTGGCCTCCCAAAGTGCTGGGATTACAGGTGTGAGCCACTGCACCTGGCCTCTCTTCCTCTTGATAGTGTTACTTATCCCTAGGAATTGGGAGGAAACCTAGCTTTCTAGGACCCACTGAGCAGATCTTTGTGCCCTGAAGAGCACCTTTAAATGTTAGATTCCATTATCTTTGTTCCAGGAATGGTGGTTCCTTCTAAGACCAAAATTGTGTGCCACTTTTCTACTCTTGTATTGACCTGTGGGCAGCCGCACACTCTTCAAATAGTACCCCGAGATGAGTATGATAATCCCACCAACAATTCCATGTCCTTGAGAGACGAGCACAATTACACCTTGTCCATTCATGAGGTAAGCAGCCTCCCTTCTTTATCTGTGTGCTAGAGAGAGCTGGCTGCTTTCTCTGTCATTCTCACACCTTCTAATTCACTTCCATCTCTGTTTCCTTCTCCCTGACTTCTGTGCTGTCTGTATCTTCATCTGACAATACCTGTCTCATTAGTAATTTTGTGATTTAGATTAGATCGTAGATAGGAAAGCTCTTTGTAAAGAGTAAAGTGTCTTGTAAACGGGGAAGATACTATATGTTAAGTGATGCTCTGTTGTCTTCCTATAGCTCGGCCCTCAAGAAGAAGAGAGTACTGGTGTCTCATTTGAGAAGTCGGTGACATCCAACAGGCAGACTTTCCAGGTGTTCTTGCGACTCACCCTGCATTCTCGAGGCTGCTTCCATGCCTGCATTTCATACCAAAATCAGCCAATCAATAATGGCGAATTTGACATTATTGTCCTAAGTGGTAAGTTGAAAGAAAAGTATGATTTAGTGCTGTTCTTCAGCCACTTCTTTGCCTGTCTGCAGTCTTTTGTCTGACCTCACAAACATTTGATATTTGGGCCATATTTGGCTTGTCCTGTGGACTGAAAACCTAGTGATAGGTAATTTTTTTCTCCCCTGACTTCTACTCCTTCTTATACTTCAGAGGATGAGAAGAATATCGTCGAACGCAATGTGTCTACTTCAGGTGTGAGCATTTACTTTGAGGCTTATCTTTATAATGCTACCAACTGTAGCAGCACTCCATGGCACCTGCCACCCATGCACATGACCTCTTCCCAGCGCCGGCCGTCCACTGCTGTTGACGAGGAAGATGAAGACTCGCCCTCTGAGTGCCACACCCCTGAGAAGGTGAAGAAACCGAAGAAGGTGTACTGCTATGTGTCACCAAAGGTTGGAACTTCCATTATTGACATAAAATCCCCCTGCTTGAACCTGTGTGTAATTGGTATTTGGTGGCAGAAAACACAAAGTAACAGTCTGAGAATCAGGGCAAGATTGTTAACTAGTTGTATAGAAAGCTATTTTCAACCGTTAAAAATTTCGTGCCAGCATAAAAATTACTGTTGGCTTCTTGTGCTGTGTCAAAACAATTTGATCTTTTATTCTGTGATTCATGAAACCACAGTAAATGGATGTCACTATCAGGCAACAGGATTGGAGTAAAGACATTTTGGCAGAGGAAAGAAGGTGAATTTCCAAAGTCCCTGAGCTAAGAAGCACTTTGTGTTAGTTTCTCGTTCAGTCCTCATAAAAATGAGACTCTGTGCAACATCCCATTACATCTCTTTAATCTCATAACCAAAACTGAGTTATAATTCTGTTCTACTTCAGAACACTTTGCTGTGTACCATTCTTCATTTAAAAATCTAGCCTTAATTTGGACTAGGGGTGATGGTAATGAAGGAAATGGGTAAGTGAATAAATGAAACAAGATTGGCTATGAATTGATAATTGTTGAAGCAGCTGATAGTTTCATTATACTGCTTTGTCTTCTTTAGTATGTGTTTGAAATTTTCTTTAAACTTTTTTTTAATCAAGAAAACAGCTGACCTGCATATTCAGATAAAAGGGTTTTTTTAAGATTAAAAAATTACTGCATCATCTTTTCCTCTTTTGTATGAACTTTTTTGTGTGAGGACCTTCCCTTATACCACCAACATATTCCACTCCAGCCCACTCCATCTTCCTGTCTCCCTTCCCTGGCAGATCCTTGGTACCATTCAAATAGGGATAAAGCAGTGTATGTGGGTTGCTGGTGTTTGCTGTCCAGTAACTTGGAGGAAGTCATTCTGAGCAGCATGGCTCTGAGCAGCATAGCGCTGAGCAGGAGATTTTGATTGTTTCTAGGTGAAATACTCTGTTCTCATAAAGTGAGGACCTGATCCCAGATATTTAGAAAGACTTGAGTATTACAATTATAAAATATCTCTGTGTGAAACTGCATTGTCAGAGTGATTTTTTTTTGTTTGTTTATTTTATTTTTTGAGACAGGGTCTCACTTTGTCACCCATGCTGGAGTGCCATGGTCAAATCTCAGCTCACTGCACCCTCTGCCTCCCGGGTTCAAGCAATTCTTGTGCCTCAGCCTTCCGAGTACTTGGGATTATAGGCATGAGCTACCGCACCCAGCTAATTTTTTTGTCTTTTTAGTAGAGACCGAGTTTTGCCATGTTGGCCAGGCTGGTCTTGAACTCCTGGCCTCAAGTGATCTGCCTCCCTCAGCCTCCCAAAGTGCTGGGATTTCAGGTGTGAGCCATTCACACTTGGTCATCAGAGTAATATTTTTAATTTGCATTTTTAAATAGAGAGTTAATGTATTTATTTGACTTTAGTACTCACTAAATTATTATTATTTTTGTCCATGGAGAGGAAAGGTTATGAGAAATGTAAATAGGGACTATGATATTTGAATAGGAATACCCAAATAGAGCCTTTTTATCTATCATTCGCTTCATTTCCTGTCTCTTGGTCCTCCAGCAATTCTCAGTGAAGGAGTTCTACCTGAAGATCATCCCCTGGCGCCTTTACACCTTCCGAGTGTGTCCAGGAACAAAAGTAAGCCGAACCTTATGTCTGGTTCACGTCAAGCATGCTTCATCTCTGGACTGTCAACCTTTTATTTTTTCTCAGAAGCACTTTCAATGTTTCTGCAAGATCTCACAGTGTACACAGGATTCGTTGCCAAATAAAGCATCATTATCTCCTCACTAAATGACATGAAGAATATATAAAATCTGGAAGGACACATGCCTACGGAAACAGTTATTAGCAGCAACTCAGAATACTTCAACAGTGATCCTTTGCCTTCAAGACTTAAGTTAATAGAGAAGATGTTTGTAACTCTGGCCCAAGCTTGGTCTCCCAGTGTGCTGAAGCTAATTCCTTTAGAAGCAGCTCTCTCATATATTAAAATACATTGTTTGTTTGTTTTTAACTTTTCTGGGCTTCTGGAATCTAAACTTTTGCCCAAAGGCTAGAATATGGCATTTTATAAAAATAATTTTCTTCTGATCAGTTTGGAGTAGTCATTTATGGCTGTTTAATGTATCCTTACTATTGCTATTTAACATATCACCATATTACCATTTATTGCTATTTAATATATCACCCTTCCTATATTTTATGTTGGAAGATCTGTAGTTTTGCCGGTGGTCCTAACTAAAGGCAGTCTCTGTGACTGAAATAATTTAAAATGTTGAAATGTAAATCACTGAAGGGAAAAATAATGAAGTGTATTCCTGGTAGGTCCTCATTTGAAGAAAACAAGCCTAACTTCTTCTTCTTAGTTGGTACAGAGGGTAGAGCTGTGGAGGATTTTTACTGGGCTTGAGGATTTTACAGATTAATTTCTTTCTTCTTCTTTACCAGTTTTCATACCTTGGTCCTGACCCTGTCCATAAGCTCCTCACACTGGTGGTAGATGATGGCATTCAACCTCCTGTGGAGCTCAGCTGTAAGGAGAGGAACATTCTAGCTGCCACTTTTATCCGCTCCCTGCATAAAAACATAGGTGAGGTTACACAGGGATTCTATAGGGAGGGTAGTGAGCCCAGCCACATCCATGAGGGTGGAGAGGCAGGACTGCACAGATGGCTTGTAATGAGGCTGTAATGATGGATCTTGCTACTCCCCAGGAGGCTCTGAGACCTTTCAGGACAAGGTGAACTTTTTCCAGCGAGAGCTTCGGCAGGTCCACATGAAAAGACCACATTCCAAAGTCACCCTGAAGGTCAGCAGGCATGCCTTATTGGAATCGGTAGGTGAAATTTCATCTCTGTCAGCAGATGCCAGAGTTTTCCAATTGAACATCTATATTCTGCAGGTTACCTTTTTTGTTTTTGTTTTTGTTTTTTTTGTTTTTTTGTTTTGGAGACAGGGTCTCACTCTGTTGCCCAGGCTGGCGTGCAGTGGTGCGATCATGGCTCACTGCAGCCTCGATCTCCCCAGGCTGTGATGCTCCCAATTCAGCCTCCCAAGTAGCTGGGACTATAGGTGTGTGTCACCATGCCTGGCTAATTTTTGTATTTTTTGTAGAGATGGGATTTTGCCATGTTGCTCAGGCTGGTCTCTAACTCCTGGACTCAAGTGATACACCTGCCTCAGCCTCCCAAAGTGTTGGGATTACAGGCGTGAGCTACCATGCCTGATCTGGTTATCTTTTTCATGAAACTTAAATTTCTCTTTTTTAAGTATATCTGTAAAAGACAAATATACTAAATTCTGAAACCTAAATTTCTCTCTTTACGTATGTCTGTTCTTCTATTTGATCCTATCAAATTTGGGGCAGATTTGTTGGAGGTATGTTATCGAGGGGAGAGGAGTTTACTTTCTGGCCTTCAAATCTACTGAATGGGTTCCTGTACAGTCCCATGGAACTCCTATGTAGGGCAGGTGTAAATAGTGATTACAGAAGAAACTTCTTGTTACTGAATCCCTGGAATAGAAGAGCTCTTGTTGAATTAAAAGGAAATGATTTTTGTTGTCACTTTGGTCTGATGGAAAAGGAACACCTGATGTGTCTGTCTCCACTGCACAGACACTGGCATGGTTCTTACATTCCCCAGGAATGAGAAGGCT
The DNA here is from genome assembly GCF_007565055.1 of Rhinopithecus roxellana. NCBI lineage: Eukaryota > Metazoa > Chordata > Mammalia > Primates > Cercopithecidae > Rhinopithecus > Rhinopithecus roxellana. Next base: position 132,789,387 of record NC_044553.1, on the reverse strand, counting down.
TGGTTCCTGTCCAGAAAGTGTTTGTGATGTTTGGCTCTGGTAGGTGTGACTGGAAACCCCTTTTCTCAGCCATATTCTCCGTGTGGCATGGCTCACTGTCTGAACCTAGCCTTGTGAATAAAGATGTCTAGAGGATAGACCATGCTTTGCTGAAAACCAGGATTCCTTGGTTGTTTTGCTTACAGCTTACTGACTTGAGTCATTTTTTACTTCTTTATGCAAGAATGTTTTCATTACTAAAACAAGGATTGTTTAAAACAAAAGAAAAAGAAAAAAAAAAAAACTTCAACTTTCCAACAAAGTGATGATGTAAAGACAAATCAGATTATTTTTAAAAACTTTAAATTTGAAGTTACGTGCACAAATGTCAGGTGGTATCATTACAGCTTGTTTATGAGTAACATGTCTCCTTCAGGTAGTCATAGTTAGTCCAACAGACAATGGCAGTGCTCTTGTGTTGTTGTCTTTAACATCCAGAGGATACTAGCCAGTGTTCTGACAATTCCCTTCCTTTCACTGCTTTTCAGTCTCTGAAAGCCACTCGGAATTTCTCCATCTCCGATTGGAGCAAGAACTTTGAGGTTGTTTTCCAGGATGAAGAAGGTCAGTTTTGAAATTTTATATTCATCTTTTTGAACTCTTCTCCCCACTCCCACCTTCTCTTACTCCCTTTCCACACACACACACACACACACACACACACACACACACACACACACACACAAAACCCCTAGGGTTTTTTTTGGTTTGTTTCCCCTCACCCGCCCCCAGGGAAAGAGAACCATGAGTCAAGAGAAGAAGGGTAGTATTTACTGGGCAGGATAGCATGGAGGAGCTTGTGGAACACAGACATACAGGGACTTGGAGGGAGGGTGCTAAGAGCCTGAACCTTGGTTACCTTGAGAGAAATGTCCATTTCCTGGGATCTCCGACCTCTGGCGTTTCCATACTAGGGGGCATTTCCTTAGTGATCAGAATACCATTAATCCTACAAAAAGGGGTGGGATTTCAAAAGGACCACAGTTTAGATGAGTTGCAATGGAGAAACACCAGGGTAGTACAATAGAGGGAATGTGGAGAATATAAAATGATGACTCAATAAACAAAAGTGGTAAGAGGAGGTAGGGCAGAGTCATTTTTTATTTTCATTATGCTTTTCAGCTCTGGACTGGGGAGGGCCTCGCCGGGAATGGTTTGAGCTCATCTGCAAAGCGCTGTTTGATACCACCAATCAGCTCTTCACCCGGTTCAGTGACAATAACCAAGCACTAGTGAGTCAGTGATGGGTGGGTGGAAGACGTGGATTATGTTATCATGGGTAGACTAACCGGGATTTGAAATTATGAAACTGATCTGGGAACCTGAGAACCTGTGTCCTATTCTTTATTTTGCTACTTAAAATATGAGCTAATCAGATTGTCTTCCTCCTCTTTGCCTTTATTATTTCATCCGTAAGATAAGCAAAAATGCAGACAGCTGAATATTTGACTAAAAAGCATTATAGTACAATGTCTACTCTGCTAGTTATAATAATTAAGCCTCTTTCTCAAAACATATCTGAAGCAAATGATTCCTGTACTAGATCTTTGACTAGACAAAGGTGTCAGTAGAGAAGTACGCTTTGGCTGAAAGAAGTTCTGGTTTAGGGAAAAGGCATCACATCATCTGCTGAATAACCACAAACTTAATACAAGATTCTTAATTAAGTCCACCTTTGCCCTTTATCTTCCAGTCACTTGGAATTACTCAGTGGTGGCTACCAAAAAACTAACATTTGGATGGGCTCTGATCCTCGGAGTGAAGTTCTTGTTCCTTTGGCATGGGGTTGGGGAAGAAGGGTCTTTCCAAAACTGGGCTTGAAGAAAAATGGCTCAGGGCCTTTCAGTCTCTTTCTTGAACAGGTGCATCCCAACCCTAATCGCCCCGCTCATCTGCGCCTGAAAATGTATGAGTTTGCCGGACGGCTAGTGGGCAAGTGTCTCTACGAGTCCTCTCTAGGAGGAGCCTACAAGCAGTTGGTTCGAGCTCGCTTCACCCGCTCTTTCCTGGCCCAAATCATAGGACTGCGTATGCATTACAAGGTAACGTCTTGGGTGTGCATTTTCTGCTAAGGCCCCTGGCCATTATCCCTGAAATCTCTCCTCCTGGGGTTGTAAATAATACTTTTTAAGGTCGAGGGGATAAGTGGTTTTAAGCAGTTAAAACTTTCCTTTCAGGGCACAAGTATTCATGTTCTGTTCTGTGTCTTTCCGCCTCCTCAGTACTTTGAAACAGATGACCCAGAATTCTACAAATCTAAAGTTTGTTTTATCCTCAACAATGACATGAGTGAGATGGAGCTGGTCTTTGCAGAAGAGAAATATAATAAATCAGGTCAATTGGATAAGGTGAGAAAGAGGACCAAAGCCTCTGGGTCCCATGTTCTCCAGTTTCCTATAGAGCAGGACTGTCTAACTTTCTACAGTGGTGGAAATGTTCCATATTTGTGTTGTCTATTACATTTGAGTGAAGCAAAAGACACATATCTCCCATCTGTCCCACCGAGTCCTACTTCTAATTGAAAAATAATTGAATGATGATGAAGTATCACTGTGCAAGCATATTTGGAAGAGATGGCAGTGTCTGTGTCAACATTCGCAGTAGTGATGTAGGTGATTTCTATTTTAACACAATGCCTGTATATTTTTAAACTTTTTGGCTGGGTGCAGTGGCTCATGGCCTGTAATTTCAACACTTTGGGAGGCTGAGGCAGGAGGATTGCTTGAGACCAGGAGTTCAAGACCAGCCTGGGCAACTTTGGCAAGACCCTGTCTTTACAAAAACTTGAAAAAATCTAGCTGGGTATGCTGGTGTGTGCCTGTGGTCCTAGCTACTGGGGGAGTGTGGAAGGAAGTGGGCGCTGAAGCTGGAACATCGCTTGAGCCCAGGAGGTTAAGGCTGCAGTGAGCTATGATTGCACCACTGCACTCCAGCCTGGGTGACACAGTAAAACCTTGTCCCAAAATAATAAAACCAGAACTTTTTGTTAGAAAACGATGAGCCAGAGATATTTTTGATGCACGTGCTTCTATTTACATTGTGGTGTTAAACAGCATCAAATGATAATGATGAAGCTAAAGTTGCAGTAAATTTAAAGTTAAAAGCAGAATAGGAGTGATTGAAAAATTGTGACCATTGTTACCACTATACTGATAATCAAATATCCTTTCTGAAAATTATGGGATTCCCAGCTGTCTGCCTTTGTACACGTGGGATTAGACCTGACTTCCTGAGCTGGCATGGTAAGGCAGCTAGAGTCAATAGGACACTGAATTAGGGTCCTCAGACCCAAGGTATTGCTCATTTTAATTGTGTTTAATATGAATACTAAATCTTAGTAATTTATTTCTTAGGCTCCTAGATAGAAATGCTTACATAAAAAAAAAAAAAAAAAAAAAAGATCCAGGATTATACATACCAGGATTTTGTACCAGGATTGTACAAAAACATTTTACATTTTTAGATCCATTGAGAATCCCTGCTGTGGAGTAGCGTGCTATTGCTACCATGCTGTTGTCTTAAAAGTTGATCTTATAACTTCATTCACCTGTGGAGACAACCTTGGTCACGCTGCACAAATATTCCTGGATGATGGTTTTAAGCTGTGCTTCAGGGCTCTTTCAAAGTTCCCTTAGTAGTTTATTGGGGGTTACCAATTCTATTTGAGACTCATACAGTTTGTTCAGTGTTTTCTTTGCAGATAGGAAAATCAGGGCCAAATAATTGCCCCTAAGGTCTGGAGGGGCAATTAACCAAAGGTCTGTAGCAAGCTAGCATCAGGGCTGAGATTAGAATCCAAGATCTTCAAGTATCAAACTTGGCTTGTTCTGTTGACTCAGAGATAAAAGAATGTGTGGGAACAATTGTTCCCATCTTGGAATTTCTGAGACATAAAAGGACTCTTTTACTGCTTATCTGACTTTACTCTTAGTTGCTTAGAGAAAAGGTCAGTAGTGGTTTCATTTTGGATCATAGATTAAAACACTGCTAACAAGGAGCCATAATGTCCTCTATTGCATCACTACTACTTGACTGAGTCAGAGAAGACCTTACCCAGACACCCATTTCTGAAATAGTAGTTAGTATACAGCAATAGTGGTAGGAACCATGAAACTTAGGAACTAAATTAAACCAAGTGTGTTGAAAAGCTGAATGCATGGCAGAAACTTGTGACTGATAGTGATGGAGGTCAGTAATTCTGTGTCTGTAAAACATACAGGCAGATGTCATCTTAAAAATTTCCATCCACAGCTTCTTGTCTGTCTTTTGCCACCTGTTACAGGTTGTAGAACTCATGACAGGTGGAGCTCAAACTCCAGTCACCAATGCGAATAAAATCTTCTATTTAAATTTGCTGGCCCAATATCGGCTGGCCAGTCAAGTGAAAGAAGAGGTGGAACATTTCCTAAAAGGTGGGATCCTGTATGTTCTTTTCTTTGAAGTTAAAACACCTGTATCCATAGTGTGGTTATGTATGACTTTAACTTGCGTACTTTGTTTCAGGCCTGAATGAATTGGTCCCTGAGAACCTTTTGGCTATTTTTGATGAGAATGAGCTTGAGGTAAGTGCTTGCAATTCAGACTTCCATTCTTAACTTGGCATTTTTGTACCTTACAGGAACCAGCTTGGTGTACCTTCTCTTATGAGATGCAGCTGGAAAGCTATTTATGCAAGAGGTGGTTCCACTTTTGTTGTTCCTCCATTCATTGACCCTACTGCAGAGAAAGTAACGAATAAGACGAAGTTCCAGCCCTCATGGGCTACATTCTAATGAAGTAAAGGAAACAAACCAAAAGATGTGATCATATTTCAAAAGCATTAAACTGCAATAGTATATAGTATATATTTTTATTCATATAGTATATTTATTCTTATTTCAGATCCTGTAACAACCAAAATAATGGCTCTAAGATGGTAAATACTATTGTATAATTAGCAGAATTGAAGTCCTTATCAGGTGTGGGCAAAGAATGACGAGTCTGTTGTGGCCTGTTGCTCACAGATGAGACTTCTGTACAAGATGGTGCGGTGCAAGTTATTAGTTCTAAATTCCCATAGTTTCTGTGAGGAGTGTCTTTCTGCAAACTTTCTTTAGGGAGGAAGGTTTTCTTTTAAAATGGGGGGGGGGAAGTAGTTTTAGGTGGTCTTGCCCGATTCTTTATTAACTGAAGTGGATTTGAGAACAAGAATCAAAATCTGTAATTTTCATGTTTTATATCTTCAGATGTGAAATCCAAACAAAATGAACTCTCCACAGCTCAGCCTAAAGTTTCTGATAAACATGTTACCTAGCACTGTTAGTTTTTGGGCTGAGGAGTAGCTACGGGCAAATTTTGTTTTATTTTGAAGCAAAGCATTTGTAACCATTTGTAGAAGTGAGTAGAAAGGAAGGACGTGGTCTCTTACAGTTGTTCCACATCCTGCTCTTAGTTCCTCATCAGCTTAGCAAGTTCTCTTTGAAGGAGCCAAGGCTTCTCAGGCTTAGTTTGGGTTTTTCTTGTCTCTTGGTTAGGATGTATTATTCTTTATAGCTATTGGATTAGTACTTGCAGTCTGCTAAGTAACATGCTGGATCCTGAACCAAATTAGGACATCAACAAGATGTTTAGGGCTCTGATGTCATTAATGTTCTCATTTTTTGGCATACTTTTAAATTTATCTGATCAAGTAGAGGCAGAGCCGAAGGGAAGGTAGTAAAAGTTCAATCCACAAAAGAATGCATCCTAAGAAAAAGGAAAGGCCATCCAACAAATTCATGGGACTGGGGATTTTGGAGAAACAGCTTGCCTTTTCTCCTTGTTATTCATAGGTTAAGTTTAGACCAGACTCTCAGGAAACACTTAGTTTTTGTGTGTGTGGTTTTTTTGTCCTTTGTTTCAATTAAAAATAATCCATAGCAGCAGTTCTTAATTAGGGTGTTCATCAGAAATACCTTGCCTGTAATCCCAGCTACTCAGAAGGCTGAGGCAGGAGAATCCCTCGAACATGCAAGGTGGAGAGGTGGAGGTTGCAGTGAGCCGAGACAGAGTGAGACTCTGTCTCAAAAAAAAAAAAAGGAAGAAAGAAATACCTGGGCAATTTTTTTTCTTCCTGCGTAAGCTCATAACCTGTTCTAAGAGATTCAGATTTAGAGGTCCAAGGTAGGGCCACCAGCACTTGTACAAATATGTATTTTAAAAGCCATGTGATTCTTTTTTTTACCCACTGGTTAGCAACTATTGCCCTACTGTATGTAACTGATTTTCCTAAAGCAGTATTCTGGCATTATGATCTCACCTTCAGTCTTTTTCCTAGTAATGTTTTCTTTATTCTACATTTTGCCTGTTAACTTAGGTAATTTTGACCTTATATTGGGTCTTTGTCTCTCTGACTGTCATAGTAACACCTTACCATCTTTTTCCAGCTTCTGATGTGTGGGACTGGAGACATTAGTGTGTCTGACTTCAAAGCTCATGCAGTAGTTGTTGGTGGCTCATGGCACTTCAGAGAAAAGGTAAATGGACCAAACTTCTTCAATTGGATTTGTGCCATGTTATAAGGAAAAAGTTTCAGAAGGAAAAAGTAGAGGAGGCCGGGTGCAGTGGCTCATGCCTGTAATCCCAGCACTTTGGGAGGCTGAGGCAGGCGGATCACAAGGTCAGGAGTTTGAGACCAGCCAGCCAGCATGGTGAAAGCCCAACTCTACTAAAAATATAAAAAATAAATAAATAAATAAAATAAATTAGCTGGGCATGGTGGCACATGCCTGTAGTCCCAGCTACTTGGGATGCTGAGGCAGGAGAATCGCTTGAACCCAGGAGGTGGAGTGAGCTGAGATCACGCCACTGCATTGCAGCCTGGGCAACAGAGCGAGACTCTGTCTCAAAAGAAAAAGAAAAAAGAAAAAAAAGTAGAGGAGTCAAAGCAGTTGACATGTTTTCTGGGGAAAAGAAAATGATATATGGGGAAAGACAGGTGATTGTCCAGGCAGAAGGGAGCCCTGATCCCTAGGGGCTATCATGCTGACTGCCACAGGAGTAGTAAATTGGAGATGGCAAAGGAAGAGAACCAACAGTCAGTGACTACCCTCCTAATGGTGTGACAATGTAAATTCTTGAAGTGCTTGTCAAACTGTTCCTATCCTGTGTCCTCGTAGAATGGTAACTGGGGCACAGCCCCACTTCAGTGTATCTTGTTCCTTCCACAGGGATCTAATCCTAGGCTGTTTACCATGTGTGATCCCAGCCTTGTGCTCTCCCTGCCAGGTCATGAGGTGGTTTTGGACTGTGGTTTCCAGTCTGACCCAGGAGGAGCTGGCTCGGCTACTTCAGTTCACAACAGGCTCCTCTCAGCTACCACCTGGAGGCTTTGCTGCCCTCTGTCCCTCATTTCAGATTATTGCCGCTCCGACCCATAGCACGCTGCCTACTGCACACACATGGTAGGTATCTGCCCGCCTGATGCATGTCCAGTGTTTGGTGGTATGAGTTAATCACTTCTCCCTTGCCCTTCCAGTTTTAACCAGCTGTGCCTCCCTACATATGACTCCTATGAAGAGGTGCACAGGATGCTGCAGCTGGCCATCAGCGAGGGTTGCGAGGGCTTTGGCATGCTCTGACCGCTCTCCTGTCATCCACTTGGCCCCATGCTCTCTGGAGCTTCTGGGCGCAAGTTACAGACATCATAACCACTGATCCTAACACACATAACCATCAGCCAGAAGATGCCGCATGCTCCCCTGTGTCTGGAGGATTGTGTCACCTATAAGCCTTGTCTTTACCTCACCTGCTCCCTGCCCATACCTACCACAGGCCACTTTGGCATGGTATGTAAGCTGAGCTCTTCATTCTGTCATGAGAAGAGGACCATGCTGCTGTCATTTATTTGGTCCTTTGAAGATCTCAGTAGCTGAGGGAGATGGCACACGGGGCTCTGCCCTGTTGGGAAACTAGTGTGGAGACCCTTAAATCCACACTGCTCCAAAACTCCCTCTGCTGATACTCCTTGGAGACACCCTCTTTGGCCCTCACTACTTGACCAGACTGGTACTTGGGTCCTTCTCATGGGTGGGGTGATTGCCTCTTCTCATCAGGAGCCAGGAGAGAGGGACAGATAGGAGGTGGCCCATAGGAGCAGTCCCTCTGCACAACGGTAGGCATAGGCCATGGCACTGGACTGCCTCTAATGAGGACTGATAAAAAGAATCTTTTTTTGTGGTGTCAGAACTGGAAAAAGCACTTTCCCTTCGGGCATTTCTGGAAACGATTATTAATCCACAAAGAACTCTCTAAGCTTTTTCTTGAATTGTAGCCAGTGAGAAAAGCAGATAGACTGAAGAATATGAAGGATAGCTGAGCTATAGCCTCCAGAGTGGGGCATGCCTAGGCGTGTGGCTGGCTTGGAGACTACTGATGCTTTTCCCTGAGTTGGTTATTGGCACTGAAGTATGGCCAGCTTGGGCCACTGACTTCCCATTATGTAGTCTGCTAAAAGCTGGGGATTCTTTAGCGTTCTACTGAAGAAAATTTTGTAGCAAAAGATTAGAACAGTAAGAATAGTATGCCAGCAATCCCTGATTCTCTGTCTGCTTGGTGTTCTCTGGCAGCACTAAGACAAAGGACCAGGGACTAGGAGTTTATGTGCTTATCACAGGTCCTTGGGGTCAGGACACTAGGGACGAACATGTGATATGTTACACAGTAAACACCTGCCAACCCCTATACTCCCCTTTGCTCCATTAGTTACCAGGAAGGAAAACTAAGGAGGGAGGAAGCTTATTAGCTTCACTGTTGAATGATGATTGAAGAGTACCTGCTGCTGTCTCTTGGAAGATGACAACATCCTTTTTCATTACTGTTTGATTGAGAACAATTTCAAGATTCAAAATCTCATTGACTTCCCAAATTTGTGTTTTTAAGAAGGCTTTGCTGCAAGCTACCATTCCCAATGGGGCAGTCAACTCTGAGAATATTACAAGCCATCCTTATTGCCAAAACCAGCAAGTACACAGAGTCCTGAGACAAGGCAGGACTTTGGCAATGCCTTGGCCTCCTGGAAGCATGTCTGAGCCCTCCTATTCCCAGGGATCATGAGGAACAAGCCCTCCTGAGCTGCTACAGTTCCTGCCTGACCTCACTGTTTCGCAGTCATCATTTGTCCTTTCTTGGCACATGGGTGCTGACCTCACTCATCCTTGGGGTCCGGGATCCAGCATCAGGGTCTCTGTACCCCAGGATCCTCCATGCCACATGGTCACTGCTCTCCTCAGGGACCAGGACAAGGTGCTGCTGCTTGCCCAAATGTTTTCCCATGGGATATGTACAGGAAGGTTTATCATCACCCTGGGAAACATGATGCTGCCCCTTGGGCCCAGAAAGGGGTTTCCAGCTGGGGGCACGTGGACTGGTTCTGCTGTTTTTGGCAGTCGCTTTTCTGAATTCTCCCCTCCGGCAGCCTTCCAGAGACTGATCCTGGAGACTGAGTTGATTGTCTTGGCTAGATCTGTCATTTTAAGCTCTAGTCATAGCACTTTTTCAGAGCATCTTAGGCACCATTGCAACCCAACCAGGGCAGCTGCATCCCTGTGGTGGTCCTTAGGCACCAGTCTTTGTTAAACAAAACGCTTTGGTACTGTTGTGGTTTTCTATTCTTCCAGTTTACTCTCTCTGGCCGAACTCTGTTCAAAAGTATCTTTGCTCTCATGGGCCTTTTCTTTTACCGTTTTTTTGTTTTGTTTTGTTTTGTTTTGTTTTTTTCTAATCCTGCTTTCATACTAGCCAGTGTGGGGAAAAGGTACAATATGTCAAAGAGATGAGAGTGTGTTATTTCTTGGGCAATTTTCTATTAGTGTTTCTTATTTTGGACAGTTATTTTATTTATGTCCTTGTGACCCAGGTACTTGGGGGGCCAGCTACCCTTCTGGCCTTTTAGCGTCTTTGAAGGAGACCAGACATGAGTGAATACCTAGGAGAGTGTCAGCATGTTTCTGGAAAACTGGCAGAGACCAAGCCCCGCTGCAGATTGCTCAGGCCAGGTGAAAGGGCCAGGCAGTTGCAGCTGATGATGTAAATATTTTGTACAGTAAATAAATAAATGTTTAAAAGAACTAAGGAGTGAGTGGCTGCTTTAAATGGAGATTCATGGCTTGACTGGAAGGTGGGGAAGGAAAAGATTTGGAAATGATTTTGCATTTCCCCAGTAATTCCTCCTGGAGTAGTCGGCTCGGGGTAGAGTGTACACCTGAAGCCCAGGCCTGCCCCACTCTTGCCCTTTCACCCTTCCCTGATTGCTGTCCATGGTGCCAGGCAGGGCCACTGTCTCAGCCATGGGGAGACGAGGACAAGTGTTTATGCTCAGCTTCTGAAGAAGGAACCCGTTAAATCAGTCTTTAAACATTAATTCATTGTTGTTTTACTACCTAGAAATTCAATATAGAAAATTTGGAAATAAGAAAAAAAACAAGGGAAAGAGGTAAGTTGCTATCCAGAGGCAATCACTGTTAACACTTTGATAAATAGCCTTTTGATTTTCATATTTAAGCACACATTTGTCTCCCAACATCTCCCTAACCCACAAGGGGTTTGGGAGTGGCAAACAAAAATACTGTTCCTAAGAAGTTTGTTGGTGGCAAATCTTACTGATTCTTTTCAGCTTACAAAGGTAAGCTTGGAAGAGAAGTAAAAAAAACAGACCTCTGATTTGGGCCTAGAAGGAAAAGTATTAAGGACCCGGACTTTCTTAGGAAAGTAATTATGATGTCTTGTATATTGGTTCCCAATCTGGAAAATTAAAAAAAAAAAAATTCCCTTTTGAATTTAAAAACAAAACAGATTCTTGCCCCCACCCCAAACAGTGCATTCTCCTCTTACCTCACCAAGCTCCTGAGTGATATGAGATGTCTTAAAGGGCCAGGCACAGTGGCTCACACGTATAATCCCAGGCTGCAAGGCAGGAGAGTCACTTGAGCCCAGGAGTTCGAGGCTACAGTCAGCTATGCCTGTGCCACTGTGCTCTAACCTGGGTGACAGTGAGACACTGTCTCTCTTTCTCTTTTTTTTGAAAAGATGGGGTTTTGGCATGTTTCCCAGGCTGGTCTTGAACTCCTGAGCTCAAGTGATCCACCCACCTCCAAAATGCTGGGATTAGCATAAGCCACCGTGCCTGGCTAAGACACTGTCTCTTTAAAAAAAAAAAAAAAGTCTTAAAATTCAGTCCTTCTAACTGTGTATTTTAAGGTTATGTACAGTCCTGAATCTTATACACTTGCTGTTGTGGCTTTGAATAGGTCACTGTGAACATTGACCATTGAGTGATTTTAGCCCATCAAATCATTCTTATGACTCCATAAATACTAGCTTCAGCTTCTTGTACACTGTTGCCTCTGAGCCATGGTAGATAGAGCTTTGAAACCTCTCTCCAGCCCCACTTCTCTCAGGACCACAGCAAGGTTCTCCAGCAAGTGGCTTGAACCCTAAGGGCTCCTTCCCGCTACTCTGGCTTCACATAGGCCTTCGAGCATAGTAAACCAGTTCCAGATAATGTGAAATAGTAAAAGTATTACAGGATACTAAAATTCCTTTTTTCTTTTATTTTGAGATGCAATATGTATAAAAAAAGGTATTAACATGTGTAAGTTATGAGTAATTATAGGAAGTGCACAAATAGCCACCATCCAGGTCAAGAAATAAAACATTGCAGCACTGCAGAGCACACTCTCATCCCACCCCACTAAAGGTAACTACTGTCCTGACTTATGATCATTATTTCACCAGGCCCCTTTTCAAACAGGCTGTCCTCACGTTAATAGTGGATGGGGCGGCCAGGTGCAGTGGCTCACGCCTGTAATACCAGCACTTTGGGAAGCTGAGTTGGGTGGATCACAAGGTCAGGAGATCGAGACCATCCTGGCTAACACACGGTGAAACCCCGTCTCTACTAAAAATACAAAAAAATTAGCTGGTCGTGGTGGTGGGCGCCTGTAGTCCCAGCTACTCGAGAGGCTGAGGCAGGAGAACGGCATGAACCTGGGAGGTGGAACTTGCCGTGAGCCAAGATCGTGCCACTGCACTCCAGCCTGGGCGACAAAGCGAGACTCCATCTCAAAAAAAAAGGGTAGGGGGAGGGGCAAAAAGAGCCCATGTGTGTCATGAAAAGAAGCTAACCAAGGTCCGTTTCTCCATGGTAATTTCTAGACCTCATAATTGGTTTGAAAAGTCTTCTGAGACCATCATTGCCCTGTGAGAATCTAGTCTGGATTCCTGATGCTGAATCTGATTAATTATTCTAAGACTGTAAGGTCTCTTATTTCTGTAAAGATTTTTCCTCCAGATACTCCAAATTGGATACTCCTTTGCTTTTATACCCTCAACAGGTTTTGTAGGCTGGGCAGCAGGAAATTGTTGAGTATCATATATGTGTAGTAGTATTAAAAATGGCTCAGCACTAACATGTCTCAAATTGTGGCATAGGCCAGTATTTCTGACTCAGAATACTGACTCTGCACACCACCTAACAGAAAGCTATCCCAAAGTTATTGGTGAGCTTAGTTTTTTGTGTTTTTGTTTTTTAGCTTTTATTTGGAGTACTAGAGGATGGATTTAGAGATCTGCAGGTCATGTTGACCTTGGTTTGTATCCAATAGAGTGGTGCTGCCTAGAGTTCAGATATACCGTGTTATAAATATCCATTTTTTCCCCTCCCGGATTCAATTTGCTTTAATTTTGCTTATATAAGGAGATTTTTGTGATAGCCACAGCAGGGACCTGGTTCTCTGGAGTGAATTCAGGTGTGGTCTCTACAAGATGGGCAGTTAATTCCTGGAAGAAGATGTGGAGAACAGTCTCTTTCCAGTAGTCAAGGAATGATACCTGTAGGTTTTTCAATATGGTATTGGAGGTGGCTTTAGCAAAGTTGTTCAGGCTATCGATATTGCCCTGGCTTGTCAATACTAGCCAGCAGTAGCAGCTTCTTAAACATGGGATAGTGACAATGTTGGTACCTCTCGGGACAGGGATCAGACACACCAGCACAGAATCATAGCATCCAGTCACCTTGCAAGAACAGAGTGGGACTCCCCATCTAGTTGCCCTTGTAGCCTCCCTTCAGGGAGATGATGGAGAGTTTATCCAGATGAGGCCTGTGTTGCTATTTCCCTGGAATACCCAATAATAAGCAGGCCACCATGGCTTTTGTAGTCTGTGATGGCTGTGAATGCCTGAGACCAGGTTCATCTGCAAATAAGGTAAATTTCCAAGTGAGGTTTTAGGAGTTGTTTTTTAGGTATGACTCTAGGAAGAAGTCAGCCTTGGACTACATAAGGAGGTAGGAGAGGAGGCTTCTTTGTAAACCTCATTATGTCCTCTACCAGGTGACCATCCTGTTGACAGGCATTTACTGGTATCCTATGTTTCTGACTCTAGGGGCCCTGGGCCTTCAGCACTCCTTGCAGGATAGGCATCTCGTGTCACTGGGTGTTCTCTCAAAGAAGATACCCCTGGACACATTTGCATCAAGTGTGCAACATGGGACCCTCAAAGGATAGAAAACCATGAACTGATGGGCTTGATTTTTTTCTTTTTTCTTTTTTTTTTTGAGACAGAGTCTCACTTTGTCACCTAGGCTGGAATGCAGTGGCATGATCTCAGCTCACTGCAACCTTCACCTCCCGGGTTCAAGCTATTCTCCTGCCTCAGCCTCCCGAGTAACAGGTGTGTGCCACCATGTCTGGCTAATTTTTGTATTTTTAGTAGAGATGGGGTTTCACCATGTTGACCAGGCTGGTCTTGAACTCCTGACCTCAGGTATTCCGCCTACGTCAGCCTCCCAAAGTGCTGGGATTATAAGCATGAGCTGCTGGGCTCAGCCAGATGTTCATATTTTTAACTCCCGTGGTCCAACTTTGGGCAAGACAGCCTTCTTTCAGTATCAGTTGCCTGACCTGCAAAATGATGCTATTAACCAATTAAGAAAATTGACTAATAACGTGGAGTTCTTGGGGAAAAAATTTTTCCTATGTATAGTATATATGTTACCATACTGACTATGACTTAGGGCCCTGGTAATTTCTGTAGCAGGAGGCTGTATGGGTCTGGGGGCAGTTGAGAGTGCTAGAGAAGATGACTGGTGTGGAAATTCCCAGGGGGTGGTGACTCTGTTTTTCACCTTGCCATGTCCAGGCGGGCCAGAGAGAATGAGTACTGAAGACACCTAGCCCAAACATTCATGAAGAAGACCCCAAGTCAGAAGAGACTTCTTCCTCCTTTGCATGATCCTGTAAGGATGGAAGAGGTATTTGAGGGAGCTGTATCTCAAGCCTATGTCATGTGGTAGGAACCTTGACTTCCTTTAATTCACCTGATTACTCAATCATGATAATAGCTACCGTTTTTTTTTAGCTCTTCCCATATGCTAGGAGCTCTAGTATTGTCTCATTCACAACAACCCTGCAAGATATGTCTTGTTTTCTCCATTTTACACAAGACACAGTTGAGGCACACAGAGGATAAGTAATTGCCAAGGTTTCTTAGCTGGCAAGTGGTAGAGCTGTATTTGAACATGAGTCTGTTTTGTGTCAAAGCCCAAATTCCACATTTCTGGTTTGTCTCTAGCAGATTAGTTTAGACTAAGAAACAGCCCAGGCACTGGGCCACTGTGGTCGCTGACTGCCTCATTCACTTGGTGATGCTGTGTGTGACAGATTAACACTTTATACCTTGGCTTACCTATCAGTCACTTGGGGATTTGGGATTCATAGGAAAAGGTCCTACTCAGGCAGGATAGAGAGATTTTAAGAGATACAGCTATTAATAATGGCTTTAGAATCTTTTGCATGTAGAAAGTTCCTTAGACTACCAACTAATGAGCGAAGTGACTTCCAAGTTTAATTGAATTCTATATAAAGAATACAAGACACCCTTGAGGACGTAACTGAGGAAAAAGGCCCTGAAATTTTAATATCCCTGCTTTGGTGGAAAATCAATAGGTATCAAATGAAAGAATGAGGTCAGATATGTTACACAATACCCTGATGTTTATCTCTGGTAATTAAGTCTGCAGAAAAAGATTTATTTGAATAAATCTTTTGTCTCTAAACTCTGCTTATATGAAATAGCACCATTTGGCAAAGGCCAAATTCCTGGTGGGTATCTCACTGAGGAAGCAAACATTTTCAAGAATGCCAGAGTTAAAGGGAGATTACACACACCCTAAACAAGACTGTGAAGATACTATGAAATTATTCTCTTGAAACTATAAGCATAGTATCTTCTCCAGGGTGAGGGGTTTCTGTACCTCTCTTGAGTGAAGTTGCTCTTTCTGCAGCCCCCTACTTCACCTGCATTATGGATTTGCACATAAAGGAATTTTTCTGAATCTTCCCGTCTTCTACAGACCAACAATGTTCCCTCTCTCCTCAGAACTCCCACTTGAAGGAGTTGCCAAGACATTCCTCTCTTTGCCCATTAGCAGAGTCAGGGATATCAGAGTATTTGCAAGCCAGCTAGAGAGACTTTGATGGCTTTTATGTTATGTTGAAAACAAAATGTTGTGTTATTGTGCAATAGGAAGATTGTGTGTGTCATCGTTTTGTGCTTGGTCTCCTACGTCCAATCCTGCTCTAAGCTGTCATTTCATTTCCTAACCTCCTCCTCTCCCCAGTCGGGTACTTCTGTTCCATCCCTGGGTTTGTAGCCTCCCTTTTTTTTTCTTGAGTTCTGTGTAGTTCCGCATTTCAGCAGACATTTCCTATGTATCAGGCACTGTGCGGGGAGCTAGGGACACACAAGATAGAATGTGATCCTGGCCTCTGAGCAGCTTACAATCTTGGGAGACAGACATAAACAATCTATTTTCCTTAGAGTTTCCTTCTCATGAAGCTTGGTTACCCAAACCCATCACCACTGCCACCCCTCCCCCCCTTCAATAGTTTCTCCTGTTTACTTGGTGGGGAGCATTTTTTTTTATATATTTGGAGACTTTCTCTAGTACAGAGTTGCTGTTGCTACAAGTGAAATTAGTCTAGCTTCCCACAGAAAGAGAGGGACGTTACTCTCCCTGTTGATTTTCAGAGAAGAAAGAACCCTTGTAAAGATAGATTCCAAACCAAGAGACCCAAGGAGCAAACCTATTATTGTGCCATAAATAGGCCGTCACCTGGGCAGGTCCTGGGACAGGCTGAGAAAGGGGACTTGGTGATCTAAGGGCCCACTCTTCCTTTAATCTGCTCTCCCAGACAAAGCAGACCTGAAGTGTTGACTTTGGCAATGGGGAACTGGCCAGTAGCCTGCAGCTCAGTGAATGAAATTAGAATCTTGAGTGGATGGGGAGTGGGAGGTATCTCCAACACTAATGGCAATCAAAGGTTTGTGCTATGGTTATAATCAGTATGGCAGAGGAAAGTCAAGGGAATACCATTTCCAATAAACTCAGAGGCATGAAAAGGCAAATCAGTTTTATGAACAGCCATGAAGTTGGTTGGTTGTGACCACTATGGGTGGAAACACTGAGCTTCAGTGAATTTCCCTTAATATTAAACCAGGAAACTAGAGTCCCTGGTTATCTCTCTGTCATATACAGCAGCTGACATCTATTCCTCCCTGGGGATTGGGCAGATCTTAAAGTTGATCTCCTAAGCTTCTGACTGGGATCACAGCTGGATAGTGGTTGGGTCAGGCCATTGCCTTTAGAAAACCAGTTCTTTAGGCTCTCTTTCCTATGGGATTTCTCTGAAACCTTGTTCATGATGATGCCAACTTGTGTCTCCTTGAAAAATCACGATGGAATTAATTAATCAATGGAATTAAACTTGGGTGTTCTATAGGTCTAGCATTTTATGTCACAGTCAGGGTAGACAAACATGCTTTTGGGTCCTGGCAGGTTTGTGTGCAGCTCTGGAGATGTTCCAAAGTGGGTGCAGTCGACAGCCACCCATCTGCATACTCCACAGTGATCTGGTTTAACAATTCTGACCCATTATCCCGCTAACCCTTGAAAACTCTGTCATCTTGGCATCCAAGCCATGTCTTCCAGTAGACTCTCACACCCAGAATCAGCAAAACCTCTTTTGTCAGACCATATCTTGAGTTTAGGCTTCAAAAAAATGGCATTGTGGGTTAGCTTTGCAAGGCGGGGTAAGTAAAACTCCAGTCCTGACTTTTGGGGGTATGCCTGGTCTTGGGGGCTTGGCATGGTGGGAAGAAGGGGCCAAGATAGTGGTTGGCACAAGGATGTGGAGAACTTTGGAAGCAGAGCCAGAGACTCTGAGGATTGAGGCCCAGGGAAGTTTGGCACCAGTAACAGCTGGGTATTTAACCAGGAACAGTCACTCTATTTTTCTGAGCCTTGGCAGTAGGTCAGAGCAACAAGCAGCTCTAGCAGGGTCTACATCCTTCCTATTGTCTCCACCCCAACCTTACTCATCGTCCCAAACATCTGCTTCCAATTCGGGCCCTTGCCTTCTTGTGTGATTCCTGTACAAACCACAGGTGGCACGGGTGAGGGGCAGGTCTGCAGGTGTGGACTGGGGAAGAAGAGGAAGGCTCTGGAAGAAGCTGCTTACAGGTTTGGTTTCAGGTCCTGATGAAGGAGTAAGGATTTGACCTATTAAAAAATTGTATATTTGTGTGTGTGTGTGTGTGTGTGTGTACAAAATGTAAACAGTAAGTTGTTTCACTTCCTGGGTAAAAGTAATAATCTGAGGGAGGGAATTGGGACCAGCTGGAGAAATCTCTGGGCCATCACATGGCCTGCTTTTCAAAGGCAGCACAGAGTCACTCCAGGGGGAGCAAGCCGAAGTGATTAGTGCCCACAAGGAGCAGCCCGAGGTGCTAATGAGGTATTAACACCGCTTCTCCAGCTAGCAGCTGTGGATCCTCTGAACAGACCAGTGAGTCAGAGCAGCAAAAGCAGCCTGGAACTGGAGGGGGCCAGGAGAGGAGCAGCAAGGCGGTTCCCACAATTAGCCACGGCACCCTCAGCAGGCCCACTAGGAGGAATTGAGAAGCCTCTCCAGTGTTTGCCCTAAAATCTCAATCCATTTTAAGTGACACAAAACACCCCAGAGGAAAATACTGAGGCCTAAGGGAGTAATCTCAGAACTCTTGTAATAATAATAATCATAGCAGCCAACATCGAATGCATGCTTACTCTGTGCCAGGCCCTGTTCTAAGCACTTTGCGTTAATTCATTTAATATTCACATCATTCTATAATCTAAAGACAATCACTATTCCCATTTTACAGATAAGGAAACCAAAGCACAGAGAAGTAAGTCGCCCAGGATTACATGTCCAATGGATAAGTGTAGGTGTCAAATTGGCTCTGACATGTTTTCTCACACAAGCTCAAAGGAGGTGGTGTTAGGGTCTGGACAGACAAGTCCAGAGAACACTGGTAAGAGAGTTGCTAGTGTTCTGTTCATCCTCCAACCCAGGGAGACATTGTGTGGGTCTGTGACTTCTGGGACCCCAGGGAGCCAGTCTGGCCAGCACTTTTTTGTCCAGTCCTACCTCCTGGTGCCTCCTGAGGTTTCTGTTGCCCAATCAGGATACGGGGTCATTTTCCACCTCCCTCTCCAGGCACTCTCCATCCCTCAATCCAAATAAGCTGGGGGAGATGCCTCAGGGAGTTGGCCAGGCTCCAGGCCCCTGATGGGAAGTGGAAGAAGACACTTTCTAAAGGGTAAGATCTGGCCAAGACCTGTGGGCTACCAGGAGCCCCATCAAACTTCAAAGCTGAGTGCTGAGATAGAGCCCATCATTTGACTGGTAACCCGGAAGCTGGTTGGACAGACCAGCTCACCATGGCGGGCCCTGTCTTGCAGAGAAGCAACCATGTGGATAGTGACAGGCCACAGGCCTCTTCCAGCTGTTGCTTCCAGGGCTGAACCAGAGGCTACTTTCTGTGGGCACAGCCCATTTTTACTAAGATGAAAGGTTCTAGGAGTCTTACCTGACTGGGCCAGAGGCCCAAGGACAGCAGCTGTGAAGCACCACCAGTGGTCTGAACCATCTCAGCTTGTGCCTGCCTTTGTTCCTTTACTTGTTCTGTGCACTCGGCAAGGAATGAGGTCCATCCCATCCTTCCTCCCTGCTACCTCCCCATCCTTCAAACCTGGCTCATGCCAGAGGATGTGAGGATTAAATAAGAGAACTCATGAAAAGTGCCAGTACTGTGTCTGACACACATTAAGTGTAAAAAAAGATTCGTAGTTAGCAATAGCAAACCACTATCCACAGTTGTCTTTGGTTATGTTGTGGATTTGAATTTGGAAGATCTGGGTTCAAATTTCTGACTTGCCACTGTCTAGGTGTATACTCTGCATAAACTGCTTAGTCGCTCTTAACTTTAACTGGGAAATAGTGATTCTACCAATGTACAAAAGCGTACCCCACAGAGGGCACGTAAAGCTCAAATGAGACAATGGATGTGAATAGTGTTTTGTAAATCACAAAACATCCTCTCAATTCTGACATTGCCTCTCCCACGTCCACTGATACTGACCTTGGCCTGACCTGGGTATAGCTAAATTCCTTTGCTCTTCCATTCAGCAAAGACAAACCAATAATTTTTTCAGAAGAAACTTTGGTTTAAAAAAAGAGCTAAACTAAAGGAAAATGCAAAAGAAGAGGAGCGATTGGGCTTTCGAAATACTGATGTCTCCTGCTAGTAAGTTCAACCTCAGGGGCCAAACTCACTGTCAGTTATGGCCACAGTTACCATTTGCTCTCCCTCCTCAGTCTTGCCAGGGTCTTCCTGACATGGATTCAGGGTTGAGGGACACCGAGGAAATGAAGAGCCCAGAACAATTCTGAGCCACCCTCCTCCCTTACACACACATCCAGGATTTGGCTAAAACTTACAGACCTTAAAATATTGTGTGCTAAGTCTCACAGCAAGTCCAGCTGCAAGAGGCCAGTTTCCTGAGAAGCTAATGAGGCTTACACTGGGGGTCCTTCACCTACATGAGTTCCTTCAAAGGTCATATTTCTTTTTCAAAGTCATAGTATTTGCTAAGGTAAAAAATAATAACTATAGGTAGTTGTGATAGTATGCACCTGTAGTCTCAGCACTTGGGAGGCTGAGGCAGGTAGATCAATTGAGCCCAGGAGTTTGAGGCAGTAGTGCACTATGATCACACCTGTGAATAGCTACCATACTCCAGCCTGGGCAACATAGCAAGACCCTGTCTCCTCCCAAAAAAATTTAACTGTAGTCGGTCTCCACCCTGATTTCTTCTCTGTCACACCTCCCTTCGTGTCAGGCTGTGGTGAGGTGGCTGTGGCATTTGGGAGTATGACTAAAGGAATTTGAGTTGGGAATATATTCAGTTGGGCCTTCTGTAATATATTCATTTGGTTATGTTAGGAAAACACTCCGTCGGGTTGTCTGTAATATGTCTATGTCATGTAATAAATTTATTGCTGGCTGTCCTGATTATAAATGGCATGCAGAAATAATTCCACCACACACTGTGCTGATTCACCTGACACAGTGGCAGGTGCAGGATCAGCAGCTGCCACATCGGGACCAGAAGTATGAAGACAGGAGAGGAAAAACAAGAGTTGAAATATATGGAGCCAGGTGGGGCGTGGTGGCTCATGCCTGCAATCCCAGCACTTTGGGAAGCTGAGGTGGGCAGATCTCTGGAGCCCAGGAGTTCGAGACCAGCCTGGGCAACATGGTGAAACCCTATCTTTACTAAAAATACAAAAATTAGACAGGTGTGGTGGCAGGCACCTGTAATCCCAGCTACTTATGAGGCTGAGGTGGGAGGATCACCTGAGCTTGGGAGGTCAAGCCTGCAGTGAGCCATGCTTG
The DNA here is from genome assembly GCF_007565055.1 of Rhinopithecus roxellana. Classification (NCBI taxonomy): domain Eukaryota; kingdom Metazoa; phylum Chordata; class Mammalia; order Primates; family Cercopithecidae; genus Rhinopithecus; species Rhinopithecus roxellana. The sequence continues at coordinate 132,768,555 of NC_044553.1, read as the reverse complement.
TGCCACTACACTCCAGCCTGGGCGACAGAGTGAGACCCTGTCTCAAAAAAAAAAAAAAGTATGGAGCCAGAAGCTAGTCTGTGAAAAAGTCTCTCAGTCCTCAGATGCTCAAAGCCTACTGAGGTCTTCTGTTGCCTAAAGCTTACATAATTTTGGGATCCCTTAAAAAAAAAAGAGAATACAAAATTAGGTATGAAGGAAAATTTTATTTGAAATAAGAAAAAAAAAATCACAACAAATCTTAAAAAGCTGGCAAATACCACAAACATCATAAAGTCTAGACAAATAATCCAGACCTGCATCTTGGATGTTCCCTGTTGGCTGCCTGTGTGTCTGCCTCACCAGTCCACCATTTCATGGGAAGAGAGACGCTGAAGACTCAGCTTCAGAATGACCACTGGGGTTTCCAGGAATAGAGAAGGATAACAATAATGAAATATGAATTTTACGCCCTTATTTTGGCCTCCCTGTGCAGGTTCCTGGAGGGAGGACACAGTCCCGAAGGCAGCAGCTCAGACAGTTTCCTGAGTTGAGAGCCGAGAACTACATGCCAGGAGCCATCCAGGGTTCCCATGGTGCTGGCCTTTGCCGTGTTCAAATACAAGGAGCACAGATTTCCGGAGTTAGAAGGCTATCTTGTTGTGACTAATTCCTTAGAAACTTGGGAGGAACTTGCCTTGGCCCGAGGGCAGCTCTGCGGGAAGACAGGGTCACACAGCTTAGGGGACACCTCCTAATGTTTAGCATTTCCCAGTGTCTTAAGATGTTTTCCCCAAAAGCAGACCCGGCAAACAAGGATTTGTGTGAAAGTGATGATTTGTTCCCAAATCTTCCCAGGAGTAGGGGAAGGGGGCTGGAAAGAGGAGGCCAAGCAAGGATATAATGTCAAGCAAAAGGCTATGAAGGGTAAGTGGCTCAGTCTGCAGGAGCTCTGGAGATGGAGGAGATATTTCTATCTCCACACAGAGTCACTGGTCAGGGGCTGCCTGTGGGGGCTCAGGGACGAAACCTCCCAGGCACTGGCCTGCCCTCCATACAGGTGGCCAGAGCAGGTTCTGACGGCCTGAGGGCAGCCCGCTGACGGAGACAGGTGTGGGCTGTTGGGAGTGAACCATGGTCCTGAAGTGGCACGGGGATCGGAGGACATGGGGGCAGAGTGCTGACTGCGTCTGCTATCCTCCTGCCCTGTCTGCTGCTAACTGTTTTGGTTGTATGGTCCTCATTAGTGGCTTGTTATGACTAGGAGTTATCCTGTGTTAATTATCTCATTGAATCCTCAAAGTAGCGCTGTTAGCACCCCCATTTTATGGGTGAAGAAACTGAAGCCCAGAGGCAGCTGCTTTGACCTGCCTGAGATCTCCCTCAGTTGCAAGCTGCTCTCTTCGGTCTTCTTGAACGTTATTCCAGGTCTCAGCACCCTGTTTGTTTCTTGCACAAGCAGAGGCTTCCTGTCTGGTTTGTTCGCCATTCACACCCACTGCCTAACACAGCGTCAGGCACGTACGAAAAAGATGCTCAATGCATAAAGGAACCTAGAACCAAGATCTTAGCTTCCACACTAAATGCCAAGCCTTCTGGGACCATGCCTTACAGTATGGTGCCACAGTGATAGCCCCTCAGTGCCACCCAGTGCTGGGGACCACAAGGTGCCTGTGGATCCTGGAATGAGTGCCTGCTGGGAAGAGAAGACAGTCCCTGAGCAGAGACTCGAGAGTGCCAGGGAGATGGGTCCCAGCTGCATTCCGACAGCAGCCTCCTTCACATCTGCAGAAGCATTTGCGAAATTGTCCTCTAAATGATTCCAGTCTCCTGGGAATGGCAACATTCTATTTTTGGATGGGTTTTGGTGTGTCCCTCAAGTCCCCCCCAAAAGTTGTGTAGCATTCACAGCCTGTGTACAAGTTTAGAATTAATTTGTGAGATTGCTAGTGGCCTCTGGAATGTGCCACAAATGGTCCCGAAATCCTGCCTGAGAGCTCAGAGAGCTGTGGACAGACCCAAAAAGGAAAATAAGACAACTGGATATAGAGCCCATATCAATTGGATAAAGTATTTAGACTGTATACAAGCCAAAGAAAAAGCACATTTGCCTTTGGAGGCTGTCTGGGGCCCTGCAGGGGTTGAAAGGGAAGGGCTGCTCCTAGCTCTCTGGAGAGCAGTGGAGGATACAAAACATGCTCCGTCCTGTCCTGCCTAGCCTTCACCTGGGCCTGTGTCCTTGCGGGTAATTGTGACCATGGCACCCAGCTGTGCTGCCTCTGCCTGGTGCTGGAGAGGGCTGGGTCCAGGCCAGGAAGGACAGAAAGTCACACTGAATGAAACCTAAAGCTGGGTAGAGGCTGGGGCAGAGCTGCTCTTGCAGGCTTGGGAGCTCCAGGCTGGTTGCCACCTGCCCTCCCCAACTCAGACTAAATATCCAGCCCTGCGGGTAAGTGAGAAATTCTTGGCCTCATCCTGCCCAGGCCTCTCTGGCTTGAAATCGCCTTCCTTCATGGAACTGGGGCTGCCGTCTGCCCTTGGACTGTTCTTCCTGTTCTTCACCCCAGGGGTTCAAGCTGATTGGCAGACTTATCCAAGCATGAAGGGTAGGGGCACTGGCCTTGGGCAGCAGCCAGGAAGAGGGAGGGAGGCAGAGGCACAGACCAAGGACAGACATGGAGTCAGAGAACGCCTGAGAGCAAGAGCCAGTAAGACAGGCAGTGATATGAAGACAGAGGGAGAGGGAGGCAGGGAGAAGAGGCATATCCTCCAAGAATGCAAGAGGAGTGCTTCATTGCCTAGAGGGAGGGGAAGAAGGAGAAGGCGACAGCTGAGCAGACTAGGCTCTTAGCTGGGGCTCCCACAGTGTCTGAGCTGCCTTGCCCATCCGCATTTTTCAGTGGAAGGCATGTGTTCTCCAAGGTGGGCCTTAGGCACCGGAGCAGGGGCTTTCAACATCCCCACATCTGCTTCCCATCTGCATCCCCACTCATGGCGGATTTACATCCCAAGACTTTCTCGCCAGAGCCACAATCCATTCAAAACAAACCGTGGTTTTTCATTTGTAGCTGCAAATCCATGGAGTCATCTGCAGCTTTCTTGGGTTGCCTGAGGCCCTACGAGGCTCCCAGCAGTGCCAGCGTGGAATCAGGATGGAGAGTCAATGGCAGAGGAAGGAGAAGGGAGCCGGGGGAAGAAAGAGGCCCTCTGGCTCTGACCTCCAGAGAACCTGAGTCCTTGCTGAAGGGCTTTGGGAGGCACCCCAAGTCCACTGGATCTCCCAGGCCCTTCCCCCAAGGCTGCACCTGGCGTGCTGTCGGCATGGCTAGTTTGTCCTTCCTGGATCTGGGAAGTGGGGTGCTGAGGCAGAGGCACAACTGGCCACGTCATTGCAAGATGTGCAATGGCCTTGAAAATGGCATTTGTATGGTTTTTAAAATTTTTTTTATTTTTATGGTTTTTTTTTAGACTGAGTCTCGCTCTGTCACCCAGGCTGGAGTGCAGCAGCATGATTTTGGCTCACTGCAACCTCCACCTCCTGGGTTCAAGCAATTCTTCTGCCTCAGCTGATTAGCCGGGATTACAGGCACGTGCCACCATAATTGGGTAATTTTTTATATTTTTGGTAGAGATGGGGTTCTACCACGTTGGCCAAGCTGGTCTCAAACTCCTGACCTCAAGTGAGCCACCCCCCTCACCTCCTAAAGTGCTGGGATTACAGGTATAAGCCACTGCACCCGGCTATGTGTTTTTAAAAAAAGTTTTAAAAAGCTAGTAAATGGGTTTGATAAAACAACCCAGGCCCAAACTCCATTTTTTTATGTAAACACAAGGCTGAGAGACTTGATGACATCTGTCTCCCTCCTGCCATTCTGCCATGGTGGCTGCCCCATCCTCCCTTCCCTGGGCTCAGGACCTGTCCCCTCCAGGGTTTTTTTTGACCCTTCTGCCACTCCATCCTAGGCCTATTACTACCTCTCCTCATTAGTTTATTCATTTATTTATTCATTCACTTACTCTTTTCACCGCCCATTCAATAATTCATTTATTCAGCCACTCATTTCTTCATTCAGTGTTTATTGAGCACCGTGCTAGGCTTACGGCACATAAGAGGCAAATCTAGTGAATGAAAGATAGCTTGATGGGAGAGAACAGCACAAGCAATGTCATGAGTCAGTGTATAATTAAGGGGCTTACACAGTACATTCCCTAGGATTTTGGAAAAGGGAAATGGAAATTTCCCAAAGGAAGTGGGAGTTTGGTTTCTCCCTGTCGGCTCTGAGGACATGGCTCTCTAACGGAACATAGAGGTGGGAGAACTCGAAAATCCTTGAGTCTGCCCTGAAGCCGCTCAGGCCTAGAGTTACAGGAAGACATGAGAGGCAGGAGATTAGGTAATAAAAAGGGGACCTTCCGAGATGTGAACCTTGGTGGGACTCCTGAGGTTGGGGGTAGCATTCTGCTGGGCATCTGAAACCACACGTCAGCCCCTCAGGCCTCTGGAGAGGAGGAGGCCAGACCACAAGAGGCAAAACTGAGAGTTGGGGATTCATCCAGACTTGCCTGGAAAGAAGAGGCTTGGGCAGAAGACTATGGGGAGGGAAGCCAGGTGAGCAGGAGGGAGAGGCTCCAGCTCTGTGGAGGACGGGGCAGGAATCTCCTTGAGAGGAAGTAAGGAGGTGGCCTGAGATGGGCAGTGGGGTTGTGGTGGTGTGTGTGTTAGGGCAAGGCAGGAAACAGAAATGCTAGAGCAAGACCAGGGGCTCAGGTCACAGGCGCAGTGGGGGAATCAGGACAGGCTCCTGCTTCCTGCTCAGGTGTCAGCTTTCTGAGGGATTGAAGTAAGCTCAGAACTCTCTCAGTAACAAGTAGTAGAAGGGAATTGACTGTCTCATGTAACTGAGAAGTCAAGCCTGGGATGAACTTCAGGCCCATTCTTGATTCGGGGGCTTGTACAACCCATCAGGACTTTCCCCTCCACTCCCGGCTCTGCCTTCAGGGGTGTTGGCTTTATTCTCAAGCCACATGCCCCAGTTCTCTGCAGCTCTTAGCTCACTGGTTTTACCGTGAAGAGTCCCAGCTGCAAAATTCTTTCTGGTGCTGATTAGGTCATGTGTCCTTGCCTGACCAATCACTGTGGCTAGGGCAATACAATTATTTGATTGACCAACGCATGAATCGCATGATACCAGGGTATGGTTCTACAGAGGAAAATGGATACCTATACCAAGAGAAGGTGAGCAGTTTTGCTAGATGACAAAAATGCAGCTGTTCCCATCCCCCTCTACTATCTTAAAAAGTAGTGTAGTCTGTGGCGGGGCGCGGTGGCTCATGCCTATAATCCCAGCACTTTGGGAGGCCGAGGCGGGTGGATCATGAAGTCAGGAGATTGAGACCATCCTGGCTAACACGGTGAAACCCCATCTCTATTAAAAATACGAAAATATTAGCTGGGCAAGGTGGCAGGTGCCTGTAGTCCCAGCTACTTGGGAGGCTGAGGCAGGAGAATGGTATGAACCTGGGAGGCGGAGCTTGCAGTGAGCTGAGATGGTGCCATTGCACTCCAGCCTGGGCAACAGAGTGAGACTCCGTCTCAAAAAAAAAAAAAAAAAAAAAAAAGTGCAGTCTGTTATATGGTTAAATTATTTTTATTCCAGAAGAATGTATGCTCCATGAGAGCAGTGATGTCACTTTTGTTCACTGCTGAGATCCCAGGACTCACAGCAGTGTGTACTATAATATAGATGCTCAGTAAGCAACTGCTGAATGAATTTAGCAGGATGAGCTAATTGCTGGAAATGTCAGACTCCTAACTAATGGTTATTAAATGTTTACATGTACCACGGGCTGCTCTAAGCAATCTATATATGTAAACTCAGTCGTTACATAAATCCATGGCAAGGACTGTCATTATCACCTGCATTTTACTGATGGGGAAACTGAGGCACAAGGTGGTTACACAGTAAGTAGCTATAAGGATTTAGACCAAGGCATCTGGCTCCAGCACACCCACTCTTAAGCACTATCTCATACTGCTTGGTAGATGTGCCAAGTCCATGAGTCGGACTTTCAGGGCAAGCCAATTTTCCAGCCTACAGTTTCCACGGATATTGTTTCCTTTGTCTTTAGATTAAAAGTTTCTCCAGCTTTCCTTGAGGCTCACAGAACAGTGGAGGTGAGTGATTCTGTTGTTTTTTGTTTGTATATTATTATTATTTTTTAAATATGGAGTCTTGCTGTGTCGCCCAGGCTGGAGTGCAATGGCATGATCTTGGCTCACTGCAACCTCCGCCTCCTGAGCTCAAGCGATTCTCCTGCCTCAGCCTCCTGTGTAGCTGGGACTACAGGTGCGCACCACCACGGCCGGCTATTTATTTATGTATTTGTATTTTTAGTAGAGATGGGGTTTCACCATGTTGGCAAGGCTGGTCTCGAACTCCTGACCTCAGGTGATCCGCCCGCCTCAGCCTCTCAAAGTGCTGGGATTACAGGCATGAGCCACCATGCCTGGCTGGAGATGAGTGATTCTATGGGGCATCTGAACATGCATTCTTCCTCCCAGCTGAGAACTGAATTAAATATAGCTTCTTAGTTGGAGAATCTCAGGAAGGCTGAGTTTATACATACAGCCTACTTATTCATTCTCCCATTCATTTGTTCAAACTATATGGAACAAGATGACTCGGAAACATCTTGTGGTACCAGAGAATAAGGAAGTACTCAGAAAAGGATGGGCATGTTGAAAGGACACAACAGCCAACTTGTAGGAGCTCCCAGTGGCTGGAACAGTTTAAGCAAGAACATAAAATAATGATGACATTGAATTAGAACCCCTACTGAAATAAGCAATTGAATTTTAAAAAATGGGGAAGAAGTAACAACTCTTCTTGGCAGAAGAATTTCCAATTAATAAATATAGAAGAAAGGAGGGAAATGCAGAATCACCACTAGGCAGACACAATAGTGATAATTGTCGGCCAAGAACAAAAACCAAAAACAAACAAACAAAAGTTGTTTGTAAGATCCACCAGTGATGGCCACTGAAATCAGTGGGAGAATCAGGATATTTGCACAGTCCCAAATGATCTTCCCCAGTATACTTATTAACTAAAGAGGGAAGTATAGTAGTAATTTTAGAGTGGAGAAACAGTGGAGAAATCCGGCAGATATGAGCTTAACTAAGAGATCAAGATTAACATCACCAGGAATAAGATACGTTGACATTACGTACCCCTGAGATGACGCCTTGAGGTCACAGCATCACCTCTGTGTATAACCTCAATCTAATCACAAGAAGACAGCAGACATACCCAAGTTGAAAGATTACAAAATAATTGAGGGGTACTCATTAAAAGAGTCAAGGTCATGAAAGACAAGGATAGACTAGAGAGCTGCCATAGATTAGAGGAGATTGAGGAGAACCAACAAGTAAATACCCTGAGCGATCAGAGAGCAGAAAAGGGACGTGGGGAAAATAGAGGAAATTAGAAAACGCCCTGTAGTTTGGTTAATGATATCTATGTTAATTTCCATGTTAATTTGGTAATTGTACTCTGGTTATGTAAGCTGTTAGTATTAGTGGTTCACATACATCACTGTACTATTTTTGCAACTTTCCTCTAAGTCTATAATTATTTCAAAATTAAATGTTAAAACATGTATTTATTGAGCACCTAATTACCACCAAGTATCTGGGGTACAAAAGCTTAGTTGTATAAAGATCACCCTGACAAAGTTCACTCCTGCTTTCAAGTAGCAGTGTTTCTCAAACTTTAATGTGCATTCAAATCACTGGGGTTCTTGTTAATATACAGATTGTGATCTGATACACCTGTGATGGGCCCTGAGATTCTGTGTTTCTAACAAGGTCCTGGTTGACGCTGATGCTCTGGGCCCACAGACCATACTTTAAGTAACAATGGCTTGAAGTACAGTAGGAGAGCCAAACATGCACACATGTGGCCCCGATAAAAGAAAGTGAGCTGTGTGGTGACAGCTGAGAACATACATGACAGGAGCCCCAGGCTTCTCACATGGGATCCTGAGCAGAGAGGACTCCTTCAGGCTTTGCGTGCCTTCTGGCCTCAGCCTGGTTCTCGGAAGTGTTGGCCAGTTCTTTCCAGGCTACCTCTGGCTGCAGACTTGATGGGCCAGGCCAGGCTGGGGCTAAGTGTAAAGGGACAGGTGCGGAGTAACTGACGCACTCAGAAATTCCACCAGTGCTTGTGAGAGCCAGGCCTGGGCTTGGGGTGCACACATGTTCTCTCTCAGACCTCAGCTGGTCAACACCAGCCCAGCTTTCCCTGGAACAATCCCTCTGACCAGCTCTCAGGCAAGAAATGCTTGTGTGATGTATTGCTCCCCAGGGCTCTCTGGGATCCAAGAATGTACACAAACAGAGCCAGTCAACCCAGACAGTGCATTATTTATACTGATAAACATATATGTTCTTACAAATATGCTCACAAAATTGCTGAACTATGCTCAGCACCCAACTAGTAGCTTCAGCCACATTCTGCCTAGTGATACCGTTTTGTTTGGATTCTCAGGCCTCCTAAGTGTGCCTGTGACATCCCTTCCGCAGCCTGTCTCAGCTTGGCAAGCTCTCATAACACCCTACCCTCACAGCATCTCAATCCGTGCAAAGTCATTCTAGACTTTAAGTCCAGGGAGGCCACACTGGGCCGCTGGGACCCGAACAGATAGAATCTTCTCAGTTTAACTCTGCTTCATGGAGAGGTTTATAACACATTCACACAGGGGACTGTGCAGGAAGATGTGTGTGTTCACAAACAGGTATCAGGTGGCATCTGGGAGTCTGGTTGAGAGATTTGTAATCCACAGCCAAGCAAGTGAGCTCTGAAAGATGGGGTCTGGAGAAGGTTGCTGAGCTTTTTTGTTTTTTGAGGCAGAGTCTTGCTCTGTCGCCCAGGCTGGAGTGCAGTGGTGTAATCTCGGCTCACTGCAACCTCCACCTCCCGAATTCAAGCGATTCTCCCACCTCAGCCTCCCAAGCGACTGGTATTACAGGCATGCACCACCACACCCAGCTAAGTTTTGTATTTTGTAGTAAAGGCGGGGTTTCACTATGTTGGCCAGGCTGGTCTCAAACTCAGGTGACTTCAGATGATCCACCTGCCTCGGCCTCCCAAAGTGCTGGGATTACAGGTGTGAGCCACACCGTGCCTGGCTGGTTGTTGAACCTTTAAGGGCATTTGCCACATGCCAGGCATGTCTCATTTGGCCCTCCCACACGTGCCTTTGGCGAGTGGTGGGTGGGAAGACTCTAACATGACTGTCAGCTGGGAGCCTGCCTAGCCTGGAATTGAATTCTTCACCAACCCCCAACATTTCTGTGGCTTAAGTGAAGTTGAAGGTTCTAAGATTTCTGTGAACTCCTACAGACTTGTGGGTCCTTGAGCCCCTCTGCATCCCTCCCCACTGGGGCACCCCTGCCACGGTCACAGCAAACCAAACACAACTTCCTCTAAGCAAATCTTGTGGTCAGTATGGAGATGGCCGGGGGTTGATCTAACCCTGGCCCTATCCCCAGGGTCTCCCAGGAGATCTGTTGCTGTCCTCCTTCTCTATTCTGATGCTAGAGACCCAGTGCAGACCCCCCAGGTTCCTGATAAGCTCTGAGTTCTTTCTTGGACTGACAAGTTGGCCAAACGACACTGCTTCAGAGGGGAAGCAATCCCTCATGTTCCAAAGATGAGAGCTCTCCTGATGTCCCATTTTTGGGTCCCATGAGACTTCACGATCATCTTCCAGCCTAAAATTTCCCTCCGTTTTGCTTCATTTATCTTGTCCTTCTTTCAGGGTCCAATAGAGCCCATTCCCTCCAGGAAGCTTTCCCCAACTCCCCCAGCACACAAGGACATCTTCCTTCTTTGACCCCTATATCCTGTTGTCAAACCCATCACGGGAGGCAGGAGAGGAAAGAGGTTACTGGTGCAGGTTCTGAACTTAGCTGTCTGGGTTCAAATCCCATCTGGATGTTGAGTGACCGTAAGCAAATTATTTAGTACCTCCAGGCCTTAGTTTCATTGTCTTTAAAAGAGAGATAATAAGAATAATTCCTATCTCATGGGGTTGTTATAAAGATTAAAAGAGATAATGCATGTAAAGCTATATAGACTGAAACCTGGCATGCAGTAGCTGCTCAATAAATATTATTCATCAATAGCTATTAATATCAACCATTCAATTAGTACTTAATTTCATACTGCTTTACTCCAGGGGTATCAGGGATGACTTGCTGATGTGAACACAGGAAGAGGTCTGTCAATGATAATTGCAGCAACAACGCATCACATGCCAGGGTGCTGGGTTACAGGCTTCACTCACATTATCTCTGGGCTTTAAGAACCGTCAGTCAACCAATGAAATAGTATGGAAATTGTAGCATGTTATGAGGGCAATGAGGGTAGTTTGGTGTTTTTTCTGGTTTTTTATTTTTTATTTTTTTTGAGATAAAGTCTCACTTTATTGCCCGGGCTGGAGTGCAGTGGTGTGATCTCAGCTCACTGCAACCTCTGCCTCCCGGGTTCAAGCAATTCTCTGCCTCAGCCTCCTGGGTAGCTGGGATTACAGGTGCCCACCACCACACCTGGCTAAATTTTTTTTTTGTATTTTTAGTAGAGATGGGGTTTCACCATCTTGGCCAGGCTGGTCTTGGACTCCTGACCTCATGATCCACGCACATCGGCCTCCCAAAGTGCTGGGATTACGGGCATGAGCCACCGCGCTCGGCCATGAGGCATGTACTTCATTTGAAATGAAGCGCAAGTGCAAATACAGGATTTTAATTTATTGGGGTGTTTTGGGTTCTCTTTGTTTTATTTTGGCCTGTGTAAATGGGGACTAGGAGAACTGGAAGGTACAGATTTGCCAAGGCTTTTTCCAGACTTGTCCAGGAGGAAAAGTGTTCTGATTACTTCCTGAGCAAGATCTGAAAATCTATCAGATGGAAGATCAGCAGGGCCATCCTGAAAACCTTCCATTTAGGATCTAGGTTGTTGAGTCAAATCTCTCCATTAGACCTAAATGGGGCCTGGAAGCAAGAGGCCTGTCTGGTTGTCAGCTGGTTGTGCTCACCATGCCTGTCTCCTTTATTTAAATGGTTAAAAGCAAAGCAAGCTTAACTCCTAGCTCTATTCCTTACAAGCTATGTGACCTGGACAAGTTGCTTAACCTCTCTGAACATCTGTTGGCTTATTTGTGAAACGAGGACAATAATGCTTGTCTAATACTTGAGTCCCCTTGAGAATTAAACAAAATAACATATATCAAAAGCATAGCACAGTGTCTGATACTTGGCACACCAATAGCTATTATTATTTTCCTCATCTTGGGACATGAAAACGACCTCATAAGCCGCTCTCTTCCCACAGTCTTTGCTTTTTATATTATTTTGTTCCATCCTCTTCTTGGTTTCCTAAATAAGCTTCTTTTGACAAATTCTGCCTTGGCTGAACTTTGGGAAAATGAGCATGTCCATCCCTAGAATGGTGAGTGGAGGCTGCCCTTTGAGCTCAGCCACCATGCTGGTAGCTGGAAATCTAGGGAAACTGAGGCAGAAAGTGACGCAAAACTGAGAACAGGGCCACTTGGGATGGTGAGAAACAGCTCAGATTTTGTTCTCTTCTCACATGGGGGGGTATTAATCTATGTTCTTGACTCCCCAACAAATTATATGCTGCCGAGGCACTCTGCCTCAGTTCCTCTGCCTATAAAATAGGAATAATAATGCTATCAACTTTGTAGGGTTGTTATGGGGATTAAATGAGATAATAAACATATGTGCTTAGCACCAAAGCTTGGCAAATAGTGTGCCCAACAAATACTAGCTTTTACCATTTTACGTGTCCACGATGCCTGACATTGCTGGGCACACAGTGAGGTTCCCCGAATCCTGGACTCCACCCCTGAGAGTTGGTGCTCTTCTGTGCTGACTCCCTGCAGTCCACCTGAGTTCAGCCCCACCTTGATTCCATCGGGAGGTGACATTGAAAGCCACAGATGCCGTCTGTTGGAGATTCTGAATTGTTTCTGGCCCTTATCAGCAGTGTAAAGGGGGCCAGGTTGCAGACAGCTTAATGAGGAAAACAGGAGCTTAGTGGCTGCCAGAGGGCAACAGAGCGCCAGAGCACCAACCCTTCCTCTGGAGGAGACACTGTCTGCCCAGGCTCTTGGCTGACGCACGTCATGAGATCTGACTTCCTCTCTCTGTTTTCTTTTCAATAGAGAATAACTTTCCCTACCTCAGGCCCTCACCACCCACTCCCTGGCCCAGCCTCTACCTTGGAAACAGGGTTGAAACATTTGGGACCTGCCCCATTAATCAAGCATCCCATTTGAATCATTCAACGGTCCCTAGTACTTCCCCACTTCCCTCTTCTCTCTCCCTTGTCCCATGAGGAGTATCCATGCAAACTCAATAAGAACTGAGATCTTTACCTTCATTTTCTCATTCAATCATTTCTACAGTCCTATGACGTAGCTCTTATCCATCCCATTTATACAGAAGCAGGAGCAGAGTCTCAGAGGTTCAGATCTTTGCCAAAGGTCACACGGCTAGAATCGGGAGCAGCTAGACTTGAATTCAGGCCTTCTGGTACCTGCTCCCTTGTTCCTCTGTACCTGCCTTCCCTTGGGGGAGGATGGCAGGTGCTCAGTGCTCACAGAGCAGTGTGCTGGATGAGGGGCAGAAGGGAGGTGGGGGAAGAAGGGAGGCTGCTGTTGCACAGTTTGCCTTAGGACAGCCTTGCCTGATGAAACCACCTTCCAGGCTCCAAGAGATTTCTCTCTCCATAGCTGCTCCTGATCTGGCCTAGAGACAATTGCCTCTGCCTTCTCCTTTATCTCTGAAGCCTTTCCCCCAGCCCCACCTACTTGGCCTTTGACTCCTTGCAGGGTTGCAAAGGGGCCTGCAATGCCTGCACTGCCTGTCTCCTGCTGGGGGGCTCTGGGTTCAGCTGCTGTCTCTAAGCTGGCTGCTTTTGGCTTCTGCTCCAGAAGCTGCAGACAGGCCAGCAGGGGGTCTCCAGAGAGGCCAGACCCTGGAGTTAGTTAAATGAGGACTAGCTGGGTTGAAGCAGGAACGTTTTAGCCTTCCTGAGGCAGACGGAGCCTCAGCCTCAGACCCCTGCCATGCAAGCCCTTCTCCCATCACCCACTCTCTATTCTACTTCTTGGGACTGAAGTTGTTGATATATTTCAGTCCTGCCTCCCCAGACCCTTCCCCCTGCAGCCCTGCTTAGAGGGCCAGCTGACTGCTCTCCTGTCCGCCCTGTCTCCCCTGGTAGTTGCCCTTCAAGCTGGGTAGTAGCTATAGATATCAGGGGGTGCTGCTGTTCTCCAGGGCTTGGGAAAATATCCTACACTTGACCTTTCCCCCCAGCGGGAAGAGGAATGTTGAGGCCAGAGCTGAGTGGGATCTGCTGTCCTGGCAGGCAGCCTGCCTGCGCCTCTGGATGAATGATGGGGATGGGCTAAGAGGGTCAGAGACTCTCCCAGCACAGGCAGAAAAGATTGAGGGCCCCAGACTGGGCCAACCTCTCATCTTTGGGGTCCATTCCCCATGCCAGAGCCCTGGGCTGGCTCTCGAGGCTGTTCCATCCTTCCTGAAACACTGAACTGTGCGCAGTGTCCTCAGAGTCTGTCACAGCATCATACTGTCTCCAGGGAGGCCAGGTTAGCTGCCCAGAGTTAACAGAGAGGGTACTGGGAGGGGGCGATTGTTGATTCTCAGTCTTCACATCTGAAAATGGCAATAGGGCTGGATTCGTGGTTTTCAAGCTGTGTTCGGACAAGCCCCAACGTTCCTCCAAGATGCCTCAGAGGGTATAAGGCAAAGGGAAGTATGTGTGTTGGGGTGATTGGGGAGAGATCAGGGGTGGGCCTCTTTCCAGCCTCAGCAGCTCCCCGGTTTCCTGTTCACATGTTGGATCTGACTCCTGAACCCCTGGCAGTCTGGTCACTGAATCCCTGCCCCTGCATCTCGCACTTCTCTGCTTGCCTTGCCTGTGAGTTCCTCCAGCACAAGAGCCTTCCTACCTCCAGGATTCTTATGACATCTCCTCCTGACCATCCTCTTCCATACCTCCTTTCTGAGTTCTGTGCGCCCTTCAGTTCTCAGCTCCAACGTCATTCCTTTAGGGATACCTTCCCCAAATCCCCTCCCATGTCTGTATTAGGTCATCTAGTTGCATACATCTCTTTCTTAACTCTACTTCAATTGCAACTCACTGTTGATCTACTTATCTAATTATTTTCCCAGTGTCTGTCTCCTCCACTGCACTGTATGCTCACGAGGGCTGGAATCAGGTCTGGATTGCATGCTGCTGTATCCCCTAGCACAGCACCTAGGGCAGAGTTGGCATTCAGTAAATATTTATTGAGTGCTGAAACACTGCACAAAGGTTTTGCTGGGAAAAAAAAAAAAAAAAAAAAACTCGAAAACCACTGGCCTAGAGGCTCTCTCAGTCCCCTTCCAATTCCATTTTTTTTTTCTTTGAGACAGAGTCTCGCTCTGTTGCCCAGACTGGAGTGCAGTGGTGCGTGGTACGATCTTGGCTCACTGTAACCTCTGCCTCACGAGTTCATGCAATTCTCTTGCCTCAGCCTCCCGAGTAGCTGGGTTTACATGCATGTGCCACCATGGCCAGTTAATTTTTGTTTTTAGTAGAGGTGGGGTTTCACCATGTTGGCCAGGCTGGTCTTGAACTTCTGGCCTCAAGACATCCACCTGCCTTGACCTCCCAAAGTGTGGGGATTACAGGCGTGAGCCACGGCGCCTGGCCCCCTTCCAGTTCTGCATCCACATCCTTAAAACTTGGATGCAATTACCTTCACCACCAAAATATTTCTGGCCCTCCTCATTAAAACCTTACCTGGCCTTTTCTTAATTTCCAGGGTGTTTAGAAGGGAGTGATGTAAACAGTAATGGGAAGAAAAATAAAGGAACTCCAAGAAAGGCAGGGTAACAGCCCCCTCCACCCAGTAGAGAAGCAGATGGGTGTGGGGAGGACAGCCATCTGCTGGAAGAAGAGGGCAGGGCCCAGCACTCAGACCTCCTCTGAGTCTCAGGGGTTTGTTTGTCTCAGGGCACACCTGCCCCACATCTATTGAGATACCTGGCAGGGGAGGAGTGAGCTGCCATTTAGGCTCCAGTGACCATAGCTCTCAGGCCAGCTGTTTCCTTGCCTTTGAATTAGTGGCTGACCCTGTCTTGTCCCCTGCCTGTTCCAAGCAGCCTGGGAGACTTCCAAGCATGTCTCTTACAGGCCAGATGTGTGTCCACTGGCTGTGAATTCCTGTATGGAGAACAGGTGGGTGGTAATTATTCTAGCAGGAGCTGAGCGTGACTGGAAGCTAAGGAGACATTTCTATGGAGCTGTCAAGAACAGAAACAACGTTCTTTTCCTGAGCTTGCTTTTATAGGGGGAGAGGGAGATGCAATCCAGGGCTGCGGCAGGAGCCTTGGCCCCTGTGGCAGGTTCTGCAGTGTCCTGGAAATTCCCATCCCCCACCCATCCATCCCCCGCCTCTTTCAATTGACATCCCATGTGTAGAGAACATCTGCTGTGCGCATATGCCCAGCACTTCTTCCCTTCCTTGAGTAACAGAAACTCAGTTTTCCTTTGGGAAACTCAAACTCCCCAATTCCATGCATTCCTAGTAGGGCTGCCAGCCAAGGGACTCTCCCAACCCTCCATTCTCAAAGGGTGAGCATAGACCCAAGGTCTGTCAGACTCTTTCCCGGGGGAATTTGAATCTGAGTTGGAGTCACTACCCATAATGGAAGGCAGTTGCCTTAGAATCATCCAAAGTCAGACAGCTCATGAGTTCCTGCCACCCAGACCCCCAAAGCTGCCCTTCCTTCCCAGCCTTCTCAGGCCTGAGTGTTGAGGGCCTCCTTCAGTACCATGTATCTTTCCAACAAATTCTCTTTCACCACTTGTGTTTGCCAGAGCCAGCGTCTGTAACTTGCAGCCAAAGCTGATGTGTATCCCATATGCTTGTATCCCAGCCTTCTTTTCCAGCCCTTTCTCTTTCTCATGTTCTACCTGAAAATCCATGTTTACTTTCCACACCCTGAAAACCTTGATGCCCCCTAACCTTTTTCCCCTGTCAAGACCTCTTAGGAAAGAGTCTATACCCATTCTTTTTTTTTGAGAGGGAGTCTGGCTCTGTCGCCAGGCTGGAGTGCAGTGGCACGATCTCGGCTCACTGCAACCTCCGACTCCCGGGTTCAAGCAATTCTCCTGCCTCAGCCTGCCGAGTAGCTGGGATTACAGGTGCACACCACCACGCCCAGCTAATTTTTGTATTTTTAGTAGAGGTGGGGTTTCACCATGTTGGCCAGGATGGTCTTGATCTCCTGACCTCATGATTCCCCTGCCTCGGCCTCCCAAAGTGCTGGGATTACAGGTGTGAGCCACCGCGCTGGGTCTATACCCATTCTTTATACTTCAGAGTAAATGAAAACATTCTCTTTGCTCTCCTCTGGGGTAGATGCATTTCTAAGTGCTGACCAAGTGCCTTAGCATCTTGTTTCAGAAATCAGAAGTATTCATGAAGAGGTGGGAGAGAGACTTCAGGGGACAGAGTAGGCTTTCCCTAAAATGCCCTGCCATGAACCCTGACCCCTTCTCCCCTGCACTTATCCATCACTTGGATGCAGTGGGAATTGCCTTGTCCCAGACCTGGTCTGTTGGGCAGCTGTTTATATCGGTTCTCTGGGAATTATCCCCTGATACTCATTACATTTTGTTCCCACTGGAGTTACCTGTCTCAAGCTGTAAGATCATGATTCCGTGCAACTAAGCACCTCTAGTGTGTGTAAGGTTCTGAGTTAGGTGTCTGAGATACAGCTGTTGATGTTTGCAGTCTTGTTGAGCAAACAGAGCCAAACCCACCACGCTGACTACATGACGCTGACTACATGAACTAAACGCTGTGGGAGAGCTGAGCCCATGGCCCTAGGATTGCAAAGCAGGGAGGGCTGGAGTCCACCTAGCCTGTCTGTCTCAGCTGGTGTATAAATTGGAGTTCTTTTTTTTTTTCTGAGACAGAGTCTCACTCTGTCGCCCAGGCTGGAGTGCAGTGGCACAATCTTAGCTCACTACAACCTCTGCCTCCCAGGTTCAAGTGATTCTCCTGCCTCAGCCTCCTGAGTAGCTGGAATTACAGGTGCCCACCACCATGCCCGGCTAATTTTTTTTTTTTTTTTTTTTGTATTTTTAATAGAGATGGGATTTCACCATGTTGGCCAAGCTGGTCTCAAACTCCTGATCTCAGTTGATCTGCCTGCCTTGGACTACCAAAGTGCTGAGATTACAGGTGGGAGCCACTGTGCCCGGGTAGAGTTCTTTTCTTACAAGCAACAAGGACTCTAATTTTTATTTTTTATTATTTATTAATTTATTTTTTTGAGGCACGGTCTTGCTCTGTCACCCAGGCTGGAGTATGTGCTGAGATCATGGCTCATGGCAGACTTCACCTCCCGCAATTCCCCAGCCTCAGTTTCCCAAGTACTGAGACCACAGGTGTGTGCTACCACGCCTGGCTAATTTTTTAATTTTTTTGTAGAGATGGAATCTCGCCATCTTGCCAAGGCTGGTCTCAAACTCCTAGGCCCAGTGATCCCCCCACCTCGGCCTCCCAAAGTGCTGGGATTATAGGTGTGAGCCACTGCGCCTGGCCAGGACTCTCATTTGTACATTAAAAAAGAGTAAGGTTACCACAAAGATTTTAGGAGCAAACAGAATAGAAATAAGAACTGAACAAGTAGATAGGAAGAAAGCCAGGAATCTAGGCAGTGGTGGGGCTCCCAGCCCCAGGAACTCCTTGGGCTATGTCTTTTTGGGGAGCTGCAATTGGATGGTTTAGTTATAACTGTGTCTCTGCGTCAGGGTCAAATCATGGGAGAGAATCTGATTGGGCCAGTTTGGGTTGTTTGCCCCATTGCAAATATTGCAACTGGCTGTTCCATCAGACAACCTAGAAAAGGGAAGAGCAGTTCCCTAAAGGAAAATGGATGCTGGTAGGAGAATAAGAGACGAAGGATGCTGGGAAGACAGATAGTCACAGGCTGGAGGGTGCCACCCTGCCTTCTGGGTGCACTAGTCCCTTGTGCTGTTCCCATAGCAACCATAGGTCGAGCAAAAGGCTGGAACCAATGAAAATCACTGGGTGCAGAGAGGGCTCAGTCCTCTTGTGTTATAGGTGGATAAACCGAGGCCCCAAGAGGGGAGGCCACTTGTCTGTGGTCACAGCCTTAGGTTTTCATCTGCAGCCAGTGTTGATGCTGAACCAGGAGTGCACAGAGTCAAACTGAATCCACAGGCTCTGCTTCTGGTAGGAATTTTCTGTACCAGAGGCGGGGTGGGGGTGAGGGTCCATATGGAAGCCACTGGGAGGAGCCACCCTGCCTGTGAAAGGTTAATGCAGATGTTCTGTAAATATTTGTCCACCTGCACTGGGCCCACTGGAGCTGGGAGGCAGAGTCAGCACCCCTCCACTTCTAATACCATGCCCAGGATGCAGACAGAAAGGCCACTCTCGAGTCCCTGGATCCTGGACCCTGGAAGGAAAAACTGCCTGCTGGGGTGATCTGCCCCCTGCACACACACAAAACACCGCCCCTGCTGTCTGTCTAGAGCTGTGTCTAGCTCCTGGTTCTAGTGAGGCTTTCTGAGTGATCCTTGGGGCTCCCAAAGTGACCCTTCTCCTGTGTCTCAGGACAGTCCACTGCAGAAGTCACCAGGCTCAGGCCTCCTTCCAGCCCCCGGCTCTCCCCTGCCAGGTCTAGCCAGATCTTCCCAGTCCCAGACAAGCCCTGCCTTAGTGTTTACAGTCTGTGAATACTTGTGGCCATTTTTGCTGCCCTGACGGAGCAGGGTGGACTCGCCCATTCTGCCTGCCCTTTTAAGTCAGTCAACTGTCCAGCCTTTGGCTCAGTCCAGCTGTTCTCCTCAGGGCCGGTGCCTGCAGCTGACAACCCCCCTGGGGACTCCTCCCTCCCCAGGATTGGCAGGGTGCCTCTGTAGCCCCTTGGCTTTCTCTCCCCCATGCCACAGTCCCTTGGCATCTTTCTAATCCCCTTTCCCCCAGGAGGTCTTGTTTTAGCCTCATCTGATCAGCCGTCGCCTCCCTTCTCCTGGCTGTTCCAGCCTCTAGCTTGAGATCCCAGGGGATGGGGAGGGGACAGGCCCTGTTTCCACCATGCTCGGTCTTTTCCCATCCAGCTGGCATGGGGAGGATCTTCCCTTGCTGGCCTTCACACGCTGTGCCCGTTTCTGTCTGCTTCCAGCTCATTAGTGCAGGTATGATGGGAGCCAGACTTGCCTCTTGCCCAACACTGACCTCATGGCTCCTGCTCAGCGACCCCTTCCCGCTCCCCGCCCCAGCTCCCGGTGCTTCCCACCCAGTCTGGAACACTTGGATACAGCACACAGTGTGCAGCCTCCTCCCTACACCTGGCCCCTCCACAGGTTCTCTCTCTTTCTCTCTTTCTCTTTGGAAGATTTTCCCTGGCCTGGTTCCCTTTCAGGGTCTGGAAATGGGGAGGCCTTTCTGCCTGGGCAGCCTGTGGATCTAGCCAAACCTTCCTCAGCCAACCCCAAGCCAGGATGAAAGTCCACTGGCAGGTTTTGTTGGGGTGAGCTGAAGAGGTAATGAACCCCCAGGGCTGGACAGGACCCCCTCAAATCATCTTAGCCCTTTCACTGTCTTCTGGGAAACATTACAACCATCCCAGATTGCTGAGCATTTAACCAGTTTTATAGGACAACTGACTTCCCAACTTCCCCTATGAACTTTTTTTTTTTTTTTTTTTTTTTTTTTTTTTTTTGAGACAGGGTCTCACTCTGTTGCCCAGGCTGGAGTGCAGCGGTGCGATCTCAGTTCACTGCAATCTCCACCTCCCGTGCTCAAGCGATCCTCCCACCTCAGCCTTCCGAATAGCTGGGACTACAGGGCATGCACCACCATGCTTGGCTAATTTTTTGTATTTTTGGTGGAGACAGGGTCTTGCTATGTTGCAAAGGCTGGTCTCAAACTCCTGAGATCAAGTGATCCACCTGCCTCAGCCTCCCAAAGTGCTGGGATTATAGGTGTGAGTCACAGTACCTGGCCACAAACCTTTTTTAATATGTAGAATCTCTTGCTGCCCTCACTCCCTGCACATACTCACCCACCCACCCTGTGTTGCACCGACTTATTTTCCACTGCCGTTTTTGTCAACTCCCCTTTACTTGTGCTTAGTGAATGTGAAGAATACTGCTCAGTGTCCTCTATACAGGACAAACAAGCAAACGAAGAAAACGCCTTGGTATAGGTGAAGATCTGACAGAGCCTGCCCTTGGCCTCCTTTTTCTCCAGGCTGAGGGATTTCAAGGCCGTTCTTCTGGAGACATATAAACTGCCCATCCTGTTGCTCCTTCATGCCTTGCCCTCTTGGTTTGCCCTGAGTTATCGTCACCTCTGTTAAGGACTCCAGCAGCTGAGCCTGTACTTCTAGAAGCCCAGGTAGGCATTGAAAAGCACATGTGGGTTGTGAAATCACCATAGTGAGTCACAACCAGCATTAAAAACCAAACAGGGCCAGGCGTGGTGGCTCACGCCTGTAATCCTAGCACTTTGGGAGGCCGAGGCAGGTGGATCACCTGAGATCAGAAGTTCAAGACCAGCCTGGCCAACATGGTGAAACCCCGTCTCTACTAAAAATACAAAAATTAGCTGGGCGTGGTGGCGGGTGCCTGTAATCCCAGCTACTAGGGAGGCTGAAGCAGGAGAATAGATTGAACCTGGGAGGCAGAAGTTGCAGCAAGCCGAGATGGTGCCATTGCACTCTAGCCTGGGCAACAAGAGCGGAACTCCGTCTCAAAAAAAAAAAAAAAAGTAATTAGCATGAGTTGTGGTTAAAAGGTTTGAAAGCCACTGCTCCCAGCTGACATGTGCTGCTGGTACCATTTGGTGTGGAAGTGGGGACACAGTCATCTGTGAGCCTGATGGGTCCCATTGTTTCCTTAGATTCAGGGCATGTGGAAGAAAAGACCAGAGAAGGCAAAACCTGGGACACTCTGTCTCCTGGAACCCAGGGGAGCAATATGGGCTATGAGATGGTTGTTGGGGGAATGGAGGGTGCGGGTGGAAGGGCTGCAGGTCAGATGGTCCCCGGAGTTCCTTTTGGCTCTGAAGTTCTGCTGAGGCCCACTTCACACTACCTTTACCTTTCCCCTCCCACATGCTGAGAGAGTAACCCCAGGTCCTTTGGTTCCGACTCTTCCTGCCACAAAGTATAGTATTAGGAAGCAGTATAGTTCTAATTCCTTGTCACGTGGGATGCCCCCTGTGACTGGGCATGCAGCAGTTCAGAGATCAAGATTGCCATCTATACAATGGGAAGCACGTACTGTTTCTGTCACCTCCTCCTTCTTCCCCAGGTGGATTTCTTGTCCAGAGACAAGAAAGAAAGATGTTTGACTTGACTTCATGAGGCAGGCTCAAAGCATGCATTTGGTTCTTCTTCCTTCAGCTGTTAACCTAGCCCGGTTGGCATTTTCCTTACAGTTTTGGGGCAGTTTCCTCGTATTGAATGAATGAACAGAATGAACAGACTGCAAAGTCTGTGAGGGGGCCTGGCACGTAGAAGATGCCCGAGAAATGTCGGCTGGGAGAATGGATTGCCTCTTGTGTGTCCTTTTTGGTGACCAGGCAGCACCGTAGCTTGTCAGGCCTACTCTGGGAGTTGTCAAGAATTCCCTCCCCTTTGCCATGGGTTGAGAGTTCATGTTAGAACAAATCCAGCTGACACAGTCCTGACCATCAGCAGCTCAAGCAGTGCAGAAGCTTCACACGGCTTTCCAAGTTTTTGTTTTTTAAAAACAGGGTCTTGCTACGTTGACCAGTTCTCAAACTCCTGGGCTCAAGCAATCATTTCGCCTCAGCCTTCCGAGTATATCTGGGACTACAGGTGTGCACCACCATGCCTGGCTACATATTTGTGCTTTATATCCTCCTTCTCTTCCTGTCTCAGGAACCTTCCACACAGTTACCATGAACTTCATCTTGTGGCCTCTCCTTCCCACATCTTATCCCTGGGGAAATGTTGTGTGAGGGTGAGGTAGAGATACAAAGACAACTGGCCCCACATAATTTAAAAATAAGGACCAGTCCTCCCATGCCATCTCCCTGGCCCTTCAGTCTCTTTCTCCTGGTCTCCCAGGATTACTCAGTTCTCTCCACTGACTTTGGGAAAACCTGCTGTTGTGTGATCAGCAACCCCTGAGCTAGCTCATTACTCAAGGGAGCCATCAGAGGTTGAAGGACCCCTAGCCAACGGCAACGTGGTCCCTGGGGCTTCAGGAGGCTGGGCCATTCTGCCTTCCCACAGGTCAAGCTCTCAGTGCCCGAGATGAGGAGCCCAAGGTCAAGGGTGGAGAAGAGGTCTTGGGCAAAGAGAGATCATGAAATCTTAGGAAAATCCTGGGCCTTTCACAGACTCATACTCCTTAAAGATCTTCCTTCCATGTAGAAATCCCTTCTACAGTGCCTCATCCAGGCTCTCTTTGAATACTACCAGTGTTAGAGAGCTCATTCATTACTCAGCAGTGGGATCTGTCCTACTGTTGGAGAGCTCCAGGTGCTGCATTTACTAGAGCAGAAATCTGTATTTCCATGTTTTTTGCTGTTCCTAGTCCTGAATCTGAAACTCCATTGTGAACCCCACTGTGATAGGTAAAGTACTATTTTTTTTTTTTGAGATAGATTCTTGCTCTGTTGCCCAGGCTGGAGTACAGTGGCATGATCTCAGTTCACTGCAAACTCTGCTTCCCAGGTTCAAGTGATTCTTGTGCCACAGCCTTCCGAATAGCTGGGATTATAGGTGTACACAACCATGCCTGGCTAATTTTTGTAATTTTAGAAGAGCCGGGGTTGTGCCATGTTGTCCAGGCTGGTCTCGAACTCCTGGAGTCAAGCATCAGCCTGCCTCCACCTCCCAAAGTGCTGGGATTATAGGGCTGAGCCACCGCGCCTGGCCTGATACAGTACCATTAAGTTTCCATTTTATGTGACACCTCGGTAGCTTTGACTAGAGTTGACCACAATTTCCTTCTATAAAATGTCTCTTTCATTGGGTTCTATGGCACTTCCCCTTTCCACTTTGGATTTTTCTTCACTATCTCCTTTGCAGGATATTCTCCTTTCCCTAACCTTGAAGTATGAATTAACTCTTTTTTTTTTTTTTTTTTTTTTTGAGACTAAGTTTCGCTCTTGTTGCCCAGGCTGGAGTGTAATGGCGTCATCTCAACTCACTGCAACCTCCGCCTCCCAGGTTCAAGTGATTCTCCTGCTTCAGCCTCCCGAGTAGCTGGGATTACAGGTGTGTGCCACCACACCTGGCTAATATTCATTTTATTTTATTTTATTTTTTAGTAGAGATGGGGTTTCACCATGGTGGCCAGGCTGGTCTGGAACTCTTGACCTCAGGTGATCCACCTGCCTCAGTCTCCCAAAGTGCTGAGATTACAGGCATGAGCCACCTCGCCTGGCCAAAACTCTTAACTCTTGAAAAAATATTATAGGCCGGGCGCGGTGGCTCAAGCCTATAATCCCAGCACTTTGGGAGGCCGAGACGGGTGGATCACGAGGTCAGGAGATCGAGACCATCCTGGCTAACACGGTGAAACCCCGTCTCTACTAAAAAATACAAAAAAAAAAAAAACTAGCTGGGTGAGGTGGCGGGCGCCTGTAGTCCCAGCTACTCGGGAGGCTGAGGCAGGAGAATGGCGTGAATCCAGGAGGCGGAGCTTGCAGTGAGTGAGATCCGGCCACTGCACTCCAGCCCGGGCGACAGAGCGAGACTCCGTCTCAAAAAAAAAAAAAAATTATAGAGGCATATATTGTGTATCATATAATACACCATTTTCAAGTGCATAATTCAATTTTTAGTAAATTTACCAAGTTGTACAACCATCACTGTAAATCAATATTAGGACATTTTATCATTCCAATAAGATGTGATGCCCATTTACTGTTAACCCTCTCCCCCAACTCTCCCTAAAATACACTTTTTGTCTCTCTCTCTGTTTTTTGGAGACAGAGTCTCTCTATGTTGCTCAGGCTGGATTTGAACTCCTGGGCTCAAATGATCCTCCCACCTCGGCTTCCTGAATAGCTGAGACTACAGGTGTGCACTACACCCAGATAATTTTTAAAATTTTTTTGTAGAGATAGAGTCTTTTTGTAGAGACAGAGTCTTGCTATGTTGCCCAGGCTGGTCTTGAACTCTGGGCCTCAAGTGATCCTCCCAGCTCAGTCTCCCAAAGTGCTGATAGTATAGACATGAGCCACTGCGCCTTGCTCCTGAGCCCTGGATTCTATCCAAGATGGCACTAGACCTTTAAGGAGGTTGTATTAGTTTATTTTGAACCAGTAGCTACCTAGGCTCTCCCTATTCACTGCTGAATAGTTTGCACCACTGTCTCCCCCACATTTGGGTCATTTCACATGAGCTGCTATCAAAGCAAGTATCTTTTTTTTTTTTCCTTTTTTGAGATGGAGTCTCTTTCTGTCGCCCAGGCTGGAGTGCAGTGACCTGATTTTGGCTTACTGCAACCTCCACCTCCCGGTTCAAGCAAGTCTCCTGCCTCGCCTCCCAAGTAGCTGGGATTACAGGCACATGCCACTGTGCCTGGCTAATTTTTGGATTTTTAGTAGAGAGAGTTTCACCATGTTGGCCAGGCTGGTCTCGAACTCCTGACCTCACGTGACCCGCCTGCCTCAGCCTCCCACAGTGCTGGGATTATAGGCTTGAGCCACCAAGCCCGGCCCAAAGTAAATATCTCTTATCCTTAAGTTATTTATTAATTTCTCTGGACCAAGATGTAAGACTTCTTTACTTATCTCTATTCAATCTCTAGATAAGATCAGTTTATATTTTGCTTCTATTGTCCAGTTTTATCATTTATTCTTCCATTTCTATGTCATGTGAAATTTTGATAAAAATTATTTTTCTTTTCCTTTCTTTCTTTCTTTTTTTTTTTTTTGAGATGGAGTTTTGCTCTTGTTGCCCAGGCTGGAGTGCAATGGCATGATCTCAGCTCACCGAAACCTCTGCCTCCTGGGTTCAAGTGATTCTCCTGCCTCAGCCTCCCGAGTAGCCGGGATTACAAGCATGCACCACCACGCCTGGCTAATTTTTTTTTTGTATTTGTAGTAGAGATGGGGTTTCTCCATGTTGGTCAGACTGGTGTGGAACTCCCAACTTCAGGTGATCCGCCCACCTCAGCCTCCCAAAGTGCTGGGATTACAGGCGTGAGCCACTGTGCCTGGCCTAAAAATTATTTTTCTGATCTCAAATTGTAAGAGGTTATATCCCTGTCTCATGCATGTTTATAGATCTCAATGACCTCCATTCATTCATCAATATGGGGAATGGGTTGTTTAAACATCTCCACGTATGTCTAATTTCATTACCATGGGCACCATATTTTCTCAGCCTATCCACATTGAATATCATTTCCATTTTATTTGAATATCATTAAAAATAGGACAACATTTCTCTGGTCAGGAACCCCTTGAAAAATGAACTGAGGCCAGGTGTGGTGGCTGACACCTGTAATCCTAGCACTGTGGGAGGCCAAGGCGGGAGGATTGATTGAGACCTGGAGTTTGAGACCAGCCCTGGGTAACATGGCAAGACCCTGTCTTTCCAAAAAAAAAAATACAATAATTAGCCGAGCTTGGTGGTACGTGCCTGTAGTCCCAGCTGCTTGGGAGGCTGAGGTGGGAGCATCGCTTGAGCCCAGGAGGCAGAGGTTGCAATGAACCGAAATCAGGCCACATCATTCTAGTAGAGCAAGACTGTCTCAAAAAGAAAAAAGAAACAGGGTTGAACAGGGCATGGCTTAGTTTGTGTGAGCCTGGCTTTGGTAATCATAGCTTTGCCTTCTCTTCCGCAGTCTTTCCACCTTCTCCTGGCTGAGACATGCCCAGCCTTCTAGCCCCAGCTCAGACAGCATCTTCTCTAGCACCTTCCCTGACCAACCATCCTATGCCCCCAGCCTGGATTAGGTGCCCTGTCTTTGTATTCACATTGCACCCTGATCTTATCTCACTCACAGCACTTACCATGATATGCCTTTCCTATATACTGGAAGCTGCTTGAAGGTAGGGACCGTCCTTAGCCTTATTCTTCTTGGCAACCCTGATGCCTGACAAAGGGACACTCAAGAAATAATGGCTGAAATGTACCAGGCAGTCCTCAGCTATCTGTTTGATGTCAAACACATAAGACTTCTCTATCTATGGAGCAAAGCTGTGAGGGAGGCTGAGGAGCAGGCGGGCTTGGAGATGTATATTGTGACAGCTGGGATGATATAACTTCAACATGAGTTTGTGGGATCAGAGCAGAACCTGAGGCCCAGCAAGAATGAGTGACTGGGGACAAGATCCTGACTGAGGCTGAGTCCCCAGAGGAACCAGGGGGTCCAAAGGGAGTAAGGAATTCAGACAGGGTTTAGAAAAGTAGAGGTAGCTGGAGCAAGGAAGAGATGCAGTCCGGCTGGTGGATCATGGCGGCAGGAGCTCAGGGGCCAGGCCAGACCTGCTGTACTGGCAGCTCCTCACTTTCTAGAAAAGAGGAGCCACGGGGGATGCAGTGCTGGGAAGCAGGATGGGCATTGTTTTAAGCGTGGCAAACACCTGTCTGGCATGTGTCTGGCTTTATGTTTAGATGTTTATTTTGGGGTGACTTTAGAGGGGGGTTGATGAGATTAAGATCATGCTGCTTCCTCCTCACCCAAGTGACTCCTCCCTCTTGACCAACAGACATCAGTTT
The DNA here is from genome assembly GCF_007565055.1 of Rhinopithecus roxellana. Classification (NCBI taxonomy): domain Eukaryota; kingdom Metazoa; phylum Chordata; class Mammalia; order Primates; family Cercopithecidae; genus Rhinopithecus; species Rhinopithecus roxellana. Next base: position 132,741,722 of record NC_044553.1, on the reverse strand, counting down.
CAGAATTCCAGGTAATTGTCTGCCCTCTCTGGGGCCAGCTGGTGGCTTGGATGTGATGAAAAGATTCTTTTTCTTCTTTTTTTTCCTGAGAGTGAGTTTTGCTCTTGTTTTGCCCAGGCTGGAGTGCAATGGCATGATCTCGGCTCACTACAACCTCTGCCTCCCGGGTTCAAGCGATTCTTCTGCCTCAGCCTCCCGAGTAGCTGGGATTACAGGTGCATGCTACCATGCTCAGCTAATTTTTTGTATTTTTAGTAGAGATGGGGGTTTCGCCATGTTGGCCAGGCTGGTCTCAAACTTCTGACTTCAGGTGATCCACCCGGCCTGGCCTCCCAAAGTGCTGGGATTACAGGCGTGAGCCACCATGCCTGGCCAGATTCCTTTTTCTGAGCGAAGGAGCTCACTAGAGCTAAGCTCCACATGCATTGACCCCACCCAGCCTTCCCCTCCAACCTCCTCCCTTTCCATAACCTTATTTCTATGGAAACTTCAGCCATACAGCTTCTTGCAATCCTTCCAGTCACTCAGGCTTTGCATGTGCACTGTCTTCGCCTTGGCATGCCCTGCCCTTCCCTACCCTTCCCCATATACTGAATTGCTTCTTAGACTTTAAGATTTAAGTCAGAGGCCGGGCACAATGACTCACATTTGTATTCCCGGCAGTTTGGGATGCCGAGGCGGGTGGATCACTTGAGCTCAGGAGTTCGAGACAAGCCTGGGTAACATGGTGAAACCCCATCTCTACATGAAAGACAAAAAGTAGCCAGGCATGGTGGTATGTGCCTGTGGTTCCAGCTACTTGGGAGGCTGAGGTGGGATGATCACTTGTGCCCGGGAGGCAGAGGTTGCAGTGAGCCAAATTTGTACACTGCAGCCTGGGTGAAAGTAAGACCCTGTCTCCAAAAAAAGAAAAAAGAAAAAAAAAGATATAAGTCAGAGACCAGGCGTGGTGGCTCATGCCTGTAATCCTAGCACTTTGGGAGGCCAAGGACAGTGAATTACTTGAGCTCAGGAGTTCAGAACCAGCCTGGGCAACATGGCAAAACCCTGTCTCTACAAAAAGTACAAAACTTAGCTGAGTGTGCTGGTGCACGCCAGTAGTCCCAGCTACTTGGGAGGCTGAGGTGGGAGGATCTCTTGAGCCTTGGAGTTTGAGGCTGCAGTGAACTGTGATTGTGCCACTGCACTCCAGTCCAGATGACACAGCAAAACCCTGTCTCAAAAAAGATTTAAGTCAGAGTCAAGGTTTTCTGAGAAATGTTCCTCAACCAAGCCCCTCCTCACACAATTAGCAGTTTTTCAGTGAGTCCAAAAGACTGTGTCAATTCCCCTATGGAAACACTTGACATCACGAAGGGAGTGAAGTTGTCCCTGTGCCTGACACATATTAGGTGCTCAAAAAAATGTCTGTGGAATGGGAGGGCATCATGATCTCAGCCAAACAGCCTGAACTTGAGAGGCAGGTGCTTGGAAGCATCTCAGGCAGTGCAAGGAATTCCAGGCTCCACAAAATAATGCGCAGAGACACCGACACACACCCTGAGCCGGAGGGTGCAGGTGGCAGAGTACACCGACACACACCCTGAGCCGGAGGGTGCAGGCGGGAGGTCTCAGCAGCTAGGCAGGGGTGGACAGTGTGTGTGTGAGTTGCGGGGGGCACTCCATGGAGCAGTGGCTTCATCAGAAATGGGGACTGTTTCCCTTCAACCATCGTGGACCCTTCCCTGTTTCTTCTTGTCAGCCAGAGGAGGGAAGCTGCTGACAGCTCATCTCCAATATGCCCTCCAGGACCCTCGAGCCACCCCTCTCCACCAGCGGCTTTGGCACTTGCACTCATCATCAGAGATGTTCCCAAGCCCCGAGGCCCTGCCCTGACATGCATCGTGACTCTCGGCTTCCCTGGGCCAGACGGCCAGATAGCTCCCAGTTTCTTGCAGCAGCTGAAAGAGTTGAAAGGCCTGGGAGTCAGGAGGCCCTGGTCCAAGTGCTGGCCAATAACCAGTCATGTGACTTTGGGCCAGCATCTATCCCTCTTTGGGCCTCAGTTTCCCCAGCTATAAGTTGAAGAAATGGGATGGCTGGTCTTGGGGAGTCCCCTCCTCATGCACATTCTGTGGACCCTGCAGTTCCTTGGATCCACACGTTCTCCTTATCTGTCTGTTCCTCAAATCAAAATCTTAGTGTTGACAGGGAATTTGTAAAAATCTTCTTCATATAGATGAGGAATCTGAGGCCCAGAGAGGGGAAGGGGTGTGATCAGGAAGATGTACTAAGGACAGACGCAGAATTCCAACCGGAGTCTGTGCTCCCAGACATGATCTGACTTTGGTTTTTTTTTTTTTTTTTTTTTTTTTTTGAGACGGAGTCTCGCTCTTTCGCCCGGGCTGGAGTGCAGTGGCCGGATCTCAGCTCACTGCAAGCTCCGCCTCCCGGGTTTACGCCATTCTCCTGCCTCAGCCTCCCGAGTAGCTGGGACTACAGGCGCCCGCCACCTCGCCCGGCTAGTTTTTTGTATTTTTAGTAGAGACGGGGTTTCACCGTGTTAGCCAGGATGGTCTCGATCTCCTGACCTCGTGATCCGCCCGTCTCGGCCTCCCAAAGTGCTGGGATTACAGGCTTGAGCCACCGCGCCCGGCCGACTTTGGTTTTAACGACTGCTTTGAATGGAAGAATTCTTTGCACCAAAGCTGCCCATGTGCCTAGCATAGGTTCACATAGGGTATAGCTGGTGCCTCTTCAGCCTTCTGTGGGCAATCAGTTCAGGGTCCATACCTTTCCATCCTGTAGCAGGAGCCAACCTAGACCAAGTCCTGGTGGGAAGACCTGAGCTCTAGCCTTCTCTGTGTAACTGACTAGCTGTGTGACCCTGGGCAAGTCACTCCACCTCTCTGGCTTTATTGCTTTGTGGTTATATGAGCCCCATTGGGCTCTAAGCTCTAGGAAACATGGACTTGCCTGTTCTGTTTTAATCCCAGGACTTGGCTTTCAAAGTAAAGCTTCTTAGATGAAATTTCAGAGAGAATCTCATTTGTGCAGCAGCCAATGATGTCTGTATTTAATCAGCCCGCAGAAGTCTTAGGTCACTGACTGGCCAGTGAAAGGGCTGCCCGTGGGCCAGGTGCTCATCTTTGGTTCAGTCCATTGTGGCCTGGAGTGTTATGTCACTGATAAGTACAGTTGCTTTTTCTAGGCATTGTTTAGAAAGGTATCTATTGGATCTCTGTTTTCTTGGTGAGGAAACTGGCTCAATGAGTCACTTAGCCCAGGCCACAAAACTGGTAAATGATGGTGCTGAGGTTAGAACCACAAAGCCCCGTGTTCTTCCCACTACTCCAGGACCCATAGCTATGGACTAGTCATGCAGAGCACAGTGCAGTACGTTGAGGACTATGGGGATTTGGTGGAAGCAGCAAACTTTCCAGATGGAGGGAGGTGCCCAGGAAGTCTTCATGGAAGAGGCAGCCTTTAAAATGGGAGTTTAAACAAACAGGCAGGGGTAGTGAAGAACATTCCAGATCAAGGAAATAATGTTAGCCAAGGTGTTTGGGTGAGAGGAAACTGGGCGGGATTCTGAGAGGGTGAGACTGTGTGGAGTGTCAGCATACATGACTGGGAGGGTTATGAGACAAGCTTGTGTGTCAAACCCAATAAGAAGTTTGGGATTGATTTGTGAAGTAGTGGGGATCCATTGAAGGTTGTTGAGCAGGTGAGTGACTTGATCAGAATTGGGCTGCCAGAAAATGTATGGTTAGTTCCCTGTAAATCTGTTCCTCCTGGGAGGCACAGGCTGTTTCACCTTTGCTGTTGTCTTCAGTCAGTGATGGGGAGGAACGGAGCAGAGCTGAGGAGATGCTGCTGGCACCACCACCGTTAGGTGGAGGACCAGAGTGGAAGTAAGAAGAGAGTGGGCAGGGCCAGGCCTTCACGGCGGGTCGTGGTGGGTGAAGAGGAGGAGGAGGAGCTGGAGACGACTTTCCTTCCTCCCTTGGCCATCAGCCTCCTCTGGCCTGAGGTCTGGTCTGGTGAGGCAGAGTACAGAGCATGCCTGCACTGTCTGTGTGAGTTCCTGAGGAGTGAGATCTTTAATTTTTGTCTGCTGAGCCCCGATGGGCAAGAGGCCAGCCTGTGTTACAACCTCCTGGGGGCCCCTGGGCCAAGGCACTCAGACCACAGTGGACGGAAACAAGGAATGAGTCATTCAGACTAGGACTAGCCGGGGCCCACTGGGATCTGCCGCACCTCGCCTGCCCTTCAGCCTGGTGTCTGTGCCCTTTCCTGGGGATTTGCCAGGTCTGGGTCTGTTCCTGAGGGACTGGGGCCCTAGAGAGAGTATTGGGGGCACCAGGGCAAACCTCATGGAGCCCCCACTCTCCACGGATGATCCAGGGAAAATGGACTCAGGGGATGATGGCAGAAGGCATCGTCTTCCTCTCTTTGCCTTGACAATGGAGAGTGACGGGGAGCTGGCTTGCAAGCCTCCCTGGGGAGAGCTTGTTTTAGGAAAGACCCTACTGTAGACCTTCCTCTCTGCCCCTGCAACCCTCATCCCTCAGGGTGTGAGGAGTGTTACTATGACCCAGCTCAAAGCCAAGGTGGGCACAGGTTGGAAGACCCCAGCGACAGCCAAGGGAAGCTGCTGCTTGTCCTTTTTTGTCCTCAAATTCCTGCACAGCCATTCTAGAAGCCTAGATAGGCCTGCACAATCCCCCAGCCCACAGGATTTTCTTCCTGGGAATTTGGAAAGAATAATCCAGGTACATGAGCTCTGCCCATCTGGGTAACTCTCTCCACCTCCAGCAGAGCATACGAAGTCCCCTTGGTCTCACTGGGAGGAATTATAGGGAGGAGGTCTTCCAGCTGCTCACACTGTTGTCCTGCTCAGGTCTTCAGAGACTCTGCTTGAGAAGTTATGCTTCAGGCCCCCCTGGGGTTTTAGAAGATTCCTCCACCTTTCCACTCCAGCCAGGGACTGAAGGAATTTATGCAGATCAGCCCACCCGTGTACCAGAGACTGGAAAGGAAGGGAAGCAAAGTGAACTAAATGATTTGGAAGAGCTGCCCATTTCGCATCATTGCAGGACACCCTGGCGTGACTGCAGTGTGCTGCAGGGGAAACTGCATGGACTTTGAAATTGTTCTGACTTTTTAGTTGAATCCTGGCTCAACTCCTAGGTGTGTGACCTTGAGCAAGCAACTTTACCCCTCTGGGCTTATGAAATGGGAATGGCAACACCTCTACCACACAGCGTAGACATTATATGTATGTCATTTTTCTTTCCCAAAGAGAAAAGCTACGAGTTGAGATGAGCTCTATTCAGCAGTTGTGGACTACTTGATGGAGGTCAGGTGAGCGTGGCTGTGACTTCCTTCCTTCTCCTCTGTGGGTGCAAGTCAGATTCATCACCCTGACTCAGAGAGGACCCCTAGCTGGTAAACAGGCCTGAGGAGAATGGGGGATGCTTGGTGGGGGCTGACCTGTGACCACAGTCCCATGCAGCCATTATCACCCCCACCACACCACAAACAGCTGTGCATGCTTCCAGCTCTGAGAAAAATGCAGCTGTAGGTGGTCTCCCCTCCCCTGGAAGCTGGCATTGGTTTAGCATCTGGGACCAGACAAACCAGGAACGAATCCCAGCACAGCCACCTACTCGCTTGTGACTGTGGATGAGTCATTCACTTCCCCGAGCCTTCATTTCCTCATCTGCTATGTGGGAAAATAATAGCACTTCTTCATCAATAGCGCTTCTCATTAAATGAGAAAGTGACTATAAGGTGACTTCGCACAGTGCCTGGTACCTTTTGAGTGATCAGGAAATATCAAGGCTGGACATGGTGGCTCTCGCCTGTAATCCCAGCATTTTAGGAGGCCGAGATGGGCAGACCACTTGAGTCCAGGAGTTCAAGACCAGCCTGGGCAACATGGCGAAACCCCATCTCTACAAAAAATACAAATTAGCCAGGCGTGGTGGCGTGCACCTGTAGTCCCAGCTACTTGGGGGGCTGAAGCTGGAGATTGCTTGAACCCAGGAGATAGAGCCGAGATTGTGCCACTGTACTCCAGCCTGCATGACAGAGTGAGACCCTGTCTCAAACAAACAAACAAACAAACAAGCAAACAATGAAATATCAGTTGGTAAATGGAGTAGTAGTAATTGACACCTGCCCCTAGCCCCATGACAGGGTAAATAGGGCTGGCTAGCTAGTTTGTCCTGAAGAGGAAATGGCAAGACAAGAGCATCATTATCTCAACTTTCAGATAAGAAAGTAGAAGCCAAGTGAAGCTCAGAACTGTGCTCCATTCACAGAATGTTCCTACATGGTTTCCAGCACACTCTGAAATACAGGCCAGCTCACCTTACCTTTGCAGGAGCATCCATACCATGGCTACCACCACCAGCCAGCATGTCATGCCCACTCGGAGGAGACAGGCACCGGCAGACCAGGGCAGGGTGATTGTGAATTCTTGAAGGGATGCCAGGTCATGGCATCTAAGGTGGAATGGTTCTGGCAGCTTTTGCGGGCCTTAACAACCTCACACAGGAGGGAGTCAGCGCCTCTCTGTACGGCCTCCACCTTCCAAACTGGAGGCTGAGGCTGCACAGTGCAGGGGTCCCAGCTGCCCAGTGTCTGGAGCAGAACATCCAAGCCCATGAGCGGCTCCCATCTGGAAGGCTGGGGGCTCAATCAAACCTTCCTTCAGTGATTCTTCCCTCTGATTAACCAGGAAATGTGTTATTTGTTCTGAGCAGGGGAACGAGCTCTCCTAGGGAGAGGAATTCAGGGCTGGAGGTCCAGTTACTTCCAAGGAAGAAAAATCCCTGGAATTCTGTCAGGAGTCTGGGTCTCAGCAAAAGGGGCCGAAATGCGGCTTTTATTTACCAAATTAGTTCAGGTTCTGGTAGACCTCTGGCTGCCAACATTATTCCAGTGAGACATGGAAAAGCAGTGAGTTTGCCCTGGGAGTCCAGGAGACTGCTGTCCCTTGCATGGGGTATGTGTCTGGGCAAACCTTCTCCCTGCTGGAATCTTTTTATCAACCCTTTAGACTCCCTCTGCAGGGTTTTCCAGAGATGATTTTCCTCCCCAGACCCAAGAGATGGGTGAGTAGGCTTAGCAGTGTTCTCATGAGGGAGAAAGCTTTGATCAGGGGGTGGGAAAGTGACACACGGCGAGTCAGGGGCCATGCTGAAAACAGCTTCCCTTCTTTCACTGGGCCAAGAGGATTGAGGGGGGCAGAAAGTTCTGATAACCCCACATCTCCAGGGAATTACACAGCGGGCTGGCAGGCAGGGAAGAGGGCATTTGGGGATATGCCCTAGAGCTCCTTTGGTGGTGATAGTGGTGGGGTGGTTGGAAAGGTCATGATTCAATTGTGAAGAGGGCTCCAGGCATACGAGCCCGGGGTGGAGGCAAGGCAGTGTAACCTTAAAAGCTTGGGCTTGGGTGGAAAATGATCCAGGTTTGAATCCTGCCTCTCCTGTTTATCAGCTGTGCCATCTTGGGCAAACCAGTAGCCATTGTCAGCCTCAGTTTCCTCCTTTGTATGTGTGGAAATCATAATGCCTCCTTTGGTTGGTTAAACCCACCAATTGATGTAACATGTTTAGCATGGTGTTTGGGCTACAGTAGGCTCTATCAGCTCTGGCAGGTTAAAAAAAAAAAAAAAAAAAAAAAAAAAAGCCAAACTCAAGTGTTTGTGGGATTGGAGATTCTGAAGAGCTGCAAACAGTCCCAGCAATTAGAGGGTAAGAGAGATTTGGGTAGTAAGTAGGTGGCTGGACAGAGTGTGGCTCTGGGATGGGGTAGAAGATGCCAGTCTTTGGAGTAGATGAACCGGGTTGTGGTCCCTCCGGCGAACAGGGTGGGAACGTCCAAGGACCACTTGTACTTACTGAGGAGTGGAAGGGATGCCTGATGGTGAGAGAAAGTGTGTCTGCATGAGGGTTTTGGCGGAGGTGAAGGGTGAGGGATGAATGGGCGGCAGACTTCCAGAAATGCAGACGGAGGAGATGGAGCAGTAATAATGACTTGGACACACAGGAGGAAAAAATAGCTCAGGAATGAAGATGACGCCAAGGTTTCTGGCTTTGGGAGGCCCACGGGGAACTGAGGTGGGTCTTGAGGGATCGAGAGGGGAGCTCCTGAAAGAACTGAGTGGGTTCCGGGGAGAGGAAGGGAGCCCAGAACTACAGAGGTGGGTGGATATCTGGGCAAGAAGAGGTAAGTGTGGACCTGGGGCTTCCACAGCTGTGAAGGAGCAGCATCCCAGGAACAGAACTCAGCATTCTGGGAACTAAGGGGCATTCATGGTCAAATGCAAGGGGTAGGGTTCCAGGAGACCTTTAGAGCCAGCCCCAAAGGCAGTAAACACATGAACCTGGATTAGAAGCTGCCACCCAGAACTCAGTTCCTCTCTCTTAAAATGGGTCTAATGATACCAGCTCTCCCCATTTGATGGGATTACTGTGTCCTTCATTCAGTTAGCCATCCATTTCACACATGTTTCTTGGCTGTTCTAGGTTCTGTAGAAACAGTGGTGAGCAATGCAGACAAGATATCTATTGCTTTAGAGCTATCATTGTGGTTTGGGAAGTCAGACAAGAAATGATTTTATAGGTTGTTGAACAGGACTTTTCCTCTGCTCTTGGAATATCTGCTGAAGCCACAAAGATAGAACAATGAGGGCTAAATATTCTTGCATTCTGAAGAGAAGTACTAGACACCTTACTAAAGGCAGAACAGGTTCAACAACAATTAAACCACATCCCTCAATTCCAGTCTACAAATGAAAGGGATGAAGAAAGTCACTGAAGCATAACACTATTGCATTTGTTGGCAGGGCTGAGATTTCCCCTGAGGGCACTCCCCAACGCAAACCAAATGAAGGGAGATCCCAGAGAGAGGCAGTCATCTGCAAGAAGAGGAGGCTGTGTCCCTATAACTGTCCCCCCAATGATGCTGACTATGTTGCTGGATGTTGCAGGAACTTGGTGCATTAAACTACAGCAAGACAGTTCATGGGAGAACCCAACATATGTCTTTAGGAATTGAGGACGTACATAAATTAAGAGACTTGTGTGCATTTCCTGTCTGGAGAATTCTGATCTTGGAGTCTGGCTGGAGTGGCCTGTGTGGCAAGGTGAGAAGGGGGCAGGGTGAGGAGCAGCCAACCAACCCACCATTGTTTTGCCTGGCATAGGTGGGACAGTCCTATGAGAGACAGAGGATCCAAGGGTCTGTGAGAGGTTGACCAGAGAATGCTTTGCTATGGCAACTCAGGGTGCAGGTCCTGTAGAGAACCTCCCAAGAACCCACATATGTGCCCATGAAAAAGCCAGTGCTTGGCACCTGCCAACCAAGGGTACCTGTCACATAAGACTTTGCTACTTTTCCTCTAACACCTCTCCCCAAACCTTGACAAAGAGGAGCCACAGCAGAAAAGGAAGGTCAGGAAAACAGACCACACCCCACTCTTGCCACTGCAGGATCTCTAGCAAAGGGACAGGGGAGAGGAGGACTATTAAATGGGATGTGATATTGATTAACTTGGATGAGGTTTTGATCTGGACAGGAGCAGACTTTTTGTGCCTGAAAATGGGTCTTAATTATAGAAATAGAACAGTTCTCATGTCTGGCAGGGATGACCTCTCAAGCCAAGGACTCTGCCTGAGATGTCATTAAGGGTGGGAAAGGGAAATTTATCATAATACGGTTGGAGGTAGTAGTGGAATAGTTTCCAGATAGTCCCTCTTGAGGTTCAGCCCATTAAAAAACTCAGTTATATGAGCAAACAAATCAATAACAAGATGATGTCAACTGTTTTATGAAGATGAAACAGGGTAGTGTGTTAGAGAGTGATGACTGGGGTGAGGGAGGGCTACTCTAGATGGGGGTCAGGGATGGCTACTCCAGGAGCTGATATTTAATCTGAGAGGAGCAGTGATCAGGAACTATCCTCTAACATCTTGGAGAGGAACATTCCAGTAGAGGGAAGGGGGCATTCACTCGGCTTGTTCAAGGAGAGAGAGAAGGCCAAGGCAGTGGAGTGTAGTGGGTAAGGGAGAGCAAGAGGTCAGATGAGATCAGAGCGGGGGCAGCCAGTTAGGGCTTTGTAGGCCAATATCAGGGGTCCAGGCTTTATTCCAACAGTAGGTATTACCTGGGCCCATCCTTTGTGTGGTGTGGGAGGTTGTGAACTGGTGCCTGCCTGCCAGCTCCTTCACTCTGCCTCTCTGGGAAATAGGCTGTACAGATGTGCCAGGGGCAGCCCTGTTGATCCAACCCTTTAGGCTGTAGGGAGAAGGCATGAGTGAGAATGGTGTGCTGATTACTGGGGACACGCAAACGGTGCCGATCAGCATTCCCACACCCCTGCCCACCTCATTGCCAACACAAGAAGATGTGAGTGCACACACTGGGTCAATCAGGGATCACCCCGAATTCCCCTCTGGGTAATTTCTGAGTGAGGGGCTGGAGTGGGATTCCAGGAATGGACTCAACCAGAGGCGGGAGGCCTGGATTCCACTCCTCTCTTTCACACGCGCTCTCCTTGAGTGGCTTACTCAAGAGGCTCCTTGTCTTTGCCTCTGTGAAAAAGAGGACCCCTTGGCCGGGCGAAGTGACTCACGCCTGTAATCCCAGCACTTTGGGAGGCCGAGGCGGGCGGATCACCTGAGGTCGGTCGGGAGTTCGAGACCCACCTGACCAACATGGGGAAACCCTGTCTGTACTTAAAAAAAAAAAAAAAACAAAATTAGTCGGGCTTGGTGGCGCATGCCTGTAATCCCAGCTACTTGGGAGGCTGAGGCAGGAGAATCGCTTGAATCCGGGAGGCGGAGGTTGTGGGGAGCCGCCATCGCACCATTGCACTCCAGCCTGGGCAACAAGAGCGAAACTCTGTCTCAAAAAAAAAGAAAGAAAGAAAGAAAAGAAAAGAAAAAGAAGAAGAGGACCCCTCTTCTAGCGCCAGCCATCACCACCTCAGGCCTAGGCGTGACCCTCGTGCCACTGGAGGGGATTGAGATCCAGAGCGAAGGGGGCGGCGGCGCCAGGGCTCTGCAGCCATGGAGCGCCAGGGCCGCCAGCTCCGCCAGGGGGCGCGCCAGGGACCTCCCTGCGCCCCGCGCGCCGCGCCCCGCGCCACCCCTGCTCCGTCCGGCCCTGCAGAGGGCGCCCCCAGCGGCCAGGGCGCAAGCGGAGGGGCTGGCGGCCCTGTTCCATTACGCGGACCTCGGCGCCCCTCCCAGCCTCCTTCAGATCTGCGAGGCTGCGGCCTGGTCACCCGATCCAAAGACGGTCCCTGAGGCGAGGCGCGGGAGAACGATTCGGGGCAGATCGGCAGTTCGAACTTGCCCAGGGCAGGAGAAAGGCGGCCCGGTGTCCCGGTCGTGGCAGGCGCCATCTGCCCGACCAGCGCCCGGGTCAGCCCCGCGCCGCCCCCTGCTCCGCACGGGTTAATCCCCCTCGCCGCCCGCTCGCCGCCCGCTCGCTTCCCGGTGCCAAAGTGGGTGTTGCTGGAATTCCTCGCTCCCTCTCCCGTAATGAGGGGGCTGAGCTGTCCCTCCGAGGAGGGGGCCTGGTGTGGATAAAAGAGACGAAAAAGCCGGGGGAGGTTTCCAAAAATAAAACCGTCCGGGTCCCCTTCAGACGGCTGCAGGCGCGGGGAGGAGGCGCGAAGGTGCGGCAACAGTGAGAGCCCAGCTGGAGTAGGAGCGCTGACTCGAGGCTCGGGGCGCGCAGCCCTCGCTCCGCGGAGAACCGGGCCCCCAGTCGGCCGCTTCAGGGCCCCCTAGACTCAGAGAAGCGGGCCGCCGGGCGGGGCCCGGAGAACAGCCCGCGGGCGTCCAGCGCGCGGACCACAAAGCTCTTCGCGGTGCCCGCGCGTTCCACTCTCCAGCCGCCCCCGCGCCATGAGGCCGCGGACCAAAGCCCGCAGCCCGGGGCGCGCCCTGCGGAACCCTTGGAGAGGCTTCTTGCCGCTCACCCTGGCTCTCTTCGTGGGCGCGGGTCATGCCCAAAGGGACCCCGTAGGGAGATACGAGCCGGCTGGCGGAGACGCGAATCGACTGCGGCGTCCTGGGGGCAGCTACCCGGCAGCGGCTGCAGCCAAAGTGTACAGTCTGTTCCGGGAGCAGGACGCGCCTGTCGCGGACTTGCCGCCAGTGGAGCGGGCCCAGCTGGGCTGGGGGATCCCCAGGAGGCCCACCGAGACTGAGGCCAGGAGGTCGTCCCGCGCGCAGCAGTCGCGGCGTGTCCAGCCACCTGCGCAGACCCGGAGAAGCACTCCCCTGGGCCAGCAGCAGCCGGCACCCCGGGCCCGGGCCGCGCCGGCTCTCCCACGCCTGGGGATCCCACAGCGGTCCGGGGCTGCGCCCCCAACCCCGCCGCGAGGGCGGCTCACGGGGTGAGCATGGGAGAGGGAAGTTTGGAGGGTGCAGAGGGGAGCCAGGGCTCATTTGTGGAGGGGCGTGCAGGCGAGAGGAGAGGGCGCCGGACTCATGCCCTCGTCCCTCTGTCTTTAGTACTTCGGGAAACAGCCCCGAGGTTCCAAAGTCGGGACTGGAAGATTTGATCCGCTTTCGAAGAGTTTAAGGCAAAGATAGATCCTCATCCTAATCCTTTCTTAGCAACTCGCCCGGAGCCCCGACGTTAAATCCTTTCACAAGGCGCCTCTCCACTCGCCCGCGCTCCGCCTGCCTGCAACTAACGAGCTCTTGTAGACGCTTGCAGCGCTGCCGGGATCCGAGAGGCAGCGGGGAGAGGGCAGTGGGGTGGGCGCTCCAGGCTCTTGAGGCCCAGGGGAGGTTGAGCCGGCTCAGGGCGCGGGTGGGCGGAGGTGTCTGGGGCCCCATGGCGAGAAGGTAGATGCGTCTCCAGGAAGGGAGCTGGCAGCGAAGCTGGTGCGTCGGGACAAGTGTGTGGATTGGGGCGTGGGTCGGCCTGCGCAGGCTGAGGGCTGGATGCGGGCGTGGGCGTGAGCTCTGGGCTCTTTGGGCGGGAAGCGTGTCCCGATGAGGCTGCAACACAGTGGGCGCGTGGAGAATTGGATCAGTGTGCTCTCGTGCCTCTAGGTGTAAGCACAATTTGCGTGCGTTGCAGGGCTAAGCCACCCCACAACCCTGCAATTTACTTTTTTGCTCCCCCTGGGTACCACCCCCGGCCCGCTGCGGGCGCCGTCGCAGAGTGAGAAGACGCCCCAGCAATCCCCTTCCCCAATCGGATTATCATGGCTGCGGGCGCTCTCCACCTTGCCGGGGTATGACAGGTGCCTCTGGAATGGAGGGCACTGAGCCCTGGACAGTGAGGGTCAGGGCGGGGCCACCATCGAGAAGTCTGGGAAGGGCTTTGGCAGCCTCTCTTTGCCTGGGCCCGATTTGCCAGTTGGGTTTAGTCCTGGGGAACAGCATGAAAGACACTTGTACCCCGAGTCCTACTCCAAGGACCTTACGCTTCACACCCTTGGCGCTCTCTGTTTTCGTTGGCTGGAGCGCTCTTCTCATAGAGCAGGATTCATGCTCTGTCTCTTTCAGATTTATGTTCAGAGTGGCCTTTGGCCACGCCTGCCCCATCCTCTTTCTCCCTTCACCCTGCTTTGTTTTTTTCATAGTACTTATTCTATCTGATATGTTCTATTCCTATTTATGTGTTTATGGCCTGGCCTCCCAGCCCACACTAATGCAAGCTTTATGCAAACAGGGACTCCATTGTGTCCATTTGTGTCTCTTGTGCCCAGAATAGTGCCTGCACTAGTTGGTATTCTCTAGGTATCTGTTGAATGAGTGGATGAACTCCCTGCCGCCCGTGGAAGGCCCAGCTTCAAGCAGGCAGAGAGTAGATCCATGCACTGCCAAGTCGCTTACACACAGGATCATTCAACAAGTATTAGTGGAAAGCACCTGCTGTGTTTCAGCGTTTTCCTTTCCTGATCTGTGCAAGTGAATGCATGCTTTTAAGGATCCTGCATGCAGAGCATGGGAAAGGGGATGGAGGTCCAGAGTCCAAGGCATTGTTCCTGCTGAGAGAGCAACCCAATTACTTAATATCACGTTGAAGAAATGAACAGATTTTTTCTTTGCTGCGTCTACTGCAAGAATGAAGACCATTCTCAGCAATCAGACTGTCGACATTCCAGAAAATGTCGACATTACTCTGAAGGGACGCACAGTTATCGTGAAGGGCCCCAGAGGAACCCTGCGGAGGGACTTCAATCACATCAATGTAGAACTCAGTCTTCTTGGAAAGAAAAAAAAGAGGCTTCGGGTTGACAAACGGTGGGGTAACAGAAAGGAACTGGCTACCGTTCGGACTATTTGTAGTCATGTACAGAACATGATCAAGGGTGTTACGCTGGGCTTCCGTTACAAGATGAGGTCTGTGTATGCTCACTTCCCCATCAACGTCGTTATCCAGGAGAATGGGTCTCTTGTTGAAATCCGAAATTTCTTGGGTGAAAAATACATCCGCAGGGTTCGGATGAGACCAGGTGTTGCTTGTTCAGTATCTCAAGCCCAGAAAGATGAATTAATCCTTGAAGGAAATGACATTGAACTTGTTTCAAATTCAGCGGCTTTGATTCAGCAAGCCACAACAGTTAAAAACAAGGATATCAGGAAATTTTTGGATGGTATCTATGTCTCTGAAAAAGGAACTGTTCAGCAGGCTGATGAATAAGATCTAAGAGTCATCCAGCTACAGAAAGAAGATGCCAGATGACTCCTAAGACCTACTTGTGATATTTAAATGATGCAATAAAAGACCTGTTGATTTGGAGCTTCTTAAAAAAAAAAAAAAGAAATGAACAGATGCTTTCTAGTACTGGAAGGCTCCTGTTAAGTGCAAAGGAGTGGGGCAGCTGTAGCTGAAGAGCTGAGTAGAGGAGACCTGTGACCTGGGGTCCCTGGGACTCTGTGGGCAGCATGTGGGGAAGCAGAGGGGAGGTGGCAGGAGGGGGCCTGGAGGTGAGGGTGGCATGCAGGTGTAGCACTGCCCAAGGACAAGGGCTTTTTACTGTTGGCACTGGCCCAGGGGTAGCGCTGCAGCTCTGGTGTAGGGGAACCCAGAGACATAGCTTGGGCTGGAGCAGGGAGGAGCTTGTACTGCAGGCATTCAGGTGCAGGTGAGGTGCGGGGGAAGGTGGAGAAGTGTAGCGTGGGGACTGGAGGGTGCACTATTAGAAGTCATGAAATGATGTGGTGATGAGCAAAGCAAATTGTCACCACCACAAGGCTGGTGCATGTGAATAGGCATGTGAAGACATGGGCTGGGTGCCACCTGCTGTACACAGGTGCACACATCACATGACACACTGGTCAGGCTCCTCCCCCAGATTGTCTTCTTCAGCTTTAATAGAGAGTGGGTTCCCTGACACTCCAGTCAGCCACTTCATGTCAGCTGGGGAGACCCTGAGTGGTCATCTTGTTTATTCTCTTCCTCCACCCTGGTCCATTCTGGTTAATGGCTTCTAGTCAGGCTGATCAGGCTGGCCATTCATTGCCTTGTGAGCTGCAGACAGCCAGGGACCAAGTGCCACCTGCTGGTGAATCTTGGAACTACACAACTACTACTGGAGCTTCTTCATTTATTCAACAAATATTTTGGAAGGACGTCTACACCCAGGCCCTATACTGGATCCTGAGGATATAGCAGTGACCAAGACAGGCAGACTCTGTCCTCATGGAACTTTCAATGTAGTGAGGATTTATTGCACATAATAAAGATTTATTAAGTTTGTGCCAGGCTTGTGCCAGGCTTGATGCTAGGTATCTAGGATACAGCAGTGACCAGAGTGGACACCGTCCCTACACTAATGAAATTTACAGTCTACAGGGTTTCTTTTTCTTTTCTTTTTTTTTTTCTTTTTGAGATGGAGTCTCTTGCCCTGTCACCCAGGCTGGAGTGCAATGGCATGATTTTGGTTCACTGCAACCTCCACGCCTGAGGCTCAAGCGAGTCTCGTGCCTCAGCCTCCTGAGTAACTGGGATTATGGGCACGTGCCACCACACCCGGCTAATTTTTTGTATTTTTAGGAGAGATGGGGTTTCGCCATGTTGGCCAGGCTAGTCTCAAACTCCTGACCTTAAGCACTACACCCACCTTGGCCTCCCAAAGTGCTGGGATTACAGGTGTGAGCCACCACCCCGGCCTCTACAGGGTTTCTTGAACCAATCTCACAGCATACCATCTGTATAATATTTTTCTCTACCTTTCCCTCTTGTTCTGTTATTATTTTTCTTTAACTTTATATTCTGTTAAATAACAGGATTTTGTGTTTTATCTGTTTTAAAGTATATTATGAAGTTTTACAAATGCACTAAAAGGTATTGAAAATAATATAACTTATAGTCTAGTTTTATCAAACCTTAATATGTTGGCATATTTTGATTCCAGTTTTTTAGTTGAAATTTCCTCTATAAATTTGTCTCTTTCCCTCCCCAGAGTTGATCACTACCCTGAATTTGATTAATTCCAATAGATGTTTTTACAATATTACTATAGATACATGTATCCACAAAATATACAATGTTGTTTTGCATATTTTAAATTTAGATAAGTGATACCATATTTCATTATTCTTCTGCAATTTGTTTTCTCCTCCTCATTAGATTTTTGAGATTTAACCATATTAATATAATTAGCCCAAGTTTATTCATTTTAACTGCTGTATATTATTCCTTTGTCTGAATATTACCACAGTTTATCCATCCTCCTGTTTTTGGACATTTAGTTGAATTACATTTTTTTGCTATTACAGACAACGTTTGACTCATTTTTCTCCACAAATAAATTCATAACTGAAAGGAAACTTTGTATCATTATAAGTTGAAAACAGTACCACTTGTTATAAAGAGAAGGTAATTGTAGGAAAATTGAAATGAAAACAAAATGTTCTTAAGTTCTAGTCAGACATCATTCATTATCTTAGGAAGCTCAACTCTGTGGCAAGTTCTCTCTGTTGGAAAGGGGGACTAGCATGTGTTGAGGGGAGGACCTGGCCTTTTTCACTGACATAATTAGGTTAGAAGGATCACCGAAAAGAGAATCACTTTCTCACCATGTAACTCACTGTTGAATGTTGTGATCTGTAAACCTAAAATGCCTTTCCTACCCTCAGTGTGGCTCATCCCACTTTTTGTGAAACTCCAGATTAAATGAAACAAAGAAGTATTAATTGTATACCACGTGTTGGGCACTGTGTTAGACTCTAGAGGCACAAGGAGAAATAAGAAAGAAATCTCTAGATACCCAAGACGGAGATACAACCAATGACCTGAAACAGGCAGTACTAAATGATCCTAGCAGATGCAGATGGAGAATGAGGGAAGGCTGGGTAGATGATATCAGAGCAGGTGGGTTTTTTGTTTGTTTGTTTGTTTGTTTGTTTGTTTGTTTTGTGAGTTTTTTGAGACGGAGTCTTGCTCTGTGGCCAAACTGTAGTGCAGTGGCACAATCTCAGCTTACTGCAACCTCCTCCTCCTGGGTTCAAGCGATTCTTCTGCCTCAGCCTCCTGAGTAGCTGGACTACAGGTGCACGCCACCGCACCCAGCTAATTTTTAGTAGAGACAGGGTTTCACCATGTTGGCCAGGATGGTCTCGATTTCCTGACCTCATGGTCCACCCGCCTCAGACTCCTAAAGTACTAGGATTACAGGTGTGAGCCACCTTGCCTGGCCCAGGGGAGGTTTTATATAAAGAAGGTAGTATCTGATCTGGAAGTCTTGGAGTATGCAAAGGATTTCCATCAGTAGATCAGAGAGGGAAGGCATTCTAGGCAGAGAGAACAGCCCAGGCAAAGGCATGAAAGTGAAATCCATCAGGCAACTAGGGAGCAACAAACCTTGCATCCTTGGAAGAGCAAAGCCTTGGCTGTGGATGGTTGTGGATACAAGGTGGGGGTGATGGGGTCAATTAGACTGCACAGGCAAGTAGGCACGTGGGTGCCAGGTGACCTTGTAGAGGCCAATGGAGAGCTGTGGGAGGTTTTTAACAAAGGGCTAGTGTGATCAGATTTGGCCCAGGTGGAATAGCAGCTCTCCCAGACTGCTAGCCAGATGTGTCCGCTACAGTGATGCTGGATACTGGGCTAATGTGTGCTGAGTGGTGTCAACTGGAAGACTGAACTCAGATGATCTCTGAGAGGTACCTTCTAGGGAGCCAGAGCGATTGAATTGTATATCCCAGCTGTTCAGGCTCATTTGCTCTCTCTGCTAGCCAGAGCCCACTGAACTGACAATTCCCAGCTGGTCACTTCCCTGGGCCTGCACCCAAGACTTTAATATTGGCCTGTAGGGATCCTCAGAGTCTCTCCTTGGGGACCTGAATCTCTCCTGAGTGCCCTACCAGCCCCAGCCTGGCCTCTCTGCCTGGCAGCCTTTGATTCTGGCCAATCCTCCCTGTGGCCGTATATCCCTTAGGGCCTACTCTGCAGGCAAAGCAGGGCTGGCCCCTGCCCTCCCACAGTCAGCTGCAAAGCCATCCTGAGGGCAGCTGGGGTGACGGCTGGCTCAGGGGGCCTCCTTGGGCTGGGCTCCATGCCATGACCTCCCAGCCAGGCAGGCTCCTGCGTCCGTGCTGTCTGGGTTCCCACAGGCCCTAGTTCTTAGAAAATTCCCAGGGCACAGAATCTGTTTCCTCTCAGAGCCCTCCTAGCCCCACAAGAGGTCTTGTCACCACCACAAGGGGTAGTGACATACAAGTGGGTATGTAGTTTCCCCTTCCACTGGGGCACAACCCCAGAAACTCTGGGTCTGACAAGCAGCCCTTTCCCTGACCCCAGTGACATAGGCCCTTATGCAGCCAGGAAGCTGCTAAAGGTGGTCGCCCAGAGAGGCTTTAAGGTGGCCCGAGTGGCACAACTCTTGGCTGGCAGGACATTCTGGGAGCTCCCTGGGAGGGAGGCAGTGCCCCACAACTTTGGGCCAAAGGGCCAGGAATGGGCCTCTGCTTTTTCAAGCTGCAGGAATTTATTTTGAATTCTTCATAAGACTCCAAAAACCACATAAGCTTTGGGGTCCACTCAAATGTCAAACAAACTCCTAAGTGGGACCAGATGTCGCCATGCTGGCCGCAGAGATCACAGGAGCGGCCGCCCTGCTCTGTCCTTTGCCTGTCCAGCCTCTGTACTTCTCCCTCCCCTCTCACCCTCCAGTTCCAGCGCCCAGTGACGATTTCTGATGATAAGGATGGAAGCCAGAGCCAGGCCCAGCCTGCCAAGGAGTCGCTCCCTAGAGGTCTTCAGGAGAAGCCCTTCTAGGGAGTTGCCCTGGTCTAGGCATGTGGGTCTTTAGCTGCGGAGTCAGGGCCGGGTGGAAACTGCTGGTGCTGCTGGAGTGCACCAAACACCTGGAAACAAAGTCTGGGGAGCTGAGTGAGTGCCCCAGCACTGTACATCAGTGTCTCATGCGGGTCCCTCAGAGCCAACATCAAGGAGTAGCTGAAGGGCTGGGCACAGTAGCTCACACCTATAATCCCAGCACTTTGGGAGGCTGAGGTGGGTGGATCACCTGAGGTCAGGAGTTTGAGACCACCCTGGCCAACATGATGAAACCCTGTCTCTATTAAAAATAATTTTAAAATTAGCATGGTGGCAGGACCAAGGTTGCCATGAACCGAGATTGTGACATTGCACTCCAGCCTGGGCCATATAGAGAGACTCAAAAAAAAAGGAGTAGCTGAGGGAAGAACTCTATTTCCCTATAGAGTAATTCCTGTTTGTCTCTCAAATAAAAATTGTGCAGAGGCAGCTTAACCCACATCCCCAGCCCCATCCTCCTACCAGCTTGCCACCTTGTAAGCCCCTCATAAGCAGGAATTCTAGAGCCCCCTTCCTTCAGTGTCCACTCAGGGCTCCGCCTTCCCATGCACCAGACTGCTGGGGGCTGAGACTCCTCAGTGTGCATTTGTTGGCAGGTGACACCGCATATGACCTTGAGACTGTTTTATGTGTGTCTTCCAGCTTCCCTTGGATCGTCAGCATTTGTAGGGCAAGGACCTTGGTGTTTTGTTTGTTTGGTTATTTGTTTTGTGAGAGGCAATGTAGAGTTGGAGCGTGGCTTAGAGTTGGGCCAACCCAGGTTTGAATCAGGCTCAGGCACTTACCTGCTGTGTGGAATTGGCAAGTCACTGAACCTCTCTGAACTGGCTTGTTTATTAGCTTTAGGATCACTGTCATTGTTGCCCCAGTGGACTGCCTTCTTTATGTCAGATGTTAAACATTCTCACCTCATTTAACCGTCATAACAACCCAATTAAGCAGCTATCGTTATCTCCATTGTACAGATGGAGAGAGTGAGGTTTCCCAGGGACATGCAGAGAATGGCAGAGTCAGGATTCAATCTTAGATTTGCACGTAGAATGAGGACGGCCTTCCCAGCCTCTCCGTGTTCCCCCAGGCCTTTCCTGTAGAAGGTGGGACTGTGGGAAGGGCTGTCAATAGTCCCCAGCTCTGAGCATCCTTTTGTTAACTCTGTTTTGGTGACTCCACAGGAGGAACGTCTGCGGGGGACAGTGCTGCCCAGGATGGACAACAGCAAACAGCACCAACCACTGTATCAAACGTGAGTGCCTCCACAAGTAGCAGACACTCCGCTGTATGAGACGTGGAGTGCCATTCCCCACCCTATTCCCAGGGCAGGTCAAGCTTAGGGACTCCAGAACCTGGAGCAGAAGCGTCTTTCCTAGTCTGCGTCCTGAAGATGCAGCCCCTCTTTAAAGTGGAGGCAATATCCAGTGGAAGGGAGGAGGTTTAAAAATGCCTCCAGCTGGGGCTGGGAGTGGTGGCTCACACCTGTAATCCCAGTTTGGGAGGCCAAGGTGGGTGGATCACTTGAGGTTGAGAGTTGAAGACCAGCCTGGTCAAGATGGCAAAACCCTGTCTCTTCTGAAAATACAAAATTAGCCGTGCGTGGTGTTGGGCGCCTGTAATCCCAACTACTCAGGAGGCTGATGCAGGAGAATCGCTTGAACCTGGGAAGCAGAGGTTGTGGTGAGCCAAGATCATGCCACTGCACTCCAGTCTGGGTGACACAGCGAGTCTCCTTTCCAAAAAGAAAAAAAAAAATGCCTCCAGCTGGACACAGCTTCTCAAATGAAATCACTGCTCGTATTTTCAAAGCTTCCTGCATTCCCTCCTGCTGCCCTACTGTGTTGGCCCCACTCACACTGCCGGCAGAGTCTCAGGAGCCCGTCCGCACCTGTGTTCTGCGGAACATGCTTGGCCCAGAGCCTCTGCATCCCACATTTCCAAGGGCACAATTCATGGGATGAGAATCCACCTCTGCCCTGGCCCTTGGCCCAATGACCCTGGCCTCTGATAAGGACTCTGCCAGGATGGTCAGATGACACTCTCTGACCCATGCCTGGAGCCGTCTCCCCCTGGACTGCTCTGATGTCTGGCAGTCTGGCTCGAAGGAGAGAAAAGCCATCTTATTTTGTGGAAACGTAGGAGTGAGTTGGGAAGAGCCAGAGCCTCCATGCCCGAGCCTCTTCCACTGATGGTATCAAGGGCATTAACAACAACAGGAGCCAGTACCTTCATAGCACTCACTTGGTGCAGGGTGCACTTTAAACATCCTCTGTGGCGGCTGGATGAGGAACGCGAAGCACAGTTGGGTAACTTGTCTAAGGTCACGTGGTCATGGTCAGGAAGTGCAGAGCTAGGATTTGAATCCAGACAACCTGACTCCAGGGTCCTTCTTCTTAATACCTGTACCCTGCTGCCAGGTATCTCACCTTCATTTTTGGGCCTCACTTTCTGCATCTGTGAACTGGAGGTGATGGTACTATTGCTGTCACTGCTACTACTACTGCTACTATTAGCTAACAACTGAGTACGTACTAGTGCCCAACACTGCACTAAGCTCTTCACATGCGTTACCTTAGTTTGACCTGTCAGTCATCTTATGAAGTAGGTGTGTGCTTATCATCGTGGCTTACAGATGAGGAAGCTGGGGCTCGGGTTGCTTGGGAAACATGGCCAAGCTCCGCTGCTGCAAGTGCTGAGCTCGGGCTGGACCTGGGCAGACTGACTCCAGAACTCCAGGCTCTGATCTCCTGGGCTTCATTCCCTCCCGACACCAGAGGGGGCTGGGCATTCCAGAGTGTGGAATCCCCACAGACCATAGCAGATATGGGAGTTTGAGGGATCCCCTTGGATCTTTCTCCTTCCTCCCACAGGCCCCTCTTGGGTCCACATCAGCTCCCCAGGAACTCTGCCTGACTGTCCTTCAGGTGGCTGCCCCTGCCTCTGCCAGTCCCAAGCCTGGCTGCAAAACCTCAGTCTCAACAGCTCCCTTCCTTCAAGGACCAGTCCCAGGCCCTTCTCAGTAGGAGGGCGTCACAGTTAATAGTCCAGGTATGTGACAAAACATATGATGTTCCCAGCACGATGGATGCCCTTGTCTAGGAACATCATATGTAGTTCTATGACAACGTAGGATAACGTGGTTATCCTGACACCCTACTTGACAGGATATAGGATGCAATGGAGTTGCTCCCATTCCCACGAGGCTGGACATGCGGGTTTACCAAGCTCTTGGCTTCTGCCTCAGGCCTCATGGCCCTGACCCTCTCTGCTTGTCTGAAGATGTAGCTCAGGCAGAATCTTCGGTCCCTTCTAGGACCTCCAGATAACAGAACCAGAGCCAAAAACTCAAAAACAAACAACAAAGCAGATCTGCTTGAACACCCTTTCCTTTTCCGGGAAACTGGACGCGTGGGGGCTCTCAGAGGTCAGGCCCTCTGTGGCCAGGGGCACCGGTGGGGGAGAAACCCTTGTCCCTCACTATTTTATTTTTACTTTTAAATTTTTAAGTTTATTTTTTGAAACAGAGTCTCACTCTGTTGCCCAGGCTGGAGTAGAGTGGCACAATCTCGGCTCACTGCAACCTCCGCCTCCCAGGTTCAAGTGATTCTCCTGCCTCAGCCTCCTAAGTAGCTCGTGTTACAGGCACCTACCACCATGCCTGGCTAATTTTTGTGGGTTTTGTTTTTTTGTTTTGTTTTGTTTTGTTTGTAAAGATAGGGTTTTACCACGTTGGCTAGGCTGGTCTCAGATTCCTGGCCTCAAGTGATCCTCCCACCTCAGCCTCCTAAAGTGCTGGGCTTACAGGTGTAAGCCACCACGCCCAGCCCCTCATAATTTTAAAGAAGAAGAAAGTGAGCCTCAGAGAGGTGGTGACTTGCTCAAGGCCACACAGCTCATTGGAAAAGAACCTGAGACTCAAAATCAGCTCTGAGCAACTCCTCTGGGTAGGGAAGCCAGGGATGTGGGTGGCCAGGTGGCTTTATGCTAAGCAGAAGCTCTGGGGCTGGGGTCTGGCACTGTTATTTTTTAAACAGCATCCCAGGTGATTCTAGGTGTGGCCAAAAATCACTGAGCAGAGTTGGGGGTCAGTCATAGGGAGATCTGCCTTGGGGGCCCTCCTCAAACTTGAATGTTCCCCCAGTCCTCTGAGAATCACATCAAAGAGAAAATTCTGATTCAGCAGATCTGGGGTGGGGCAGATATTCTGTGTTTCTAACCAGCCCCAGGAACGCTGATGCTGCTGGCCCAGGGACCACACTTTGAGTAGCAGGGCCTTTCAGGACTCAGGAGGCCTGGGCAGGAGAGATTGGGACTTGGAGGTGGGGAAGAGGGTTGGTATGTTCGAGAGAGCGTAGCCTTTGCTGGGAGGCAGCATTGGCTGATGGAGAGTGTTGCTGAGGTTTCAGCTGAAGCTGCAGTGGGTGGCTTCATAGGGGGTGGGCTTCTCCCTAGCTGCCTGAGGGGTCTGGGCATAGGTCTCACTTGGGCCCTCCAACCCTGGAAGTTCTCAGTTTCCTAACTTGCTAGTGATGTTCCAGCGTTATTCTCTGCCAAACTGGGTTTCAACCCTAGAAACTCAAGGTTGAGTGAGTTTGCATATTGTTACAGTACCAGTGCATGTGTGTGGGGGTATCCTCGTACCCCGGCGGGTGCTGCACCAGGATGCTGAGGCAGGATGCTGCCAGTACCTTCTCCCCCGGTATTTCCCTCCCTGTCCCTCTCACCCTGCTGCCCCCTGGTCACCCACCCTGACCCAGGCACACAGGCCAGCAACTCTCCTGGAGGGGGTTGTCAGTGGGCAACAGCCTCTCCCACTTGAAGCTGGCTCGCCCGCAGCAGGGCTGTGTGCTCATTAACTGGTCCCTGTGCTGTTTGCTTGTTGCTATTTGGCTGCTAATAAGCCTAATGAGAACCACGCAGGCGGGCGGTGGGGTGTTGGCACTGGATGGCTTTGTCCAGAGCTCTGCAGAAGGGGGGACTCTTGGCTCCACACCCCATCAGCTGGCTCTCCCCCACCCCTGTGGCTCTGCACCTCCCTCTCCTCTGCCAACAGCTGCCCTCCTGGCTGGGGCAGAGACTGCCAATGTTGGGGAATGTTCATGATTCTGTCCTAGCAGTTTCACACATGAAGGGATGCCTTCCTGGGCCGGTGAGAGATGGGGGCCGACATCCCCCACTGCCAAGGGTAAAGTCTAGTGCCAGAACCACGGGGAGACTCAGTCTCTCCCGGATATCTGCGGGCCCAACCCACTGCCCATGCGCAGGGAGTGCTGGCTCCTGCTCAGTTGCCCTCTCTTCCCTCTAGCAGAATCAATCCCAGGTCACTGTCACACACCAGTCCGTCTCCCAGGCCTGCCCTCCTTCCACCCTGATCTGCAGGTGCCCATTGCTAGAAGCCCAGCCCCTCCTTCCACCTTGGTGGGGGCTAGAGCTGGGCCGCCGAATCCTCTTCCAGTCTTGGTATCTGCCTTTCCTTCTGTGGCTTTGCCAGCTCTCTCTCTTGGGATTTATGTGTTTATGTATTTGTGAAGGCAGCTGACTGCGGCCTGCCGGGCCCTGCCCAGCAGAGGGGAAGAACTGGAGGGTGTGGAGTGACAGTGTCCTGTTTATAATTGCAGCTTTTGGAAGACTGTCCATTCTTCCCAGACTGGCTCCTGCCCAACCCTACCCCAACTGGGGAAGGGGATTTGAATACTCCCTAGACTTCTCATTTTATCTCAGCCTAGACGCACAGGGGCTGGGGCTGCTTTGGGGAGGACAGAAGAGAATCCCTGCAGCTGTCGAGGAGGGGGCAGGCAAGTTACTCTGTCACTCCTGCCCCCAGCAGCAAGGCTCCATAGTAAGAGCATGTACTTTGGATTCTGGCACCAGATCCCTGGAGACATGTTTGAGTCCCAGCTCTGTGTCCTGGGGCAAGTGACTGGCCCTTTTCTAGCCACAGGGCCTCATCCATAAAATGGGTATAACAATCTATATAGAATTGGTTTTGGGGATGAATAGTATGAACTCAATAGCTCTTACTGTGCGCCAGGTACGATTCTAAGTACTTCATATTGTTAATTTTTAATCCTCACAACAACCCTATAAGCTACATTGGATTTTTATCCCCATTTACAAATGAGGTTGGCTTTCTGTCCGAGTCATGCTACTGAGACTCAGCAGAGCCCAGACATGAATCCAGGTAGCCTGGCTCCAGAGCGCAAGGGCTTAGCTCTGTGCTTTCTGATAAATGAGTAAATGTGTGTAGACAGCCTGGCGCAAGCTAAGTTTAGCTGGTATTTTAATGCTAGATCAGGAGACTATGCTGGACCGCCTGGGTTTAAATGTCAGCTCTCGGCTCCACCGCGTGGCTGAGGGGCTATGGGCAGGCTGCTTTAAGTCTTTGTGTATTGGTTTCCTCTTCTGTAAACCGGGATCAACATTGGGCCCTGTCTCCCAGAGTTGTACGGAACAAATGAGGTCACTTAGGTCAGATGTTTAGTTCAAGGCCTGGCATGTGCGATGCACTCTATACATGTTTGGCCTTAATTTCGAGGGCAGGGACTGTGTCTCACCACCCCCAGCAGGCAGCGTGCTGGGTACAAGGTGAAGGGTCCATAAGTGTATACTGAATAATACATGGCCTCCCCCAGCCCTGTGCTGAGAGAGCTCTTTCTGCTGCCCAAGTTCTATCGACCCTTCCAGAAACTCCCCACAGTGTTCAGGGGATCCTGGGGATGGAGACGCTGGAATGGGTCTGAGCATTTTTCTGCGTGTATCACGTGAGCAATGGAATGGCATTTCCCCAAGTCCCCATCTCAGTCCTACAAGAACCCTGTCTCTCCTGATCTGAGCTCCTCCTTGGCTTCCCTGAGAGAGCCTGTTTGCCCCATTCATGCCAACCACATCCCAAAGTGGAAGACTGTGACAAGGTGGCTAAGAGCCCTAGCTTCAGAGTCAGACTCCCTGAGTTCAAACCCTTCCTCCATAACTTACTAGCACGGTGATCTTGGGCAAGTTGTTGATGGTTCTGCCTCAGTTTCCCCATATGTCAGATGGGGACAAGAGTAGTACCTAGTGTAGTTATAAGAATGAGATGTTTACATGAGGTAATACGTGTAAAGCGGTGAGCCCAGCACCTTGCTATGGTAAATGCTTAACAAGCCTTAGGAAAAGGGGTGAGGGCAAGGGTGGGATTTTCATCTTCACTAACTGGTTAGCACCTTCCAGAAGCCAGGAAAGTCTCATCTCCAGATGAACCATCCAGTGGGGACTCCAAAGTTGGCAGGGAGTGGTGGAGAGGAAGGTGGGAGATGGCGAAGGGGAATAATTATATGACCTCAGTGGAACCCAGCTGATATGTAGGATGCAGTCTCATCAAGAGACCCTGTCCATTTCTTACCCCTGCATGGAGGTACCCTTCCTGGGGAGATCTTCCTAGGGAGCAGGTTACCCTGAGGCTCTTTGTCCAACGAGGTGATTAGGAGATGTCCTTGACTGGGAGCTTCCTGAAGCCAGGTGCTGTGTCCTGCTGACACCAGTGGAGTGCCTGGCCGTCTCTCCACACCTGTGTCCTTTATACGTGCTTGGGGCCTGTTTATCAAAGAGCTGAGTGAGCAAATGATGGCGTGGGTGACTGGCAGCTTCCTCCCTCCATCCCCAGCTGCCTCTTCTCAGTCTCCTTTGCTGGCTTCTCCCTCTCTACCTGACGTCTTAATGTTGGGCTTCCCCAGGACTTTCCCTAGACCTTCCAAGTCCCTCACCCCAAAGAGGGGAGCCATAGGAGCCAAGCGGAGCATGAACCGCCCCTGGGTATTGAGTGCCGGCAGGCACTGTGCCTGACAATTGACATGCAATACTTACAGTAATGCCCGGGGTTCACTCTGCCTGGATGTGCCAAACGCTGCCATCTTCCTTCAAACCCTCATGGTGTTCTCTGTCCTGGTCCCCTCCTGTGTCCCTGGCTGCTGCTTCTCTTCTGCTCACTACTAAACTGTGGGTTTCCCAGGACTTAGTCTGGGGTCTTCTTCTTTTCTTTGTCTTTGCATTGCTCCCGGAACGATCTGCTGCCTTCTCAGGGATGTAAACATCGTCTCTGGGCCAGTGACGCCCAGATTCACATGAATCCTCTGCCAGGCCTCTCGTCTGACCTTCAGTCTTCCGCGTCTGCTGCCTACTCGACATCTGCGCTTGATGCCTCCCAGACATCCTCATCCCAACTTGTCTAAAATGAACTCGTGACTTCCCTTTCTCTGAGCTAACTCCCCCGTGCAGGTCTTACCCACTCTGTTAACTGGCACCCCCATCGACCTGACTGCTCGAGCCAGACACCCAGGGGCTACCGGGACACCTTCCTCTCACTCAGGCTTTGACATCAACCCATTAGCAAGCCCTGTTTGTTTTACTTCCTCAGTCCGTCATGGACCTGCCTGCTTCCCTGCTGCCTCTCTGGGCCAGGGCCCTGTCACAGCTCTCCTGGGTGACACTGCAGCCTGCTGCCCGCTCTCCCTGCTGTCCTCAACACATCCCACCTGAACCTTCCTGCCGCAGTGTCTCTGCACTCACCCAGCTCCCCGAGTGCAGCCTGGGCCACTGGTCTCTAGGTCGGTGGACACGCTGCTGCCTCTGTTTCTGCTCCCCCTCATCTCTCTGTGAGGCTGGCCCTTGTCATCTACCCCGTCTCTGTTTTGAGGTGTCCTCCTCAGAACGGCTGCCCTGGCCCCTCTGGCTTGATTGGCCCCCACTGGCCTTGTTCTTCTGGATCTTGGGCCCTCGACTGTCTCTTCCATCCCTCACATACCAAGTTCTGCTCCACTTCTTTGTTTTTATTTTTATTTATTTATTTATTTTTGAAACAGAGTCCGGCTTTGTCACCCAGGCTGGAGTGCAATGGCGCCATCTCGGTTCACTGTAACCTCTGCCTCCCAGCTTCAAGCAGTTCTCCCTCAGCCTCTCAAGTAGCTGGGATTATAGGTGTGTGCTATCACGCCTAATTTTTGTATTTTTGTAGAGGTGTTTCGACTAATGTTTGTATTTTTGTAGAGAGGTGTCATCACGTTGGCCAGACTGGTCTTGAACTCCTGACTTCAGGTGATTCACCTGCATCGGCCTCCCAAAGTGCCGGGATTACAGGCATGAGCCATCATGCCCATCGTGCTCCACTTCTTTGTTTATCTATTGAGTGACAGTCCCTCTGACTAAATTGGAAGCCCCCAAAGGACAGTCTCTCTTGTTTGCCATCCTGGCAAGTCATGCATTTGAATGCATTACTGTTTTCTAGAGAAGAACATTGAGGCCCACAGAGGTGATGAAACTGGCCCCAGGTGAGGTCCCACAGTCAGAACTCCAACATGGGTCTCTGACTGCAGGGCCACACTGTCCTTCATGCCCCTGCCCTGGCCTCTCTGAGCTGTCAGTATTTGGAGTGGTGTGCTCATCCTTCCCGACCGTCCCGGGCCTGGGCGTGGGGCTGGTGCTGCCGTGGGAGGGTGGCTGGATCCACTCCAGCCTAGAACTGTCTCCCCTGGAAGCTGCTTCTCTAGAAAAGACTCATCCCCAGGGACCCCTCCCAGCGTATCTCACCTCTGGGGCCCCTCTGGCACTGAGGCTTCCTCCCAGACAAGCCTTGGGACTGTGGGGATGGATAGGCAACTCTTCTCTGCTTTGGGGCAGCAGCTGGAGAGGAGCCTAGGCCTCTCAGCCCTGAGCTGGGCCCAGAGTCTTCCTCCTCATGCCTGCTGGAGCCAGTGGGATTGGGGCTGCTCTCTGCCCCAGCCCCTGGCCCCGCAGCAACCCGGCCCCCACCTGGCCCAGCCTTGCAGCATTTGTTAATGCAATTAACAGGGCGGTCCATGCTGAAGGGCTGGGGGCCAAGGTCTGACTCACACCTCCCCTTCCTCCCCTCCAGCCGCCAAACGGTAGAGGCCCGCTTGGCCTGCCAGACAGCGTCTGCAGAGAGCAAGTGAGGGGCCAAGAACGGCATCTTTCTCTCATTAGGAGCTTTTATGTGAACACAACTGCTATTTTGGAGCTGGGCACTTGGCCGGCCCCGGAGCCCCAGTGCGGTTTCCAGCCGTCCTGAGCCGTGGCCCCGGCACAGCTGTATGGAAGCTGGGTAGCCCCTGAGGCCCTGACTTCTCCCACAGCCTGGGGGCTTGGGCCCTCAGTCAGGGCCTGGGAGACACAGCCCCTGGGCAGAGCTTGAGAGTGGAGAGAGCGATTCTGAGGTGGATTCCAAGGGTGCATGTGAGCCAGACAGGGATTCCCTGGGCTAAGGGATCTCTGACATCAGGGTCCCTCCCCTGGAAACCAAAAGTCAAGGTTGTGGAGAAACAGCTCAGGACCACACGTGGACCCCCCAGTAAGCAGATTCCAGGAGCAAACAGGTCTCCAGGTGGGGTTCCAAGTCAGGTGCCCAGGGAGGTCTGAGGTAAATCCTATGGATGAGGTGCAAACTGTTCAGTCTGCGAAGGCCCCTAGCTGTGAAAGGGGGCAGGCACGGGCCTGAGGAGGGGATCGGGTGGCTCAGTGGATAGGGTCTTAGCATCCCACTGGCACAGATTTTAGGGAGAATGGAGGTTTAACCTGGGAAGCAGCTGAGCTTCAGGAGTGGGAGGGCTGGGCCCAGAGTCTGGAGTTGAAGTTCCTCCCCCAGACCAGAGCGGGTGGCACCGGAAGCCACCGAGGAAGGGAGAGGCCGGAGGGGCCCACCCTGAAGTCTCTGCCTCCTCTATCTAACGGTCATAGATGGGTGGAGGGAGAAGGTGTCTCTGGGGCCCAGGAGAGAGAGCTGATGACAAACGCCTTGCCTGGGGGTAGGGTGGGGATGGGGAGGGGCCTGGCTGTATTTGACACCTAGAAAGCAGTCCCCACCCAGCACCACAGCCCTTGGTTGTTCATCTCTATAACCAGGGCCTGATCCCTGGAGAAGTGTTTGAGTCCCAGCTCTGTGTCCTGGGGCAAGTGACTGGACCTTTTCTAGCCACAGGGCCTCGTCCATAAAATGGGTATAACAATCTATATAGAGTTGGTTTTGGGGATGAATGATATGAACTTGATAGCTCTTACTGTGTGCCAGGTACGATTCTAAGCACTTCATGTTGTTCATTTTTAATCCTCACAACAACCCTATAAACTAGATTAGATTTTTATCCTGAGGGCCTGAGTTAACATTGCCGTTTCCTGGGGAAAGGGTCATAGCTGAGAAGCTCAGAGGCCATCTTGCTTCTAGGGGAGTGAGTTGTTTTGCTGTTGTTTTAAGCTTTGCTGTGCTGGCCAGTGGAACTTCCTGTGATGATGGAAATGTTCTATGTCTTGCTGTCCATTGTGGTAGCCGTGAGCCACATGTGGGTATCAAGCACTTGAAATATGGCTTGTGAGACTGAAGGAACTGAATTTTAAATTTTATTTAATCTGTATCCATTTAAATTTAAATAACCACATACAGTTCCT
Source organism: Rhinopithecus roxellana (assembly GCF_007565055.1). Lineage (NCBI taxonomy): Eukaryota > Metazoa > Chordata > Mammalia > Primates > Cercopithecidae > Rhinopithecus > Rhinopithecus roxellana. The sequence continues at coordinate 132,710,987 of NC_044553.1, read as the reverse complement.
GGCTACAGTGTGAGACTGTCTTGAACAGCACAGCTTTAGAGAGAACAAAGTACGCCCACATCCAGGTGCTCAGCTGAGACTCACAACAGCTCTTTGAAGCAGGAATTATCAGCCCCATACCGTGGATGAGGCCACTGGCACACTGGTGGAGACATCTCAGCGAGATGACATGTGTCCAGGGTCATGCAGCTGAGATGTAGCAGAGTTGGGGTCAAACCAAACCAATCCTCCTGCCCACCCCGTGTTCTTGCTACTACCCAGTAGCTAATCAGCAGGGACTCCAAGCAAATGGTAGGAGCAGCCTGCATGGGGTAGTCGGGAGGGCTGTTTCTAGAATCTCTCCCAGGCCTGCCCATTCTGAGTTTGGTCCCTTCCCAAAAGTAGGGGTTTTGTGTGGAAAATCTGAGCAAACCTTTGTTGACTGTTCTGGGGTAGAGTGAGGGGAGAAGGGGCTCAGCTAGGAACATGGGGGGATTAGGGGAACAATGCCTTTTATTTCTTGCTTTTAAAGCAATTTCAGGAGTTTTCTTTTATTCCCCCTGCCTTTTGGCATCCTGCTGCCTCCACAGAGCCGAACACCCAAAGCTGAGACTTTCCACCTCTCTCATGCTCAGTGAAGAGCGGGCTGGGGGTATGGAAAAGAAAGGATCCCGGAGGAGCCCAAATTATGAATGGCTAAAGACCGGCATTGGCAAGCGAGCGTGAGGAGGCTGCGTGACAGTGTAGTCTTCCGGTTGTCCAAGGGTACTGTCTGGGGGCTGGGGGGTATTCCATCTTCTGCAGATCAACTCCCGGAGGCTAAATGTAGACATCACGGTATCATGCTCGATAAATGGACCAGTAATCAAGTGGAGATTCATTAGAGCCACATAACCCATAGTGGGTTGATTTCTCAAGTATAAGGCATGATCTTTACTCATTTAAATTTTCACTTATTTATATATATATATGTGTGTATTTTTTTTGAGACAGAGTCTCGCTCTGTCGCCCAGGCTGGAGTGCAGTGGCTGGATCTCAGCTCACTGCAAGCTCCACCTCCCCGGTTTATGCCATTCTCCTGTCTCAGCCTCCTGAGTAGCTGGGACTACAGACGCCCACCCCCTCGCCTGGCTAGTTTTTTGTATTTTTTAGTAGAGACGGGGTTTCACCGTGTTAGCCAGGATGGTCTCGATCTCCTGACCTCGTGATCCACCCGTCTCGGCCTCCCAAAGTGCTGGGATTACAGGCTTGAGCTACCGCGCCCGGCCTATTTATATATATTTTTCGAGACAGGGTCTTGCTCTGTTGCCTAGGCTGGAGTGCACTGGCGCCGTCATGGCTCACTGCAGCCTGAAACTCCTGAGCCCAAGTGATCCCTCCCACCTTAGCCTCACAAGTAGCTAAGACTAGAGGTGTGCACCATCACACCCAGCTAATTTTTAAGATTTTTTCTGTAGAGATGGGGTCCCACTATGTTGCCCAGGCTGGGCAACTCTTGGACTGAGGCAGTCCTCCAGCCTCAGCCTCCTAAAGTGCTGGGATTACAGGCATGAGCCACTGCACCCACCTCTAGGATCTCTACTGTTGAGGAAAAATTGGAGGCATGAAACTCCAAGGGCAAAACGTGAAGACTCGCTGGCCCACCATGGATGGAGGTTTTCTCTCTTAAAATTCCCACAGCACTGCATGGAACTGCCTCTCCTGGGACCTCAGCATTTCCTTCTTTGTTTTAAGCAATAGCCTCTGCCACTGGAGATTCTGAGATGGCTGATTTCTTTTTGGATATTTAAGTTTTGAAATCGTGCTTATTTGGAACAGGAATGTTTCACTTCAGCCTCCTTTAAACAAAAGGACACATGACCACGATTGCCCCTCCCTCCCAAAGGGTCACTGGACTTCATGCATCAGTAATGTTTCCAAAAATACCTTAAGTACCAACATACAGTGGCCAGCTTTTCATTTTTCCAAGTGAAGCCATTAGGAAAAAAACAAAAAACAAAGCTAATTACCACTTGCCATCACCTTTAATTAAAAAGAACATTTTAACTCCAAAAATGTAGAAAAGACATCATCGCAAAAGACACTCTTTAGATGGGAAAAATACAGCCTATGAAAAAGAAACAACCCAGGAAAGGGTTTCTTTTCCTGACTTTATGGCAGACCAGTAAAAACTGTCAGAACAGTCCCATTCATAGACAGGCACTGGAAGCCACCATCATGGACCATTATAGGGGTGACTTTCGGGGGAGTGGAGAGAGAGGACAGGAGTCTACATACTCCAGTCCCGTAACGCAAACACTCAGCTCAAAACACAATGCTTACATTTCCGTGAGGAAGCCAGGTCAGCATCTTGCTGAGACTTGTGAAAACAAGAGAGGATGCGAGTGAAGCCGGCGAGAGCTGGTTCTAAACCTCCAAAAACCTGAAACTTGTTGGAGGCTGTACCTCAGCAGATTGGTCCTCTGCACAGCATCCTACATGGTTAATTCAGAAGGGTTACCTTCCTGAGGGGGTTTTTCCCACCAACACGTCTGGCTGGTTTGGAAGCCTTTTAGAACTTGATTTACTAGGCTATTGTATATTAAATGCCATTTTCACAGTTCCCCCCTAACCACTCATTTCCCATGAGCTGTTTGTTCTTTGTACCAACCAAAGTTTGCCAGCCCTAACCCTCACTGAGGACCTAATACCCTGCTTGGAAAATGGATTCTAGGAGTGTGGGAACCCCCACTGGCCAGGGCTTCCCCCTATGCAGGGCCCAGTCTTGTTCACCTTTCTGCCCTCGGCACCCAGTCTGATCAAGATAAGGTGCTCACTAAATGTTTTCGGAATGTATTATTAGCAAGCAAGGCAGAACCAGAGCTAAGTGAGTCGTGGCGAGCCACAGGGGCTTGGCTCACAGGGTTTGGGGTCTTGGATTTCTAGACAGTGAAAGATATATATATATATATATTTCAATAGCGTTTGGAGAACAAATGGTTTTTGGTTACATGGATAAATTGTTTAGTGGTGAAGTCTAAGATTTTAGTGCACCCATCACCTGAGTAGTGTACATTTTACCCAATATGTAGTTTTTAATTCCACACCCCTTCCCACTCTTTCCCTTCTGAGTCTCCAAAGTCCATTATATCACTCTGTATGCCTTTTCATACCCATAGCTTAGCTCCCACTTGTAAATGATGACATGTATTTGGTTTTCCATTCCTGAGCTACTTCACTTAGAATAATGGCCTCCAGCTCCATCCAAGTTGGGGCAAAAATACATTATTTCATTTTTTTCAATGGCTGAGTAATATTCCATGGTGAATATATATCACATTTTCATTTATTTATTTATTTATTTATTTATTTATTTATTTATTTTGAGGTGGAGTCTCACTCTGTCGCCCAGGCTGGAGTGCAGTAGCACAATCTTGCCTCACTCCTGGGTTCAGGTGATTCTCTGCCTCGGCCTCCTGAGTAGCTGGGATTACAGGCGCCCGCCACCACGCCTGGTTAATTTTTTGTATTTTCAGTAGAGACAGGGTTTCACCACATTTTCTTTAGTCACTCATTGGTTGGTGGGCACTTTAGGTGGGACCATATCTTTGCAATCGTGAATTGTGCTGCAGTAAACATACACCTGCAGGTGTCTTTTTGATAGTATGACTTCTTCGTCTTTACTCAGTAGTGGGATTGCTGGATTGAATAGTTGACCTATTTGGTTCTTTGAGAAATCTCCATACTGTTTTCCATAGGGGCGGCACTAATTTACATTCTCACCAGCAGTGTATAAGTGTTCCCTTTTCCCCATGTCTGTGCCAACATCAGTTGTTTTGTGACTTTTTAGTCATGGCCATTCTGGCTGGGATAAGGCGGCATCTCACTGTGGTTTTGATTTGCGTTTCCCTGATGATGAGTGATGTTGAACATTTTTTCGTATATTCGTTGGCCATTTATATGAAGGATCTGACTGTTAGTGTGAAGGATGGGCTGTTCTCAGGGCTCCGGAGGGGAAGGATGGAAGCTAGACTGTTTTCCCAAGGCCATCCTCGGGGCATGGACTACACACTCAGAGGTGGAAGCTGCATGACCTTCCTCTCACCCATGCCAGCCTTTGGGTCTCTGTGGCAGAGAGGTGTGGGTCTATGTCGGAAATCACTCAGGCCTTCCCATTCTATTCCCTCCCTAAAAAATCCCCAAGGCCAAGACCTGCCCTGGGCACGTCTGCTTCCTCTGTGTTCACTAGCACTGATGTGGCTGCTGGGCTGGCCCCAGCTGACCATGTTTCCAGTGGTGGTGGTGACAGGGGCCTGGCAGGTGGTTAGGTGAAGACTAAGTGTGCTTGGGCAGATAGAGGGGTGGCCAGGCCAAAATCCTGCCATGGTGGCAGTTTGTGTTTGGGGAAGTGCTCTGGGTTGCAATTCTGACATGGTTCTACCTAGAGGCCTGGAGCCTGCTGGGAAGAGGTGCCTGGGCACGAGGAAAAATGCTCTGGCCTCCCAGCCCAACTTGTGGTTGGAATGCCATTAAAACTGGTTATTTCCCACACTCTCTGCTGATAGGCTGGTCTTGAGTGCCCTTGGTGCACAATGTCCAATTTTTCATCCTTTGTGTCTCTGGTCAGCATCACTTCCTCCAAGAAGCCTTCCCTGACTTTCCCTACTCCCTGCCTCAGCCTGGGTTAGAGGGTCCAGCTGGCATAGCACTTGTCCTATAACCTGTGTGTTCTCCTTTCCATGTCAGACAGTGTGCTAGAAACAGTATCACAAGCTTCATACCCAGTGAGTGCTCTACGAATGCTCCCTGGATAAACCCATGAGCTGACATATGTCCTCCATCATTATTTAAAAATTCTGTGTGGGCTTTGGAAGGGTTTGGGGTCCTGGGGTCTCCACTGTCAGAGCCAATTGGGATGTGCAGTTTCTCAGGGCAGAATTCCCAAGGGTGCATTTGGTGGCTGACTTGAAGCCAACAGATCCCCTTTGTTTCCTTATCAGCTCTGGGCCAAGGCTCAGAGATAGTAGAGAGGAAGAGGAAGAACCATGCCCACCCTACTGGGAGTCAGTGGGGTGGAAAGAGCCTGGGCTTCTCAGTCACACAGAACTGGATTTGAATCCTGGCTCCACTATTAACTAGCTGGGTGACCTCAGGCAAGTCTCTTAACCTCTCTGAGCTTCAGCAGCATTATCTGTAAAATGGGAATCATAGTCACAGGATTGTTGAGAGGCTTCAGTGAGAGCGTGTATGCAGAGCACGGTGCCAGGGCTATTGTCAGCACTCATCAGAGAGTAGCCACCATAATAAAAATAATAATAATGGTGTTATTGTTAGGCATATGTTAGGAGCTAAAGATACAACGAGGTGTAAGAGATAGTCACTACACTTCAAGGAGGTGACTGTATGAGTCAGGAAATTGAGACACGTGCATAAAAAAAGCTAATGGCAGTGGCCTCGCGTGGTGGCTCATGCCTGTAATCCCAGCACTTTGGGAGGCCAAGGCAGGCAGATCACCTGAGGTTGGGAGTTTGAGACCAACCTGACCAACATGGAGAAACCCCGTCTCTACTAAAAATACAAAATTAGCGGGGTGTGGTGGCGCATGCCTGTAATCCCAGCTACTTGGGAGGCTGAGACAGGAGAATCATCCTGAACCCGGGAGGTGGAGGTTGCAGTGAGCTGAGATGGCGCCATTGCATGCCAGCCTGGGCAACAAGAGCGAAACTCCGTCTCAAAACCAAAAACCAAAAACCAAAAAACAAAAACAATAACAACAACAAAAACTAATGGCACTATGCGGGACATGCCCAGTGAATGGCGAACACAAGTATTTTTCCTGTTAATCAAAGGAGGGAGCAGCTGCTGAGAGGTGGGTGTCCAGCATGGGGAAGTGGGTCTTGAGGGAACAGTAGGAGCCAGGTAAATGGAGAGCAAGTAGGAAAGAAGAGAGGACATAGCACATGCAAAGACAGAGAGAAGACAGAGCAGAGGCTACCTGGGGCCACAGCCAGCAGGCCAGCTCGACTGGAGCAGGTTGGCTTAGAGGAATGTTAGAGGGGATGAGACCAGGAGGGTCTTCAATGCTCATCTATGGACTTGAATCCTGAAGACACCAGGGAACCACTGAAGGTCTCTGTGACATGGGCCAGGTGGAATTTTGGAGACGTTTATCCTGGCCAGCCCCCAGTTTGGATTCTGGTGCTCTTCTCAGGAAGGAGAGTTCAACTCACAAAACCCAGGCATCTGGTCTGGGAGCCATGCCTGGTAGTTTCACAGTTGCACTTAGGATTCCTGAGATGACAAGGTCTGTGTATCTGCCTCCTCTTCCTCACTGACCTTGCCTATGCCCCCTCCGCCAGCAGACCCTGGTCTCCCTGGGTCTCTGGCGGCTCCTCGAGTACGCCACGTTCCTTCCAGCCTCCAGAGCCCGGTCTTCGCCTCGCCCTCTGCCTGGGAGACTGCCTGGGTCTTCGGGGGTTCACTTCCTTTGCACGCTCCCATCTCTCTCTTCAGAGAGGTGTCCTGGCCGCCCCATCTGAGTCTCCTGGTTGGGCCTGAACCCCTGCATCACCCGGGTTAATTGTCTTCACAGCCCTTGAAACTGCCTGAGGCCACATCATGCTATTGTTTTCTTGCTTCCTGTTGGTGTCCTTTACTCTACCACAAGCCCCAGGCAGACAAGAACTTTGTCCCAGTGCCTGGCACTCACTAGGGCTCAGCAGCTATTTGTTGAATGAATGAATGAATGAATGAATGAGGCATTGGGTTTGGAGGGTGCAGTGTGAGCCAGACCATGCTTCCTGGGCTCACACATGTTCCCCAGTGGAAGTCCTGGTGGGGGAGGGGCAGGACTCCATATCCCAGTGTGTGCCTCTGCATGGGATATTCCCTTGGCCAGTAATCACTGGATGTGACTCTGGAATTTGCAAGGGGCTGAAGGATAGTGAAGAGAGGAGTCAGCCTGGGGAGCTGGTGGCTAATGCTGCACAGAGTTAACTGGGAGAAGGGCCTGGTTTCAGCTCCACCTTGCCCCCGGCTGGACCCACAGCCCAGGGGGCAGAATCCAGAGACAGCCTGAGCCCTGAACGGAGGCCCCACAGAGGAGGGGACTTACCTGGCCGGCAGTGGCTGTGATGCCGGCAGCTGTGTTCTGGCCACCATGCTTTCTCTGGCGCAGTCGGGAGTTCTGCCTTGCTAAGGAGATGGAGAACAACGGGAAGGAGAGGACAGACTGTCAAGCTGAATATGCCTTTGAAGGACGCATAGAGTCCTCTAACCTCCTTAGTTCACCCCTCCCGTGATTTACGAGCAAATAGAGGCTCAGTGAATTCAAGACCACACAGCTCATGAGTGACAGGAAAATCCCAGCAACTCAAACCGCTTGAATTTCAGGCCAGTGTTGGGCCCTTTCCCACAAAAGAGACTGATTCATTCATTCATTTGCTCCATATTTACTGAGAATCTACTCTGTGGCAGTCCTTATTCTAAGTTCTAGGGCCACTGTCTGTCCTCAGGGGACTTCCAGTCTGGTGGGAGTGAACATTTCAGTATAGACACAGTGTCAGGCAGTGCACTTCCTCTTCAGGGTGCTCTGTGGGACGTGATGGTGTGAGCCACTCTGCAGCTGGCCACACAGTCTTTGGTTGTCCAAAGATCAGAGGTGAACACGTCCTGGGGGTCTGTGGATGGAGGTGGGAGAGACATGGGTCAGGGAGCCCTCTGAGGCCAGGAGAGTGGCTTCCTGCTTGAGCGATGGGGTTGGCAGCACTCAGGAGGGTACTTCTGACAGGAGGGAGTGGGCAGCTGTGGTCTCAGCGCCCCATGGCCACTGCTGTCACCTCTCTCCCTGTGTCCTCAGCCGTGTGCCAGCCGCCGTGCCAGAACCGGGGCTCCTGCAGCCGCCCTCAGCTCTGCGTCTGCCGCTCCGGTTTCCGTGGAGCCCGCTGCGAGGAGGTCATTCCCGACGAGGAGTTTGACCCCCAGAACTCCAGGGTGGCACCTCGACGCTGGGCCGAGCGTTCACCCAACCTGCGCAGGAGCAGTGCGGCCGGAGATGGCACCTTGGCCAGAGCACAGCCGCCAGCACCACAGTTGCCGTCCGTACCACAATCGCCGCCCGTACCACAATCGCCACCCGTACCACAGTCGCCGCCAGCTGGGTAAGTCGCCTTCTCCATGGGGCTCGGGGTCTGGAGCTCAGTCTCTTTCTGGAGGGTCTTCTTCCTTTGGACCATTTGGTGAAGGCTGGTGGAGAAGACCACAGTCTTCCCTTCCCTCCTCCGCACCCTCCTTGGCTTTCCCTGGCATGGCCAGAGATATGAGCAGGAGAGTAGGTGTTGGGGCTGACTTGGGTTTTGCCAGGCTGGGGTGGAAAGAGGAGGGAAGTGAAGTCTTTGCCCTCGAGTGCCTGAAATAAAGCTGAGGAGGGCATGTACCTGGGACCACGGCCTCTTGGTTCACAGCCTGGCTTTGCCATTTCCCAGGTGGGCAACCCCAGGTAAGTCACTTACCTCTCTGTGCCTCGGATTCTGCATCAGTAAGGTGGGACAATGATAATACCTGTGTTATGAATTGTCATAAAGATTAAATTAGTCAACATGAAGGAAGTGCTTAGAACAGTGCCTGGCACACATGAAAGTTCTTTATACACGTTCTCCCACACCCCATCCCGACCTCCTCCTCCTCTGCCTGTGGTGCCTGTGATGTAGGAAGGACTCGTCTGCCAGAAGAAGCCCCTTCAGTTTCCTCAGCACCCAGCTTCAGCCTCTCTCCTTAGAGGGGAGAAGAAGAAGCATGTGGGAGAAGGGAGTAGAAAGGAAAGTGAACAAGGAGAGTGTTCATGGGCAGGATTCCCTGGCCTGCTTGCCAGCCAATCTGGCTAGACTTTTTCTAGCTCAGGACAGGAAATCTGAACTTTATAAACGAGTCCATTTCTAGGGGACTGTGTTTTCCTTTTAGTTTTTCAGGTTAGTTTTTCCATTCGCTTCCTACTTAAGAAGTTCTTTCTGAAATGTTGCAACCCTGCCTTGCTGAACTAAAGGGAAGGAGGATTTGCCTTTTCAGAGCCCAGAAGAACCAGGGAGAGGAGGCTGACCTTGAGGTTAGGTTCCAGCAGGAAAGGTCTGGAGAGAGTGGCTGAGTTGCAGGAGGAGCAAAGAAAGGAGGTTAAGGGTGTCCAGGGACTCTGAGAGCAGGTGAGGTCAGGCAGACCAGGCTCTTGGTGAGCTGGGTTCCAGGGCCCTGGGCACCCAAGTAGATGTTTTCCAAGGGCAGCTAGGAGCAGGAAGAAAAAAAGGATGGACTCAGGTCAAGGGCCTAGGGAACTCCAAGGTCAAGAGCAAAAGAGCCAAACCCTGCAGCCAAGGCCCAAAGGTGCTGCGGCAGAAACAAGGAGCAGAGCTAAGAGGCCCCAGGTGGATAACAGTGAGGGCCTGGGATTGGCCGTGAGCAGGTGGGCAGTGCGGGTGCCTTGTTCTGATCAGTCCCGGCTGAGGGTCCCAGGTGGTAAGCCTGGTGTAAGGCACCTGGAGGAATGCTAGAGGTGCCAGCTCAAGGGCCAGCCAGGGCCAGGGTGGGCACAGAGTCCTTCTAGCGGAGCTTCGCCCATCTCTGTTGGCTTGTGGGATTCATTTATTTATGATGCACTGATCCCATGAGGTTGTGTGCTGGGAGCGGGGGTTGCTGGGCAGGGTGTGTCCTGGGAGCCGCGATTGCTGGGCAGGGTGTGTGCTGGGAGCAGGGGTTGCTGGGCACGTCACTCTGTCTCTCACACTCTTGAGTCGGAGTCATATGAAGTCCCACATCACCTCTTCCTGCCCATCTGACTCCTCCCCATTCTTCAAGGTGAATCACATTCACTAGGCTCTCTGGCCCCCGCAGCACTTACTCTCTGGCACACATCCTGTGCATCTGTGCCCTGCACCTGCAGCCGCTTGTAGACCCAGTGGCCTGTGCTTTGGATTTCTCTACAGCTCCTCCCACAGTGCCTGGCCCATCAAAACTGCTCGGTCCATATTTGCTCTGACACTGGGTTCAAACTACAGAGTTAGCCTAACAAAAGGTCCCACTTGGCACTGGACCCTCAGCCCGTACCTGCAGCCAAGGGCACCACCCCATGTGTTGCTCAGAGGGCAGGAGGAGGTGAGGCCCCTGCCAGTTCCCACGGTGGGTGTTCCATCTTTCCCTAGCGCAGTACTTTTCACCCTGCCTTCAGATGGTCTGTCCATTTGCTCACTGGACCGGGAGCTACCTGGGAACTCATAGGGACTGTGTCCTGCTCATTCACCAATGTGTCCCTGGTACCTAACACCATGCCTGGCACACTTCTGTGCTCAATCAGTGTAAGTTAAATGGATAAATGAATGAGGCTAGGTGATGGGGAGAGGGGAGGCTGCGAGGCCAGGAGGATGGGCGATGTGAGCCTTCCATCCCCCAGTGAAGGTTTCCTGTGTGTGACGGGCAGTGGAGGGCAGAGGTCCTGGGTGAGGTCTCTGGCCCACAAGCAGGGCTGTCCTCTTTGATTTTCACAGGCTCCCTGGCCAGGGGCTACTGTGATGTTCTTAATGAGCTGCAGCCTCCAAGCCAGCCTAGTCTCTCTGTGCCCTGGGGCCTCAATGCCATGAAATCTGGGAGCGCCTTGCTATTGGCCCAGCTGCTGGCCCAGCTGTGTTTTGCTTTAGGAGGCCAAATCCTGCTTGCCTGGTGGTGTCAGACATTTCCTGTGACCTTGGCCAGGTTTCCCAAGCAGTCGCTGGCCTCTCTCCTGATAGCAACTTGGACAGGCCCTGTGTGTCCAGATAGAGGTGGTGACATGATGCAGGGGGCATTCTAGGAGTTGGGGAGGCAAATGTCTGGGGAGGGGAACACTGCAGGAATTGGTGATGGCCAGAGGCCCCCTTTAGGAGGGCAGGCAGAGACCGAGAGAGGAAGACCAGAGGGAGAGGCCAGGAGTGTCTCAGGCAGCAGCAGGGTGCCCTACAAAGGGCCAGACGTGGACTGATGCTGTCCAGCTGTTGTCTGGGCTGGCTGGAGGGGCCTGGAGACTCCCTTGAGCCTCACGTCCTGGCTTCTTTCCCAAGGCTGGGCAGAGTGCCTGCCTCACCTGGAGAGCAAAAGCCAGGCGCTGGGAAGGGCCTTAAGAGATGGGGAGAGGGCTGGTTACCAGAACCTACAACCAGCAGGCTTTGGAAAGCAGTGGTTTAGACCAGCGCTTCTCAAAATGAAACCAGTAGGTGAATCACCTGGGAACTTGTCAACATGCAGGTTCTGATTCGGCAGGTCTGGGGTAAGCAACTCTAATGTGGTCCCACGGGATGCTGATGCTACTGGACCATATTTTGAGTAATGAGGGTTAGAGCCCAGGCTTTGGCGTGTTCTAATTCTGGGTTTACCACTCACCAGCTGTGTGTCAATAGGCACTCATCCTAACCTCTCTGAGCCAATAGTGTCCACCTGATAGGATGACAGGAGAGATTAAATGAGACCATGTGAGTAGAAAATTTAGCATGGTGCCTGATATGAGTCAGTGTTCAGTACATGATAGCTGTCAATGGGCAGGATCTCTTTGCTGTGAGGACTTGGTTGGATGGGAGGAGATGGCAAAGAGCAGAGGAAACTGGAGTGTGTGTGTGTGTGTGTGCGTGCGTGTGTGTGTGTGTATGCATGTACACAGAACAGGTGTAGACCTGTTATGGGAAGAAATCAGAGTCCAGACTCAGCCTCAGAGGTCAGCAGGTCCAGTAATGGCTTTGGCTGGCTTGGGATACAGTCATTCCACCAGGACCATTGTCACCAGCCCTAGGGGAGAGGAGGTTAAGGGGAGGTGTCAAGAATGGGAGGGACCTCCGCTGGGTTTGCTCCTTGTCCAGACCTGAGGACCTAGAGGCTGAGCCCTGGAGACATCCTACACAGGCTCGAGGAGAATCACTTGAACCTAGGAGGTGGAGGTTGCAGTGAGCTGAGATCGCACCATTGCACTCCAGCCAGGGTGACAAGAGTGAAACTGTCTCAAAAAAAAAGAAAAAAAAAAAAGCCTAAGCAGGCTTGGTCACAACATGGGCAACAAGGGGCCTAAAGGGCAGTGCTGAGCCCTGAGTGGGGTGGCTGGGGTGTGTCTGGGGAGCTGTGACCCCATGATAGTGGCTACCAGCAGGCTGCTCCTGCCTGGTCGCTCCCTCTCCTCTGGATCTCCCTCTCTCTGCACACCCCACCTCTTTATCCACTGTGTTCATTTTCTACGGCTGCCATGACACACGATCACAAAATTAGCAGGTTCAAACAACACACATTTATTTCTCTACAGCTGTAGAAGTCACACATCTGAAATGGGTCTCACCAGGCTGAAATCAAGGTGTCAGCAGGCTCCTGGGGCTCTAAGGGGGCTCAGTTTTCTTGCTCATTCAGGTTATCTGCAGAATTCAGTTCCTTGCAGTTGTAGGACTGAGGCCCCATTTCCTTGCTGGCTGTCACTCGAGGGCCGTATGAGGAGCTGCCCTCATTCCTTGGCTTGAGGCCACCTTCCTCCATCTTCAAAGCCAGCAGCAGCAGGTGGGCTCTGTGTTTGGGTCTCCCCTCTGCCTGCCTCTTTGGCTGTCTCTCTCCATGACTCACTCCCTTGCCTCCCTCTTCCACTTTTAGGGGCCCATATCATGACCCTGGGCCCACCAGGTAATCCAGTACCATCTCTCTATTTTAAGGTCAACTGAGTGGCAACCTTAATTCCATTGGTAACCCTAATTTCCTTTTGCCATTTAACATAACATATTCAAAGGTGTAACCCCAGGGACGGAGATCATGGGGGCCAACCACACCCACTCACTACAGCACATTCCAACCGGGACCCTTGTCCAAAGTGGAAGAGCTCCCTCTTATCAAGGGCTTGCCACAAGGGTGGCCCTACATGATCTGGCCCCAAAGTCTTTCTGACATCCCCACTGTCCACCCTCACCACTCACAGCCCGTGTTCATCTTGCTTCTGCTCTGCCAGCTGACTGTATCTTCCTCAAACATGCTGGAGATGCTCCCACCTCAGGGTCTTGGCACTTGCTATCCCGCTCCCTGGAGCTCTGGAATATTTTTTTTTTTTTTTCTTTTTTTTGAGACAGGGTCTCACGCTGTCACCCAGGCTAGAGTGCAGTGTCACAGCTCACTGCAACCTCGACCTCCTGGGCTCAAGCGATCCTCCCATCTCAGCCTCCCAAATAGCTGAGACTACAGGTGTGTACTGCCACACCCGGCTAATTTTTGTATTTTTTTATAGATGTGGTTTCACCATGTTGCCCAGTCTGGTCTCTAACTCCTGGGTTCAAGCGATCCTCCTGGCTTGGCCTAAGTGCTGGGATTACAGGCATGAGCCACTGCACCTGGCCCCTGTGTTAGTTTTCTAAGGCTTCCATAACAAACTGAGTCATTTAAAACAGCAGAAATTTATGCTCTTACAGCTCAGGAGCTGGAAATCCAAAAATCAAGGTGGCAGGATTGGTTCCCTCTGAGACTCTGAGGGAGAAGGTTCTACGCCTCTCTGCTAGCATATCTGGTGCAATCCTTGGCCTTCCTTGGCTTGTAGCTGCAAGACCTTGACCCTGCCTCAGTCATCACGTGGCCTTCTTCCTTGTGTGTGTCTGTGTGTCTCTGTGTTGTCTTCTTCTCATAAGGGTGCAGTCATTGGATTTAGGGTCCTCCCTAATCCAGTGTGACCTCATCTAAACCTAACTAATTACATCTACAAAGACTCTATTTCCAAATAAGGTCGCATTCATAGGTCCGGGGTTAGGACTCACGTCTTTCCGCGGGTACACAATTCAACCCTCATCAAAACACTCTTCCCCCTACACTCCTGAGGCTGCCTCTCCCCTTTCCTTTGTGGTGGAGCCCTCTCTGTCCACCACATCTAAAATCATGCCCTCCACACCCTCCCCACCTCCCACCTGGCTATTTTTCTCGGCAACACTAATGTCTTTGGTATTTTACCTATTTATTTTAATTATTATTCTTCTTACCCCAAGAAAGTGTCAGATGTGGGAGGACAGGGATTTTTCTCTCTTTTCTTGGTTGATATCTCTCCAGCACCTGGAGCATGACTTAGCCCATTGTAGCGTTGAGTAAATACATGCCCAGAGTAGGGTTGAGTCAATTAGCTGTCTACACTCATTTGGTTTTACGTCTACAGTTGACTGTCTACACCCATTTTGCTTTACGTCTACAATTGGCTGTCTACACCCATTTTACTTAATGCCTACAATTGGCTGTCTACACCCATTTTATTTTACATCTCACAACTCCCTGCAACAGGTGGCCAGTGTTGCCATTCTGTTGGTGAGGAGAGGCTCATAGAGGGGAGGGAGCCTGTCCCTACCCTTTCCCAGCCTGGTATCTCCAGCACCTGTCCTCTGCCTGCACTAATCTCTCTGAGTTTTTGTCTGTGGGGAGACAGGGAAGGGCCAGAGCACCAGGGCAGCTCTTGTTGGAGGTCCAACCTCAGGTGGTGAGTGCCAGGACTGCTGGGCACGTGTGGCAGCATGTACCTGCATGTGGGTTGGTCACCCAGGCAGAGGCTCCCTACCTCAGAGCAGAACCCCGCCTTGCCTCAGCCTGCACAGCTTCACAGGGGCCCTGTTGGCACTTTTTGGCATGATCTTTAACCTACTGCTGCTGAGAGTGAGCCCAGGTTTACCGTGGCAGTGCTGCCCACCTCCACCCAAGACCTTGACTAACTTTCCTTTTGGGAGCACAGGGACTCTGCTTCCAAGTGGGTGGTCTCTCTAAGTCTGAGGGAATGGAGGGAACTATCCAAAGATTGCTGCCCCAGAGCCACTTCTGGGGAGACCCAGGCATCCCTTCCTGGGGGCAAAGGTGCAGGGAAGGTAGCACCCCCTGGTTGACAGAATGGCAAGAGGTTTTCCCTGTGATGAGGCAGAATCAGAAACTAGGTGCTAGGGCCGGGTGCAGTGGCTCACGCCTATAATCCTAGTGCTTTGGGAGGCAGAGGTGGGTGGATCACCTGAGATCAGGAGTTTGAGACCAGCCTGGCCAACATGGTGAAACCCCGTCTCTACTAAAAATACAAAAAAGTAGCCAGGTGTGGTGGTGGGCGCCTGTAATCCCAGCTACTTGGGAGGCTGAGGCAGGAGAATCGCTTGAACCCGGGAGGCGGAGGTTGCAGTGAGCCAAGATCACAACATTGCACTCCAGCCTGGGCAACAAGAACGAAACTCTGTCTCAACACACACACACACACACACACACACACACACACACACACACACACACAAAACCTAGGTGCTGGGAACAGGGTGGCTGGGAACAGACACCCAGCATGGGGACCTCAGTGTGGCAGCTTGTAAATTATGTCCCCTTCCCCCAGTGCCAGCAGCAAAGGGCTGGGGGTCAGGGAGGACACAGGACAAGGCTCCCTGCAGGGCTGCTGTGGATGGGCCTCCTGATGACCCATCTCATGAACTAGGGTCTCATGAACCTAGAGGCAGGTTCAGGCTTGGCTGGCAGGAAGGAGGCCGTGTGGCACTGTGATGGGGGAGTGCAGACTGGTTCCTGGCTGGGGCAGTGCTGGATTGCCTGAGGATTAGAGTCTGGTGGCTGGAGGAGGGGACATGAGGAGGGTGGCTGGTGGCCCAGTGTGTGTGTCAGGGGAGCCCGGGGCAGGGGGGTTAAATTTGGCGTTAGGCAGAATGTAAATCCTGATGCCCTCACAAACTTTGCAAGCTCCTTTACTTCCCTGAAACTCAATTCCTTTGACCTTGACGTGGGAAAATGAATGCCCATCTCCTAGGATGGTTGGGAGAATTTACTGAAATAATGTAGCATGATTCGCCGGATGTCTGCCACACAGTCAGTCCAATAAACCTGAAATCTCTTGGCCTACCTGCCTACTCCATGTGCTTATGAAAAATCAGTGTGGAACACCTCATTTGCCAGGATGAGTTTTTCTGCACCCCACCGTCTGGGCTTATAGCTGGGGAAACTGAGGCAGGATGCAGGTTGGCCACTAGGTTGTGGGCCGGCCCAAAGGCCTGCCCTGGCCTTCTGAGCCTGACTCCTGCTCCAGCCCCTCCCACTGCTGCCACCCTCCCCTCTGGGCTTCTGTGTGCTGTTGCAGGCCTTCTGCTTGTTCCTTTGGGCTACGCGGCCCCGTTTGTCTTTTTTCCTTCTCATTCAAGACCCTTGGACCCAAGGTGGTTCTCTGATTCAGCTGGGACATGCCAGGAGACCAATGGGTGCTCGGAGACCTTGGGAAAATTGTCTGCCCTTCCTGGGCTTGTTCCCGCATTTGTAAATCAGAGGTCTAGCGTGGATCTCCTCTAAGCTCAAGAGCTAATGGTCGGCCAGGCGCGGTGGCTCATGCCTGGAATCCCAGCACTTTGGGAGGCTGAGGCAGGCGGATCACTGGAGGTCAAGAGTGCAAGACCAGCCTGACCAACATGGAAACCCCGTTTCTACTAAAGATACAAAAAGTAGCTGGGCTTGATGGTGCACATCTGTAATCCCAGCTACTTGGGAGGCTGAGGCAGGAGAATGACTTGAACCTAGGAGGTAGAGGTTGCAGTGAGCTGAGATCACGCTACTGTACTCCAGCATGGGCAACAGAGTGAGACTCTGTTTCAAGAAAAAAAAAACAAAAACAAAAAACTAATGGTCTAGGACTCCGGCCAGCCTGGCCATTTTCCATCCCTGATGGTGAAATGTGCTCATTCTCCCCTTTGCCTGTTTCCAAGGTTGTGACAAGAACATGTGAGCCTCTTACCAGGGCAGACCTTCGCTGTCCCTGACGCCTTGGCAAGCTTGCAGAGGGCTGAGCAGCCTGCATCTTCTGTGCTGTGTCACCCACTTCCTCATGGCCACTGAGTGCTGTTTCTCTGCGGGGTTAACTCAACCCTACAAATTTTTGGTGGCCTCCGAGGGTTGAGCCCTTCTCTCTCTTTCTTTTTTTTTTTTTTTTTTTTTTTTAGCCTTTTCTCTTTCTTTTCCCTGACCTGTTTGTTTAACTCTGATTCCCAAAATTGCTCCTTGGGTTTTTCTGGAATTCCCCCAACACTTAGGACCTTGAAAACTATTTTGAATAGACTCGGAATCAGTAAACCCAATTTTGGTCTCTTAGTTACTAACTGGCCTTGTGACCTTGAGCAAGCCACTTAGCATCACTAGGCATTAATGTCCCCGTATCTGTAAAGCGAGAGGGTTAATTCTCCCCTCACTGGGATGTTGTGAAAATTAACTAAGGCGTGTGGGAAAGATTCCTTTGTGGGTTGTAACATGCCTCGCAAATGCTTGTTATTACTTCTTAGCTGTCCTGACACTGGGCTGGGGCCTTTGCTCATGCCCGGTAACATGTACAGAAGCCACTTTTAGGAAGAAGCTCCTCAATGAGGCCCTTGAGGAAATATTTTAAAGGAAATCTTTTAATTTTAAGCTTAGGGAAGGATACCCCTGTTATGTCCAGCTTAACACGACAACAGGGGATGTCCTTCCATCGTATCATACTCTCTGTGACAGGTACCCCAAGAGTTGTACAGTGGACAGCCTGTGCAGCTGCATGTGGTGACCCCAGACCTGGCTTCTTTCCAAGAGGGAGATGTCTCCCATTTTTCCAACATTTAATATTTTCAGCTCTCAACTTGAGAGTCCTATCATCTGGCTCACTTTTTATTTCCACAGTACTTTCTATTTTCCACTTTCTAACATAGCATATAATTTACTTATTTAGTACATTTGTATACAATCCATTTTTCCCAGTTATTGTGTTCCTCAAGGGCAGAGATCTTTGTTTTGTTTACGGACACATCTCAAGCTCCTAGAATGGTGTCCAGCATATAGTAGGCCCTCACTAACTAAATATCCACTGAATGGACATCCCTGTCCTAATGCATCTTCTGTTGCTTCCTAGAGCAAAGAGATGGTCTCAGGGCCATTTCCTTCTGATCTGATGCTCAGACCATCCCCTAGCATGTCACTGACATGGAGGGGCTCTCCCAGCCCTCCCAACGGGTGGTCCTTCCTCACCCTGTGCCCCTTGGCCCTGGGAGTCTGAAGCCAGGCAAACTGAGGGCAATGCCTCTCCCCCGAGGGCAGCGAGAGTGGGCTTGACAGACCCTCAGGAGTGCTGAGAGTCTGGACAGGGGGTTGTGGGTAGCTGTAAAGGAGTCTTCTCCTGGTTTCTTCCATCTCTTGGGCCTTAGAAGAGCCCCCAGGACTCTCCTTTGCTGGGACTGTGGGTTGGGAAGAAAGAGGGCTCGGAGGGGCTAGGAAGAAAGGAATGCTCACTGTAGGCCTCCAGCTAGATCCAATGGAAGAGATTTTATTTTCCCAAGTCTGAGGGTGCGGAAGCCCTGCTTGTGCTTTTTGAGGAGAGTGGGAAGAGACCTTTGTCTCAGCCAAGAACTTCCTTCACCACCCACGCCCCGTCTCCCTGCTGTTGCAGAGGGTAAGTTCTAGAAATGTGGATGGGCCACACTAAGGTTTGTGGAGGGTCCCTTGGTACTCAACCTCTGCCAGCCCCAGTGCATCCCTGCCCAGCAGAGACTACTTGGAGTGGCCAGATGGGTCTGAAGCACTGTGTTCCAGCCAGGCAGAGGAGGGAGGCCTGCTGTTCTGCATTGGACCTTTCAGCTGTTGGACATAACACCAGGGGTTGTCCTTCACATTACAGTCTCTGTGACAGGTAACCCAAGAGTTGTGCAGTGCACAGCCTGTGCAGCTGTATGTGGTGATACTAGACCTGGCTTCTTTCTGGGAAGGAGAGAGATGTCTCCTATTTCCCTTACAAAGCGTGTTGCTTCAAGGCAGTCCTTTCCAGCTGGGTTTGACTGTTGAGGTCCCTTCCAGGTTCCCCTGAAAGGGGGATGGATCTCTGGGGCTTTGTAGTGTTAACATGCATCTCTCCAACCCACACAAATACCTGAGACCCATGGAGGTTAGGCCCTGAGCAGGCCATGGCTGGCTACATTTCTATTTCATGATAAAAAGACACTGGTTCTGGGCGGATGTAGCCCAGGGCACACGGTCTTGCTATGCTTTGATCCAGAGCCTAAAAGTCCCAGGAGAGGTTGTGAGGAAGGTGGGGGCCAGTGTGCCTTCCTTATTCTGAGTGGTAAAGCCAGTAACCTCTTCCTTTTCTCATGCTGGGTGTAGAGCAGACATCTCTGGGTTGGTGAGGATGCCCAGCTCAGGCCTCTGAGTGCTCAGGGGAGGAGGCCCCTCCCTCTCCCTTCATAGGGCACTGGGCAGATTCAAGGGAAATGGTGTCTGCTTTCTACACACTTCCTCCTACCTGCCCCCTTCTCCCATTTGAGCCTGAAGGCAGACATCTGGCCCAAGAAAATCTCAAACTCTCTGATGACAACCTAATGACTCCCTTTTTTAGTATTCTCCCAGAGCTGAGGATTATATGGACTGCATCCTGGGTTTGGTTTCAGGAGAGGACTCCTTCCCGCCTAGCCCCAGGTCCAGCCCTTAACAAATCTCTGAGATATGAGCTATTCACCTTCTGTCCTCCCAGAGCCTGCAGCTCGGTGATGGGAAAAGCTGCCTCTTCCAGTTCATCATCATCATCTTCATCATCACCATCTTCATCATCAGTAGGATTTAGTGCACCTTGTTATGTTTCAGGCATTGTGCTAGATTCCTACCCTTTTCTTTTCCTCCTTGCTGTCCCCACTTTAGAGTCACCAGCTCAGTGACATGCAGGACATGGATGTGGCACAAATGTCTTTTGGTCAATTGTGTTGTGTCCAAATAGTGGAGTATAAATGGCATAGCACAGGGACCAGCACCCAGGAGCAGAGGGGTGCAGAGGGTCCCCAGAGCTCATCATGGCCTTAGTGGTGTGCTTAGAATTAATTACCATGGTGGAAGTTTGGGTTAAGATTGACTAGCACTAAGGTTGTGGTTAGGGTGACATTCTATTTAGCAGTACGGTAGTGGTTAGGGTAAGATTAGAAGAATAACTTTAGTAGTGCAGCATTAGGGTGCGGTTTTAATCTTAGGGTTGTGGTCAGGGTTGGGTTAGGGTTATGCTAGAGTAACATTTAGGACTGTGGGTGTTTTCGATTGTATGTATGGTTATTGTTCTAACCCACCATTGATGGAGCCTTATTGAATAAGCTGGCAGTTTACGGGCACCACCTAATTTAATACTGGGGACAGCTCAGCACAGTGGCTAAGAGCATGGGCCATGAGTCAGACAGACCCCGGTTCCACTTGACTCGGTTACTCCCCAGCCGTGCTATCAAGTGTGTTCTTTCACTTCCTGGAGTCTCAGTGTGAAAGGCTGATGATACCAACACTGGCTGTGCAAGGCTGTGGTCAGAATAACACAAGGGAAAGTGGATAAAGTGCCAGGTCAGTAGGTAAGAGCTCAGTACTCGATAGCAAATACTTTTTCTTGTCTGGGTCAGTTAGAGCTCCAGCAGGAAAGAGATGGCATGCTCAATGTATTTACAAAAGCACCGGCAGGGTCGAGAGAAAACAAGAAAGAGTGATGGAGTATCCCAGGGTAGCTACGTAGGCAAGCCCTTACCCTCCAGGCCTAAAGGGGCAAGGGACCAGCAGTCATAAGAACCCAGGGTAGCTCAGGCTATAGAAGAGGGCCGTGGACAGGGCTGTGGCCTTTGGTGTAGGAATGCAGCCACTGCTCACCTGCAGTACCTGTCACGAGGGAGTTGGGAGGATCTGCACCTCCACTCACCCTTCTCCTGCCCTCTGACCTCCTGCTGGAGTTCCCCACTGACTGAACTGGACCAGAAGGCAGAGGGCAAAGGAACCTCCCAGGACCCAGAGTGGGATAGAGAGGAATCCAGGGGCGAGTGGAAGATCTTCAGCACATTTGCCAGTCCTTGCCGTGACCCTGTGAGGTGGGTATTCCCATGACTCCTACTTTGCAGTGAGGACACTGAGGGTAAGGGCGATTCCAGCCTAGCTCTGCTCAACTTCAGAACTTGTGATTATAGTCACTGTGCGAACCAGTCTCCAGGGCATGTGAGCATAGGCAAGTGCGGTAACATCCAGCTTGGCTTGGAAACTGCAGAGTACTGGGTTAGGCAAGGTATCCAGTGTCTTTTCAGAAAACTACAGAAGTCGGTGAGAGCCTGGAGCAGCATTCAGCCTCATTAAAATGCTAATGTATGCAGTTTCCAGCCCAGGACTTTAAAAAGTAGTGAGAATAAACATTTCAAGCTTGTAGCTATGCTCATAGCATCTAGCTGACTTAAATCCTGTAGGATTTTTGTTTGAAAGGAAGAGGCTGGGAGCAATGAAGCAAGAAAAGAGAGGAAAGACTGGCAAAGCTGTTTTTCAGATGGTCCAGGGAAGGTTTGCCCCATCCAGCTGCTTTTTTACAGAACTGGCTGCTCGCTCAGGGAGGGTCACCTTCTGGGTGTGTGTGTGTGTGTATATGTGCGTGTGTGGTGGGGCGTGGGTGGAAGCTGTGGAGAGAACATGCCTCAAAAGTCATAATGGAGATATTTTCAGGCTCCGTGAATTCTCCTTTTGAGCTCAAGATTTTCAATTATGTATCAGGTTTCACCTCTTGTCCAGGATATAAAGGAAGTTTCTGATTTATGGGTCCAGTAGTTTTTCCAGTTACTCCATCTTTAAATCTGCCGTCAGTTAATTAATTTGCCACTGTCAGAAAAGGCACTGTGAGCTTCCCAGGTGAAAATAACTTTAGCAAAGTATGATCACAGTTCAAAAAAGGGAGGGACTCTGAAACATACACTTGTTTCCACTTGTGAAATTAACTGAATCAGTGTCTCCGCACTCCTCCTCCTCCCCCTGTCATGACGCATGCACACACACACACTCTCATGCACACTCACACAAACACACACTCTCATGCTCTTACACACACACACCCCACCTCTGCAGAAGGGCTGAAGGGGAAGATTTAAACCTGGCAGGATAATTTCCCAGAAAAGGATTAGAAGGGGAAAATGGATTCACTGCAAAGTCATCTGATGACTGTGTTGTACAAGGCTGCTTGGGACCCAGAGGGGTGTGTCTGTCTGTCTGTGTCTATCTGTCTGCAGATGACACAGGGAAGATTGCTAAATGATTCCCAATAATGAAATGTGAAAACACATAGTTCCTTTGCTAGCCACATAGCTGTGGTTTTGTGTCTGTGATTCATGGTGGAAGTGAGTAGCTGCAACGGGCATTCTGTGGGGTTTTTTTTCTCCTTATTTCTCCTAAAAAAATATTTGTGAAAGGTCTAAAAGGAAGTGGAGTACTTTTTGAAGAGAAAAAAAATCCCCATTCCTTGCAAAACAAAGATTACAGATGAAAACTTCTGGAGCTACCACATTTCTGCTTCCAGATGTCGCCTACACTGCATTTTCCTCCTGGAGCCTCAGCCCTGCCCACGATGTGACATGTCCACCCGTGAGTGCCCGCAGCAGAGGCCGCGTCAGGGAGTCTGCATCTGCAGGGGGCTGGCGGTATCCTCCCAAGACCCCAGCCAGGCCACGCCCTTCCAGGGGAGAACATTAATTCCACATTTCTTTCTTTTTTAATGTTCTTGGGGCAAGGTCAGAGGCTCCGCAAAGTGCAGTAGCTCATGAGGGCAGAATTGTGAGATAATTTATGTCTTAAATAAACCTGGGTTTGAATCTCAGCTCCACCACTTAGCTGTGCAGCCTAGAGCGAGTGATTTAATCTTGTGAGCCTCAGTGTTCTCATCTATAGGCTGGGGATTATCATCACTACCTTATGGAATTGTCAGAAGGATTGACTAATCCACATAAGTGCATCTGGCACCTTTTTGGTCCTCTGTACATGACACCACTCTTTTGGCAGGGAGGGGGATGGAGTCTTGCTCTGTCATCCAGGTTGGAGTGCCATGGCATGACCTCGGCTCACTGCAACCTCTGCCTCCCAGCTTCAAACAATTCTCCCGCCTCAGCCTCCCAAGTAACTGGAATTACAGGCGCGTACCATGATGCCCAGCTAATTTTTGTATTTTTAGTAGAGACGAGGTTTCGCTATGTTGGCCAGGCTGGTATTGAACTCCTGACCTCAAGTGGTCTGCCCACCTCGGCCTCCCAAAGTGCTGGGATTACAGGCATGAGCCACTGTACCCAGTCAACACCTACTCTTACTTGTCCCCCGCCTCGGGGGTTATCTGAGCCTTTCGGAAACGCAGCAGTGGTCATCAGAAACTTTGCGAGTTTGCCCAGAGCACTTGAAGGTGTTTCCAGACCTGGCGAGGTTTCTGGTCACAGCCAAGGGTGAGCAGCAGGGTGGGGAAGGGAATCTTACCCCCAGAAGCAGACAGAGTTCAGCCTGCATACCCTGGCCCAGCACTTCCCTGCTGGAGATGACCCCGGGCAGGTTACCAGGCTCCCTGTGCACTAATCTACAAGTAAATAAAAAAATAAAATTTCTTAGCAGAGGTCTGGCACATCATAGGTTGACAGGTTTGGACTGCTAGATTGCTGAATGAAAGCTTCCCAGGTTGGGGCCCTAGTTCCCGTAGAAATCTCCTTTTGTTTATGGCCCCGGGGTAAATTTCCAGCCCCTGTGAGGGCAGAAAGGGCAGGCTGGGACTTCGGCCAGCTCCTGAAAGTGTATCTTTGACCCAGGTCCCCAGCTGCCTTAGTCTACAATGGGCTTGTGGGGGCAGGCCCACGAGTGGGGTAAACACATCTGGAGTCAGGCCTGTGTTTGCTGTTAAATAAGCCAGACCTGCTAAGCTTGTGCATGTGCATGTGTGGGGGTGCATCATGGAGGGTAGAAGGGTCCCGAAGGCCATGCGCTGGGAACTCAAGGGTTTGGGAGGTGAGCATCTCATTGCCAAGTTAGTGGTGGCGAGATGTCTGTATACCAGGTTTGCTGTGGCTTTGGGAAAGGGTCCTAGCTCAATCCCCTCAGTCTAGATGTCTCTCCTCCCCTTCCTCCAGCCCCTCCTCCAATCTCCTGTAGCACTTGCCAGGTCCTTAGGCCCTGCCTTGCATTTTCACTCCCTTTTCACGGCGGCAGCTCTCCAGCCACTTCTGGTTTTCATACACTTCTTTGTAGATCATGCAGTATCACCATGGCAGTTTGTGGAGGGATTTTGGCTGCAGTGATGGGAGGGGTGAGATGATCTTTAGAGCCTGGCAGTCCTGAGCTTTAGGATTGTGGGTTTTGCCATCCATGAGATACATGAGACTGGGCCAGCTACCTTCCTCCTCCATGCCGCAAATTTCTCATAGGTAATAATGGGGCAGAGACACCTATGTCTTAGGTTCTCGTTAGGGGACCTTTATAAGGTCATGTGTGTTTGGTGCCTAGTGCTCAGACCGTGTTTAGTAAGTATAGCAATTATTTCATCAAGGCAGATTGTGTGGGGAGGACTCTGACCCCCAACAGATACCCAAAGGAGGAGACACCAGTGGACAAATCTCATCACAGTCTGATCTCTGCCCCTCAGCACAGCTGGCTTCTGTCGTTGGACCTGGGAGGAGTAACCCCCTTTTGGCATGAGCAGATGCCCTGTTCTAATAGCCAGGGGAGAACCAGGCCTTGATCTGAACTCCAGCAGTACATCTGTACAAAACTTTAGTTCTTCGGTTCGACATTCCCGGTGTCTGCCCACCCAAGGAACCTGTGCTAAGAGGGGGTCTCCTGCAATTAGATCCCATAACACATTCCAAGGAATAAGTCAGGAATAAATAACCTTCTCCTGTGTGAATCTCATACTCCCTATTAATTGTTCTTCCATTCATTCTATGTGTGTCCTGGATGGCTTTTTCAGGCCAGTTGGAAGAAAGGATGCTCAAGAGAGGGATATTCTCTGAGTCAAGCAACTGACAAGGATTTTGTTCAGACTCAGCTGGCCTTCCTTCCTTCCTTCTCTCCTTCTCTCCTTCTCTCTTTCCCTCAATCTCTATCTTCATTCCAGGCACAAGGAGTACTAGATGACTTGGACCCATGCCTTGCCTCTAAGAGCTCACATCCAGCGGTTGGACATGCTCAAGCAGCTAAAGCACACCCAGCCCTTGGGAAGGCTTTTGCTAGTGCTCTAGGAGACAGGGAGGGGAGCATCCCTGGGCAGTGTAGGTAATAGGGGTAGGTAGGGGGCCTCCAGGGGGAGTTTTTGATGACCATTTTTAACCTTGTTACTTTCTGGTGAAAACACTTTTTTCAAGGCTTCCTTTTCATGCGTGAGGTTCATAGGATGAGGCCCAGACTGTTGGACTTCTATACTCAGTCCCGGAGTACAGTACTCAAGCAGCGATATGGTGCAGAGGTTTGTGGTATAGACTCCAGAACTAGAATATCTGCAGAATGCCTGTGTTTAATTCCTAGTCATTGACTATGTGACCTTAGGAAAGTTACCTAGCTTCTTTATGCTTCATCTGGAAAAGGGGGATAATAATAATACCTACTTCCTAATTGTAATGGTGGTTAACTGAATTGATAGATATAAAGTGCTTAGCACAGTGCCTGGCATGTGATTAGCACTATGTAACTTTGGCTATTATTCTTCTCACCCTTGACTCCTCCTATTTCTCTTTAATCAGACAGGCCTGGTTATCCCCAAACACCATGCCAGCACATTCCTGAATATGTCCCTTTATGCTTGTGGCTCTCTCTGCGCTCCCCACCCCTTCCTCCGGCTCATGTCTCCCGCCCTCTGGAAAGCCTTCCCCAGTGTGCCAGCCCCACGGCCGTGCTGGAACATGCTGGCTGGACAGCTTACCTGGCCATAAGACTTGTGGCTCCTGCCCATCTCCTCCTTCTCTGCTCTTGGATTGTTATGAAATGATCACGTGTAGGGGCTTGGCCCGGGGCTACTGCATATAGTGTGCCTGCTGTGTCCTGCACAAGGGTGCCAGCCAGGAGATGAACCCTGGTGCCAAAATCTAGCCTGTGTTCTGCTCACCCAGCACCGGGACCATGCTACATCAGCCTGAAGGAAGTAGGGCAACTTCTGTAAACTGGCCGCCCAAAGAGGCCTCTTGTGATTTGTACGAAAGCACCAGGTATGCTAGGCCTCTCCCTACCTCCTGCCTCCCAGTCTGGGTGATAAGCTCTTGGTGGGCAAGATGCCCTTTGCATAGTGCCTGATGGGACTGTGCACCTTGGCAGTGGTTGAATGACGAATTCATGAAATCCAGGTTCACTGTCTGCTGACAAGCCTTCCCGAGGGAACTTGGAGCCAAAGGCCTCAGACTGCCTGCTGGCCCTGGCTGGCTGAGGAATGGGGCCCAGCTAGGGCTGGGGAGATGGTTCCAGTGAGGCAGGAGGACTGGGAGAAGCCATGGAGAAGTCTGAAGTTGAGTGTGACAAATATTTTCAGGGCAGCAGCTGTGTGCCCAGAGCTGTGACTCCATGGAAGATATGAAGAGGGTAAGGCCCAGTCCCTTCCCTCCTGGGGGTCTGTGTCCCCCGCCGAGCTGCAACCCTTTGGGTGGTCCAGCTGGGCCCAGAAGGAGGCAGGGAAGCACTTAGAGGGGCTCTTTTTCCTGGTGGGAAGAAGAGGGCTATTGCCCCAGCAGCTGGACGCATGGGCAAGCTAGAGAGAAAATGAGGGGCATTTCCTGGAGCTCTGAGAACCCCTCGGGGCCACCCACACCCCACCTCTGTCCCTGAGGTGGCCCGGGGGGTGAGCCCATTGCCCAGGCAGTCTGCTCTGGCTCTCTTGCCCGGCTCCCTTACCCTGCCAGGAGGGAACAAAGGCCACACAGGATCTCGAGGGGCCAGGGCTTGGCAGCCTAAAGGCTGGCTGCTCCATGGGAAAGGGTTCACAGTGGACCAACACATGAGGGGCTGGAGGGTGGAGGGCCAGGATGTGGCTCTAGGAGTCTCTGGACCCTTTAGAAACTGAGGTGGCACCTACTTCAGGGCTGCCCTTGAGCGGGGGGACAGGCCGCAGGCAAGGGCTGGGTGCCCCTCCCTGACATTCCCCCGGACACGCAGAGCTCACACCTCCCTCCATCTCCCTGCCTGAAACAGGAATGCTGTGTTCCCTTGAGCTGGCTGGGAAGCAGGGCAAGGTGCAGTCTGGGCAGGAGAGACTCCCCCAGGGCTCTACCTCCTCTCCATCCACAGCCTGGCAGGGCATCCCCTGGAGTCTATGTGCTGGGGGATCCAGTCCTTTCAGACCTAGGTGTGGCTGTAGGAAGAGCTAGAGGCCCAGAGCCTCAGAGCAGTGGGGATGTGACTCATGGCAGCCAGGTGGGGTGAGTGGGGTGCCTGGAGCTGACTGGTGAGGGCAAAGAGGTTGGGTGGGTGGGCCCAGCAGACACAGCAGCAGGAGTGATCTTGAGACACCTCAGGGACACCAAGGAAAGGGCTGGCTCTCGACCCTTTAGGACAGGCACCAGGGAATGTTGACGATGCTCTATCAGCGTGCCAGGCGACAGGAAGGTACAGATTCCCATCTAGGCACTGGGCCTATTGAACGTGCTGTCCCCACTTGTCTCGCTATCTTAGGTCCCTGGGGGTTTGGCAGCCAAGGGCCTGCCTGGCCAGCCAGGAGGAGAAAGGAGCAGAGCTCTGCAAGGTCTTTCCCCTGCCTTGCCAGCACCCAAATCCTCAGGGGAGACCGAGCCACCAGGGAAACACAGGACATGTTAAGCTGCAGTGAGCTGCACCTGTAGCCGCAGGAAGGAGCAGCCTCTGCGCTTTGGCTGGCAGCAGAGAGAGTTCTGGGAACGCCTTCCTCTCTTGGAGCTTTCTCCTCAATCCTTCCTCCTCCTCTGGCTGCTCCAGATGCCTTCAGAGCCTCTCCCTCGGTCTGCCCCTAAAGCGTTGGTGTTCCCTGGGTTCCCTCTGCCCTTCTTTGTTCTCTCTTTCCTCTTACATTTCTCAAACTGTTTAGGTGTCAGAACACCTGGAAGTCATAAGGAATACCACGAAATATCAATATACTTAATTCCATGATTAGAGCTGGGAACAGTTTTATTAGTAGAAACTATGACGATCGTCTGTGTATGAAAAAAAAGCAAAAATCCCAGCTATAGGCACACACATGTGTCCGTGAAAATAGCAAACTGTGGGATGAAGTATGATAAGCTGTTGCCACATTTTTCCGTTAATATTAATTTACGGCTTGTTCGTTTGTTTAATCGTGTGCTAGCAGACAAGTGGTAGCAGGCGCCAGAGGTTGGAGAAGAATTTATGGGAGCAAGACTTAGAACTGAGACCATTCTGTTCACTAATACATTTTCCCCTTTTAAATTGGAAAACGTTGGCAGAGCTAACACCCCAGTCAGGCAGTGACACTCTGAAGCATAGTTTGTTCTGCCCACTTTCCTCGAATATCATCCTTCCCTCTTAACTCTACAGCCACCACCTCTACTCTTACAACCTCCTCCCAGCCCCAACTGTGTCTACAGCCCCAGAACTCTCTCCCAAGTTCTGCCTTCTGGGTGTTTCCATCTTGAGATCCATCTTGAGGTACCAAGCACTCATTATATCCAAAACTGAGGCCATCATTCACTTCTTGGATTTCTCATGTTGAGATAGATCTTGGCTCTTGGAACTCCCTCCACCCATTTGTCCAAGCCATAGGTGGGAATTATCTGTCTCTATATCTGAAATAGCCCTTGCATCCATGCCTTCTTCTTGGTTCTTTCCTTGGCCACTGATAGTCTAGACCACAGCCAAAGCTTTCCAGCTGGCCTCCAGCCCTCCTCTCTTTAGTCCATTCTCTACCGGGTGGTCTTTCACCGCAATAATCATCGTTTAAAAATGCCCATCCTAACATGTCCTAGGCCTGCCTGAAGACCATGAGTGACTTGAGGCTAACATGTGGCTTCTCCTGTGCCCCCTCACTTTTGCTAGGGTGCTAAAGACTTCACCCACGGTTGGAGTCTTTGCCATCCCTGGGGTCAGTGCATGACCTGTAACAGGCACTCAGTACTTGCCCTTTGAATGAGTGAAAAAGTGTAGCTGTTCTTTGGACCAGGTCATTTCCCTGCTTCAAAATCTCAGGGCACTCCCCTTCACCCACTCAGTGCAGCCCAGACACCTCCCCCAATATTTCAAGACCTCCACCATAAGGGCACAGACCTATTCTTTAATCCCTCAAAGCCTCAATGTCCTCATTTGTAAAATGGCGATAAAGAAACGATTAATGGTGGGTAGATTTAGGGTGAAGTTACTTGGTTTGGTAACCTGGCCTCAGCACGTGGGAGTTCAGCCACCTTCTGCAAGGCATAGAACCCCCATAGCTTCTGTTTTCTTGACGATAAAATGGGGATAATGAGTATCTAACTCTTGGGTTATGGAGAGGCCTATGTGAGAGGATGCACGTGATGGGCATTATTGCCACGTTCTGTGCCAATTATTGGCACAGAACGTGGCACAGAGAAAGTGTCATTAAATTATAGCACCAGTTGGCCGGGCCTGGTGGCTCACACCTGTAATCCCAGCACTTTGGGAGGCTGAGGTGGGCGGATCATGAGGTCAGGAGTTCGAGACCAGCCTGGCCAATATGGTGAACCCCTTCTCTACTAAAAATACCAAAAAAAAAAAAAAAAAAAAAGCCAGTCATAGTGTCGAGCCCCTGTAGTCCCAGCTACTCAGGAGGCTGAGGCAGAAGAATTGCTTGAACCTAGGAGGCGGAGGTTGCAGTGAGCTGAGACTGCATCACTGCACTCCAGCCTGGGCAACAGAGCAAGACAACTCCAAATGGGTAACTCCAGCCTGGGCAACCATCTCAAAAAAAAAAAAAAAAAAAATATATATATATATATATATATATATAGCACCAGTTTATTCCCTACCCACCCACTTCCCACTCCCTGCTCTCCACCCTGCCACATACATAGGTAACCACTGTTATTAATATTCCAGGGTATCCTTCCAATGTTGCTTTATGAATATGCAAATAACTGCAACATATATCCTTATTTTCTGTATGTTACACAGAAGCTCACATGCGCTACACCAGGAGCCAGTACACTTCCATAAATGGCCAGACAGTAAATATTTTAGATTTTCTATGACATATGGTTTCTGCAACTACTCAGCGGTGCCACTGGAGAGCAAAACCACTCACGGACAAGGAGGGCAGCTGTGTTCTACTAAAACTTTACAGATGCTTAAATTTGAATTTCGTATCGTTTTCTCGTGTCTTGAGGTATTATTCTTCTTTTGATTTTTTTTCAGCCGTTTAAACATGTGAAAACCATTTGTAAAAGGTCATAGTCTGTACAAAAACAGTCAGTGGTGGGATTGGGCTGTTGTGTTTTAACTTTTCAGTGTACCTTGGAAAGCTTAACTTATTGATGTAAAGGAGTTGCCGCTGTGTTTCCAGGGCCTATTACCCCATTCTGCGGGCAGATCCTTGTTTGTTTAACCAGTCCCCTACTGAAGGACACTTAAGTTGTTTTGATTCTGTACAAACTATTTTGCTATTACAAAATAGTGCTTCTATAAATAGTCTTGTTCATATAACATTTTGGACATTTACAAGTGTCTTAGGTCGAGTCCCCTAGAGGTGGGATTCGGGTGTGTGTGATTTTGTCGGGGAGTGGGGGAAATGCGAAAGGAGAGAAGAAAGCAGTGTGGGAAAGGGGAGAGAGCCAAGTAAAGATGTAGTCCCAAGTAAATCAAGCTTTGGCCTAATTGAGGATAGAGCTTACAAAGTTGTTTCTCTTTAAGACCTGGTGGCCCAGGCTTTTGAACTTCCCTTTCAGGCAGTCATTGGCTGTGTGGTCCTGGTGGTGGGAGAAGCTTCTCAGGTGGTTCCCATCAGCCAAAAGCATGACTCAGAAGAAATCACAGGTGTAAGCCTTTAGCCACTACACTTGCAGATACAAGAGCCAGAAAGGGGAGCTGGGCAGGGCAGCAACACCTACCACAGAAAGTTTATCTGCAGGATAGTCTTGGAGGTGGAGTGGCAGGGTCAAAGCGCGGATGCATTGGGACATGGATAGACATTGCCAAATTGCTTTCCAGAAGGGTCCTATCAATTTACATTCCTGCCAGCAGCATCTGAGAGTGTCTGTTTCTCACAAATGAGTATGTTATTAAACTTTTGGGTTTTTTTTTCTAATTTGATGGATTAAAAAATACTACCTCAGCATATTTTTCATTTGCACATCCCTTTCAAGGAGAAAGGTTGAGCATATTTTTCTGGGTTCAAGAAATGTTTGTATTCTTTTTTTTTTTTTTTTCTGTGACCTGTTCATATTCTTTGCTGATTTTTCTTTTAAGACTATTGGTCTCTGTCATTTCTGTTTCTAGGAACTCTAATGTTATGGAGATTCATCTTTTCTCTATGACACGAGTTGCACATATTTTTCCCACTATGTCATTTGTCATTTTACTGTAAGGTGGTTTTGGCCAAGCAGGGGTTTTTGATCATAGAATTGTTTGGACAAGTAAAGTATATATTAGCTAAAACACTTAGCATGATACCTGCCACCTGATAGGCATTGAATGGGACTGATTTCCCATCCCCGCTCTCCCCTCTAATCTGTGCTTTATCCAAATGGTGCTCCTTATTCTTCAAACATGGCTTGTGCTTCCCACCTCCATGCATTTCTTATGTTATTTTTCTTTTTTTTTTTGAGATGGAGTCTCGCTCTTGTCGCTCAGGCTGCAGTGCAGTGGTGTGATCTCGGTTCACTGCAACCTCCACCTCCCAGGTTCAAGTAATTCTCCTGCCTCAGCCTCCCAAATAGCTGGGATTAAAGGTGCCCACCATCATACCCAGCTAATTTTTGTATTTTTAGTAGAGACAGGGTTGCAACGAATTGGCCAGGCTGGTTTGAAACTCCTGACCTCAGGTGATCCACCCACCTCAGCCTCCCAAAGTGCTAAGATTACAGGTGTGAGCCACTGCGACTGGCTCTTTGTTGTTTTTCTAATCTGGAATGTCTGCCTCCTCATTTTGGGCCTGTTAAGATCCTACCTATCCCTGAAGTTCCCTGGATCCTTCTCCTAGATATAGTCTGTATTCTGTCTGAACTCCTGTACCTCTGCTCGCTAACACAGTCCATCGTGGCTCCTAGTTATGTGGACACATTTACCATGCTTTTTCTGAGCTTCAGTTTCCTTATCTATAAAATGGTGTTGCTGGGAAGAATAGAGATTTATTTTGATTACAAAACAAATACATATTTATTCCATGTGATGCATATTTATTGTAAAAATTTCAAAAATATAGAAATTATAAAGTTTAAAATGGGAGGTACACACACACAGACACTCTCATTCTTTCTTTTTTTCAGAGTTGGAAATTAACATTTATTTTGTGCCAGACTTTACACATCGAAGATTTACATTATTTCAGGTTATGAACAGCAGTTTTATTCCTCCATCATTTGATAAATAATAATTCAGATTTGAAAGGTATCTTTCTCATTGATTCCCAAATAATAAATGGTAAAGCTAGGATTAAATTTAGATCTATTTGATTCCAAAGTTCATGGTTTTTTGCAAACTTTAGGAAAAACTGATTATCTGTGTTTTTTAATGCATAAAAAGTAAAGAAAGCTGTCGTTGTCGGATATCAACCCCAGAATTTGCAAGCAAATTTTTTCCTTTTTTTTTTTTTAATTATACTTTATGTTCTAGGGTGCATGTGCACAACGTGCAGGTTTGTTACATATGTATACATGCTCCATGTTGGTGTGCTGCACCCATTAACTCGTCATTTACATTAGGTATATCTCCTAATGGTATCCCTCCCCCATCCCCCCGACACTCTCATTCTTAAAGAGTAGCCACTATTTACAGATTTTCCGGCCCTTTCCTATGCTTATATAAACATCTGTAGGGGAAGAGAGAGAGAAAGGTTTCTTAAAACACAAAACTGGAAGCATACTATCTGTATATTCTGCAACTTAGTTTTTTTATTCACTAAAATAACATAGATAAGATGATGTATATAAAATACCTGGCTTCATGTTCATAATGATAATTACAACTATTCTATGTATCTTTTTTCAACCTGCGCCTCCCAGGTTCAACTGATTCTTTTGCCTTACCCTCCCGAGTAGCTGAGACTACAGGTGCCCACCAGCATGCCTGGCTAATTTTTGTGTTTTTAGTAGAGACGGGGTTTCACCATATTGGCCAGACTGGCCTCGAACTCCTGACCTCAAGTGATCCGCCTGTCTCAGCCTCCTAAAGTGCTGGGATTACAGGCATATTCTCTGCATCTCTGGCAACACTCTTAAACTTTCTTTTAGCAGCAAGACCCTTCCCAAACAATAGTACAGTCATCCCTCGGTATCTACAGGGGATTTGTTCCAGGACCCCCGTGAATACCAAAATTCATGGATGTTAAAGTCCCTGATATAAAATGACATAATGTTTGCATATAACCTACACACATACTCCCATGTACTTTAAATCATCTCTAGATTACTTATAATACCTAATACAATGCAAATGCTAAGTAAATAGTTGTCATACTGTATCATTTTTATTTGTATTCTTTTTCATTGTTGATTGCTATTTTTTGGGTTTTTTCCCCCAAATATTTTCCATTCACAGTTGGTTGAATCTGCAGATGCAGAACCCATGGATATGAAGGGCTAACTGTTTTTGGAAGCCCAGTTTATGAAGTAAATAGAGGAGAGCTGCCAGGCTAGGGTGAGGGTGATTGGGGTGGAGGGCACAGAGCTCCTCGCCCACTTGTCTTCCCATCGCTATTTGGAAACCTTAGTGTGTCAGGCAGGGTGTGGGCATACCTTGCACAGTTAAGTAAGTGGCATCATTATGGGCACAAACTGCCCAGGCAGCTTTCATGTGGGCCTGAAAACCCCACCCACTGGGATGATAATTTTTCTTCATCTTGGTTGAAAAGCCCAGAGTCCACAGGTGAGAGCAGACGGTGGTGGATCTGGTGGCTGTCTCTTGGCTCTGTGCTGGCCTGTGATGGGGATTTCATGGTCCATAAATAAATGAAGAAAATAAAATCATTTGGTGAGATTTCCATGAAGTTAGGCTTATTCAAACATTTCTTTTTTGGCTCTGAAATGTCTTTTCTTTCATTAAATTATGGTGGTAATGATTGGCAGTTTTGTGTGTGTTTGTCTGAAAGTCTTAGCAACCTAAATAAAAGTTAGCAACTTTATGTTGCTCCCCCAAATTTGTTCCAAAATTTTATGGATTCATGAAATCCTGAAGTCTAGAGATAACTATTTTGGTCCATTGTGGAGGCTTGGCCAGGACTTCCTGGAACAATCCCAGAAAGATAGCAAGTTCCATTCTTGTGCTGGGTGAGTTTGGGAACCTCTGTCCTTTGATGAAATTGCAGCGGTTCGTCCAAGGCTGTTAGTAGAGAGAGCCTCTCCTGGGGGCTGTGGTCACCTTCTCATTGAGACTCTTGCGTTCTTCTGTTACCAAACCTCTACTGTCCTTAATTGGGGGGATACTGCTTCTTTGGACCAGCCTGGGGCAAACATGGCACCCACAACCTGAGACTAGGAAGGAACTTGCAAACAGTATTTGGCTAAAGGCTTGCAATTTGCTTAAAGGAAATGAGTGCAAAGATAACACAAGGCTAGACAGTGGGATTTACAAACTCTGCAACTCACAGTCTCCACTCCATCCTGGCTGCCTGTGCCCTTCTACGTGGCGATGGCAGTGACAACCAGCTGGAGACCACCAGGAAGCCAGAGTTGAGCCAAGAACCTGCAGCCCTCCACACAGTGAGAGCCTCTCTCGCTGCTCACCTCTGAGGACTAGGCTGGGACTTATAAAGGGAGATATCAACCTCCTTATATGGATGCTTTAGGAATAAGAGGCAGGACTTATACAAAAAAAAAAAAACTGGGAGCTTCCTCCTTTACTCCACTCTGAGCCTCACAGAATGCAGGGCTTTTTGATTTCTGTCATTTAACCCCCAATCCCCATTAACAGCAATAGGTGACAATGAATTGGGCTCAGAGGACTCCGGTTGTTAAAAATGTGTTGACACCAGGTTAGACACTTGGCCCTGTGTACATATAAGGACACTTGGACAGCAATCACATCTTTTTCTGGAGTCTTTTTATTTCCCTTAAAGAAGAATTTTAAGTGGTGCAATCACATTTTCTTATTTGCTTGGGGAGATGTATTTAGTCCAAACTGTAGCTAACTCCTTTTTTCTTCCTTGTTCCTGCAATTTAAAAATTCTGGCGTATGTTCCTACTTTGACCATTCACTTGTATTTGTGAAATAATTGCACAGTCTCACTTCTCTTCATCTTCACACCAACCCCATGAGGTGAGTATTGTTATTCTTGTTTCAGTGATGAGGATTCTGAGGCTCAGGGGAGCTAAGTGACTTGCTCAACGCCGTGCTGCTAGTAAGAAGCAGAACTGACATCTGTCTGGCCCAGTCCCAACCCCTCTCCTCTGTACAGCCAGGTCCTGACTGTGATTAGGGAATGCATGGTTTGTTTATTTGGCTTTCTTTTCTGCAAAACTACCCCACTGGCCCTTAAGGGATTTGAACCCTGGGATCTTGGTGCCATGAGCTATGAGCACCAATTAGAGAAAAAACTGACAGCAGCAATAACATAACAATGATAACAAACCACCAAGAAAGAACACTTCGAGTTTCCATCCTGACCAGACTGGAGACCTCTTTGTCAGGGTCAAGTTCAGAAAAGTGACAGTGGTCTGGGTAGAACATGAGCTACTCTTTTCACCTTCTGGGATGCTCTGTGGCACTGCCACTAACCTGAGCATGGCACCAGCCTGGTACCCAGGACAAGGCTCCCGGTGAGCCAGCAGCTCAGCCACCTCTCTCTCCCAGGCGCTTTCTTGGAAGCCCTTGGAGGGAGTTTGCTTTCTTTTTTGTTTTTTGATTTTTGTGGTTTTTTTGAGATTGAGTCTCACTCTGTCGCCCAGGCTGGAGTACAGTGGGGTGATCGTGGCTCACTGCAACCTCCACCTCCTAGGTTCAAGCGATTCTCGTGCCTCAGCCTCCCCAGTAGCTGGGACTACAGGCATGTGCCACCAAGCCCGGCTAATTTTTATATTTTTTGATGGGATTTCTCTCTGTTGGTTAGGCTGGTCTCAAACTCCTGACCTCAGGTGATCCACCTGTCTCAGCCTCCCAAAGTGCTGGGATTATAGGAGTGAACCACTGCGCCAGGCCAGTCCTAGTTTGCCTTCTGCCAGGAAAGCATAAGGAGTTTGCTCATGGCCTGGGCACCGAGGGCTGACAGAACTGGGGTGGAGATGGGGGAGGGAGAGAATCCCAGGGCCTTATCCCACTTGGGCAAGGAAACCAGTGGGGAGGCTTGGCATGGGACCTACTGGGGGAAGGGATGCCCCCGAGGCCTGAGCAGAGGGTTCCAGGCTGAGCTCCCACTGGGGTCTGGGCTGGTTGTCGGATGGCACAGGACACAGGCTGTGGATCAGGCCCTGGGTTGGCATCCTGGTGTCCCAATTTAGCTCTTGTATAACCTTGGGCAAGGACTGAGCCTCTCTCAGCTTTGAAGTCTGCAATATGCTTACACCCACCACAGTCCAGACACTGTCATATACACAGTGGTTCATAGACATTGTGACAATGACAGAGTATTTACAACAGAGGCTGCCTTTTAGAACAGCCTGCCCAATAATAAACATCAAGAGAATGTGTCCAAATGTACAAGACAATTCAAACAGTTAAGATGTCAAAGGACGTGAGCGGAGGATTTTCACAAGTGGTAAATAAATACCTGAAATATTTCAACCTCAAAAATAATTTTTAAAGGAGAGGGGGGAGGTGAAAAGAACGTTGAAGTACCACTTTGTGCATATTCAAAGCTAGCAAAGTATTAAAAAATAATAATATGCTGTGCTGGCAAGGTTGTGCTCTAAGTGGTTCATTTATATATTTGGATGCAACCCTTTCAGAAAGCAATACACCACTGTGTGCCTACAGACATAAATGTTTGTAACCTTTGATACAGTCATTCTAGCCCCAAGAATTCATCCTAAAGTTTTCGTTTTGTTTTGTTTTGCTTTTTCGAGACGGAGTCTCACTTTGTTGCCCAGGCTGGAGTGCAGTGGCACGATCTTGGCTCACTGCGTCCTCCACTTCTAGGTTCACACGATTCTTAGCCTCAGCCTCCCAAGTACCTGGGACTGCAGGCATGCACCACCACACCCAGCTAATTTTTGTATTTTTAGTAGAGATGGGGTTTCACCGTGTTGACCAGGCTGATCTCGAACTCCTGGCCTTAAGTGATCCACCTGCCTCGACCTCCCAAAGTGCTGGGATTACAGGCGTGAGCCACCATGCCC
The DNA here is from genome assembly GCF_007565055.1 of Rhinopithecus roxellana. Classification (NCBI taxonomy): domain Eukaryota; kingdom Metazoa; phylum Chordata; class Mammalia; order Primates; family Cercopithecidae; genus Rhinopithecus; species Rhinopithecus roxellana. The sequence goes on along the minus strand of NC_044553.1, from coordinate 132,673,854 downwards.
GGCCTCATCCTAAAGTTTTAATCCTTTCAAAATGTTTCCCATAACATTTTTTCAAACATACAAAATAGAACAGTACAACAAATCCCCCTGTACTAAAGGAATATTTTAACAGAAGACAAAGTCATATAGGTAAGGATGTACATATTTAAAACTTAAAAACAGGCCAGGTGCAGTGGCTCACGCTGTAATCCCAACACTTTGGGAGGCCAAGGTGGGTGGATCACCTGAGGCCAGGAGTTCGAGTCAAGCCTGGCCAACATGGCAAAACCTTGTCTCTACTAAAAATACAAAAAATTAACCGGGAGTGGTGGGGGGCTCCTGTAATCCCAGCTACTGGCGAGGCTGAGGCAGGAGAATTGCTTGAACCCAGGAGGCAGAGGCTACAGTGAGCTGAGATCGTGCCATTGCACTCTAGCCTGGGCAATGAGAGCAAAAGTCGGTCTCAAAAACAAAAAAAAAAACAAACAAAAAACTTTTTAAAAAATCTAAATATGGGCCGGGCGCAGTGGCTCAAGCCTGTAATCCCAACACTTTGGGAGGCCGAGACGGGCGGATCACGAGGTCAGGAGATCGAGACCATCCTGGCTAACATGGTGAAACCCCGTCTCTACTAAAAAATACAAAAAATTAGCCGGGCGAGGTGGCGGGCACCTGTAGTCCCAGCTACTCGGGAGGCTGAGGCAGGAGAATGGCGTGAACCCGGGAGGCGGAGCTTGCAGTGAGCTGAGATCTGGCCACTGTACTCCAGCCTGGGCGACAAAGCGAGACTCCGTCTCAAAAAAAAAAAAAAAAAAAAAAAAAAAAATCTAAATATGTAACAGGTAAATGTCTGAGTAAGTTGTGATTCATCTTTAGCTAGACTATCATGTAGCGATGAACATGACAAATATGACAAATTGAATTGTGTAAACTGTGATCTAATGTTAAGTGAAAAACGGAATTTAAAATTGTATCTCTAGGTGATGACAATAGTGTAAAATCATATATGTGAGCGAAGGTTGAAAGAAAATATGCAAAAGTATTTGCTGTGTCAGGATGGGAGATGATGAATTCGTGTTTTTCTCCTTGAATATTGTTGTTATATTATTCTTACAATAAAAATAAATGAGAGGGAGATTCTAGGCTCTGCCCTGAATCAATCTGTGAAGGTGTGTTTGTTGGGCACCTCTTCTACAGGTGATCCATATTAAGGGATATATTAAGAAGTGGTAGGGAGTATGTACAGGACTTGGTTTTAGGGCAGGGGCTGGTCCGTAGTGGGTTCTCAAAGACCCCCGGAATGTCAGAGCTCCATGAGGACATCTAACACCCCCATTTTGCAGTTAAGGGTCCTGGGGCCCAGAGGGGCTGAGTGATTTGCCTGGAATAACCCACCAAAATCCTGGTGATTCCACATAAGGGTTGATATTTCTACAAAACTAGCCGGCAGGCCTTTAGATCAGTCCTTCTGCCTCGGGGCACCTTCATGTCCGGGAGTCAGCCATACATGGGTGAGAAGGCAGCCAGAGAGCATTGTTCTTGTGCAAAGGCAGGGAGTGGGTGGCTGGATGAGGAGTGGCACAGACACACTGTTCCCAGGGTGCTAACCCCCATGCCGCGGTTGTCTCCACAGGACCCTGAGTGACCTCAGCCAGACCCACCCTTCCCAGCAGCACGTGGGGTTGTCCCGCACTGTCCGACTTCACCCGACTGCCACAGTCAGTAGCCAGCTCTCTTCCAACGCCCTGCCCCCGGGACCAGGCCTTGAGCAGAGAGATGGCACCCAGCAGGCGGTACCTCTGGAGCACCCCTCATCCCCCTGGGGTAAGGATGCCCTGTCTTGGGTCCTAGAAGAGCAGGGCCTCTAGAACTCTCTTCTCCCACCTCAGCTTTCCCCCTCTGCTCTCACAGAGGGGCTGAGTTGTCACCTTGTCCTCATTCTTTCAGCCAACCAACAAACGCTTCTTGATCTCCTGCTTTGTGCCGGGCTCCAGGGGTCCCAAACCAGTGGACCTGAACTTTACCCCTGCTGCAACCCTTAGACCTAGACTGCTCTATTTCTGCCCAATCTATCATCCCCTCCTGCCTTTGCTTCCCTCATATCCCACTGTGATCCTCAACTCCCTGGTCCCGGTCCTTCCACCTCATCCCTCCTGCAAACCCCAACCCTCCTGGATCAACCCAACCAGTTGTTTCCTCAGCACCTACAGCTGCGCCTCTGCTTCCCACAGGAGGAAACAGAATCTCTGTGGATTCATGCCATGGCACACTTTTATTGTTGCCTGATGACCCCTCCCTGTGTGCCTGGACATTTTCTCCCTCCATTTCTCAGAGCAGCTACTCCAGGCCTCCCCTCCCCTCCTTTCCCAGGGCCCCATCCGTCAGCCCATGGACATGCCCCCACCTCCCAGAGAGCTCCTCAACTTCCTGCCCATCACACACACCACTCCTGTGTCTATATCTGTGCCTGAGCTCACCTCCTTCCTTTTTTTCCATTTTAAAAATCGAAGTGGAATTCACATAACATAAAATTAACCATTTTAAAGGTTACACTTCAGTGGCTTTTAGTATATTTGTAATTGTGTGCAACCATCACCACTGTTTCATTCCACAACATTTTTATCACTCCAAATAGAAACCTTGTACCCATTAAGCAACAGTCACTCCTTATCTCCCCTCCTATCCCTGGCAACCACTCACCTACTTCCCGTCTCTATAGATTTGCACACCCTCAACATTTCACGTGAATGGAGTCATACAATGTGCCATGTTTTGTGTCTGGCTTCTTTCACTTAGCATTACATTTTCTTTTCTTTTCTTTTTCTTTTTTAAGAGACAGAGTCTTGCTCTGTTGCCCAGTCTGGAGTGTGGTGGCATGATCACAACTCACTATAAGCTGGAACTCCTGAGCTCAAGTGATCCTCCCACCTCAGCCTCTGGAGTAGCTGGGACTACAGGCATGCACCACCATGCCCGGCTAATTTTTAAATGTTTTGTAGAGATGGGGTCTTGCCATGTTGCCCAGGCTAGTCTCAAACTCCTGGCCTCAAGTGATCCTCCTGCCTCGGCTTCCCAAAGTACTGGGATTGCAGGCGTGAGTTCCCGTGCCTGGCTTAGCATAACGTTTCTGAGGTTTATCCATGTGGCAGCGTGTATCAGTGCTTCATTCCTTTTCATGGTTGATGATTCCTTTCATGCCATCTTGAGAGGGAGGTGTCCCTCTTATCTAAGGCACACTCTGGCACCCTTTCTCATTTCCTCTGGAATGCTGACATCACTTGTCCCCCAACTTCTGTATCTTCACCCTGTCCCTCCCTCTCAGCCCTTTCCCCTCAGCATGTACAATTGCTTACAGCTCTCTCATTCACACACACACACACACACACACACACACACACACACACACAAACACACACACATTTGTTTCTCCACTTCCTTCCTGTCTCTTCCCTTCACAGTCAAGCTTCTCAAACCCATGATCAACACATATTTTTTCAACTTCCTCCCCTCCCATTTCTCCCTTAACCTTCTGCCTCTGGCTTCTGTCCCCAGGCTCCCCATACTGAATTAATACCCCAATTCCATTGCCACCACTCTTGGTAAATGAAGCAACCTCAGCTTGCACTGTTGCCATGATATCCCAAGTAGTCACCCTGCCTCTGGACCCCCCTGCACATCACAGCCAGCATGATGTCTTGCTTAAAAGTCTTCTGCGTCTTCTCCCACCACCCACCAAATAAAGTGCCTGATCCTTGTTCTGGTAATCGGGTCCCCTTCGAAACCTGACTCTAATCCTTTCAGGCTTTATCTTCTTCTCTTCTCTTAGAAAACTCTCCTCTCTGGCAAGCCTGAGCCACATTCTGTTCCCTGCCCTTGGGTTCAAAGCCCAGCTGCATCACTTGCTAGCTGCGTCACCTGGGCACCCAAACTTCTCTGGGCCTCAGTTTTCTTAGCTGTAAAATGGACATAGTAGGTTGGATATATGAAAAATACCAACACTCAGGCATTAGGAACCTACAAAAATGGCAATTTCTAATAGTTCAACCTAACATACTACCCACTCAAGAGGGTTGATGTGCGTGAAGTGTGAGCTTGGTGGCTGGCACATCTGCGAGCTTCTCAAAGGTATCACCCTGCCCCTACGATGGGACCCTGCATCCAGTAGGTACTCAGCAAATGCCCTTGAGATGAATGCAGCCCTAGTCCCATGGGGCTTTCTAACCAGACTCTGGAGGTCACAGCTGTGCCTCTCAGCCCTGCCCCCTGGACCCAAGCCCTCTCTCTGCAGGGCTGAACCTCACGGAGAAAATCAAGAAGATCAAGATCGTCTTCACTCCCACCATCTGCAAGCAGACCTGTGCCCGTGGACACTGTGCCAACAGCTGTGAGAGGGGCGACACCACCACCCTGTACAGCCAGGGCGGCCATGGGCATGATCCCAAGTCTGGCTTCCGCATCTGTGAGTCCCTTTCCCGTTCAGATGGTTCCCAGCTGGCCCCGGAGGGTGAATAGCCAGAGAGCCAGGTCTGCCTTGGAAGGGAGCCCGCTGCTCCCAAACTGTGGCTCCACAAGTGTCCCAAATCACATGGGGAGCTGAGTCCTCACTTGGCAGCCTAGCTGTGTGACTCTAGGAGTCACATAACCTCTCTGAGTCCAAGTTTCCTCAACAGAGAAGAGATAGTTCATGATAATGTCACCTCCCAGGTTATTGTGGGGTGCAGGGAAAGGCCTAAATGGGCTTTTTAGGAAGGCAGGGACTGGTTATTATTCACCCTTCTTCACTCTACATGAATGCAGTGGAAAGTCCCTAAATTTCAGGGGGCTCCAGGCTACAGGAGCCATCTAGGGTCAGAGTTCTGCTGCCTGTTTCTCTGTGGTGGTCACTAGCCACAGAACAGGTGCTGCTGTTCTTCCACCGCTGGTTACCTTGACGATTGATGTTGCAGATTTCTGCCAGATCCCCTGCCTGAACGGAGGCCGCTGCATCGGCAGGGACGAGTGCTGGTGCCCCGCCAACTCCACCGGGAAGTTCTGCCACCTGCCTATCCCGCAGCCGGACAAGGAGCCTCCAGGGAGGGGGTCCCGCCCCAGAGCCCTGCTGGAAGCCCCCCTGAGGCAGTCCACTTTCACACTGCCACTCTCCAACCAGCTGGGTGAGTGCCAGCACAGCTGGGCCAGTGGGACCCTGGAAGGAGTACCAGTTGGGTGGAGGCTGTCACCATTGCTGTGACAGGGACAGGGAAGCTGCCTATAGTCCTTCCTTTACTATCAAACCTCCCTCTTTCTCCTGGCCCTCAGTGCTGAGTTTCATTCCCTCAACTTCTCGGCCCCCTCCCATTGGAATTCATCCACTTGTTTTTGCCCTTTCCCTGTGTTGGGTACCTTGGGGAAGACAAAACAGTGTAAGGGCAGGATGCTGCCCTCAAGGAACCCATGGGCCTGGGTAATAGAGGGAGAATGGATGGGAAATAGAATATCAGCATAAAACATCTCATTTTCCCTGCCTTCCATTATTAGGTACCAAAAAAATGCAGAACGCTTTAGGGGATCAGGGGATGGAGAGGCACCTAAGCCCAGAGTGCTCTGGCTCAGCTGCATGGAGGGGATGGACTGCAGTTAGGCCTGAAACAATGGGTAGCATCTGGTTAAGCAGAGGGACTGGCATGAGCAAAGGCATGGAGGTGGGGTCATGCAGGAGCCAGGGGGCTGGAGCTCCAGGGTTGGCCAGGGTCATGGGGGAGGTGGAATCAGGAAGGTAACTTAGAACATGATAATGAGGTTCCTTCAGTGACAGAGTTTGCACTTCATCCCGTCCCAAGGGATCATTCTGGAATTCTAACTTGGGAGCAAGGAAATGGAAGGAGAGTTTTAGGGTGACACATAGCCAGTGGCCTGCCTGGCCCAGGGGTGGTGGATACACTTCAGAGGGTTGGAAATGAGGGTGGGGCCCTGCTTCCCTGGCTCTGACCCCAGCTCCTGTGCCCAGCCTCCGTGAACCCCTCCCTGGTGAAGGTGCACATTCACCACCCGCCTGAGGCCTCAGTGCAGATCCACCAGGTGGCCCGGGTGCGGGGCGGGGTGGAGGAGGCCCTAGAGGAGAACAGCGTGGAGACCAGACCCCCGCCCTGGCTGCCTGCCAGCCCTGGCCACAGCCTCTGGGACAGCAACAACATCCCAGCTCGGTCTGGAGAGCCCCCTCGGCCACTGCCCCCAGCAGCACCCAGGCCTCGAGGACTGCTGGGCCGGTGTTACCTGAACACTGTGAACGGACAGGTGAGAACACAGCTCTAGCCTCAGCCCTGGATGCTTCCAGGACAGCAATTGTCTCCAATCTGCCCTTCTCCTCTCTGTCCTCTTTGTTCTTATGGAATGTGAGTGTCTGCAGAGTCTCCCATTTCCCATATGGGAAAACCCAAGGCGTGAAATTGCCCATGTATGGAGAGGCTGGGCCTCCTTCCTGGGCTCTACTTGGTGCTTGTCAATACCAGGCACACAGAAGAGGACCCAAGGAAGTTCCCCTCTGGAGGAGCTGTCACCAGCATCCTCAGGTGAAGGCAGCCTCAAGTTGCTGATCCTATGACCCCTGGCACATGGACCAGTGGGGCTGTTAGCATCTGGCCAGGAGTTTTGTATCCAGTTGAGGCTACAGTTGGGGTCACAGAAGTATGGAATTAACAAATGGAAGTTAACCCGAAAACCCTGGTGGTACAAAGATGAGAGATACCCCATTGCCCCCTGGAGCCATCCTCAGCTCATAATGGGAAATCAGGGAAGCTTTTCTGACACCAGGCACCCAAAATAGGGGTTAGACCAGGCCCAGTATGGTTTTTCTTGGGGTTGCCAGGAAACTGCTTAGTTTCCAGAAACTAAGGTATTTCCAGAAACCCCATTTGAGGTTAGGGAACTGGAGGAAGTGGGACAGCCAAGGGGTAAACATCCTGAATTTCCAGATAGTCCCTGGCCTCTCAGCCTGGGGTATTCCTGTACCTGGGGCAGTGCTCACAAGGAAGGCCCACACTGTGGGTGACCCTGCAGTTCCCTGGAGCTAGGCAGAGGAAGCTCTTCCTTTAGGACCCTTTGTCTGTGGCTAGGGCCATGGAGGGTGGTGGTTTGCAGCCCCGCACAGGGCAGATCTTGTGTCTGCGGTGTCCCATCCACACACAAGGTTAGGGGCTGGGAGAGTGCACGGCAGGTTTCTCTGCTTCCTTCTGGGATATGGGCTGACTTCTTTCTCCCCTTCTTTGGCTGGGGACATCCTCTGGCAGAATGTGGGGAGTGAGCTCTGTGTCCTAGGCTTTCCCGGGACATCTCTGTGCACAGCCTGGGAGGGAAGAGGGGTGGTCACAGGTGTCCATGACCTCTCTTCCAGTGTGCCAACCCTCTGCTGGAGTTGACCACCCAAGAGGACTGCTGTGGCAGTGTGGGAGCCTTCTGGGGGGTGACTTTGTGTGCCCCATGCCCACCCAGACCCGGTGAGTGCTGGAGTCCAAGGTTAAGAGTGGTGGGGGAAGCCCTCCCTGTGCCTGCCCTCTCCTGCCAGGGTTTCCCCTCCAGGGTGTCAGAGGCCAGGCAGGTAGAACAGGCTGGTAAACTGCAGACTTCCCAGACCTGCTTTGAAGGTGTTTCTGGCTGGCACTGAGGCTCCTGGCAGCCTTCTGCTGGTTCAGTCTGACCTGCCTGCTCCATTTGGTTGCCTGCAAGGGCCTGCTCCCTCTTGCAGAGATTCTTGATCAGATTTTAGGGATTTTATTCAGTGCTCCCCTGTACACCCCTGTCTAGATGCCAGGGGTCCAGGGGTCTTGATCTGATTCAGTGTTTTCTTTATTCTCTCCCTGGTGGGGCTCCCAGGCCTCCTCTTTTATCTCCTTAACTCCTGTTCCAGCCTCCCTGACTTTTAATTAGGGTTGAATGTCTGTCCTAGATGTCCTCATCCTTGGGGTATGGGAACCCTAGTTCCTTGCCTTCTTTTGGATGATAGGAAAAACCTAACATGTGTTCATTCATTCATTCAGCAAATACTCACTGGGTGTCTTGTATGTGCCAAGGACTGCGATTTCAGGAGTGAGCAAGATGCCTGTTCACGATGCTCTCCCCAGTCGTAGTTGCACAGTTGGGAGGAGGGTGACCAGATGCCTGTCCCTGAGTGTGGCTTCTGCCCACTTGGTCTGTCTTCTCCCTCCAGGCCTCCTTCCTGGGCCTGGGCCTGAGCCTGGTGTGTATTTCCTTTGCCTGTCAGCAGTCAGCTTGGTCAATCAGCTTTGTCAGGAGGCTGGACAGGAGCCCAAAGGTGGGAGGGGCAGGGCTGTTCCTCACATCAGACTTAGCTGTGGAGCAGTGACTATATTTTCCAAACTTAAAATAAGTGTAGACGGTTTTACAATGTGATAGAATTTTTGGCAAAGTAGCAAAAGGTAGTATTCAGCTCCCAGGCTTAAACGTCTAACACACACTAGGTACCAGTCCCAGCTCCTCCTGATCACCTCTCTCTGCGTCAGTCTCCTGATCTGTGAAATGGAGAGAGTAATAGTGCCAGCCTCATGGGCTGCTGTAGAGATTAAATGAAATGATGCACCTGCTTAGTATTAGGTCAATAAACCTGGCTGTTAATGTCATTATCATTATTGTTATTAGAAAGTATCCCTCAAGAAAGCGAGAAAGGAATGGACCCGCTACCCTACCAGGAAATGTACATCAAACTGCCCAGGTCTCCCCTGTAGGCCAGAGATGTTTTTGCCACTTTTCTTCTTGCCTTGTTTTCTTTTCTCTTTTCCATCAGGCATTGAACCCTTGAAACTTCTATATCCCACATTCTAATCAGTTGACAAATATTTACATTGACCAAACCCCTATTTGAAAAGGCCATAGTGTGCAGGCCCTGGACAGAGAGTAGAGAAGGTGGTAAAAACCGCACCTTCCTCTCCAAGCTTACAATTTAGCAGGGAGTCGTAGATGGCTGGTGGGCATCAGAAATGAAGAGGTTTGAGCAGTGTCTGGTCAAGTGCCGAGGCAGTGGAACCCAGGCCCCTCATAGGTCCAGTAGCACCTTTGTGCAAATTAGAAAAACCTGCCCTTCCATTTGTTCAGGATCATCTTCATAAATACGCCAATCTAGGATGCCAATGATTCCCTTAGAGATGGTGCTTTTGTGCAGCACACAACCTGCACATCTGTAAACTACGGGATGGGGGCCCTACGGGCTAAAGCCAGTGGATCAGGGAAAGCTTCTCAGAGGAGATGACTTCCAGGATGAGATTTGAATAATAATTAGGGGTAGGACAGTTAAAGAGTTGGGAAGAGTTTAACAACCCAAGGAAATTGCATATGCAGGTAAGACCAAGAGACTGAGCAACATTTTCTGGAGCACAGTGTGTCTCTTGCTGAGCCCTGCTCAGCCCTGGCTCTCCTGTAGAAAGACAGGCATGTCAGAAGGGTTAGGTGGGGCCAGGGCTCCCATGTCCCTGCTCTGGGCAGGTTCTGGTTCCCAAGAGCTGGCTCATTCAGACAAGTGGGTGGGGGTCTCACCCCCTTTACCCCGTCAGCCCTCTGAGGGCCATGCAGTACCTGCTGCACTGACCAAGGTGCTGACCTACCCTGGAACCTCCTGACCCAGTAGGGCTGTCCTAGGAGGGAGCTGGCTTTTCTAGGTGGTGGGAACAGTGAGATTTCATCCAAGTGGCAATTCAAGGGCAGCCTTAGAAGTTTCCCTTCCTTGTCTCGGGGCTCAGGAGCTGTCACGCTGTTGCCTCTAGAGTCAGAGAAATAATGAAGGGGAAGAGTGGGCTCAGCTGCCAACAGCATGGGTATAAAGGAGTGGAGTGGTGCAGCTGAGAAACAGGCTTCCAGAAGGGCCTTCCCCAGAATCCCGCTTCACTGCTGGGATTCTCCTCCCAGCTGAGATCTGTGCCCTTCACGGAACCTTCCTCTGGGCAAGTCTTCAGGCCTTAAGGTGTCCTTGATTTGGGTACCAAGCATAATCCTGAGCTCTTGAGATGCAGCCCTGTGGGTGGGGTGTCAGCAGTCAGGACCCCACAGGGTCCTTGGGTCAGTATCTCCTCTCTAATTCACTAAGCCAGTCTGACAGTGATGTTAGTAGCCACAGACCTATCCGGTGACATTAGTGAAAATGAAAATAGAGCCAGTCTGGATTCTTCACTTATGTCACATCTGCAGCTTGTAGGATTGGAGTGGAGAGTGGGAGCACAGGGCCTGCCTGTCTCAAGCTCTGGAGCCCATCAGGGATGCAGAGATGCAGGCTGTGAGGTCCATGCCAGGGCTGACTGCTGCCAATGGAGGATTCTAGGCCTGTTCCCCTCAACCAGGGCTGACAGGTACAATGACCATATTCCCAGATCTTGGAAGCACTTCTGAGAGTGGGGGAGCCCTCCACTGGAAGGGTGGGGAGCAGGAGAAAAAGGCCAGAGTCTGTACTGAAGTGGCTACCTGCTCACCCACTTGCTCCACTCCTGGTTCCACCTGTGTGCCAGCCTTGAGAGCTCAGCCCACCTGATGCCCAAGAACCCTGCTCCAAATACAGCTGGTGAGCTCAGTTCAGGCAGGGCTGGAGCCCAGTGGCGGCAGGCATGGGAGCAGAGCTCTGTGGATCAGGTGCATGCAGAACACCAATTGTACCCCTCCCCAACACACCCAACGCTCAGCCCTTGCCCTCGCTCCGCGCCATCCCAGATGGTGGCCTCCCCCACTGTGTCCAGAACATCTCAGCATGCTGGGCACCAGGGTACAGACCCTGGAATGTCAAGCATCCCAGCACACTGAGCAAGAAATAACAAAGACCAGGGCAACATAAACATCAAAAACACATGAAAGTGCAGCTGGGCATTGTATAGAGAAGGGGCAAGACGTTAGGGAGCCTTGTTTGTGTTGACAGAGTGCCAGGCACCTCACTTCATGCCTGAGCCTGGGGCTGGGGTGGGCACATTTCTTTAAGTGGGGATGACAAGGAAGCTTCTGTACAAGAAGCAGAGGAAGAAAAGGCAAGCTGTCAGGGCAGGGGAAGGTTGGCAAGATAGACAGGACTTCTGGATCCCAGATCATCCCTGGCCCTGGTGGCTTTGCCTCTCTGAGCCCCTATTTCTCCTCTGATAAAATAGGGTTATGCTTCTTTGGGGGAAGCCTTTGTCATCCCCAGTGAGGTGTTCTAGCAAATCAGGTGGCAGTGGGAGTGATAGGTTGAGCAGCCTGGGAGTAGCTTCACGGCTTCCCTTCAGTCACATTTTGGCTTTGAGGCTCTGTGCTGGACTGTTGAAGAAGGTCCCACCAGAATGCCACTATTCCTGACATGGAAAAGGACTGCCTTGAGGTCTTAATTACATGGCATAGGTGAATCCCTTTTTTTCCGGAATGCCACAGAACTTGCATGGAGAGCTGGCCCGGGAGTCAGTCTAGACCAGCCCACAGTTCCCCTCTGCTCCCTTCACTCTGATTGGTAGAGGTAATGTGTACTCAACTGAACTCCCAGGACCTAGCCTGAGCCAGGTCTTCCTGAGCCCTTGGGATTTATCAAAGGGTCCCAACTCATAGGCCTCTTCAATCCTCCTGCCAGAGTCTGGAGAACACACGGCTCTCAAAAGCCACTTTGATTGAGGCCACATTTTTGAGTTTTCATCTGAGAAAGACAGACATCTGGGCTGACTGGAAAGTTGGCCACTGCCCCATCTGGCTTGGCACTGGCTGTGTCAACCCCAAGTCCCCTTTGCTGGGACAGGCAGGGCTGGCACATGGCTCGGGGCCTGCAGTGGTGGGCTCCAGCTGTTTGCCATGAGATCGTCTTGCCATTTGCCTGGGGTGGGTTGAGTTCACCTCTGAACCCAGGGCCCCCTGTATCTCCAGGGACAACAGATTTTCTTACTCTGCCCTTTCAAGGAACTCTGCACGTTTCTCTCTTAGACCAAGACTAGCTGCCGGTTCCTGAACTTTCACATTACACCTGGCCCTTCACCTGTTTTGTTTCACTGAATTTGTACAGCCACCTGCAAACCCAGGATGTTTAACCCCGTGTGATGGATGAGGAAAATAGAGCTCCAAGAAGGCTGAGGAACTTGTCCGAGGTCACACGTCTAGGGCAGGTAGAGCCAGGATTCCAACCACAGTATGTCTGACTCTCAGCTGAGCAAGATCTCCCTAATCATTCTGGGGAGACCTGAGCCTCCCTGAAGCAAACAAAGATCAGGATGCTAGACTGGAATGCTGCAGCCAAGAGGATGCGCATCAAGATCGGGTTTTGTGAGTTCCTTGTGCTATATCCATCAAGAAGATTCAGGTTGGATAGACAGGCAGGTTATCAACATGTAGCCCCGGCCTGCGTTAAGAGAAATAATTGCCCTAGGCAGAAGGGTGTAGACTTTCCCCACGTGATTCTAGAGAGAACTATCCAATGTGTGGTGTTTCTGGTAACCAGAGCTTGACTTGAAACTGATCACAAGGGACAACTTATTAAAAACTGCAGGTGCCCAGCAATAAACTAAAAGTAGTGGGCTCCAGATCACCGGGAGAATGCCTACCAAGAACACGTTTTTCATAGGAGATGACAAAGAAAATTGATTTTTGAGGAAATGGGGGTTTTTAGAAATGATTGAAAATGTATTTGAAACCCCCAACAGAAAGAAGGCTTTGCTTTGGTCCTGACCCTTGCCACTGACGAGAGTTATAGGTGTAGCTCTGTGATGCCAGCCCCTGGGGAGGGTGGGTATGTGAGGGTGCTGGGGGCATGAGGGGCAGAGAGCCTTAGGGCAGGCCACAGCAGCAACACCATTATTATCACCCTCGTCGTGATTTGCAACCATTTATTCAGAGCACTTGTAAGTGCCAGGCACAGTGCTAAGTGCTTTCTTATTTTCTTGCATCCTAACAATATTTCTAGATGTTGGGTGCTATTATCCCCATTTTACAGAAGAGAAAATTGGGCCTGACACCCCAGGCCTGTCTGACTCCAGACACCTGCTTCCAGCCACTCTGTAAGTGGCCTCTCTGTGCCGCTTCTTGTACCGGGCACAAGCGTTTGCTGAACTAGAGGACCCTGGCTTGGGGAACAGCTGTGCTGGGGTGGGGCTTCTGTTCTCTGGGATTCTGGATGAGATGCCCAGTCCCTTATTCTAAGGAAATGGGATTTTCAGAATTCCAGTTGTCAGCTGAAAAGCCAGTGTCTCTTTGGCTCAGAGATGTTCGAGAGCTTCTTCCAAGGGACTTGAAGCCTGCTGGGAATGAATTGTGTCTCAGGCTTAAGTGAGCACCCTCCCTACCCAGCAGGGTGAGTGTCATTGACATGTGGCACCTCTAGCCTGGAGAGCAGAGGAAGGGCTGGGGCGGGGGTGGCTAGGTGGCACCTGCCTGAGCCAGGGGTCTGACCAGACTCTTTTTTCGATTTCACTCTTTGTGGTGACTGGTTCTATCTTGCTCTGAGGAGGCAGTCAGAGGCTATCTTTGGGCAGAACGTCCATAATCACTGGGGGGCCCCACTGGTCTTTCACCAAGGAGGGAAATCTGAATAATGGACATTATGAGAATTCCTAAAATGGGGCAAGTATTGTGCTCAGAGTTGTACATGATTATTTAGTGTTCATAATTACCCCATGAAGAGGGAGTTGTCATCTCCTGTTTACTGATAAGAAAACCCAGGCTCAGAGAGGTTGTGTAACCTGTCCAAATTCACCCAGATAGTGAGGGACAGTGGGCCAGCATGCCAACTTTGACACTGTGTGGAAGGAAGGAAGGAAGGAAGGAAGGAAGGAAGGAAGGAAGGAAGGAAGGAAGGAAGGAAGGAAGGAAGGAAGGAAGAGAGGGAGGGAGGGAGGGAGGGAGGGAGGGAGGAAGGGAGGAAGGGGAGTGAAGGGGAGGGGAGCAGAGGGGAGGGGAGGGGAGGATGGAAGGAAAGAAAAAGGGAAAGCGGGAAGGCAGGAAGGCAGGCAGGCAGGAAGGAAGGAAAAAGAGAAGGCAGGAAGAAAGGAAGGAAGGAAGGAAAGAAGGAAGGAAGGAAGGGAGGAAGGGAGGAAGGAAGGAAGGGGAGCGGAGGGGAGGGGAGGGGAGGATGGAAGGAAAGAAAAAGGGAAGGCGGGAAGGCAGGAAGGCAAGGAAGGCAGGAAGGAAGGAAAAAGGGAAGGCAAGAAGAAAGGAAGGAAGGAAGGAAAGAAGGAAGGAAAGAAGGAAGGAAGGAAGGAAGGAAGGAAGGAAGGAAGGAAGGAAGGAAGGAAGGAAGGCAGGCTGGCTCTATAGGGATTGTGCCATGCATCTGCGAGGTTCAGTCTGATATTCATTGTTTCAGCAAAGCTAATCCTCACAATGACTCCACAAGCTGAGTTTTTGTCCCCACTTCTTTTTAATTTTTTTATTTTTTTTGAGATGGAGTCTCGCTCTGTCACCCAGGCTGGAGTGCAGTGGTGTGATCTCGGCTCACTGCAAGCTCTGCCTCCCAGGTTCATGACATTCTCCTGCCTCAACCTCCCAAGTAGCTGGGACTACAGGCACCCACCACCACACCCGGCTAATTTTTTGTATTTTTAGGAGAGACGGAGTTTCACCGTGTTAGCCAGGATGGTCTCGATCTCCTGACCTCGTGATCTGCCCGCCTCGGCCTCCCAAAGTACTGGGATTACAGACGTGAGCCACTGCACCCGGCCCAGTCCCCACTTCTACGGATGAAAAAATTCAGCCAGGCGCGGTGGCTCACACCTGTAATCCCAGCACTTTGGGAGACCAAGATGGGCAGATCACGAGGTCAGGAGTTTGAGACTGTCCTGGCCAACATGGTGAAACCCTGTCTCTACTAAAAATATAAAAATTAGCTGGGTGTGGCAGCACATGCCTGTAATCCTGTTTACTTGGGAGGCTGAGGCAGGAGAATTGCTTGAACCCAGGAGACAGAGGTTGCAGTGAGCCGAGATTGCGCCCCTGCACTCCAGCCTGGTGACAGAGCAGACTCAGTCTCAAAAATAAATAAATAAATAAATAAATAAATAAATAAATAAATAAATAAAACAAAAAAATTCAGGCTGTGAGGTTAAGAAATGTGCCCCAGGTCACATAGCTAGTCATAGTGGATCCAGGGATTAGATGTGGGTCTGGCTGCCCCAGTGCCTGCACTCCTACTAGGGGAGTAGAATTTTCTCTCCAGCTTGCCCATCTGAGGTTTGCAAATCAAAGGGCAAGGCTCCAGCCAGCTCACGCATCCCTGAGGCACTGAGCTTGGCCTCACCAGGTATGCATGTGTCTGTGCCTGGGCAGAGGGGCTGTGTGGTGGGGACCTTTCACATCTCCCTGCTGCAGGCACCTGTCATCGCAGTCTGAGATTGGCACAGCCTGTAAACAGCCCTGTGGCCAGACACGTCTTCACCTTCTCCTCCACAACTCTACTCATGGAGTCAATGCCAAAACTGTCTTGAGAAATTAGTTTGCCTTTACTGAGGCCTCCCTGGGAGTCCCAGCAGCTGAGGAGGAGAGTTAGGAGGGCAGGGGCAGGCTGCAGCCAGGGACCCCTCTGCTTCTTTCTTCAGTTTGTGAGCAACCGAGACACAGCAGAAGGTGGACAGGGCTGAGGCCAGGGAGTCAGAAAACCTATGTCCCGATGTCCTTACCAAGAAGGTTCCCCACATCCACCCTGTATGCTTCACGGGCATTTGTGATGTGAACTCTTTGGAGTTCAGGTCAGTCTCCACTGACGCTGGGCAGCTGCTTTGGCTTTCGCAAGTCTAAAAGTCCCAAAGGCAAAGACACTGCAGCCCTGCGAGGCCTCCTTGAATCATCTGTGAGAGTCACAGCTTAGCCACTCTCTCTCCCCAGGTCTCACAGATTCTCTTCTTTCTACTCTCTGACCCCTTACCCCTTGTGTTAACCTTGATCTGGCTGAGGAGCCACAAGGGGTAGGACGGGTTCTACACCATTTCCTTTGTCAGTTCTGCCCGGCACTTTGGTTATGCACATCGTGGAGCCCTTATCAGGCATCTGATCAGTTCTTCTGACCTCCTTCTGAGTATCCCTACTTTTTTTTTTCTTATTCCCTCTCCTGATCCCTCATTTAAAACAGGGTAGAAGTTTCCTAGGAAGGGTGCTAGGTTTTCTACTGGGCAGGTGCCTCCATTGCATCCTAGGGTTGTCTGCCTAGGCACCCCTAAGGCTTTTTACGAATCTATTTATTTATTTGGAGGCAGTGGGGACAATGGTTCAGAATTTCTCCTCTGGAGCTAGACTGCCTGAGTTCATAATCCCAGCTCTGTCCACCAACAGGGTGACCTTTGGTTTGTTTCATAACCTCATCCATTTTATGGATGAACCTCAGTTTGCTCATCCATAAAATGGGAATAATATTAGTAAGACTCTCCAAGGCCTCTTATGAGCATTAACTAAGTTAATTAGTATAAAGCCTTTATAATAGGGCCTGGCCCATAGTAAGTGCCATTGGAGTGTTTGCTCTTCTTATTTGTTCCTATTTTGACTGAGAGCCCACACAGCTCTAGGTGTCATGCTTGGGACATAGCACTAGAGACATAACAGTGATGAAGAAGACAAGGTCCTTGTCCTCACGTAGCTTATACTTTGTGGAAAGATGGAAAAGTGAGCAGGCAGCCACGGCACACCACGAACTGAGTTTTTCAGCTCAACAGCTAGTGCTGTGACTTGGGCAGGTCTATATGTGTGGGGAGTATGCAAGAGGGACACCTGGTGTGGGTGGCAGGGACAGTGACAGGTGTCACCTGCCTTCACCTGTCACAAAGCTCACTGGCTGCCGAATTGTCACCCTGAGCCACCTGGCCACCTAAACTTCCACTTTCTCCCAAGGAGATTTAACCTGAATTATTCGTGTGTGTGTGTGTGTGTGTGTATGTATGTATATATATACACACAAATTATTTTTGTTTTTGTTTTTTGTGAGACGGAGTCTCACTCTGTCACCCAGGCTGGAGTGCAATGGCACAATCTCTGCTCACTGCAAGCTCCACCTCCCAGGTTCACGCCATTCTCCTGCCTCAGCCTCCCAAGTAGCTGGGACTACAGGCGCCTGCCACCATGCCCGGCTAATTTTTTGTATTTTTATAGAGACATGATTTCACTGTGTTAGCCAGGATGGTCTTGATCTCCTGACCTCATGATCATCCCGCCTCAGCCTCCCAAAGTGCTGGGATTACAGGCATTAGCCCCCACGCCCGGCCTTATTTGTTCATTTTTAAGACATGGTCTCACTCTGTTGCCCAGCATGGAGTACAGAGGCATGATCTTGACTCACTGCAACCTCCACCTCCCAGGCTCAAAGAATTCTCCCACCTCAACCTCCTGAGTAGCGAGGACCACAGGCTCATGCCACAAAGCCTGCTGACATTTTGTATTTTTGGTAGAGACAGGGTTTTGCCATGTTGCCCAGGCTGGTGTTGAGTTCCAGAGCCCAGAGCTCAGGTGATTCACTTGCCTTACTTGGTCTTACAGAAGCTAGGAACTAGCCCCTTATAGACTGCCTCTGAGAGGTGCGAGGAGGGGCGTTGAGGGCCCTGGTTTCAGGGTGAAGGTTGTTGGCAAAAATGGGAGTTTCCCCAGAGATAGTGGCTTGGCATTTATTTCCCTCTAGAAGCCTGCCTTCACAAAGAATTGCCCACGACACCACACTCCCTTCAGGCTAGCGGGGCGGGGGAGGGGGGGTGCAGGTTCCCCTTATTAAGGAGGAGACCACTTTATATAAAAAGCACATACATGTATCCAGACTAATGGGTGGACCCAGCTCCTCTCAGCTTCACCCATTCCTCGGGTTCTCACAGTTTTCTACAGGTGCCAGCAGCTGTTTCCACTCTTGCTTCCTGCTCTAATCCAAGCTCTCTGCTGCTCCCCTTCTGATCACTAAAGAAGCAGGGGCCTCTGCTTCCTCCCTCTCCCTCTCCCTCTCTCTCTGTCTCCATCTCCGTCTGTTGCCCAGGCTGGAGTTTAGTAGCACCGTCACAGCTCACTGCAGCCTTGACCTGCCAGGCTCAAGTGATCTTCCTGCCTCAGCTGGGACCACAGGCGCGAACCACTATGCCCAGTTTATCTTTGTATTTTTTCTGTAGAGACGGGGTTTCGCCATGTTGCCCAGGCTGGTCTCTAATTCCTGGGCTCAAGCAATACTCCTGCCTTGGCCTCCCAAAGTGTTGGGATTACAGGTGTGAGCCACCATGCCCAGCATCATTTCTCCCTCTTGACATCTAGAGAGTTGATATCATCCTGGCCTGCTGGATCACCCAGCTCTTCCTGATCTCTCTCTCTCTTAGAGAAGCGCAGTGGAAGGTAGGAGAAAGGATGTGGCCTTCACAGCTAGAGGCCCGATTTCAACCCTGCCTCTGCTCCAGCAACTTTGTTACCTGGGTCAGTTACTTACCCCTCACTGAGCCTTGCTGTCCTAATCTGTAAATTGGGGATGATGGTCCCTGCCTTAGGGCATAATTGTTGTGAGAAACAGACAGGACCATGTGCACCCATGGCCTTGCAACTCTGAAGCACTGGACAAATGTGCACTTGGTCTCTTTCCTTGGCCCTCTGGCAGCAGCCTTACATCATTCTTTCCTACCTTCTGCTCCTCATAGTGTTCACTGGCTGCATCTAATCAGCCTGCCTTCTGAGTTTCTCCAAATGACTTCTCTTTCTTCCCTCCTCTCTGTCCTCAGTTTATACCACCACGCCCCGAGCCAGGGACATGCACATTTCCCAGCCTCACTCCCATCTTTCCATCTCCTTCTCAACGTTTTCAGAATCCCTGTGTGTCTCCACAAGAGTGGGCTTCTAAGCTGGACCCTGGTCCCTACATGGAACGTGCAAACCCGGAGCGGGCCAATCCTGGCAGGAAAACATTTTGAACTTCAGTTTACATGTTTTAATCTTAAAAAAGTTAAGTGTTACTAATTTATGTCCTCACTTGGTCTGTCCCTATGTCAGGCTGTCACATGTCATGCTTGGCACACAGTGTGTCCTCAGGAAGAGTGGGGCTTCCAAGAAAATGTGGCACCTCCTTCTATTTGTCTTTGGCATATTACAACACAGTGCAGTTCACAGTGCTGTGTTTACTGGATTTTTTAGTTATGTGTTCTGGTGTTAACTAAACTAACCCACACCAAATGGAGAGGTGGCTCTGAAAAGCTCCTGCAAAGGAACCGTGGATGCAAAATAATACTAGTCCCTTAATCATAAGCAATCATTAAAAAATGCAATGCTGACCCTTCTCAGGGGGTTTTATACTGTGTCATCAGCCATATTACAAAGTAAAAATCATAGCAACCTATCAGATGTGACCCCCAAGTACCCCAGGATCCAAATGATCAAGAAGACTATATGAAATACAGATTGATATAGGCCATTACTAATGACAAACCTTGCACTAAGTGTATAAGTGCCCAGAGACAGCAGCTAATGGTGAAATAAAAGCTATCTTGATTAGAAAAACATTTTAAACCACAAAGACACTCAACTTTGCTGTACAATTGGACGAAAGTATAGATATCTCCAATGTGCCTCTTGGTATTTGCAATAATTCATTTCAACAATAAAAATACATGAAAGGCTGGGTGCAGTGGTTCATGCCTGTAATCCCAGCACTTTGGGAGGCCAAGGCAGGTGGATCACCTGAGGTCAGGAGTTCGAAACCAGCCTGGCCAACATGGCAAAACCCTGTCTCTACTAAATATACAAAAGTTAGCCGGGCATGGTGGTGCATGCCTGTAATCCCAGCTACTCAGGAGGCTGGAGCAGGAGAATAGCTGGAATCCAGGAGGTGGAGGTTGCAGTGAGCCGAGATCACATTACTGCATTCCAGCCTGTGTGACAGAGCAAGACTCCATCTCAAAAAAGAAGAAGAAGAAGAAGAAGAAAAATAAATAAATAAATAATATATATATATATATATATATATGAAGAACTCTCTTTTTGTAAACCACTAAAGGATGAACCAGTGAACATATATTCTCAACAGTAAATGACTTCCTGGATGACAAGAAGCTTTAGCAAACAACTCTGAAAGTGTAGCTGCTGATGTTACGACTAGGAGGAAAAGGAATTGGGATAAGGTAACAGAGATGGAGGGTGCAGCATTCAGAGGCAAGCTATTGCCACAAAAGAGTCAAAGCTAGAAGAAGGCAAATTGCTACAAGAAGCCATCATGCAGCTAGCTTTATAGAGCAAGACCTTTGAAATATCGTAGTGTCTTTATGGAAATGTGTATGGAATAAGGTCTGTGGCAATTGCTCGTGCCTGGTTAGAATTGCTGGCTATCTATAGGCAAAAGAATTGTCAAACTTATAGCTGAGTTCTCTTTTTATTCCACAAAATATAGTATTCCCCTGCCTTTTCCTGTGAAGACAGGTGGTGATCAGAAGTATGCCCCCTGCTAGAGCTTTTCAAGAGGGTTGGCACACTAGTCTGTTCCCCCAAAGTAATGGAGATTTTTTTCCCCTGTTTTTATTTAATATCAACTGTTTGAGTTTTTTTTTCTTTTTTTTCTCTGTAAAGTAAGGGGGAATGTTGTGATATCAAGGCAGGATGTGTATCAGCATACAAATACTGAGAATCATTTCCTTGTTGGTCAATCTGCAGTCAGACATCTGTGTATCTTTAGTATTTCAAAATAAAAAGCAAAAAGTTATAACAATAAAACCCATGCTATATATATAACATGCACATAGTATAGTATATACTATATGTAATGTTATAACTATATGTGTGAAGTATATAATACAATTTTTAGTATTAAAAATTTAATTGACAAATAAAAATTGTATATATTTGTGATGTACAACTGTTTTGTTTGATTTGAGATGGAGTCTCGCTCTGTCACCCAGGCTGGAGTGCAGTGGTACAACCTTGGCTCACTGCAACCTCCCCCTCCTGGGTTCAAGCGAGTCTCCTGCCTCAGCCTCCTGAGTAGCTGGGATTATAGGCATGTGCTGCCACGCCCAGCTAATTTTCATATTTTTAGTAGAGATGGGGTTTCACCATGTTACCCAGGCTGGTCTTGAACCCCTGACCTGAGGTGATCCACTTGCCTTGGCCTCCCAAAGCACTGGGATTATACGCGTGAGCCACTGCGCCTGGCCCGTGCATGATTGTTGTTCTGAAATAGGTATACATCGTAAGGTGGCTAAATAATTGCACCCATTAACATGTGTATTACCTCACATATTTATTTTTTGTGGTGAGAACACTTAAAATCTACTCTCTTAGCAATTTTCAAGAATACAAGACAATGTTATTAACCATAGTCACTATGTTGTAAAACAGATCTTTTGAACTTACTCCTCCTATATCTGACTGAAATGTTGTACCCTTTGATCACTGTCTCCCCTCTTCCCCAGGCCCTAGTAACCACCATTCTACTCTGCTTCTGTGGGTTTGTTTTTCTTAGGTCCCATATATCAGTGAGATCGTGTGATATTTGTCTTTCTATGCCTGGCTTATTTCACTTAGTACTGCTTTTAAGAAAAGCAAGATAGGCCGAGAGGAGTCTGGTGAGAACCAGGAAGCACAGCTGCCCAGGGCGATGGCTTCAGGGGCTGGGGCTCACTGCTGCTGGGTGGGCTGGACATCCAGACTGCACCCCTTTCCAGCATGGGTGACAGAGGAGCCTAGGGGCCCTCCAGTGAGACCTGTTTGTATCTCCACTCTGCAGCCTCCCCGGTGATTGAGAATGGCCAGCTGGAGTGTCCTCAGGGATACAAGAGACTGAACCTCACTCACTGCCAAGGTAGGACCTCTAGGGCCAGGGCTGGGCTCAGGGATGCCGGGGCACACTCCCAGCACCAGACAGGAGGAGTGTCTGTCATTGGTCGAGTGGTCTCCACTGAGTTCCTCTAAGCCCCAGCTTGGGGGAGTGGTGAGAGGCTGCTGATTCCAGGGGCCTAAGGAAATCCAGGGACTTGCTTGAGAGTGACAGATGAAGCCAAGGGGGCCGACACCTCCCCTCCTCCCCATCTCCACCCACCCGCACCTGGAACACAGGCTAGGGTCTCTAGGCTATGTGGGGCTGTGTCCGAAGGGGCCGCCGCAGTCCCTGCACTTCTACTTTCCTCCTGAGCTGGTCTCCCTGGAATGGGAAGAATTTCAGCTCCAGGGTGGAAAATCAAGTCAGCCTGAGTTGTTGGGGCCTCTGTGGGCTTTTCCCAACTAAAAACCCTTAGCTATTCAGGACTCCCTCCAACTTGCTTCAACCCACAGCCAGGAAGTGGGGTGGGGAGCTTCCTGCCAGGGACAGGCTCTTGGGGCTGGCAGAGGCCAGTGGGGAACAAGGTGGCCTCCCTGTGAGGAGCTTGGACAACTGGACAAATAGTTGTCTGTATGGTTTGCTTTGGATGGAGCTGGGTCAGAGACAGGGGATTGACCCAGATGGCCTCCAAGGTACCCTCCCTCTGGAGGTTGCTTCCGAGAGAGGAGTCTGGGGAAGCTCTGCGTGACTGGGCTGTCTCCCTTGGGGGTGCCAGCCTGCAGAAGTGATTCCTAGCCTGTGGATAAGCAAAGGTGCTGGGCCGAGCAAAAGGGCAGGCCTCTGGCCCAGCCTAGTCTAGGGTCAGACTCCCTCAGGAGCCAGTGGTTTGAGGGCCAAGCAGACAGTGGCTCTAGGGAGAAATACGTATTTTTGCCCTTGGAGGGTAGATCGGGGCTGTTCACATCTAAACGGCCACCAATTGCTTTTTCTCCTGGTGGGTTTCCCAGTCTGAAGCTTTAAGATTATTCTCAGGATCTCAAGTGGGTTCTCTGCCCTCCCTCCACTGAGCCCCAAGATTCAGGACACCAAAGGACCTTCCCTCAGGAGGCCCTGCCCCTGAAACCTCCCCTTCCCACGTATGTGGCTGTGGTCTCCGTGTCTGCGAAGGGACCTGCTCACCACCCACACACGTCATCTCTCCTCTCTCTCTCCATCCTTCCCTCCTACTTCCACAAAGTATTGGAGGGGAGGTTACTATGGGCTACATACACTGTGCTAGGTGCTGAGTACACAGTGATAGAGAAGACACAGTCCTGCCCCAGGTGCAGATAGACCCCTGAACAATCACATCTAATGAGCAGAGTGTTCTTGAGAGAAAGCAGCAGTCACTGAGTGCTACAGGATCCCATGGTGGGGGTCCCTTCCCAGACTGGGAGGATCAGGGAAGGCTTCCTGGAGGAGGTGATACCCAAGCCAAGACTTTAAAAATGAGTACAAGTTGGCCAACTAAGAGGATGCAAGCTCTCCAGGCAATGTGAACACCATAAGCAAAAGTACATTTTGTGCTGTCTGGAGTGTCCCAGAAAGTACTATATATGTGGCCTGTGTACACACGGGAGATGCCACAGGTCTGCCAGTGTCTCATCAGAGCCACCTGTTTACCCACAGGCTTTAGGGAAATGGTGGAGGACCTTGGATACCATGTTAGGGTTTAGGGCCTTCCTCTAAGAAATGATGGGGAACCCAGAAGCTTCTTAAGCAGAGGGAAGCAAGTCAGACTTGGGTTTGGAGGTCCACATCCCACTGTGGCCACAGTCTGGACGCATATGGATCACTGCCCTTTCCCATTTCTCAGTAGCACCTTGCCACTTCTTACTGGCACCCTGTCACAATGGGGCATCCTATCAAAGAGGAGTGCCCCTTGGTGCTCAGGCTGGGTCCCTTTTCAGTCCCTCGTTCCTGTGCCCAGTGCCAATTTCCCCAAACCAGTGGGTGACCTGGCTCTGCAGACACAGGGCTGCCTATGTTATCTCTTGGCCTGGAGGTAGGTGCCCCTCACAAGCAATTCATGCTCATCATCTCTGCTGCCATCACTATCATCAACAGAAGTGCCATCATCAAGATGGCCTCCGACTCCTCATAGCTCAGATTGCGGGGGCTGAGACTTCCCCTTGGCAGGGAGAAGTTTGCAGCAGGAAAAGGGGGTTTCCTCTTTGAGGTCACAGAGGAAACCAGTGCACCTCCCTTATTTGAAGAACAGCATTAGCCTCCACGGGTCTTTGGGGGGATATGTGCAGCCTGCACAAGGAAGGGCGTTCAGGAGGACCCGGAGATGTGCCCTTCTGACCCTCAACCTCTGCGCACCCTTGCTATCCCCTTCCCCTTCAGTGCCTTCCTCCAGCCTCTGCCTCCTTTTCCTTACCAGGGTCCCCCTCCTCCAGCTCACTGCAGTCATGCTCCCAGGGTCTTGAGCCCTGCAGAGGTGCTTCAGGGACCTCTGGAGGAAGGCTGAATAGGAGGGACTTAGCTGCCCCTTCTCCACCTTCCAACACAAACAGTCCCCTCAATCTGTTTCCTGTCTGCATCTCAACATGCCACTCTCCAGCTAAGTGACTCTGTGCCCAGTGCCAATTTCCCCAAACCAGTGGGTGACCTGGTTATTCCTGGGACCTCAGTTTCTTCTCCAGTAAAATGAAGACATGTGGGCCTATTTGATAAAATTGTTTGTGAGAATTAAATGGGGTATTGTATGTTAATACCCAGCAGAGTATGTAGCATGTAATAGGTGCTCAATAAACACTAGTGCTTGAGGCCTGACGAGGTGGCTCATGCTTATAATCCCAGCACTTTGGGAGACCAAGGCAGGTGGACTGCTTGAGGCCAGGAGTTTGAGACCAGCCATGGACGACACAGTGAAAACACATCTCTACAACAAATACAATACAAAAATTAGCTGGATGTGGTGGTATGCGTCTGTCGTTCCAGCTACTCGGGAGGCTGGGGCATGAGAATTGTTTAAACCTGGGAGGCGGAGGCTGCAGTGAGCTGAGATCACACCCCTGCACTCCAGCCTGGGTGACAGAGTGAGACTCTCTCAAAAAATAAACAAACAAACAAACATTAGCTCTTAATATTATGATCATTGTTACATGCCAGTTACTGGACTAAGTGGTTTGCAATTTGATCTTATTTTATCCATCTAACACCATCTGGTTGTTACTATCATTATCCTCATTTTACAAATGAGGAAACTGAGGCCCAGGTAGAGGAATCCCACTGAATACATAGCAGCTCTTTTGTTGTTGTTTTATCTGGAGAGGGTATTTGAAGATCTCCGCCCAGTCCCTCCCCTCCATCAGGCCGCCTGTGAGCTGTGTCTGTCCAGAGCCAACTCCAGGGCAGGGGCATGAGTTGCTCATCTCCTCCAACTCTGCAGATATCAATGAGTGCTTGACCCTGGGCCTGTGCAAGGACGCGGAGTGTGTGAACACCAGAGGCAGCTACCTGTGCACATGCAGACCTGGCCTCATGCTGGATCCATCACGGAGCCGCTGTGTGTGTGAGTGCTGGTAGGGACGGGATTGCGGGGGACACTGGGAGGCAAGATGGGACCCTTCAGGTCCACAGGCCAGCCCAGCGCAGTAATATTCCCAAGACCTGATCATTCCATGCTCAGGGCCTGTGTCTGCTACTCAACCTGGAGTTGGGCCCAGTGTGAAAACCTGATCAGCCCATCCTGCTGGAACAGAGATGGTTACTACTTCACTTTTTACACTAGGCATTTCTTCCAGGCCTTTGCAGTTTAGAATTCATCTTTTCTGTTTCTTTTTTTTCTTTCTTTCTAATCATTTCTGTTCCATGCGTAGCCTCGTTTCCTTTGGCGGCGGGGGTGGTGGGGGTGGCCTTTGCTGTGATGTCTGGCTGAGCCTTGGCTGCTGAGTGACCTTTCCAGAAGGGTTA
Organism: Rhinopithecus roxellana; assembly: GCF_007565055.1. Taxonomy (NCBI): domain Eukaryota; kingdom Metazoa; phylum Chordata; class Mammalia; order Primates; family Cercopithecidae; genus Rhinopithecus; species Rhinopithecus roxellana. The sequence continues at coordinate 132,648,260 of NC_044553.1, read as the reverse complement.
TCCATAGCATTCATAGAGCTGCTGCCCGACCTGAGGGCCTTTCCACAATCCTGTGGCCCCTTGTGGTTCTGAAGTTTCTCTTCATCCATGAACACATAGTGGGCATTAGCATTGTGTCCAGGTATGTGCATGCATATATGCCAGGCAGCCCTGTTTCCAGAGACCTCTGTGGTTTCCAGGGGGAGTGGCCCAGGCTATCAGTAACCCCCAGTGGCAGAACTGACACCACAGGCCAAATGGGGCTTTCCCTGTGCCGGAAGGCCGGACCAGAGCTAAATAAAACCAGTCCCAACTGGCCTCTGGGAGGCAGCAGCCCAGGTTGGATGGGCCGCTCCCAGCTCAGCAGAGCTCCCTGCAACCGGCCAAGCCCTCAGTCTGCAAACTTTCTGGTACTGGGTTTGGGAGGGCCATGGGGTTGAACAAGACTCCAGTGCCACCTGGACACTGAACCCAGTGGCTCTAGGGAGATAAGACAGCAAGAGCTATAGGAAGGGGATGCCCAAGAGTGAGGGGTCCAGAGTGGGGAGAACATGTCAGGCCGCTCTCAAGAAACCTTCATGGTGGCAGTGGCAGGTGGTCAAGGCCTTGAGAGGCTTACAACCCTACCTTCTACTCCACATCACTTAAGATCCCTTTACCAGACAGGTGTGTTTGACATCCAAGAGAGCCTTAACACAGGGAAGCAGAGATGTCTCTCTAGTGTCCTTTTCCCCTCTGTCCCTGGTGTTACTCCCCCAAGCCTCCCACAGCGATTCACCTCCCTGCAAGTGGGATGGGCAGCGCGAAGTTCTCTTCCCTTTGTTCCTGAGTTCTGCCTCCTTCCCTCCGTGCCACCTGACCAGGTCCAGTGGAGCGGTCTGCAGGGCTGCCCCAGCCTCCTGATATTCCCACCTGGGTCATCTCCACCCTGGGGTTCAAAGGGATGGAGCTCTTCCTTACAGTGTCCCAAGGGAAGCGGCTGCTAGAAGCAGAAATTGCACCTGGAGGAGATCCAGGGCTCGCAGACTGGCTGGTGATTTACCTGTGGCGAGCACATGACCTTTGGCAAGCCACTCTCACACACCTCACTCTATTTCATCTCCACGGTGAAGTTTATTAATCAGGAGTCCTTGGATTGCAAGTGACAGAAACCAAACTCAAACTGCCTTAAGCAAAAAAAGAATTCGCTGGGGGCTGGGCACAGCGGCTCACACCTGTAATTCAAGCACTTTGGGAGGCTGAAGCAGGCGGATCACTTGAGCTCAGGAGTTCAAAACCAGCCTAGGCAACATGTTGAGACCCTGTCTTTACAAAAAATTAAAAATTAGCCAGGCGTGGTGGTGCACACCTGTAGTCCCAGCTACTTGGGAGGCTGAAGCGGAAGGATGGCTTGAGCCCCAGAGGCAAAGGTTGCAGTGAGCCAAGATCGTGCCACTGCACTGCAGCCTGGGCAACAGAGCGAGACTCTTCTCAAAAAAAAAAAAAACACACAAAAGCATTGGTTCACACAACTAGGAAGTGCAGGCGTGGTGTGGCCTCAGGCTGGCTGACCAGGCAGCCACAGTGTCTGCAGGGGGGGGTCCTGCTCTTTCCTCTGTGTCAGTTTCATGGTTCCTTCGAAGGTGGTCGCCAGATGCTCTAGGCCTACACCCTCTCAGCCTTGCAAACTCAATAAAAAATGAGCCCCTTTTCCCCCATCACCCAGGAATAGTCTCAAAGCTGATTATCACTGGGCCTCCTTGGTGAAGTGCCCGTCCCTGACCCAGTCACTGGAACCAGGGGTATGGACCACAAGCCTTCAGCCAGAAAGGCGCCAGCCTCCACTCCAGTCACATGGACCAAGGGTGGGAAAGGGGTGGTTCCCTTAGAAGCAGGGTGATTATACCAGAATATGGCACATAGACTCTGGGCAGGCAGAAATACAGGTGTCCTCTGCCATGGAATGATCATTCTCATCTTCATTTTACATGTGAAGAAGCTAAGGCCCAGGGAGGTCCTGTACTTCATGGTAGAGCAGGGATTCGAACTTCGTCTGCTGCGTCCTGGGCCTGACCAGGACTTCCCCAGAATCATTCATTCCTAAACTTTGATTGATGTCTTCTTCACCCCACCTCTCCTCCTCTTAGAATCCAGTCAGCCCTCTACGGATTCCAGACTCTTCCAACCTGGCATGGCCTCCTCGTCTTCCATTGAGATAACATACAGAAACTATTCTTTAATATTTATTATCAAAGTACAAGAGAGGAGATAAGGGTGGTGGCATTGCTATGACCTAAGCCCATTGTAGCTCAAACGCACAGTGACCCTCAGTATTTTGATTGGCTGGTTGATTCGATGTTTGATTGGCTCATTGATCTAGCCATCCATGCACAGATTCAACAAGCTTTACTAAGCATTTGCATGCACCAGACACTATGGAAGGTGCCTGGGTGACAGAGATAACCCAATATAGGGTCCCTGTCCTCTGAGCTCCCCATCAGGCCTTAGCTTGCCTCATCTTCCCACAGAGGCTGTGGTCCTCAGGACATACTGCTCCCTGCTCAACCCTAGGGACACGTGGGGCCTTCAGTAAACATTTCTAAACTCAGCACTGGAGACAAGGAGCTGCATCCTCAGTTCCTGCTCTCAGGTTCTCCACATGCAGGTGGGGAGTCACGGGTCTCATCAAGCACATGACATGGGCAAGTGCTGAAACATTCCACTACGCCTCTTCCTTCTAAAGTTCTTGTGAGCATTTGCAGGGCTCCAAATTTCCCGACTGAGATATGGGCCAGGCCAGTCTGAGTGCGTGTGGCCAGCCACACCTCCATCCACTGCCCTCCCAGCTGTGCATTCCCCTCCCACTGGCCACCTGCCCACCTCCGCATGCTGTGTCTGTTGCAGCGGACAAGGCCATCTCCATGCTGCAGGGACTGTGCTACCGGTCGCTTGGGCCTGACACCTGCACCCTGCCTTTGGCCCAGCGAATCACCAAGCAGATATGCTGCTGCAGCCGTGTGGGCAAAGCATGGGGCAGCGAGTGTGAGAAATGCCCTCTGCCTGGCACAGGTAACCCCCTGTCCCCATCCCAGCTTTCACTGCCCAGGGGCTTCCTCAAGGCTAGTGACCATGTTGCCGGGCCTGGGTAGACCTCCCTCAATCTGGAAGACTGAAGTAGTCTTCCCTGCCTGCTCACGTGTTTATCCCAACCTGGGGCTCCCTCCCTCCTTGCTGCCATAATTGCCGTGTCTCCCAAAGGGAGGGAAAGGGGGGCCCTGGTTTCCTGCAGGAACAGCACCTCTCAGCTTGTCCTCCGGCTGTTGACTTTGCAGAGGCCTTCAGAGAGATCTGCCCTGCCGGCCACGGCTACACCTATGCCAGCTCCGACATTCGCCTGTCCATGAGGAAAGCCGAGGAGGAGGAACTGGCAAGGCCCCCAAGGGAGCAAGGGCAGAGGAGCAGCGGGGTACTGCCTGGGCCAGCAGACAGGCAGCCACTCCGGGTCATCACAGACACCTGGGTCGAGGCCGGGACCGTCCCTGACAAGGGTATCTGAGCTGGGGGAGACGCCTGATGGATTCCCCTTTCCCCTAAGTTTCCAGTACCTCAGAGAAGTGTGGGTGTCCATCCTGGGTGCGTGGGCATCCCATCTTTGTGGCATTAGAAAAGGGAGCTTGGAGTGGCAGCACCCAACCCTGGCAGCCTTCTCTTATGGCCTGTTACAACAGCAAGGCCCCACCCACTTCCTCTTCCATATGGGGTCAAGAGGTGCCCACGCCCTAGGGAGTTGCCTGTGGAGGTGGGAAAGGTCAGCCGCAGCCCCCACCCCAGCGATCAGGCCTCTCCATCTCCTGCCCTCTGGCCATGCAGCTTCTGGGGCCGGTGCTTGCTGCAGGCTTGAATAGCTGGCAGGTGGGTCCTGAGGACCTGCATGCCAGACCCCTGGCCCGGCCTTAGAGTCAGAGTGCTAACTCCAGCTCAATGGCCTTGGACCCCAGAGGCACGGAGCTGGAGGGCGGCTGGGTATGAGGCTCTCCTTGCAAGTGCCCTGAAAACCATGGAGAAGTCATGCCCAGGTGACTGGTAACACTGAGTGCAGGAGGCCTGGAACATCATAGGGCCAACAAGCTATGTGATTGGTCAGATTGCTCCAGGAATCTGGAAGAGACAGGGAAGTGAGGACAGAGCCCCAGTTGTTGTGGACACAGGACACCGGCCAAGCCTGGAGCAACTCCACTCCTTCCTCAAACTGTTCCCCTGGCCCAAAGCCCAGGGCAGGGGGCTGTGTGACCCAGCCTGGCTGGGAGGCATGGGAGGGAGGAGGTAGCAGTGCAAGGAGGTGGCTCCAGGCTGGATGGGGTGGACAGGCCTGGGAGCCGGTGGGACTCCTGTCACCCGAGGCCTTACAGGAAAGCAGGGGCTTCCACTTACCAAGAGAGAGGCTGCACTGAGCTATCTTCAGGCTCTCCAGACCTGGGGTCCTGGAATTGTGTGGTGGCCAGTCCCTACAGGGTTGAAGGGGCAGAGGCAGGTAAGAAGAGTCTGTGCTTTCTGTGCTGCCGGCCCTGCTGGGGACGTGGTCTGGGGCGCAGACCGTGAAGCCGCTCAGGTGGCGGTGAGGGAAGAAGGCAGCCAGACCCTCCTCCCTGAGCTCACGCTGTCACCCTTCCCTTCCAGGTGACTCTCAGGCTAGCCAGGTGAGTGCGTCCTCCCACTAGGGGGCCGGGCAAGCATAGCAGAGAGCAGGACCTGGTAGCAGCTCAGGCCCCAGGGCAGTGTCTCATGACAGAGGAGAGGGAGAAAGATGGAGCGTCTGTTGGATTTTATTTGAAGAGATGACCAAGTGCGAGGATTGATCCAAAGACCCAGTTTTACCCTAAAGGAAGTGATAACAACAGCTCCTGTTTACGGAGCAGCCGTTGTGCAAGCATTTTCCCATTTGGGGTGGGCCGGGGCCCCTTCAGAAAGGAAGTAGGAACATGTCCTGTTAGGCCCGGCTGTCACTCAAGCTTTAAGCACTGCAGATGAGGTGTGGAGCTGCTTCCAGTTCATTCTGGGTCTGGCACTTTCTGCGCTGGTTTAGTTGAACCTCCGGGTATCCTCTGGGAGTGGTGTATGGGGAAGTGCAGGCACAGCTGTGAACAGCCTCAAACCACCTCACTGAGAAAGGCATATCCAACTCCCTTCCCTGTGCCCAAGATTCCCCTGGGAAAAACTGGGTGTCCTCCCAGGAAAACATTCCAGAAGAGGGGATCTGCTTCTTCCCTCATCAGCCTCTCAGTCCCTACTCTATCCCCTGCCCCTCCACCCTGCATACCTGACTGTCCCCAAATACAGTTTCTTCGAGGGGGCTTGTTCTCTCCCTGGGCTACCATATGATGTCCTCCCAGGCCAAAGCTCTAACTCCAGTCCCCACAGACACAGCCAGCCTCCAGAGCCTTTTTCACCCTCTGCCCGCTCTTCTGTTATGTCCCCCCTCTCAGCAACCTCTGTCCACTGGCTGAGTTGAGGGACACCAGGTGTAACCTGCAGTCTGGCTTTCCCACACTGGCCCTGTGGCTCCAGGCACTCTAGTGAACCTCCAGAGCTTCTGTTACTGTGTTGAGATGCGAGGGTTATAGCTGACACCAAACTTGCTGATTTTCTACTATGTACCTGACACCGAGCTGGCATAGTGTGTACATCAGCTCATTTAGTCATATTAATCTCCCGTCATAAGATAGTTGAGAAAGTTAATGAAGTGAGTGGGTATAAAGTGTCTGGCAGAATGCCCAGCATAGAGTAAGAACTCATCAATACCTGGAATGAATGAAAACGTGAATGAGCTAGCTGGTAGGAAGCCCGGAGATGGGGGTGAGTGTGATGGAAGGTGGCATATCACAGGGACGACAGAGGAGCCAAAAGTGACCTTCTCCTGTTTCTGTGCAGGTCATGACCAGTGTCACCCATACACCTGCCTGGGTCACAGGTGAGTCCCTCTTCCTGGCGGCTCCCAGGCAAAAGAGAAGGGAAGGAAATAGGCCTTAATCAGGAGTGGAGTTACTATGTGTGAGCTGGTCCACGCTCACACACACATCAGAGGAGGGTGAGAACGACATGGCCTGTGAGTGCTGTTTCTGGGAGCTCTCTATACACCTAAGGTGCTGTGAGGTCAGCAAGAGACCCCATGACGCTTCACAGATAGTTTTCTAGCCACAGAACTCTTTGCAAATTTCATGGCACCACTTGGCACATAAATCAGAACAAAGAGACAGCACTAGCTGAAATAGGTGGTTGGCTGGGTCACTAGACTGTTTCCCCCAGGAGGCCTTGTCCTGAAACCACTAATTGCCTGTCACTGGTGTTGGGTTCAGACATTGGAAGGCTGAGCTCATGCTTCTTATAAAATGGTAGAAGACACTGAAGCCTGTCTTGTGGCTTCTCAAGGCAAATAAGATGTTGGTATTTGTGGCAGAACTCTGTAAGCTGTGAAATACTTTGTAAGCAGAAGGGAAAGAATGTTGAAGTGGGAATTAGGAAACCCAGGTGTCAGCTGTGCCTCCAACAAGCTGGCTGGCCTTGGACAAGTGGCCATTTCTGCAAGCCTCAGTCTCCTGGCCCTGAAATGGAGGATTAGACTGGATGTGCTCCAAGGCCTGTTAAGAGCTCTCAGATTCTCTCAGTGGGGCGAGATCAACTTTCAGGAGACTGGAAGGCATGGGAGTGACCCACCCCAGGCTTCACCCTTCGTTCTTGGAAGTCTGAGCGCCAGGGAAAAGGGAGCGGCCACGGCCGGCCAAGGGACGGTGACCCCACCTCTTCCCCTCTCTCCTCCGCAGGGAATGCCACAACCCCACCAATGCCTGAAGAGCGGATTCCAGCGATACAGGAAGAACAAGTGACCCCCTCCACCGATGTGCTGGTGACCCTGAGCACCCCAGGTAGCTGCAGCCAGACCTTTGGGGCTCCCTGCACCCTGCCCTGTGAGCTGTGTCTGTCCAGAGCCAACTCCAGGGCAGGGGCATGAGTGGAATGCCCCCTCGCCTTTCCAATTAGGTAAAGTCTCCAGCAGGCTCCTGGCTGGGCTCTGCACCCCTGGCCTCATCTTACAAAGAGCACAGGGTCACTGTTGTGAAAATAAGAGCCCAGTCTGGAGCACTGCCCAAGCCCAGAACGGGGAAGAGAAGGGACACCATGGGAGAGGGAAGCCAGGGATCTTCCAGGAGAATCTGGGGGTCCCTCTCAAGGAAGGCGAGCATGGGGAGTGAGGGCCACTGGGGTCCTGGTTCTTCCAGGCCGCTCCCCTGAGTCAGCAGAGTGCCCTGGCAGCGAGCAACTGCCTGCCCACGGGGAGGGCTGATTTTCGGGAAGGAACATGGTTCTATTTCTCAAGGTTGTTTAACCAAGTCTGCATTCCTTTCCCTCTGGTCAGCTACAGTGATGGGGGCGAGGGGCAGGCGTGGGGGTGATCCTGGCAAATCCACCTTGCTCTGGAATGTACCCTCCTTAAAGGCTCATTGTCTGGGGACTTGGTGCAGGAGAAGCAAGGCGGGTGTTGTTGCCACTGCTCACTGTACACGTGTGTGCCCGCTCCTGGGGCTCCTGCTCTCTTAACCTCACGACTGGGTCCAGAGACCCAGTCACCTTGTGTTGCGGGGGAGTGCGATAGTGGGGTTCTGGATTTCCTCCAGCAAAGGGAAAGCCCCTGCAGCCTGGTGGAACAGCCCAGAGAGTGGGGAGAGGGAGTCCAGCCTTCCCAGGTGCACCCCACTGACCTCTCCCGGGACCTGTCTCTTCTGGCTCAAAGCGCTGCTCCAGGGAGCATCCCCTTCTGGCCTCTGCTCCGCAGGCAGAGTGTGCGGAGGAGTGCTGAATTTCTGATAAGGAAAGTGGGCCTGGAGGAAGGGATGGGAAGCAGGGGGCAGGGGGCAGGCCAAGCTCAGCAGTAGCTCTTGGCATGTGCATGAGTGTCCCCACCGCCACCACCAGCCTCGGCCTTTTGCCCTATCCCCCTTCTCTGCCATTCTGTAACCTCACCCCTCTGGGCAGACATTTAGGACCCAGCTGACGGCCCCCACGACCCCCAGGCTGACACAAACTTGGAGCCAGGCCCAGGGAGAGGGTAGCCTTGGGTGCACATTCAATTCAGTACAATCTGGCAGACTATACCCACATACAGACCACCTCCCAACCCATTGTCTTGGGTCTTCAGCTTCTCCCGAGCTGTGGGGGCAGGGCAGGGACCCCGAGCATGTGGGCTTCAGGCAAAGACTTCAGGGTGGACACAAAGGCAAAAGCATCATTTGTTCTTTCATTTGGCGTGTTCTAAGTGCCAGGTAGTTTTCTAGTATTAGGGATACCATTCAGAAAGCTAGAGTCTCTGCTGTCTACACAGCCTCAGCCCTGAGTCCAGTGAGTCTGCCTCCAAACTGTTTCTCAGTTCTGCAGCTGTCTCCCCACTTTTCACCCCATCACCACCACCCAAGGCAGACCCTCATTTACATTATTTCAACAGATTTTAAGGGCCCACCATACCTCCCATACCGGTTCATCCATCATCTCGTTGCTCAAGTGGCCTTTCCAGGACTGCTCTGACCCACCCCCACCTTTCACAAACTCCCTGTTACAGGCCAGTCTCAATATGGCTTTCAAGGCTCTGCTCAGTTGACCCCAGCCCACCTCTCCCATTTTCCCCTGGCAGTTTTCCCCAAGCACCTTACTCACCAGGTCTGTCTGTCTGTCCAGGGAAAACTGGACAGGAGTTGCAGGGAGGGATGGCACTGGGCACTGGGTGGGAGTTGGGCTCATTTTCAGGGTGGGGTTAGGATGGAGGAGTTTTGCTGGAAATTTGCTGGAAATATGGGTGACCTATTAGATCTCGGTGGGGGGGGGGTGCCCTACCGTGACCTCCATCCTGGGTAGGGCTCGGGGTGCTGGGCAGAGGTCCCCTAGGGTCTTATGCAAGGCCAAGCTGTGCATGGGTATGGGAGGGAGGGCCTGGCTAAGGTTGGCCTTCTGAGGCCCCTAGACTCTGGCCACTCACTGTCCCTACCCCAATCCACTGCCTTTGTCCAGCACCCACCCTGCCATAACCTCTGCTTTGCTCTGTCTCCCACAGGCATTGATAGATGTGCTGCTGGAGCCACCAACATCTGTGGCCCTGGAACCTGTGTGAACCTCCCAGATGGATACAAATGTGTCTGTAGCCCCGGCTACCAGCTGCACCCCAGCCAGGCCTACTGCACGGGTATTCACTTGGGTGTCCTGGGCTTACTTGGCGGCTGGGGTAGATGGGAGCAGGGGCTAGGAGGCCGAGTTGAGAGTCCAGGAAGAAGCAGAAGGTCCAAGCAGTGCTGGGTGGTTGATGAGTTTAGGAGGAGCGCAGTCCCTGTGGACAAAGCTAACTTTAACCTTCAGGGGAAGACCAGTCTCGGTGAGTCCCATCCGATGAGTCTCCAGGACTCCAGGAGCATGGAAGCCAGCCCACTGCATGCATCCTGACCTGTGCCTGGCAGCCCTCTGCTCTGAGATCAGCCCACCCATCAAACTGACCATTTTGTTGCCTGGAGGTGGACCAAGGTCTGCCCCAGTTGCAAATGTCTCCAGCAGGGTCATCCCTGGGGGGAGGTCTGAGGCTAAGATAAATCACCAAGTGTGGACCTCATTCCTCCTCCCCCCGATATTTTCAAATAAGGGAGAAATATCCACTATGGTTTCAAAGGAGAAAGGAATTATGAGGCTATTGGGGGAAGGAGTCGAGGGGTAGAGAGGAGGGGCTGGCAGTTACCCCAGGCTTCTGGTGCCTGAGTGGGCCTGCTGGGCTGACTTTATGGCTTCCAGCCTTAGAGATTTTCATCTCCCCAGCCTCCTCCGCTCCCTCACCCCTTCCTTGCCACACAGCACCATCCCCTGCCCAGCCCCAAGTGTGGGCAGGTTGCTGGTAGTTGCCCAAAGAACAGCACTGCTGGCCTCCCTGACCTCCCTCTCTGCCTCCTTTTGGTCAGATGACAATGAGTGTCTGAGGGACCCCTGCAGGGGAAAAGGGCGCTGCATCAACCGTGTGGGGTCCTACTCCTGCTTCTGCTACCCTGGCTACACGCTGGCCACCTCGGAGGCCACACAAGAGTGTCAAGGTAAGCCAAGTCCACCCTTGCCCTTGGCCAGGCCCCACAGTCTCAAGGGGGTGGAAGAGGAACCAGGGGTTCACACCCCCATACACCGTGCTGCAGAATGGGGAGTGAGCAGCTGAGGGAGGAGAGACCAAAACTCCGGCCTGGATCTGGGAGGAGGCTGACCCTATGCTGGTGGCAAGGAGGGGTAGAAATCCAAAGCCAGCAATCTCTGCAAAGGCCCTAAGGAATTGTGGGTGGAACCAAGAGTGTCACAGGGTCAGGAGACATGGCTGGAGATGAGGACTATACACCAGGTCCCCAAACTCCAAGTGACAAGGAGCTGGTTTCATTTTAGGGAAGGAGGGAGACCCATGAGGACACCAGGCTGGGACTATTGGCAGACCAGGGAGTAGTGTGACTTTGAACAAGGAGCACGGGTTCCCAGCAGCTTGGAGACACTTGTAGGGCTTTGAACTTCCCTGGGAAGATGTGGCCCACTGCCAGGGGACCCTTGATTAATACACTTTCAACTCAAACCCTTTAATGATGCAAAACACCCCACATACATTTTTTTCCACATACATTTTTATGATTAAGTTCACAAATAATATAATGAGCACTTTCTAAGCAATACCTTAAGATTCATAATCCAGTTGTAAATCCTTCACCTCAAGAGGGGCCCTGCCTGTGCTTGGGGCTCACATGGTTGGTGCTGGCCAGACCCCCAAGGAGGCCAGGGAAGCTGTGTATCCTCCTGCTGCCAGGATCCCCTCGGGTTCTAATCCTCCAAGGGTCCAGTCTACAGAAACCAAAGCCATCCAGGTCCAATCACTTGATTATGGAGGGAAGGGAAGTAGAAAGGGCAGACCTCCTAACTTAACGGAGGAGCGGGAGAATCACGGGCGGTGTTCACTGCGCTCTCATGCATTGGCACCACCTATGTGCCAGGCAGTGTGCCAAGCTCTGAGGATGCTGAGATGAGTGAGGTGTGAATAGTGACACTGTAGGGTCCAGATGAGGAAGCAAGTTGTTCTGTATGAGATTATTTGGGTGCTCCAGCTGGAGCAGATAAAAATAGCTACCATTTATTTACTTACTTACTTACTTACTTACTTACTTACTTACTTATTTATTTATGACAGAGTCTTGCTCTGTCACCCACGCTGGAGTGCAGCGGCACAATGTTGGCTCACTGTAACCTCTGCTTCCCGGGTTCACGCCATTCTCCTGCCTCAGCCTCCTGAGTAGCTGGGACTGTGGGCGCCCGCCACCACGCCCGGCTAATTTTTGTATTTTTAGTAGATGGGGTTTTACCATATTGGCCAGGCTGGTCTCGAACTCCTGACCTTGTGATCCACCTGCCTCGGCCTCCCGAAGTGCTGGGATTACAGGTGTGAGCCACCGCACCTGACCAAGAATAGCTACCATTTAATGAGCACTTACTATATGCCGGCACTGTCCCAAGCATTTTGTTATATGAAGCTCATCATCCCAAATCCATGTTGTGGAAATCCTTAGCCCCATTTAATAGGTTAGCAAACTGAGGCTCAGAGGTGAATTGAAATACCCAGGGGCCTTGTACCTAGTGGTGACAGAGCTAGAAACAGAATCAAATCACTCTAGCTCCAAAGCATGGTTTGCTTCCAAAGACACACTCCCCTTATACACAGGGTGTTGGACACCACCATGGAGCATGAATAGGAATGGAGGGAGCAGAGAGTCCTCCAGGTAGAGGGAAGCATCTCTGCAGAGACTTAAATAGTGAACATTGCCTGGCATGCTCTGGGAATAATGATGAATGCAGTGTGACTGGAGCAGGGCTACCTGGAGGAGGAGGCCAGTGTGGGAAATGTCTCGAATGCCAGGCTGAAGTGTTTGGACACTGTGTCACAGGCAGGGGCAGCCAGTAGAAGTCTGTGAGCAGAACAGTGGTGACTGGGTCAGCTGCCTTCCAGGGAGCTGACTCAAGGGGCAGGGCTCAGAACAGGCCAGGGGAGTCAGGAGAGAGGCTAAGGGAAGGGGGCTTCTCTGGGCTCCAGTGGTCTAGGTGGGTGTTGTGGGCCAGAGGCACTGCTCTTTGCAGACCCAGCCTGGGGAGCTGGCCTGGGATAAGCAGCGGCTGCTGCAGGGAATGGTGTCACCAGGACTGGTGCAGACATGGGTTTCTGCTACGTGCCAGCCCGGGTGTCCAAGATGTCTCTGCCAGCCCCAACAGCTGGGAGACAGGGGTGGGTCTCAAGGCTGGCTATAAGTGCTTCTCCCAGTGGGGCTTGGCTGCCACTGGAAGAGGCCTTGTCCAGAATAACACCCACTTTCTGAAGTTTCCCAGTCTCATAAAGTAATATCTCATTACTTCAATGATTTGATACTTATACTGATTTATGGATTATTTAAATAATGTATATAATTAATGTCATTATGATTTATATTATCAATAAGATAAATTGTTTACATATTAAATATCTAAGTAAATGCTTACCAAAAAATGTAAGGATCTCTTCATACATTAGCCTGTGGGTTTCCTCATCTGTAAACTGCTGGCTCCCATTTTTGCTCAGTTTTCCAATGGTGGTTGCTGCTTTTTCCTGGGGCTCTTTAGGAGTCCATTATATATTCTAGATTCTTGGCTGGGTTTAGAAATTGCAATGCTCCCATTTTGTCCTGTGTCCTTTAAGCTTATCCGCATTTCTTGGAACAGAAATCCTTAATTTTGATGTACTGAAATTCACCATTTTGCCTTATTTTTGTGTGTTTTGGGGGCTTTTAAGAAATCCTTCCATATCCTGAAGTCACAAAGATATTCTCCTGTACCTTAATTGAGTTCTAGTTCTCCCTTTTATGGTATGCTTTGATTCATCTGGAGTCCATCTTTGTATGGCTGTTAAGAACCTGGTCTTTCTCTATTCACATCTCCATTTTTCTCCATGGAGCGAGGGAGTTTTCCAGCACCATCTATCAGGTCGTCCTGGCCTCAGGGGATAATGTTTCCCACACATGACTCTGTCTGTGAGTTCCCTTCTCTCTTCCATTGGGATTAGGGCTTCTCACAGTGAACACCACTTATTCCAGAATTGCCTGAAGAGTTATAACAATGTAGTTCCTGGGCCCACCAGTAGAGTAGGATCAGAATCTCTGGCTGTGGACCTAGGAGTGTGCGTTTCCCACCTTCTGGCAGAGACTTTGCTGTGCACTGGAGTTTTATGAACTATTGCTCAAATGAAGACACTGTCCTTGAACAAATGACTATTATTCGATTCCTTCAGTAAGCACTTATTGGGGTTCTGTGCTGGGCACTGGAGATGCTGAGATAATAAGGCATGTTCCCATTAGTCAGGGAAGAAGCAAGTAAATGAACAGGTACACTGAGAGCTGGGCCCTCAGGGGACGCTGGGTTGGAGATGAGTGGGAGGCAGTCATGCTGGTGTGTAGGAAGCTGTTCCAGGCAAGGGGACAGTGCGGGCAGAGGCTCAGGAACAGGTCCTGAGGTTAGGCAAGGGTAGGAGTGGTGTGGGCAGCAGGAAACAGATGAGAAGCAGGCTGGGGCCAGTCATGCAAGATCTCACATGCCAAGCTGAGGAGCTGGGATTTTATGGGGTTTAACGTTAGGATAATAATAGCTAACATTTCTGCAGTGCTTACCTTATGCCAGGCGGGCACAGTGCTCAACCCCTCACCTGGATTATTGTATTTAATCTGCATAAGGACTCTGTGAAGTGTTTGTGTCAGTCCCAGTTTAAGGGGGAGAGTGGGAAGGTGAGGCCTTGATTAATTTGACTGTAGGGACAGGGGATGGGGACCCACAGGACCCAGAGGTGATGCATTAAACCAGTCCTTGAAATGGGGGCAGGGATTTGCTGGCCATCGTGAGGAAAGAGACTCCAGGTGGAAGCATTTGTGTGAACAAAGGCTTGGAGGTTGGACCACTGAAATCCGCAGTAGCTGAGGCTATACCAAGGGACTTGTGTGAATTAGCAAATACAGCAGAGCTGGGCCAGGTGGCAAAGGCCTTGTGAGCCAGGCTGCAAGCAGAACTGGAGGTAGCAGGGGTCTCTGGTAGGAGTTTAAGCAGGGGAGGGGCATAAGCGGGGTTGGGCTTTAGAGCCATGGTGGGACACCAACATACTTTGGAAAAATGACAGAAACCACACCCTACAGATCCATGGTTACCTAAAACACAATCCCTCACTGGCTCTTGGTTCCTAACCTTTAAGAAGGTCCTTAGGAAGGACTCTAGGAGTACAGGCACTGTGGTTCATGCCTATAATCCCAGCACTTTGGGAGGCCGAGGAGGGTGGATCACTTGAGGTCAGGAGTTCAAGACCAGCCTGGTCAACATAGTGAAACCTCATCTCTACTAAAAATACAAAATATTAGCTGAGTGTGGTGGCAGGCACTTGTAATTCCAGCTACTCAGGAGGCTGAGGCAGGAGAATAGCTTGAATCAGTGAGGCAGAGGTTGCAGTGAGCTGGAGGTTGCAGAGAGTCAAGATTGCGCCATTGCACTCCAGCCTGGGCAACAAGAGTGAAACTCCGTCTCAATCAATCAATCAATCAATCAATCAATGAAAGAAGGAAGGACAGACTCCAGGAGCATACCCAAAGGGGATATAGTGGGGCCAGGAGCAGAGTGGGAGTCCTTTTGGCCTCCGAAGGTTATACCATATGGACTGCTACCCCACCTCCAGACTAGCCCTTGCATGAGGGTGAGGAAACAGCTATAAGGATCCGCATGGATCCCCAGAGTAGCCTCCCCTGAGAGAAAGGAACTCAGGGTTATCAGGGGCCTGAGCTAGTTAATTTCAGACCCGGCCCAGGAGCCCCTCCAGCCAATTGTGGCTGCAACAAGCATGCCTTCCCTGCCCAGGCCTCAGCCTGGCATCCTTTGTCCTTGGCCTCTAGAAGGAATGCTCCAGGACCCCGCCCCCTCCACCATCCTGCAGGGCTGGCTGTGACTCAGGGCTTTTCTGTGTGTTCACAGATATCAATGAGTGTGAGCAGCCAGGGGTGTGCAGCGGGGGGCAGTGCACCAACACCGAGGGCTCATACCACTGCGAGTGTGATCAGGGCTACATCATGGTCAGGAAAGGACACTGCCAAGGTAAGGAATGGGAAGGAGGGAGGCGCCCTGCCACCCCACTACCCACCTCTCCCTCCCCACACACTGCCCACCACCAACGCGCCTTCTAGCTTGTCCCTGCCCCGGCCCCTTGATGCTGAGCCCACGCCTATGGACAGAGACACGTATGGGAATTTCTGAGCCCTTCCATCCCCTCAGTGATATTCTGGCATCCTGTCTGCCAGCTGCAGCAGGGGAGCATGAACAACTTTATCCCTGTGACACCTTAGGAACATCTCTGTAACCTCTGCCCTCTTGCCTTGAAAAAAAATGTGCTCTCCTCATGGGGCAGAGGAAGAGTCGGTGTGTCTGGGAGTGTCAGCCTTCTTGTTAGGCTTGTTAGATTGTGAGCTCCTGAGGGCTGGGCCATATCTTTAGATGGCCCATGCATGGACACCTGATAAGTACCCAATAAATGCTAGAGGGAGGAAGGAAGGAAGAAAGGGAGGAAAAGAGGGAGGGAGGGAGGGATGTTGGCTGGTCTGTCCCAGACCCAGCCAAAAGGTGCTGTGACACTGCTAACTGGTCTCAGACCCGCGCCTATCTCATGCCAGCTCTGAAGAGTGAAACTCCGTCTCAATCAATCAATCAATCAATGAAGGAAGGAAGGACAGACTCCAGGAGCATACCCAAAGGGAATATAGTAGGGCCAGGAGCAGGGTGGGAGTCCTTTTGGCCTCCGAAGGTTATACCATATGGACTGCTACCCCACCTCCCTGGCAGGTAGGTGGGGCAGCTCTGCTGCCACCACATCCCCGTCAGGCTGGGGTGTCACAGGCTTGTAGGAGGCCCAGGGTATATGCTTTTGAGACTGGCTGGGACAGGAAGAAATGAGGATAAATCCATCCAGGCGCAGTCCAAGAAGAACACGGCCCTGGGTCCAAGCTTAGGCTGAGACTCCTCCCAGCCTCTAGGTTTCCCTGGTTGGGACTTGCCTGCTTTCAGAAGGGCCTGGAAGTCAGAGTAAGAGCTTGTGTACTTTGTGAAAGGACAGCCTCCCTTCTCAATGCCACCACCATGGAAGCAAAGTCCAGAGAACCAAAGGAGAGAGGTGGCAGCAGGTGCAGGACAGACAGCTGTGCCTTCAGCCCCAGTGTATCACCTCCCAATGCCTCCCTCTTGGTCTTCCCCCTTTAAAACTCAGGCCTACCCATGACCAAAGCCAGAACCCACCTGCCTTGTCCTCCTTAGCACAACGGAGATAAGACAGCCTGGCATCTTCAGGAGAACAGAGAGTGATGGCACCCACCACTGACAGGTGCCTCCTGTGTCCCAGGTGGCTGGGTTAGGTCCTCAATAGATTACCTCATTTAAGCATCACAATGACGCTGTGAATTTGACATTAGACTTTATCAAAAAGAAAAGTAAAATGAGAGGAAATGAACCAAGAGAATACCAGAACATTAAAAGCATCAGGTTTAGGCTGGGTGCAGTGGCTCACACCTGTAATCCCAGCACTTTGGGAGGCCGAGGCAGGTGGGTCACTGGAGGTCAGAAGTTCAAGACCAGCCTGGCCAACATGGTGAAACCCCGTCTCTACTAAAAATACAAAAATTAGCCGGGCGTGATGGCACATGCCTGTAATCCTACCTACCTGGGAGGCTGAGGCAGGAGAATCACTTGAACCCAGGATGTGGAGGTTGCAGTGAGCCGAGATCACGCCACTGCACTCCAACTTGGGCAATAGAGTGAGACTCTATCTCAAAAAAACAAACAAACAAATCAGATTTATATTAACCAGTCTGTGTTAAGGGCACAGGGTCTGGTGCAGACAGGCTTGGGTTTGGCTTTTGACGCATGTCTGGAAATGGAACTGTAATGCCCATCTCAGAGATGTTTGTGAGCGTTGGATAAGCTAATGTATACAAAGTGCTAGGCACTGTCTGGCACATACAGACCCTGAGTAAGTAGGGGAAATGTTACCGTCAGAGGGTAGTTCTTTTTCATGTCCAGGCTCCCCCATAGCCCAGCCCTCTCCTTCCCTTCCCAAGGAAAGGTTCTAGACACACACCTCATCTGGGAGGTCAGGCAGAGTTCCTGGCCCAGGGCAGACACTCTGAGTCTGTTGAAAGAAAGAATGATGTAGCTCGCACACTTCTCCAGGTTTCCATCGGTAACCACAAACCCGGCCCATCACCCTGGGAGCCCAGTCAATTTCCTCTCCCTCTTTCTTCTTTCTCCAACTCAGAAACCACTCTCTCCACTGAAACTGAAAGTCTCTGGTGAAAGGCTGAGTGGTCTGGACAGAGGCCCGTCCAGCAGTCTCAATAGCATTTCCGACGTACCGGGACTCCAGGTTCCCACGGACAGGGGATTAGACTTCCCTGCAGACCGCCAGGGCCTTTCATGTCGCCCAGCCATAACCAAGGTCACCTGAGCTTCTGGCCCCTGCCTGAGTGCCTTCCCCACCCCCACCCCATGCTCTCACAAGCAGCAGAGGTGAATGTCTGTACATTTCCTCATCCAAAGGCTGATCTGTGGTTAGAGAAGCTCCAGGATTCTCCCAGCAAACCGACAGCAGCTTGGCAAGCTAGTCTCTGGAGTGATTGTTTCTATGGGCCCTTTGGGGTCTTTTCAGCAGCCTTATACCAAAAAGACGAAGAGTGAGGTTTGAGGCATACTCTCCCACTCTTTGGTCAGCAAACATTTGTTGAGCACCAGGTGTGTCGGCCTTGGGCTGGGAACACAGGAAGAAGACAGATGGCTCCAGGCTTCAAAGACAGAGTATTAAAACCCTCCAAAACACACCGTAATCTCAGATTAACATTCACACCCTAGGCCAGGCAGAAAAACTGGAATATTTCTGCATCCAGTGACTGGTTCCAGTCCAGGCACCAAGATGCTGGTGGGACAGCCTCAGGGTAGCTGGTGATAGAAGCTGCTTCATTCAGAATCTTCCTCTGGCTTCTTTGAATTGGCTTGGCTAATGGTTCAGTTATATTCGCTTCCACCCAGGAGAGCCCTTCTCTGGCTCAGGTGGAGTCTGAGGGGCTGCTTTCATCTTCTGTCCTCCCCCTCCCATTCACATGTGATCGTCACTGGCTGGGGCTCTGGTCTGAGGAAGGGAACCAGCAGCAGCCTGCCAAGATAGACAAGGTTATGCTGCGTTAACAAACAACACCTATCTTATTGACATAGCAGCCAAGTTTGTTTGTTTGTTTGTTTGTTTGTTTGTTTGTTTGTTTTGAGACAGAGTCTCTTGGCTCACTGCAACCTCCTCCCCGACTGGGTTTAAGCGATTCTCCTGCCTCAGCCTCCCGAGTAGCTGGGACTACAGGTGCCTACCACCACACCCGGCTAATTTTTGTATTTTTAGTAGAGATGGGGTTTCACCATTTTGGCCAGGCTGGTCTTGAACGCCTGACCTCAGGTGATCTGCCCATCTTGGCCTGCCAAAGTGCTGGGATTACAGGCGTGAGCCACCACACCCGGCAGCAGCCAAGCTTCTATCTCATCAGTGCCACATGTCCATTAGGGTCAGCTGGAGGCTCTGCCCCATGTTTCCTCATTGGAGATGTAGGCTAAAGGAATAGCCCAGTCTCTGTGGAAGAATAAAAGAGCACTCTGGAGCGTTGCACAAATTAAATGGTTTGGTCCATAAAATATCCATATCATACCCACTTACAGTTCATTGGCCCTCACTAGTCTCATGGCCCCACCCAACCACAAGGGACTAGGAGGCACCAGCTTACCATGGTCCAGAAAGTGGAGAGCTGGAATGCCACATGCATCCTAAATGCCCAGCATTAGGACACTACACACACCACCTCCAAGAGATGTACCCAGCATGTTTGGGGCAGGACAGACTTCAGGACCCTTTGTTCCTGGCAAACCTTGTCTCCTTCCCACATTGCCTGATCCCTGCAGGAAAGGTCCGAAGACTTCATTTTTCCTGGCATGGATTTAGGAGGAGCTTTGCCTCAATCTCGTTCTCTTCGTCCTGGAAGAGGTCATCCAGCATCCCTGAAACAGGGATTGTTGCTTATTCTCAGTGGCTTTGTCCATCCTCCTTCAAGTACCTCGGCCAAGGCCAACAGGTCATGGCACTAGCCTCTGTCTCTTGGGTGGCCAAAGTTAGTCATCTTGGATCCTTTATTTTCTCCATCTCTGTCTTTACAGAAGCCCTTAGAATAGTTAAGATGATATCACCACAACTCAAATAGGGGCTGGGGCACCTACTTGTGGCTGCCCTCTTGCCAGAGATGAGCCTTATCTCAGTGTCCCCAAGATTTTATGGGAATTGTGGGACTCTTCTTGCAGAGACCCACCTGAAAAACTACCTGCCCTGTGGCGATGTCCCTGTCTTCTGGACCCTCAGGCAGAAACTTTAGGCTTGAGAGGGTCCCAGTCCTCTGGGACAGAGGGCTTCGATGTGTCCTGACTTCTGGAAACCAAACAACCTTGGCGAGTACTCACTTTCACCCTCCACTTTAGGGTCCATGTCCTCTCCTGCAGTGACAGCTGCTGGCTTTAGTTCCTCTGCAGAAAGCCTGTTTTTGGACCCTAGGCCTGCCTCCCACACTTCCTCCATGGGTGCTGAGTAGGTCTTCCTCTGGGGCAGTAGGACCTCTAAATCTGCATAAGCTGGTATACTTCCTCTAGGAGAATGACAATTACCCATTTAGGAAGAAGAACCCCTCCTCTTTTCTTGGCCAATGGACCTGTTGTGAAGAGTGACCCAGAGCCTTGATACTCTGCCAGAGGGGCATAATGTCCTCCGGCAGTGTTGACTCAGAGTTCAGTCCCTGTGACAGGACCTCCCTCACTCAGTCCAGGTCCCCTGGATGCCTAGATGATGAAGCCCATGATATGCCAGGTTACATGGGGAAGAGCCCTCTCCACGGCTCCGGGGAGAACTAGCTCCCTCCTCTTCCTGTTGCCACTCTCCCTTCCTGGGTCCCCTCATCCCCTGGGTGTCCAGTTGGTGTCCAGGCTTACCCCTTCTGGCTGACTTTCCTGGATCTCACCAGCATGGGTGCCAGGATCCCTACGTGATTCTTGGCTGGAAGAAATGTCTGACAACTCTGCAGCAGAGAAGCTTTGCCGGCTCTACCCTGCAGTCTGCACTCAGCCTCAGGGCTGGTCTTGGCCATACCCAAGATTGGGGCTTCCTCCATGGTCCTCATTTCCTGCTGCAAGGAAGCCCAAGTTGCCTTCACTGCCCCTCTGATGATCTATTCTGGAGCCTCTGGAATCCAGTGAGCTGCTGTGCCAAGCACATCCCAGTAATGGTCACTGCTTATAAAGGATTAGGAATTCGCCAGGGGATAGATGAAAGCCCATCCCAAACCGTGGATCCTCTGACCCTCACACAGCTGGTGGTAACCACAGCCTACTGCACCCACCCAGGGAGTCTCCCTTTCTAATGTTTAAGTTCTTCCATCTCCCTCTTTTGTCCCGGACAGTGGGTGAGAGGTGGAGTTGGGAACACAGGGTAGCTGTCATTCTTTCTTAGTTTTTGTCTGTCCATCCCTTTCCCCAACTAAGGGCAGGGACAAGGATTTGCTGTGTCACAGACCTACCCATGTACTATGTTCCCAGGGATGACCAAGGGAGGGGCTGCTGTTTTGCAGATATCAACGAATGCCGTCACCCCGGTACCTGCCCTGATGGGAGATGCGTCAATTCCCCCGGCTCCTACACTTGTCTGGCCTGTGAGGAGGGCTACCGGGGCCAGAGTGGGAGCTGTGTAGGTGAGGGCTGCTGGCCAAGGCACTGAGCAGGCCATTCGGCCTGGGGACCTCTGGTTGAGCCCACACACGGAGAGGGAAAGAGGTGGGCAGAGGGAGGTGGCTTGGAGGCTGTTGTCCTCCATGATCTAGCTGGGTTCCCAGATGACGCTGGGCACAAGTCACTAGGGCTCTGCCCTCTGAATCAGCTAGGGTGGGGCCCTTTTCTGCTCATTGGCCATGTTCATTCTGGAGTGACTGCCCAAAGTCCCAGCAGCTTCTGTAGCTGAATCCTGTGGTGGAGCGAGGAGCCTAAGGGTCTTAGGATGGGGCCAGGCCCTTCTGCAGTTCCCAGGGAGGAGGGGTCTCCTGCTCTTCTGCATCTCAAAAGCAGCATCTAAACAGCCTGCCCACTGCACAGCGGGGTGCTCCTCCCTCAGAAGGGCAGCAGGTCTGCAGTAGGAGGCGTGTGCTCTTTTCCTGCAGCCCCCTCAGGAAGAAAGGCTCGGGGTTCAGAATGCTGGGAGGGACTGAGTGTTGAATAGACGCTTTGAGGCTCTGGAGAGGGCAGACGTTTCCCAGGCCCTCGAGGCTGCCACTCAGCCACCTCGGCATGACTGGCCTCTCTCCACACTGCCCGCCCACCCTCGGAAGCTGCTTGTTGGGTTGGGATCGTGGGTTGTTTGGTTGGCAGGTAGGAGGTCATGTAGGGTTCCTGGCACACACAGTGAGGGGAGTCAAGGGTCTTGGACACATCCCTCCAAGTATCCTCAGATGAGCCAAACCAGCCCCAGGGCTGGGGGACCTGGCCCCCTGCATGGGTACATGCAGAGTGCTCTGAGTTACTAGATAGGGCTGAAGTGAGCCCAGGGGATAGGTCGCCCTGCCCTGCCTAGGTGGGAGAAGGGAACATGGCCTCATGGCCTCCCCAGGGTGGCCTGCGGCTCCTCTGAAGGCTGGTTTCCTGGCCTCATAACTGAGATGCTTGGAGCTTGCCAGCGGGGGCTGCAGCAGGGGAGGAGGCCAGCCCACCATCTAGGACCTCTCTCCCACAGATGTGAATGAGTGTCTGACCC
The DNA here is from genome assembly GCF_007565055.1 of Rhinopithecus roxellana. Taxonomy (NCBI): domain Eukaryota; kingdom Metazoa; phylum Chordata; class Mammalia; order Primates; family Cercopithecidae; genus Rhinopithecus; species Rhinopithecus roxellana. The sequence goes on along the minus strand of NC_044553.1, from coordinate 132,626,350 downwards.
CCGGGGTCTGTGCCCATGGAAAGTGCACCAACCTAGAAGGCTCCTTCAGATGCTCCTGTGAGCAGGGCTATGAGGTCACCTCAGATGAGAAGGGCTGCCAAGGTACAGAGATGCTGAAGTACCCCTTCTCCACAGGCCAATCCAGCTTGTGGCTCCCTCTCCTCTGCACACCACGCTTGGCGCCCTGAATCCACCCCTAGCCTTGCATCCCTATCCACACTGACCTAACACATCCCTGCCCAGACCTGTCCTTCCCCCACCCCTGCCTACCCACCAGTCTCTGGCTGTCCTGGCCTGTCTGTCCTGCAGAGTCCCACACAGAATGCAATGCCCTGTTTCAGATGTGGACGAGTGTGCCAGCCGGGCCTCATGCCCCACAGGCCTCTGCCTCAACACGGAGGGCTCCTTCACCTGCTCTGCCTGCGAGAGTGGGTACCGGGTGAATGAAGACAGCACTGCCTGTGAAGGTAACCCTGGGGAGGCAGTGGAAGGGGACAGAATATAGGCCGTCTTACCTCCCGAAGAACACTTCATTTGTCCCCAGTTTGGGGCTGATGTCGAGGGGCTCCAGACTAGGCTAGAGGACCCCATACATGGACTTGGCCCCAACAAGAGCTTATATTATCATAATCCCCAAGTTCAGAGTGAGGACAGGAGGAAAAGCCAGTCACAGAGACAAGAGGGAAGCTGAGGGCAGGGCTGCCCCGGGAGTGTTCTAGGGAGGGGGTTTTAGGAAACCTCCCAGGGGCTCAGAAAGGGAGGCCACGGTGAGGTTCCTGCATTGCCCAGGGAGTGGGAACCCTCCTAGGTCCCCAGGTGAGCACTGTCTGTCTGCAGACCTAGATGAGTGTGCCTTCCCGGGAGTCTGCCCCTCGGGAGTCTGCACCAACACGGCTGGCTCCTTCTCCTGCAAGGACTGTGATGGGGGCTACCGGCCCAGCCCCCTGGGTGACTCCTGTGAAGGTATGAGCCTCCATGTGGGAGAGGACACAAATGGGATGCTCCTCTGTCAGGGCCATGGTGAAGCCCAGCAGGTGGGGGGCTGCTGGGGCTGGAGGAGCTGCCATCATCCCGCTCCCCAAGAGTCGCTCATGAGCTTCTCCCAGCTGTGCTGCCTCACGAGGGGATGGTGCCCCTGTGGGTCCAGCTCTGCAGGCAGGTGACAGGTCCTCTGGAAACCTCTCCCTTGGCTCCTGTCCTTGGGAGGTGCTGCCATCAGCTGTCTTCCTCCCCTGTGTGGCCCTGCAGATGTGGATGAGTGTGAAGACCCCCAGAGCAGCTGCCTGGGAGGGGAATGCAAGAACACCGCAGGCTCCTACCAGTGCCTCTGTCCCCAGGGCTTCCAGCTGGCCAATGGCACCCTGTGTGAGGGTGAGTGACCCAGGTCACCCTACTGGGGTTGGGGGACATGAGTGTGTGGGGAGGCAGGCACATCCCCAGCAGACACCCACTCCCCATCTTTTCCCTGCAGATGTGAACGAATGCATGGGGGAGGAGCACTGCGCACCCCACGGCGAGTGCCTCAACAGCCACGGGTCTTTCTTCTGTCTGTGCGCACCCGGCTTCGTCAGCGCAGAGAGGGGCACCAGCTGCCTGGGTGAGAAGCCAGCACAGCTACCTCTACCGGCCAGGAGCATGGGCACTAGAGGCTAAGACTAGAGCAGTGTCCCTTTTAATACCAGTACCGAAAGCAAGTGCTCACGGCCCTGCCCAGGGAGGAGAAGATGGGAGCGAAGAGTGATGTGAGGGAGCCCGGTGCTCAGGGAGGGAGGGACTCAGTCTCTCACCAGGGCCTCCCCACGACGTTGACAGCAGGCAACTCCAAACTCCGAGTGTCACTTCTCCCCTTTACAGAGCTTCAGTTCTGGCCTCTGGCTTCCAGCCCTTTCCTACATAAGCCACTCCCTGACTCTCCTGTGGGCTCCTCAGGGCCCAGAGGAAGGTACACAGGACCCTAACAGGGAAGGGACCCATGGCTGGGTCTGCTGACAGCCATCTCTACTGTAGATGTGGACGAGTGTGCCGCCACAGACCCGTGTCTGGGAGGGCACTGTGTCAACACCGAGGGCTCCTTCAACTGTCTGTGTGAGACTGGCTTCCAGCCCTCCCCAGAGAGTGGAGAGTGTGTGGGTAAGGGCTCTGGGGGGAGGGGACAGGGCTCTGCCCACGTCTGCCCATCTCTACCCTGCCTGGTCCTCAGCTCCCGTGGAGCAGAGCACTTTCCACAGATGCAGTGTCCAACAAATAGTGCATGTATTGAGACTCAGGGCTCAGGGGCTCTCCAAGGATGACAAAATGAAGACAACCAGCATCTTTGTGCTGGCAGAGCACACAATCTAGTTTTAAAGGCCAAATTGATTCAATAGACATTAAACACCTGCTATGCTCAATGTCTTTTGCTAGGACAAATAGACAGTTATGGACGATCTTGAAATTGAGGAAAGGAGACAGATATGAAGACAGCTCTCTGTAATACACTTTGCTGAAGGCTTCATGTAAAGAGAAGTACAGTGCTATGCTCGTAGGGATAGAAGACAGATGGGGCGGCAGAGGAAAGGGAGTGTCACAGAAGGCTAGGAGCTCACTGCTTCCTAAATAGCATACGGTTCTCTTCCCAGATGCTCAGCCCTGCAGGGGCAGGGGAAATTGTCCTGACCTTGATGTGCTGGGGTTGGGATGAGCACAGTCATTTGGAACAGATCAAGAACCCTGGAGGTTGTGGGGCTTGACCCTGTGGGACCAGAGCAATGACCTGGCCACCTCTGTCCTCTCTCATGGCATGGCTCTGGGGACAGATATCGACGAGTGTGAGGACTACGGAGACCCAGTGTGTGGCGCCTGGAAGTGTGAAAACAGCCCTGGCTCCTACCGCTGCGTTCTGGGCTGCCAGCCTGGCTTCCACATGGCCCCGAACGGAGACTGCATTGGTGAGTAGGGAGGGAGGAGAGAGAAGAGAGAAGGCTGATTTGGATTTTTTTTTTTTGGATTCCCTATTTTTCATATATTGAGCGAGACATGATTTTCTCCTGCGGACACGATTTTTTGCAGCTGATTGTAGTTTGTATATTTTCCATCCAGCAGAGCTTACGAAAAATGCCACAGGATTGTGAATGTTAGGGTTTTCTTATCCCTAACAGGGTTGAGAGGCTGCTTTTCACAGGTCTTGGTGCTAATAAGCCGAATAAGTATTTTCAGCAGAGAACGAGAGAGTGTGCGTGTGTGTGAGAGAGTGCACACGCACACACACACACCCTCTACTGTGGTTCCCACTGTCCTGCAGACATAGACGAGTGCACCAACGACACCATGTGTGGCAGCCATGGCTTCTGTGACAACACTGACGGCTCCTTCCGCTGCCTCTGTGACCAGGGCTTCGAGATCTCTCCCTCAGGCTGGGACTGTGTGGGTGAGGAGCCTGTGGGCTACCCACGGTCTAGGCCAGGGAAGGGAAGGCCCAGGGGTCCTCCTCCTGGACTGGTCCTGGTCACGTGGCTCCATCATGGGTCCTCAGAGCATGGGCAAGGGAGGCTTCAAAGGAGAGAGAGACTTCAACTCCCCACCCAGGGGCATGTGGGCCGGGTGGGTAAGGGGAAGCACAGCTGCACTCTGCCAGCAGGACAGCAGGTGTCCTCAAGCCTTAGGGCCTCAGGAGGCAGGAGGTTTGGAGAATGTGCACTGAGGGGTAACCCTTCCTCTTTGCGTACTTCTGTGACTGTTTGCTGCCACTCCTCTCCTTCTCTCTCCCTTCCCATGCCCTCTGTCCATCGGTTCCTCCTCCCCGCAAATCTATACTCACTCTTGCTTCTTCCCCAAGGCCTAGCCTGCTTCTTTTGGGGGCAGTGGGCCGGAGTCAGGGTCAGGGGGCACAGGCTGCCTCTTTTCTGCCCATTAGCCTGTTCTCACACCTGGCAGATGTGAACGAGTGTGAGCTTATGCTGGCGGTGTGTGGGGCCGCGCTCTGTGAGAATGTGGAGGGCTCCTTCCTGTGCCTCTGCGCCAGTGACCTGGAGGAGTACGATGCCCAGGAGGGGCACTGCCGCCCACGGGGGGCTGGAGGTGAGGCCTGGGAGATGCATTATCCATGGCGACTCGGCGATTTACAGAGAGCGTGTCCCTCTGCATCCCTCTTCTAGCCTCTAGCCACTGAGGGGGACACTGGGCCAGGGCCTGGGGCAGCATAGGGAGGTACAGGTGGGGCCTGGTGCATGGAGGGGTGAGGAGGCTGAGGGCCACGTGCAGTGAAACCAGGACGATCCTAGAGAAGGCTCAGGAAACCCTGCTGCTGACTTAGGATGACCCCAGGGACCACAGATTGAGCCTTGGAGGGACCCTGAATCCATCTAATCCCTGGGAACCTTCTGGATGAGATAGGACTTGAAGCTGAACTAAACTGGGCTCTCCCTTTCCCACTTCCCACCCCACCCGAGAGCTACTGGGTTCAGCCTCTCGCGCCAGGCTGGACTAGGACTCAGCCGGCTTTCACTGCCTTGGGGGAAAGTGAGGGAGACAAGGAAGAGTGGAAGGGCTGGGGTACCTGTGAAGCAGAATGGACCACAGAGCTGCCCATGTGGCATGCCAGGGACGGGGGCAGCCCATCACAGGGAGACAGGCGGGGTGATGTACTGCAAAGAGCAGGGGCTTCGGTGAGGAGGGATTGGGGTCAGATCCCTGCCGCACTGCTTAATAGTTTAATCACACAGTGGTGGTGAGGCCCTAAGCCTCTCTAAGCCTCAATTTCTTGAGTTGACAATTAGGCCACTTCTTAGGGTTGTCGAGAGCATCGGTGAGGTAATACAGGTAACAGCATTTTTTCCACTGTAAAGTGCTACACAAATGTTAAATTTAAGACATAAAGTGAAGGACTATTGACCCCTCAGAGGGTCATGAACACACAGTAGCGAGCATCTGTCACGCACAGGTCAGAGTATCCCTGAGGCCCCAACGGGGGACCATGCCCCTGCCCCCACCCGCATGGACTGCTACTCTGGGCAAAATGGCCATGCGCCCTGCTCCAGCGTCCTGGGCCAGAACACTACGCAGGCCGAATGCTGCTGCACCCAGGGCGCTAGCTGGGGAGAAGCCTGTGACCGCTGCCCGTCTGAGGACTCAGGTAAGGCCCCAAGGGTTCCAGATCCTCGAAGGGTCAGCTCTGCAAGGTGACACGGAAAGAAGGGGAGAGAGGAAGGGGGCAAGGCCCTCCCCACTCTGAGCTGAAGCGCCTCTCTACATAGCTGAATTCAGCGAGATCTGCCCGAGTGGAAAAGGCTACATTCCTGTGGAAGGAGCCTGGACGTTTGGACAGACCATGTACACAGGTAACCTCCTGCTCCATCCTCTGCCCCAAACTCCATTCACCTGAATGGGCCCTAGCCTGCTCCTCCACAGGGTTCCTGGGGAAGTTCTGCATCCAGCCCTGGCCTCCCAGGTTGCCTCCACCTTTTCTGTCCCAGGGCTGACTCCCTGCAGAGTGTTAGCTGGAAGTTCTGACCCAAGCTGCTCTTGGAGTGTCCACGTGAGCCTCACCTTAGTTTCCCTACTCTCCCAAGGCTGCACCTCCAGAAACAAACTATGATGCCTTGACTAACTGTCACCCCCAGCCACATGTGGGCACAGGGACAGAGTGGAGAGCACTGCTCTGGAGGCCAGAGGCTACGCTCATCTCCCTGGCCGCACTGATGAGGCCGGACACTCTGGGGAACCCACACTCACAGTAGGGTGGTCCAGGTACTGTGCCCCTCAGCACCCTAGTCCTGAAGCTAGTCCTGAGAAGGAAAGATGGAGACAGACACTGCTTTCCTTGGGTGCTGGCTACGCGCTGCACACTTTTTTGAGCACCTCACACATATTAACACCTTTTCATCCTTATTACAACTCTAAGAGGTTAAGGAGCATGTAGGAACCAGAGGCAAGGCAAACTTAAACAACTTGCCCAAAGCCACCCAGCTAGTAAGTGGCAGAGCTGGGATCAAACCCAGCCTGGCTTTGGATTCCCTGCTCTAGGTACCCTTCATACTGCCTCTCACCTTCCTCTCACCTCAGCTCTGCCCTTCCACAGATGCGGATGAGTGTGTGATATTCGGGCCTGGTCTCTGTCCGAACGGCCGGTGCCTCAACACTGTGCCTGGCTATGTCTGCCTGTGCAATCCCGGCTTCCACTACGATGCTTCCCATAGGAAGTGTGAGGGTGAGGACACACATGATCCCTGCCCCCACCCCAGGCCCACAGCTGAATAATGGCCCACCCAGCCCCTGCCAGCCAGTCCCATTATTGCTGAGAGTCTCCCTTCCTAGGGAGGCCACCCACTGCAGCAGGCTGGTCCCAGGTGAAGGAGCTCTGGGTTGTCAGAGATTGTCCCCAGGGAGGGGCCTTCCAGGCTGAGCTGGGTTGAGGGGAGGGAGGCAGGGCACTAACTCTTCATTATCAGTGATAGGAAAACCCCCTTCCCTGAGGGTGGCCGGTGGACAGGCCACTTTGGCATCACCCCACCCTTTCCTGCCTCCCCAGATCATGATGAGTGCCAGGACCTGGCCTGTGAGAATGGCGAGTGCGTCAACACGGAGGGCTCCTTCCACTGCTTCTGCAGCCCCCCGCTCACCCTGGACCTCAGCCAGCAGCGCTGCATGAACAGCACCAGCAGCACGGGTGAGTGGGCCTGAGCGTGGGGCAGCAGGAGAAGGGGACCTGGGCTGGGGGGTCTCATGTGCCTCCGTGCCCTGTGCCACCAGAGGACCTCCCTGACCACGACATCCACATGGACGTCTGCTGGAAAAAAGTCACCAATGATGTATGCAGTGAACCCCTGCGTGGGCACCGCACCACCTACACGGAATGCTGCTGCCAGGACGGCGAGGCCTGGAGCCAGCAGTGTGCTCTGTGTCCCCCCAGGAGCTCTGGTGAGGGGGAGCAAAGGGGAGACCCTGCAGGGCTGGGCCAGGCCCCAGGGAGGGGGATGCCCTCACCTTGGAAGGGGGATCTAGAAAGAAGTAGCAGAGCAATCAGGCCCTGTCTTCCATCCCTGCTGTTTGGGGACAAAGTAGGGCAGTGGAGAGGTGGGGAGAGGAATGCTGCCAGGATCTCCCAGAGGGTACCAGTCGTTGCATGCTCCCAGAGACAAAGCCAACCAGGCTTTAGCTGGCAGGAGCTGGAACCTGGCTCCCTCTCTCCCTCCTCCCTGACAGAGGTCTATGCTCAGCTGTGCAACGTGGCTCGCATTGAGGCAGAGCGGGAGGCCGGGGTCCACTTCCGGCCAGGCTATGAGTATGGCCCCGGGCCTGATGACCTGCACTACAGCATCTATGGCCCAGACGGGGCCCCCTTCTACAACTACCTGGGCCCTGAAGACACCGTGCCTGAGCCTGCCTTCCCCAACACAGCCGGCCACCCGGGAGACCGCACACCCATCCTTGAGTCTCCTTTGCAGCCCTCAGAACTCCAGCCCCACTACGTGGCCAGCCATCCAGGTCTGTGTTGCTGCAAAAATGGGGAAGAGGTGGGCAGCAAAGCTGTTTCACTTGCGTCTCCTCCACCTGCTAGTTGTCTTGCCAGCAGGGTGAGGACTGGGAAGGGGAAAGACACACCAAGCCAGAGGTCCCCGTTCACAGCTCGCTCGAGACAAGTACATACGCCCAGGTCCGACCCTAACCACCCCGTCATAAACTATCACAGGGACACAAAAAGGTACAGGACACTGCCCCTATCCCAACCAACCTACAAGCTTCCTGTGGGGACTGAGCGAGAGAAAGCTGTTCGCTGCAGTCTTTTTCTCCCTCCACGCCACCTACAGGCTGCAGAAGAACCTGCTCTAAGGACACCCAGCATTCACACTTGTGACCTGAAATGTGGATTAACGTTTTCTAAGGACTTTAAAGGCCCACTGTGATGACTCGGTTTGTGAATGGTGTGATCCAAACACTCAGGCCTTGGAGTCTAATGAGGAAGTCAGGCCTAGCACTGTGCAATGCACACAGTATCCACCACAGGCAAAGCTATCACATCAAACTAAGACCATCCTGCTGGGCAGGGTGGGGCGTTTTCCATGGGGTGAAGGGGTGCTTAGAGAGTGAAGAGGGTTAGGGAGATCTGGTCGACTTTTTGCTTTGTGTTGAGCGAGACCCTTCTGCTACCAATTGTTTCCCACTCCCCAAAACACAATGTGAAGATTTAAACAAAACACCTCACCCCATCCCCACGTCCAAACCCAAAAACTATGTAACAACACACTCCCCCACCCACCAAACCTCAGCAGGAGCCGGGCATTGTGGAAGCAGCAAGTCTCAGCCTCCCTGGAGCCCTCATTTAAAGCCCAGAGCACTTCTCCCCATCTAAAATGACACACACTTTTTTTTCCCCAAGAGTACTGCCTTTTGTTCTAGCATCTTTCCATGAGATTTTATTATCCTTTCTGCCCCCACCCCTAAAGTTCCACAGGGGCACCCTTTGTCCAGGAGGGCGAGGGTCCCAGCATTAGGGAGAGTTTGGACACAGGCCTCAGCCTCCTTCTCTCTCTGATTCCCTCCTCCCAGAGGCCCCAGCCGGCTTCGAAGGGCTTCAGGCAGAGGAATGCGGCATCCTGAACGGCTGTGAGAATGGCCGCTGTGTGCGCGTGCGGGAGGGCTACACCTGCGACTGTTTTGAGGGCTTCCAGCTGGATGCGGCCCACATGGCCTGCGTAGGTGAGTAGAATTCTGATGGAGGAGTCAGGCTGGCCCACTGCCCACAGAGACGCCTGAACTCAGGAAGGCTGCAAGAGCCACTGCTGCCTCCTAGTGGGGCTTTCTGCGTCAGGCTGGGAGAGAAGAAAGCGCCAAAGGAAGGTCTAATTGCGTGCTTTGGAAAGCCACTTCCGTGCAGGTTCCCAAACAAAAGACAAAGACAAGAGAGCACGGTCTTGGGCATGGTATGAGCTTGCTGCCCCCTGCTTTGTCCTTGAGTTGCTTGGCTTTGGGAAGTGACTTCAGCCTCTGGCTGTCACACTTAGGGTTTCACTCCAGAACAGGGGCCAGGGCTTAGTAACCAGAGCGGTGGAGGCAGCCAGCAGAGGCACTTGGGCTCCCTACAGCTCTCCCCTTTGTTTCCTCTTAGATGTGAATGAGTGTGATGACTTGAACGGGCCTGCTGTGCTCTGTGTCCACGGTTACTGCGAGAACACAGAGGGCTCCTACCGCTGCCACTGCTCCCCAGGATATGTGGCCGAGGCAGGCCCCCCGCACTGCACTGCCAAGGAGTAGCAGTCAGTGGTCAGTGTGGCAACTACTTGGAAATGGCCTCCAGTCACAGGCAGGGGCCTTGAGGATGATTTCCTAGCTGGGAAGACACTGCGACATCAGGCCAGAGGTTCCCAATCAGCCTCGCCTGCTTTCATCTCTCCCAGCTTAGCCTCTGGCTGTAAGCTTCGGTCACTGCCTCCGTGCCCTTGCTTGGCTCAAGCACCACCAATCACTTTAATGCTTCAGCCACCGCATGAGGCCCTGTCCACCACCTTTCCTGGCCTTGCTATCGGATGCTTAACAAAGGATGGCCCTCATCCACCCTCCCAAGCTGTGCAAGCATGCAAGGCCCTGTGGCCTCACACTGCAGACACCCCTTTCCAGCCACAATCCACCATCATCCTGATGATCCCACAACTGGGACAGAGGCTACATCTGCCCTAGGGAGGTCCTTCAAAATCTGTGGAGCAAGAAAGGATTTGGGGAAGCTTGGGGACTGACTCCAGCGCCTCCCAAGAACCATCACCACCACTCAGCCAATCTGTTCTGGGCCCTGATTTTGCCACACCTCCAACCTGTAGCCCATTCTCTGACCCCAAGGAGTGACAGAAGATCCCTTCACTTAGAGAAGCAAGACTGATATTAGCTTGTTGAGTGTAAGAGACACAAATAAAGAAAAAAGAGCTGGGGAAAGCAGCAAGAGGACATTATGAAAAATATGTGGAGTTGATAAGAAAGGGGAGCCAAGGCTTTATATGTCTAAAGAAAATATTCAGTAGCTGTAAACATTCAAAATCCGCCCAGTGATAGCCCGTGTGCACCAGCAGCAAGGGCTGCCACGGGATAGAGTACCCATCTACAAAGACCTCTGTTACATAAACACTGCTGCTTACAGGAAACAAACCTCTTCTGGGCTCTCCTTTTGTGAAAACCAGTTTGATGTGCTAAAAGTAAAAAGTCTATTTTCTAGTGTGGTCTTGTTCAGAAGAAGCCAGATTTCTAATATTGTTTTTCCCCTCTACTTAGAAGCCCCTGCCCCTTTCCCTTCAGAAAACGATGGCAGGCATTCCTCTGAGTTTACAAGCAGAGACTCACACCAGCCCAAACTAGCTGGGAGTTCAGAACCATGGTGGAATAAAGAAATGTACATGCGGTCTCTTCTGTTCTTGTTTTTATTTCATATCAAATCAAATTTCTTTACCATGTTGGCTAAGTCTAAATATTAGAGATGAGGCTGTGCCTACTCCCTGGCCAGCTCTGCTGATAGCCTATGATAGATTCCAATGGGAAATTACTCTTTACTATTAAAAGACAAGGAAAGCTCTGACTTTGCACTTCTCTGATGAATGGCAGTGTAAATGAACAAGGCTCCATGTGACTGGAGCATGGAAGTGAATGCTACTTTCTTAATTTAATCTGCCCTAGCCTACCTGCTCCTCTGATTATTAGCCATCACATAACTTACTGAATGCTTGCCATGTGCCAGGCACTGTGCTGAGTGCCATACATACATTCCATTTAATTATCCAATAACCCTACTTACTATTGTTTATTCTCAATTTACAGGTGAGGAAATTGAGACACGAAAGCTTAAATAATTTGCTCTATGTCCCTATACTAATTGAGATGTTTTCAGCAGACAAAACTAAATCACTCTTACACATGTAAAAATATTCTTTCACTCATAATAAAACAAATGCAACTTAAAATCATACTGAGATCCTTTTTAAAACTGTCAGATTGGCAAATATCAAAAAGCTTGTTGAGACTCCTAGCTGGCAAGCATGTGGGAAATAGGCACTCTCATAATTGCTGCCAGAAGTACATATTGAAGAGGACAATATGGCAATGCCCTTCAAAATTATAAAAGCACTAATTCTTTGATCCAGTAATTTCCACTTCTAGGAACTTAACCTTCAGATATATTTTCACCAGATATAAAATGACATGTAAGAAGTTATTACTGCATCATTTGTAATAGCAAAAGATTAGAAAAAATTGCTATGGAACCCTTAAAAAAGGTGGCTGTAAATTCCTTAAGAAAGATATCCAAAACAAATTAAGGGAAAAAGGGGGTTGCATAACAGCGTGTAACATAACACTGTCTGTCTAAAGAATGGGGAAAGAGAAGCGGTTGTCTGTTCACCTCATCCTTGCCACTTCGCCTTATACCTCACCATTCGGAGAACTTCTTACCATCCCCCAAATATATCCTGCTGGCACTACACCTTCATAACTGCTGTTCCCACTGCCCCCACAACACTCCAATCTTCGCCCAACCTTGAGATATTGCATGCATATGTACATATTTCCTTTGTTTAAAACACAAATAGCATACTATGCATGCTGTTCTGCACTTTGCTTTTTTTTTTTTTTGCTTTATACTTGCAAGTAGAGCTGCCTCATTTCATTTTATAGCTGTATACTATTCCATTGAATGGATAAACCATTAATTTATTTAATCAGTCCCTTATTGACAGACATTTCCATTGTTTTCTGTCTTTTGCTATAAATAATGCTGTAATGAATATTCTTGTGCATATTTCACATTAATTTATGGGATTATATCTGCAGGATAAATTCTTAGAAACAATGGTGGTTTGTGGGAAGGGTGACAGGGTGGATAGGTACAGGATTGGGAGACTTTTCGCTGTATCTCCTTTTGTATTCTTTTGAATTTTGTACCAGATGTATCACCTATTCAAAAAAAATAAAATATTTTTAAATACAGTTGCTGGCCACAGATTGCTTAAATGCTCCCTCTCTTTATATATTTATCTGACTATAATTTACAACTAAAGCCAGGTGCTAATTATGTCAAAATTCCATAACACAAATTTCTGTTAGGCAGCCCTGTGGCATTTTTATGAAGAATGGCAGATACGGATTTTTAAAAGAGCAATCATAAACATCAGTGCTAGATATGAAGAAAAATAGAAGAGATTCCTTCCATTCAGACAAACATGCAGTGAACAGTGTTAGGCCCTGCCCAAAGCCGGCTGCGCAACATTAGCTTCTGTACCATCATGATCAGCGCTGCCCACTTCCCTATACCAGGTTGATCCTGCCAAATGCCACCCCTGCACTCTAATGCTTTATAACAAACGACAAAAGAACAGAGCTCGATTCTCAGAGGTTATAGAAAGAGTCTTCCTGAACACCTACTTTAGTAGTCCTTCCTAATCTTTTACTTCTTAACTTCTTTTCTCCTATTCCTTGTAATCAGTCAACATTCTCATACCAAGAAACTATGGGTGGGTCAGGCTGGGTGGCTTGCACCTGTAATACTGGCACTTTGGGAGGCTGAGGCAGGAGGATTGCTTGAGCCCAGGAGTTCGAGACTCCTGTGCAACATGGTGAAACCCCATCTCTACAAAAAATACAAAAAGTAGCTGGGCTTGGTGGTATGGCCTGTAGTCCTAGCTACTTGCAGGGGCTGAGGTGGGAGGATTGTTTAAGCCTGGGAGGTAGAGGCTGCACCTCTGCACTCCAGCCTAGGAGACAGATTGAGACCCTGCGTCAAAAAAAAAAAAAAAAAAGGAAACCAAGAGTGGATGGGACACATAATTTACATACCGTTGGTCACTGTCATCACATAACTGAAGTATGGTACCACAATAAGATCTGGGCATTGACCAAGAGACCTTCTCTTTGAAAAACAACATTAAGTTCATTCACAATATAAAGCAGATTTAGAGCTCCCTTGACTTTGGTTCTTACGTGATGCCCCAGCACTGGCTTGCATAAAAAGTTAATGCTAATTCTGCAACAAATAGGCCTTGACAACTCCCCTCCAAAGAATGGGAAGGCATAAGATCTTCCAACTGAAACTGGAAGAGTACAAAGTTTTCCTAAATGAATGTGCAGTGAGCAAAATTTGTGAAAATGACCACTGGCTTTTATGGGCCACCAAGAAGAGACATCTGGTCAGAAAGGGCCTGCAGCAGATCCTAAACCCATTTTACCATGTGTATGGTTTATTCTCAACAAACTGCCCAGTGGCCCCGATGCTATCATTTCCCCATGCCCTGTGTTCTTAAGTCACCACCCACCAATGGAGACTTACTGCTGCCACTTCTGGTTTCCCCATGAAGCTTTCTCAGTGTGAAGTAACATGATTTTTCCCAAATCCGCCTTTTTTGTTTGTTTGAGATGGAGTCTCACTCTGCCATCCAGGCTGGAGTCCAGTGGTGCAATCTTGGCTCACCGCAACCTCTGCCTCCCGGGTTCAAGTGATTCTCCTGCCTCAGTCTCCCGAGTAGCTGGGATTACAGGTGTCCGCCACCCAGTTAAATTTTGTATCTTTAGTAGAGATGGGGTTTCACCATGTTGCCCAGGCTGGTCTCAAACTCCTGACCTCAGGTGATCCGCCTGCCTTGGCCTCCCAAAGTGCTGGGACTACAGGCGTGAGCCACCATGCCCAGCCCCAAATCTGCCTTTTTCTAAACATAAAATTCCAATTCTCCCATTAACAGTAGATACTCACATATAAGCTTCTGTATTCTAAGGGACTCTGTTTCTGCCTAGTGGACCACTGTAATTTAATTGATTGATTTAGCAACAAAAGCTGTTCTGCTTGTGCTCAAGAATTTTAAAAACCACCAAATCAATAAATAACCCACAAAAATATTATTAAAGAATAGATTCTAATGTTTAAAATGTAGCAAAATCTTTTTAAGGAGGATGAAAGGACAGGTAGTCCGAACTGAAACCCCATCAGACGCAGGTACTGGCAGCAATGTCTTGGTCATGTGTGCATACAGATGCTCCCATGGTATGCTGCTTTCTGCCTCCTTCCATCGGCTCTAAGAAATGTACTCAGGTTTCTGAGTGTCCCCGTCTCTCCTCTAACTGCATGATAACTTTGTTTTCTCTAACTCCTAGGTTTTGCCATGTTGGAAATGTATCTAAGTTTCTGTCTCAGATATTTTCTAAACTCTATTTCCATTTTTTTAAACAGTAAATTCTTACTAAATGACCTTAATTCCAATCCAGTGCAGAAATGCAAGTCTTTGCTGTAACAAACTTCTAGGCTCCCAAGCAAAAGATGGATTTAACCAGTAACTCTTCCAGAATCAACTTGGTTGTAGTTTCTCCAACATCAGTATTAATAAATCATTCAGTGTGGTGATGGTGATGGATTGTTTTTCTTTCACTGTCTGTCCACACAGCTCCGCAGCACTGTAATAGGATTATTTCAAGCTCCAAAGCCTATTTAAGTGCCACACCTACACAAGTACTTTAATTCACTAGAATTTGTGATTTTAAAAGCTGTTTGGTGACCCTAGAGTTACCAAGGTCAGCAAATAAAAATATAGGATGCCTAATTTTGAATTTCAAATAATAATTTTTAGTATATGCAATATTTGAGACATAGGCATACTAAAAAATTAATTACCTGAAATTCAAATTTAACCGGGCTTCCTACATTTCATCTGGCAATCCAATCTAAAAAAAAGTTCCTAAGAATCTATTACCTATAACAATAAAGGGATCACTTCCTGCTGTGCATGAGACCAGAGCCATTTTACAACAGAAGGCAGGTAAAGCAACATATCCTAAAAAGATTCAGTCATTAAATTGTCACAGCATCTTAAAATGTCTCTATGAGTAGGGAGGCTATTTTTGAAACAATTCAGTATCAGTGAGGGTTTGGTCCAAGTTTTCTGGGCAATGGGCTCTTGGTTTTATGACTCCTAGCAGATCCACGAGTACGAGAGGAAAATGTATCTGTCCCATCAAATAGGAAGTGGCGAATGGGCTGCATAGACAATAAAGAAAAGTGGCACATACTGGCAGGGTGAAATGAAAAACAGAACATTCCATTTACTTTTCTCATCCTCTAATAACGGTGTCCAAGCTACCCAACCTGTGACCCTGATCCACAACACAGTAAGAACTTTCTTTAAAATGAAGCTTTTATACATAGCTATCCACATATATACAAGCAGTCTTAAGGCCAGAGAAGTTAATTCCAAATTTGAGAGCCATGGAAGCTCTACAGATTATACGGAGTTTCAACCAGTGATTAAATCTGAGGTAACAGCATCTGGAGGCTCAGCCTTAGCACTGAGGGGAGTTGGAAGGAAAAATTAAGCCAAGAGTAAAATCTTCACGTTCTGAAAATAATGGTGTAGTGGCAAAACACAACACTCCTGGACTGTGGGAAATAACATTGAGAGGGACATGATTAGAAGGAAACCTCTAGAATTCTACTAATTCCAGGTTCTTCAAATTGGTACAACTAGTGACAATCTCAGAGTCACCAGTCATCGCATCAAAGTTTGATAGAGAAGGAAGACCCACAGGAGCAGCCTTGCTGTGCTTGAGGATTGTTCAACACTTGAAATGAGCTTCGGATCAGTTCTTGGCTGAAGTCCACCTGGGCCCCTTTCACGAAGGCCAAGCTATCAGAGTCAACCACCACTCTTGCCCCACCCTGTTCAAATACCCTGAAAAGACAGGAGGAAAGCATCAACGAGTATCACAAACATAAAAAAGGCACCCCCTAAGCCCAGAGGTGCACACCGTCTGTTTTCTAAAGTACAGTGGGAGCTTCCCGATTACCTTTAACACGTGCTGATTTTCTTTGAGGCAAAAATGATTCAATGGAATAAATACTGCGAAAAGTTTAGGGACTTAAGCCTGGAATCTAATCCGGCCTGACTTTCTACCGACTACCCAATGGACCTGGGCAGGCCAAGTTTGCTCCTATAACTTAGTTATTTTGATTCAGGACAACAAACCTTCACCGCATCCTCACTGTGAGACGGGCGATGTTAACCATCCCAAGTAAACCCTTTAAATTTGGAATAAAAGTGCACCTTAAACTGTACACACTTTTGTCCCTCCCGTACCTCCTTTGGGAACCCATCCCTTCCTCCTTGCCTGTCGTCGGGGTTGATAACTGTATCCAGTGAAAATTTGTATTGGAATCCGGAGCATCCACCTCCCTCCACCTGCAGCCTGAGGAACTCTGACCCCTCGGTGATTTCCAGAAGCCTCTGAAATGCAGGAAGTGGGGTCAGGAATAGCGGGCAACGGGAGTTAAAGGGCTGAGTGAAGAGCAGTTCCCGCCGCCCCGCGTCCGGCCTCCTACCTGGACGCAGCTGTCCGTGAGGCGGATCTGCCCTTCGCCGGCCTCGGGGCTGGAGGACGACGCTTCCCGACGCGCCTGGAGTCCCAGGGAGGCCGCGAGGAGCCTGCGCGCAAGGGAGGATAAGCCCGGGGGCAGAAGGGGCACCTGGCAACCCTTGACCTGGAGCGCCTCACGCTAAACCTGGTGACCCCCACCTGGACGGCCTCCCACCAAACCCTCACCTCCCCCACAGGCCTTAGTTTCCCATTTGTCCTAGAGGCGCAGAACCAAACACCCTTTCCAGGTGCCTTTCTAGTCTTGATACCTGCCCCTCGGCCAGGGAGTGACCGCTCTCTGCGTCGCAGCCGTTAGGGACAACCCCCGGGCGGCAGCCATCTTCCTCCACAAGCTCCGCCCCGCGCGTCTCCCCCGTTTCTCACCCGGAGCCTCGGGAGGCGGGGAGAACGAACAGGAGGCCGGGCCCTCACGGAGGCCCCGCCCCCAACATGCCTATTGGGGAGTGCGGGAGGAGAAGGTGCCTGATTGGCTAGAAATGCTCCCGACGGCAGCCGCGGGGACGCACCCATGAAGCCCGGGGAGGTGCTCTAAAGGGAAGGAACGGGGCGAGGAGGAGTAAGGTGGGGCGGGGCGGAGGTGGGTCTGGGCCGGTCAGGCCTCTGAGGGGACGGCATGGGCGGAGACTGCAGGCTTCTGGGCCCGAGAGGGCTGGAGCTGGCTTCCCGGAGCCGGGGGCGGGGCGCGGGCGGGCCTCGGCCGTGGTTACTGGTGACAGGTCGCCTGACTGGGCTCCTCCCCGGGCCCGCCCCCACAGGTTTGTCTTGTGACCGCGGGCGGCCGCCGCTTCTTTCCCGAGCTTGGAACTTCGTTATCCGCGATGCGTTTCCTGGCCGCTACATTCCTGCTCCTGGTGCTCAGCACCGCCGCCCAGGCCGAACCCGTGCAGTTCAAGGACTGCGGTGAGCCCCAGGCCCGCCCAAGGTTCCCGCGCCCTCTGCGGAAGCCCCCGCCGGATCCCCGCGCTGAGACCCGCGGGACTGGGCTGGGCGGATCCCTCGGGCGGCCAGGCTGAGTCTTGGACCCTAACTGGAGTGGGCTGGGTCGGGGAGAAGGCGCCGGCCTCCAGGAAACCCGATCGCAGACAACTTTGTCTTTTTCTTAGAACGCGTGTTTTGGGGTTCCTGGGAACTCCAGGAGGTGGGCCTTTTGCTGAAGTTTCCTAAAGTTTGTAGGGCTGACAATAGAAGGGCTATATCCAGCGCTGGTGGAGGGGTGGAGCACAGAACTTCTTTTTATTTATGCTTTGTATCTTGGAATCCCGCCCTCCCCCTTCCAGCTCCCTTTGCTTTTCTTTTAATTTCCTTTTTGCTGACAAGTCAAAAGTCAATTCCCCTTTTTCATCATTTATTGTTACAAATAGGACTTCCTTTGGGCTTTGGAATCTTGTGATTCTTAATCAGTTTTTTCTTGTATAAATCTCACTGTGTCTCTAACCACAGCTTGTGACACATAACTCCCTCTCGCCGCTGTGGTTGCAATCTTGGTTGGAAAATACAACAGGTGGTGGAAATTCTGAGTGCCTTCATTGAGTCGAGTCTATAGAATTGTCGGAACAGAACTCGAGCAAATTTGTTCAGAGGTGGAGGTAGAGGGATACAACTGTCAATGAAAGAGGCATGAAACTGATTTTGTAAGATTTGTGAGTGGATAGGAAGCACGGAGATCGTATAATCAATCATTGAATTCCAGGGATGTTGGGTAGCCTACCTAAAGTCACGCAGCAGAATGGGGAACTGGAGTTACGTGTAGCCGCCCAATGGGTTCACCTTGCCCACTGCCTAGACAGAGCGGATTTATCAAGGTGGGATTTGCAATGGCGAAAAGAGTATTTCACGCAGAGCCGGCTGTGCGGCAGACCGGGGTTTTATTGTTACTCAAATCAGTCTCCCCGAGCATTCGGGGATCAGAGTTTTTAAGGATAATTTGGCTGGTATGGGCTCGGAAAGTGGGGAGTGCTGATTGGTCAGATTGAAGATAAAATCATAGGGGGTCGAAGTGAGTTCTTCTTGCTGACCTCTGGGTAGTGTCATTTGCTGCATCGGAATACAGGATCTGCAGAATATCTCAAGCAGTGACCTTAGGTTTTACAATAGTAATATTACCACGAGCAATTTGGGGAGGTTCAGACTCTTGCAGCCAGGGGCTGCATGGCCCCTAAACTGTGATATCTAAACTCGTAGCTGATTTGTTAGTCCTACAAAGGCAGACTGCTCCCCAGGCAAGAAGGGGTTTTTCAGGAAAGGGCTATTATGCATTTCGTTTCAGAGTTTAAACCATAAATTCGTCTCCAAGACTAGTTCAGTCTACACCCAGGAATGAACAAAGACAGTTTAGAGGTTAGAAGGAAGATGGGATAGGTAAGTTCTCATCTCTTTCACTGACGTAATTGCCTAAGGATTTTTGCAAAGGTGGTTTCATAAGTGTGCTACTTTATATCCAGTGCCCAGGTAATAGTGACTGCTCAATGAAATGTGTTGAAAACATAGATGGAATACTTTTTCCCCTGTCATAAAAATTCATGTTGACAAAAGTAAAGTTGAGGATTAGGGGACAGAATTGATTAAGGAATAGACTGTTGGCTGATTAACACTTAAATGCTATTCCATTGATTTAGGAGACTGGCACTTGAAAGCTATTATTGCTTCAAATTACTGCCTTTCCCTCCATTAAACTTAGTAGCCAGCATTTGGATGAAGACACTATTAATTGTAATAATTCATTCCAGCCAGGCATGGTGGCTCACGCCTGTAATCCCAGCACTTTGGGAGGCCAAGGCGGACGGATCATGAGGTCAAGAGATCGAGACCATCCTGGCCAACATGGTGAAACCCCATCTCTACTAAAAATACAAAAATTAGCTGGGTGTGGTAGCGTGCACCTGTAGTCCCAGCTACTCCGGAGGCTGAGGCAGGAGAATCGCTTGAACCCAAGAGGTGGAGGTTACAGTGAGCCAAGATCATGCCACTGCACTCCAGCCTGGCGACAGAGCGAGACTCTGTCTCGGTAAAATAAAATAACTCATTCCATCCTCACAAGCTGTCTTACAGATGAGGAAAGTTAAGCACATAGAGTAACTTGCCCAAGATCTCACACCGAGTAAGTGGTAGGAAACAGTGGGTCTTTGTGAGCCACTTTGGGTTTCCAAAAAAAGAAGGGAAATAAATCCAGAAATTATTCTACTCATTTGAAAAAGCAGGAGTATGTGGGGAAAAGAAAGATATCAGACTGTTACTGTGTCTATATAGAAAGAAGTAGACATAAGAGACTCCATCTTGTTTTGTATTTGAGATGCTGTTAATCTGTGACCCTATCCCCAACCTTGTCCTTGCAAGAGACATGTGCTGTGGTGACTCAAGGTTTAAAGAATTTTGGGCTCTGCAGGGTGTGGTTTGTTAAAAAGGTGCCTGAAGGCAGCTTGCTGGTTAAAAGTCATCACCATTCTCTTAATCTCAAGTACCCAGGGACACGTACACTGCCAAAGGTCACAGGGACCTCTGCCTAGGAAAGCTAGGTATTGTCCAAGGTTTCTCCCCATGTGATAGTCTGAAATATGGCCTCATGGGAAGGGAAGGACCTGATTGTCCCCTAGCCTGACACCCGTGAAGGGTCTGTGCTGAGGAGGAGTAGTACAAGAGGAAAGAAGGCCTCTTGGCAGTTGAGATAGAGAAAAGCATCTGTCTCTTGCCTGTCCCTGGGCAATGGAACATCTTGGTGTAAAACCGGATTGTATGTTCTGTTTACTGAGAAAGGAGAAAACCGCCTTAGGGCGAAAGGTGGGACTTGCTAGCGCAATGCTGCTCTTTATGCACTAAAAAGGTTTATGGAGGGGGGAGGGGGGAGGGATTGCATTGGGGAGTTATACATGATATAAATGATGAATTGATGGGTGCTGACGAGTTGATGGATGCAGCACACCAACATGGCATAAGTATACATATGTAACAAACCTGCACGTTATGCACATGTACCCTAGAACTTAAAGTATAATAAAAAAAAAAAAATTAAAAAAAAAAAAAGGTTTATGGAGATGTTTGCATATGCATATCAAGGCACAGCACTTTTCCTTAAACTTATGTCACAGAGATCTTTATTCACATGTCTTACTGCTGACCTTCTCCGTGTCTCATTTCTTTTCTCAAGTCTCTCGTTCCACCTAACGAGAAACGCCCACAGGTGTGGAGGGGCAGGCCACCCCTTCAGGAGTACACCTATGGGAAGAAGTTTTTAAAGGGAAGAAGGGTTTCAGTTAGAGATTTTTAATTTACTTTTGAATTGGGAAATATGATATAAAGACTTCAGTGCCCACATCAAAAGGTTTGTGTTCCACTCTACACCCACCTTGCCTGGCGTGGAATTTCCTCAAGTGAGAAAGGGGGCCTAGCAAACTAGTTTTGTAGTGTTTGCTGGTTAGAACTGAGGAGTTTCTTCTATTGACAACTGGAAGTCTGAGAACCTCTTGTCATCAGAAAACTGGATGAAAGAGCTATAAGTACTACCCTTTACTTACTTCCTACTAGATTATGTGACTCAGCCTTGAAAGAAGCAGGTGGAAGCTGGACCTTGAAAGTCCTAACATTAACATTGATTTTCAATAGAGTGTTGATTGAAGTTCAGGATTTTTTTCCCCCTATTCACCGAAAATGGGTTGGAGTAGAAGAGAATGCTTCTCAAACTGCTTCGGATGCTTAATGATGTGTGCAGTTTGAGAACTTTGCTATGATGGAGAAGCAAGCTGAGGGGTAAAGGACTGCAAGGTACTATTTACTAACCTAACTGGAGCAGTGTTGGTCAATGTGATGATAGAGTTAGAGACTCTTCCACCCAAGGGCAGGTACAGGCAGCAAAGAACATCTGCTTAGATTTCTCAGTTCATATCATACTTTTATAGTATTGAGCTAATCTGGTGACTGACTGCATAGCAGATAATGTACTCTCAACCTGCAGTTTGCCTCTGTCTTAATGCATTCTACTTTTGAGACAGAAAGAGTCCATCCTATTGGCTAGAAACATAATTTCTATCCATGAAGTATATTTGAGGTGAAAGGCCCAGCTTTTGTGTCAGAAGGGAACTTGCTAACCTACCCAGGAGCAGCTATTCTAGATTAAACTCATGAACTAAATCTAGATATGATAATAATAGTAAATATATGTATCACTATGTTCCAAACACTTACCTAAGATCTGTATTTGTGTTAGCTCAACTACTCTATTATCCCCAGAGAGGTTAAGTATCTTGCCTTGAGGCTATACAGTAAGTAGCAGAGATAGTGAGATTTCAAACCCAGGCATCAGAGTCTGCCTCTCAGCAATGATGGCTGAATGGCAGAACTTAACTTACCCTGTTATAGGCACCAGTACCAGGCAGTTCACTTGGATTCCCTCCCATTCAACTGCCAAGTCTCTGGGGCAGAAGGAAATGCGATTTTTAAAGACTATTTAAACCTTTTTTGGTCAAGCATTTATTGTATACAAGTACTTTTGTCCTTGGTTAGACTGAGATTAAAATACACACACACACACATCCACACACACACACACACACTTATTTTAAGAACACAGGTTCCCAAAATCAAGTATACATCTGTAGATTGCAGATGTGTGCTTAAAATCAGTTTTTGAAACTACTTAGAAACAACGTGGGCAAGTCAGATGAATCCTATTTCTTTTTTTAAATTTTTTAATTTTGAAAAGCTTCTATTTGTTTTGAGGATTCCCAGGGATAAATCCTATTTCTGACTCTTTCTAGTACCTTCTTACATCTCACCCTTATGTTTTCAACATATGCAGTATTTGCAAGTGCATCATTCCCAGCAGCTATATAGACCGAGGCCAAGTTAATATTTCAGAGGAAATGAAACCCAGACTCAGGTAGCAGTATTCTTCTTTAATGCAACTGGCACTTCTGCCATCTTGGCTGTGTGAGTCAGTGCTATTTGGAGTTAAGTTTAACTTGTGCCTAAGCTTGTATTGAAGCTATAAAGACCTTAACCTCTGTACTCCTCTTCATCCCCTTGGAAAAAATCCAGCTCTTAACAACCTTAGTCAAGATTTAAGGTACTTCATGTTGTTTTTTGGAACCAAAATATTTCATGACTCATAAGTGGGCCTTAAAGAACAGGACTAAATCATTGAAGAAACTGCAGAAGTGCAGTGAAAATGGTACAGTTCCCAATTCAGAAGTGGGAGGTGGTTCCTCTCTTAAGGGTCATTCCTAGTTCAGAGATGGTAGGTGGTTCTTCTGTTTAGGGTCACTCCTCTGTTCAGTGTTAAGTAGTAGTTCCTCTTAAATTCCATAGTCTGCTTACTTGGAAGTGAGTAGGCTTCTGGAATCAGTCTTATTTTATTTTATTTTTTGAGACGGAGTCTTGCTCTGTCGCCCAGGCTGGAGTGCAGTGGCACAATCTCGGCTCACTGCAACCTCCGCCTCCCAGGTTCAAGCGATTCTCCTGCCTCAGCCTCCTGAGTAGCTGGGACTACAGGCACACACCACCACACCTGGTTAATTTTTGTATTTTTATTAGAGACGAGGTTTCACTATATTGGTCAGGCTGGTCTCGAACTCGTAACCTTGTGATCCTCCTGCCTCGGCCTCCCAGAGTGCTGGGATTACAGGCATGAACCACCATGCCCAGCCTTGAATTAGCCTAATTTTAAAAGTCAAGACTGATATTCTGATACTTTTCATTGTTTTACCTATACCTTTAATAGTACTGCTTGTTTCTCTAGGAAGTCAAGTTGGGGTGAAAGAATGAAGGGATTCCAAGAAGACAAAATACTAGGCAAAGGATTTACCAGGAGTTTGGGAGAAAGGGTACGAAGTGTGGATAGAAGGTACTTCATCAGTGAAAATCACATAGGATATAGGGGTTGAACCTCTACGATAGAAAGAGAATCATGGTGAGGGGCAAAGAGGTGACGCTGAATTAAGAAACCTGAAAAGTTGAGTTTGAGCTGGACCTTCATCCAGAGTCCTCAAGTAGTTATCAGATGCGAATTTCCTTGGGGTGTCCTTTCATTCATCACCATGGCTACGTATTTAAAGCTTCCTTCAGGTTCGGGTGACAAGGGCTTCCAAGTCAGGTCCACCCATTGAGTCTTGGATCTGCCGGTTCCAGGCAATGTGACCTTGGACAAGTCTCAGTAATCTTTGCTCTTCTGGTTTCTAACCCCTAAAACAAGGATGATAAATCCCATTGTTGTGAGATGTTTTCTTTAGATGCCTCTGCTTTCCTTCATCCTTGCTACTCAAGGTACAATTTCCATAGGGTCCAAAAATGAATGATTCAGGAACTAAAAACTCTTTAAACCAGATTCAAGAAAGGTTCAGTCTGTTCTGGGATCTGGCAGACTTTCCAAGCAATAATAACAGACTTCCTCAATCAGTGTTTGTTCATGTAGAACTTGGGGTAGAAAGATGGTGTAATTCATTTCTGATCTTCCTCCTTGGAGTTTCAGGCTGTACATTTGCTTTCTAGCTGTTTCTGCATAAAGTACCATTTTGGCTGTGTGCGGTGGCTCATGCCTGTAATCCCAGGACTTTGGGAGGCCAAAGTGGGCAAATTGCTTGAGCCCAGGAGTTTGAGACCAGCCGGGTGTGGTGGTGCATGCCTATTGTTCCAGCTACTCAGGAGGATGAGGTAGGAGGATCACTTGAGCCTGGGAAGGTTGAGGCTGCAGTGAGCTGAGATCGTGCCATTGCATCCAGCCTGGGTGACAGAGTGAGACCCTATCTCAAAAAAAGAACAAAACAAACCAAAAAAAAAAAAAAAAAAACAGACAGAGCACAGTGGCTCACACCTGTAATCCCAGCACTTTGGGAGGCCAAGGCAGGCTTATCACAAGGTCAGGAGATCAAGACCATCCTGGCCAACATGGTGAAACCCCGTCTCTACTAAAATACAAAAAATTATCCAGGCCTGGTGGCACATGCCTGTAGTCCCAGCTGCCCAGGAGGCTGAGGCAGGGAATGGCTTGAACCCGGGGGGCAGAGGGTAGAGTGAGCTGAGATTGTGCCATTGCACTCCAGTCTGGTGACAGAGCAAGACTCCATCTCAAAAAAGAGAAAAAAATGCAGTTTTTCCTGTAGTGAACAACTTTCATCAAATGTACTTGCTAATCTATATGCTAGAAAAAGAAAGGGAAAATAGGAATATTTAATCCAAAGGAATATTTAATCCAAAGGAAGGTTGAAGCAAACGTCTTCAAGGTTTAAGTTTAAACTGTGCATTAAGAATGCAAGACAAGACTCTAGGAACGTTTGGAATTTCTCTGATTGAAGTTTAATCCCTTTACTATGATCATTTATGGATATGGTCTTGATATTATTTAGTTTGACAAATATTAACTTTCTCTTGGTCAAAAAACCAACTAGCTTCTTATCATCTGAATTAGAGGCTATGATTTTATCTGCAAGGTGAATCAATATTCTGACTTCTAACTGGGCATTATTCTTAAAGATTCCATCCTGGGAAACAGTCCGAGGAGAATGAGTTGACCCTAAATGGGAGAGCAGAGCACCTTCCCATTAGGTGGTGGGCAGCCTAACTGGCTTATTTCTCCTATTCTCCAATTCCAATTCATTTTTCTTTTGCAGGTTCTGTGGATGGAGTTATAAAGGAAGTGAATGTGAGCCCATGCCCCACCCAGCCCTGCCAACTGAGCAAAGGACAGTCTTACAGCGTCAATGTCACCTTCACCAGCAGTGCGTAAAAGTGGCTCTTACCTCAAATTCATGTTAAAGCATAACGTAAATATCAAGTGTTGGAATGAGCATGGGAATGGAGGGGAGGGAATTGGCAGTCATGAATTTTATGACTCCTTTTGCACCTTGTGCAAAGCTAGGGTTCACTGTGCCCTTGGACACCCTTCTCATGCAAGGTCCATGGCTCCTAGACTCCCTTTAAGCAAACAGGGAGATGTCCATGTGTTCACAGGTTAGAGAAGACAGCTTGGCTTTTCTCTGTCCTGTCTTGGCCCATATTGCATTGCAGGCTTTGATGGGAATGTCAGCTGTGTTTAGCTACAGACTGCAGAGTATTAGTATGGACCCCAATTCTTCAAGCTTTGGAACTCCTCCAAAGTGTTATTTTAAGCAGTAATGCCTTTCAGCTATTAAGTCCACATCCCACCTGAAAATAAAGGTGCAACTAATACTTAACAGCCTCCTTAAGATTTAGGGAACCCACTAGGAACCCAAGAAACAGCCAAGAAATCTGAGCTTTCTTCTCCAATAGTATTCAAGAAATATCATTGAAACTTGTTGCTTTCTTGTACCACATCACATTGAGATTTTTAAGAATCTAGACAAATTAAAATCTTTTATTGCCAAGCAGGGCATGTTCCTTGAATTCCTTCCTCATTTTCTATCCTGTGAATCTAGACTAGACAGTCTAATAAGAAACCTCAAAGTTCCTGTCATCTTTTGTTCATAAGCCTAAAGACAGCTCTAAGTACTAGCTCCCTGTTTCCTCTCTGGACTATACCCTGGCCTCTCTATTGCTTCAAACCTAAAAAAAAAACCTTCTGAACAAGTCATCCCCAACCCAGACAGAAAGAAACAGAACCAATTTTCTGGGTCTCCAAAATACCCTAATAACTCATAAGTCTGATTGCCATAATTTTGTAATAACTTTATTCCTCCTGGCTAGCTTGTGATGTGGAGGGTAAAGTTTATCAAGAAATGCATGTCTTTCTAATCTTACCCAATTTCTTTCCTCTTTTTTTTTTTTAGACAGAGTCTTGCTCTGTCACCCAGGCTGGAGTGCAGTGGTGCGATCTTGGCACAATGCAACCTCCGCCTCTTGGGCTCAAGCGATTCTCCTGCCTCAGCCTCCTGAGTAGCTGGGATGACAGGTGTGCGCCACCACACCCAGCTAATTTTTGTATTTTTAGTAGAGACAGGGTTTCTCCATGTTGGCCAGGCTGATCTCAAACTCCTGACCTCAGATGATCCACCCGCCTCAGCCTCCCAAAGTGCTGGGATTACAGGTGTGAGCTACCGTGATCCAGCCTAATCTTACCCCACTAAAGGGTTACCTCTTACACTGTTGTTACAGATCATGACATTTAAGACACACAATATACTTGGACAGAAGCTGATATAAATAACAAACAAAGTTTACTGCCAAAAATGAGTTGCCTCATTAGATAAGGTTATTTATCTAGATATCTCTGATTCTCCTAAGAAACTATGAAGGGCCATGAAGAGCGAGGTTAAGAGCAAAGAAAACTTCTGCTGATTGCTTTTTTTTTTGCATAATTACGTTTGGAGTGAATGCTACACTATGCTAGTACCAAGCACCACTGCCAAGAGAAATAGACCCTAGGAATGCTGTCACTTGGGATTATTTCTGAATTTTTGATTTAGAGTTTGAAAATAGGTTGTTTTCTTCGCCATCTGATTCTCTTTTTTCCTCTTAGATATTCAGTCTAAAAGCAGCAAGGCCGTGGTGCATGGCATCCTGATGGGCGTCCCAATTCCCTTTCCCATTCCTGAGCCTGATGGTTGTAAAAGTGGAATTAACTGTCCCATCCAAAAAGACAAGACCTATAGCTACCTGAATAAACTACCAGTGAAAAGCGAATATCCCTCTGTAAGTGATACCATTATTGAGGACATGGGAGGCCTTGGGACTGGATTAGAGTTCTGAGGGCAGCAGGCAAGAAGCAGAGACGGGGGTAAAGGGCCCTTTATCTCTATGATGAAGAAGCGGAAGCCCGAGGGAAAGGAGATAGGTGGGAGTGTTAGGCGTCAGGCGGTAGGGCAAATCTTTTTCTCTGTGTCTCTTCATTCTTTCACTATGACCTGATGGTTAGTCTGGACCTAATGATGCCATTTGTTTTTTAATGTACTAAAATTAAGCATACATAAAAGCTGTAATTTAATCTGACAGTAAAACACAAGAAGCAATATTAAAGTTGGTTTAGTACATTGTATATTTTAGCTTTGAAAGCCATAGAAATCAGTTATCCCAGTGTTTTTCCTATAAAATACCCATTTTTTCCAAAGCATTATGTACAATTTTAATTGGAATATAATGACAGAGCATATACCATAATTTTTAAAATATAAAATGAAGTCAATGACTCAAAAAAGTTATCTACTGCAATGAGGTAAAAGGGACATTTCATAATCAGTATCATTACAAAGTGTGATAGTTCAACTTTTTAGTGCTTGATAGGGAGGAATCATGATAAAAAGTCAATATTAAATCATTTGATTATAGTAGCAATATCTAACATTTGAAATGCATCCATGGTCTTTTGTATGATCATATTGGAATCAAGTATATTTTCACATCTGTTATGTCTTATTTTCCAAGAGATATACACAGAGCAATTTTTTTTCTCCAGGGAACTTGTGCAAACCAATATAAGATCTAAATTCTTCACATAATGTATAAAACAGGAGAAGCCTCTTCAGATTTATTTTTTGAAGTCTGGAATGCTGGCACTTTCCATTTAGGCAATAGTTCTTCATTCTTGTAACCTAGCTAAGAGCTGCTGCTGACTATGGGCCTAGAGCAGCAGGCATGATTTCTTTTTAGGCCTTTTCTTTTCCAATGGTGTTTTTCTATTTATCTGTCTGACCAGGTCATAAAGTATTTCATTAACATTGACCTTTGACTTTGCAGAATATTCTAAAATGGCACAGTTCCATCACTGTCATGCTCAGTTCTGTCCCTGTTCTTTGCCAACTACTCACTCATCTTCCAGATCACATTTATTGCCAACCAAAATCATTGGAACATCTTCTGTGTCCTTAATCAGGAAAATCTGTTCCCTCAGGTCCTGTAAGTCAAACGTGGACTGAATATACTAGTGCAAAACCTTGGCCATTCTTCATATACAAATCCCTCATTGCTGTAAATTGCCCTATCCCTGCAGTATCTAGGATTTTAAGCATACACTGTTGGCAATCGACTTCATCTTGCTTTCTGTAGGAATCTTCTATCGTTGGGTCATATTTTTCAACAAAAATTCCCTGAACAAACTGAACCATCAGAGCAGACTTCCCAACACCTCCTGAACCAAGGACCACTAACTTGTACTCACCCATGATGTGATCTGTTTAAATACTGACAACTTCCCTGGTCCAGTGCCTCCTCCACCTCATCCTCCCTCCTACCTCCTCCCTCCTCCCAGCTGTGGCTCCTGCTTCAGCTCCGCACGGCAACGGCTAATGCCATTTTTATATGCAATATTTCACTTGATTCTCATGACCATCCTATGTAGAGGTGATCTTATCTCTATTTTACAGCTGAAGAAATTTGAGCTTCTGAAGTTATGCAATATGAACAGAGTTCACTCCACTAAGAAGTAGTACAGCCCAGGTTTCTAGCTGGGTCTTATAACTCCAAAGCCTATGCAATATTAAAAGATTTTAGCCAGGTACCAAATAGTTAAAAATCCAAGTTGTCTTCACATTGTCATGAGAAAATCCTGCTTTCTCCATTAATCTCTTAACAAAACAAGAGAGTGGTAGTTTGTTAGCTTCATGGCAGAGAAGTAGCTTTTTCCACCCTCCTTTCTCCCCTCCAATCCCCTCCTTCACCTCCGATCCATCCCTGCTGCACCTACCTCTTTTTCTACCAAGCGCTCGTAAGGTAGATCCTGCTGCAGTGGACCTGCATTAAAGATCTGTATCTTGATAAGAATGGAGGAAATGGAGGGATGGCCTTTTTCCATGAAGAAAAAGAGCCGCATTTCTTGAAAGGAAATCAAGTAGAACTCAGGAGCAATATCTGGCCATTTATTTTCTAGGAAAGGTAAATAATTAAAGAACATTCTAAAGAGACTCAAATATAGGGTGTCTGTGCTTAAGGGCTGTTGGAGACCTTAGAGGTGAGGGACAGATTAGTAGATGAATTTGCAGAGTATCCATATAACCATGGGCATGACTGAACCTCAGTTACATATGCAGTGACTAGTCAGAGCCTGATTCATAGTAGGTACTTAATATATGGTAGTTATTGTCTGTTAAATGAGTTACATTTAATTTGAAAAATAGCTCAAACTGTTTAAGCACTAAATGAAGCAGTAGTTAATGTATATTAGTCTGGAAAAACTCACAAAGCAAGTTTCAAGAACCTAAATATCATTGCCGCTCACATGTTCCATTGCAAAGAAACATTAGAGTACAAAAGAGAGGTAGTAAGTGACAAGTAAGCCAATGTCCATATAAGAAAGGATCTGCAAAGTGTCAGTGAGTTATTAAGAATTGGAAGGGACTGCTCACATGATACGAGTGTAACAAGTCAAGGCAGGGATTTCTGATGAAGTACATTATTAGAAAGCAGATTAAGGGCGTTAACTGAAAGTATATTGCTACAAAAGGTTGTCATCCTTGAAATTATTCATACAGCTACAGACTTCTCTGGGCCATCCTTTGCGCTTTGACATTTCCATTTCTAGCTAACAAGAATGTTTTCTTATACCTAAGCATCTAAATCTTTTTTTACTCTCTGCTCTTCATGGTTACATTGAGAAAAAGCTGGATCAGATTGCCAAATACATGAGAAATTGCTTAAATGTGAAATTATTCATGTAAGCCTTCATGTGTTAGCCCATTTGCATTGTTATAAAGGAATACCTAAGACTGGGTAACTTGAAAAGAGGTTTGATCAGCTCACTGTTTGGCAAGCTGTACATGAAGCATAGTGCCAGCACCTGCTTCTGATGAGGCTTCAGGAAGCTTACTGTTATGACAGAAGGCAAAGGGGAGCCAGCGGGTCACATGGCCAGCACAGGAGCAAGAAAGAGAAGGGGGGGGGGTCCCAGACTCCTTTAAACAGCCATATCTCGTGTGAAGTCAGTGAGAACTCAGTCATCACCAAGGGGATGGTGCTAATCCATTCATGAGGGATCTTCCTCCATGATCCAATACCTCCACTAGACCCACCTCCAACATTGGAGGTCACATTTCAACATGAAATTTCAAAGGGACAAATAACCAAACCATATCACTTCATTTATGTGCCATTGATTTAAGAGAGAAAAGAATGCTTTAGAAATTACATTTGATAAGTTAACCAAGTTAGTATGTGGTGCTGCTAGCATCAAATCACAAGTATAACTTAGTTCACTCTCTTAGGCCATAAACTGGGCCCACATGCTAAGCAGCCCTTGTGATTTAAGAAAAAAAGTAAAAAAGGATGAGCTCGAGTCCTTTGTAGGGACATGGATGCAGCTGGAAACCATCATTCTCAGCATATCGCAAGAACAGAAAACCAAATACCGCATGTTCTCACTCATAGGTGGGAACTGAACAATGAGATCACTTGGACACAAGAAGGAGAGCATCACACACTGGGTCCTATTGTGGGGAGGGGGTGGGGGGAGGGATAGCATTAGGAGATATACCTAATGTAAATGATGAGTTAATGGGTGCAGCACACCAACATGGCACATGTATATATATGTAACCTGCATGTTGTGCACATGTACCCTAAGCCCCGGCGACAGTGAGACTCCGTCTCAAAAAAAGAAAAAAAAAGAAAAAAAAGAAAAAAGTATGAGGAGTTAGGAAGTTTGCTACTGTACCTCCAGGATTCATAGTTAAGCCAATTATGGATAGAGGTCAGGTCCTATTTCATTTTTCTCAGTTATTTTTCTCTTTCTCCAGATAAAATTGGTGGTGGAGTGGCAACTTCAGGATGACAAAAACCAAAGTCTCTTCTGCTGGGAAATCCCAGTACAGATCGTAAGTCTATCTAGGGGTGAGAGGGCATCGGTGGAGGGAAGAAAGTGGAGGAGAAATCAGACTGAAACTAAATCAGTGCCATAAGATAAAAGGAATTTCAGGACTGCTGTTTTATGCCTCTCAACCTCTAAAAGCATTTAAGGACCTATTTCCTGAGAGCTCAGAACTGTTGCCTTTGTAATATCCTTTGTAAAAAAAAGGTCGAAGGAAAGAAGAGAGTGAGACTGTAGGGACTGATTTAACTGTCTTCATTGGTTTTTTTTTTTCTGTTGGAATAAGGAAGGTCCAGCCAGACAGGACCTGAAGGAGGTTGCTTAGGAATGTCTGATAACTTGCCCTAGGGTTATTGCCCTCACAGTGGACGGAAGGTTCCAAACCACTTCCACTGAGCTGGGACATTACATCCACAGGTTTCTCATCTCTAAGTGCCTCATTGAGTTCGGTGCATCCGGCCAACGAGTCTGCTGACTCTTGACAGCACCTCCAGCTCTGCTGCTTCAACAACAGTGACTTGCTCTCCAATGGTATCCAGTGATTCGTTGAAGAGGAGGCGCTCTGTGGCAGAAACTCAGCTCTGGGTGGCTGGTTCTCAGTGGTTGTCTCATGTCTCTTTTTCTGTCTTAGGTGGTTTTCATTAAATGCAGACATGGTTAGCAGATGTTTAATTTTTTTTTAGCAACATTAACTTATGGCCTCTTTCTACACCTGGAAATGTACCCTTGAATAAATAAAAACTCGTTTGTCTTGTCTTCTGCATGTGGGCTGTGGTCTCCTGCTCCTTTCAGAGTACGTTCTGCTAAAACCATGGCAGACAGACCCCCAGTTCCATGGTCCCAGAGTGCGCTGAAGACATGACTTTTTCAGAAACTCTTTTTCCTCCTTTTTGTCCAGTAAGACCATATCTATTTTATATAAAATGGCCTTGTTTTGCTTTGTTTGACACAATCTTATACCACCAAGCATGCTTGAAAGAAGCAGTGAAAGTAGAAATCACCTAGTTGAATAATAATGCCTGAAAGGTTGAAGGAACTGAATTTGGTGGGGAGGGCAGGTAGGGGTTAGGGATTACAGGTTAGGATGAGGCATGGTGATCTTTTGGGAAACCTCTGCCGTGAAGAAAGCCTAGAAACTTAAAAATGAAATGTGAAGTTGTAGCAAGTAGTGGCGAAATTAATTAAATCTTGGAGTTTCCTACTCTTAAAGTACAAGTATAATCATGGGCATATATTATGCCACCTATTTTGAGTCAGTATACTAGCAGTCAGCTCTTAGGTGGCACAGGGATTACAACCCCATTCACAATTGAGTTGAATAACATGGACCTTAGGTCATCCATTGTTAGGGCAAAAGGAGGGAACATTCATACAAAGTGCTTGTGAGCAAGTAATTGATTTGATCCAATTCTTTTCATCCCACTAATTTCACTAGACCCTTGGATTTCTTTGGCCTGTGAGTTTCCCAGGAAAACCACCAGGGGACAGTGATGGATCAGGAATACAGTTATCAACAGCCAAGCTTTCCTAGTTAATGCCAGGAGTCAGTCAACCAGTGTACTTTTTACCTAAGATCTTTTGTGTATCCTGTCACATTGAGTCTAGAGCAACAGTCCACCCTGTCTCCCATACCAGACTCTAGATGTATCAGAATTGTGTGAATTCCTGAGGCCATTAACTGTTGTGCGGGTCTCTGGCTTCAGACTGCCTATGGTTGAATCCCGGTACCACCAATTAACAGGACTACCAGTGTGATCTTGAAATCACTTCATCACTCTGTGTGTCAGTTTCTTTATCTGTTAAATAGTACTAATAATAATAGGGCTGTGAAGACTAAATGAGATGAGGCATGTAAAACACTTAGAATGACCCTGGCTATAGTATATACTTTCTAAATGTTAACTGTCACTCTAGGAAACAGACATTGTTCTTTGTCTAGAAATAGCAGGAAAATCAGAAGGTTCAGTCTGAGATGTGATGATGTCTCCTCAGAAGGACGAGGCAAAGCTCAATTCTCATGTGTCCACTGTCTCCCTATTCCCGGAAGATTTCTCATGCCATTTAGCTCCTTTGAAACTAACAACTACCTGCCCCCCATACTCCTCTGCCCTTGTGTTAAAAGAAAACAGGACTCACAATAGCGTGCAAAATGAGTACTTGCCTTCAGCTAGGAACAGTGCCTACTTCAGGGAGAATTGATTTTGATACAGCTGACTAGTTAAGTGTTAAACTATTTTGGAAATAACTTACATATCTAAGTTCTAAAATATATTTTTCTTTCCTCCACTTATTCTTCAAATTTGAAACAATGTTTTAATACTGTATATCTTTCATTGTTTATACCTTGCATTCTTTGTGAAAATTTGTTCTTAGGGACAAAAAAGATCTTATTCTTTTTATGTGTAAAGCAGGAATAGACAGATAATACATAAACAGATACATATTATATCTGTGGTATTAAAATTTGATGAGGTGTTCGATTAGGATTAAAAGGTCCACTAAAGCTCCTGTAAGGAGTGATAATGAAAAGGGTGGGGAAGCACTAAAGACAAAGAGTATAAGTAGATATTTCAGAAATCAAAATTAAAAAGTATTTCGGCTAGTTTATACCCTTCCATCAGAGCAAAAGGGGAACACAACAGCTTGTGACTGTTTGCCAGCCATCGCAAGGCTACATGAAGCCCACAGCCGTGAGCCAGAGCTAGGTAAGGCTCCCGTGGGGGGATTAGTTTGAAAGGTCGTCTTCTACAGACAGTTCACAGACGCCCCCCTGAGTCATTAAAACATTGCGAAGCACTGAATCTGCGGTATATCAAAAAGGTCATCCTCTTTCCAATGACAGTCTCATGCTTTTCTAGTCCACGAAGCAGGCCTTGGAGGCTCAGACCCAGCTCTTACATGAATTCCAGGACAGATAAATCCCAGATTCTAATTGTTAAAATAATAATGAGGGGCACCCCTGCTTATAGAATAACGGGAACCCAACACCTCATATCTCCAGTTTGGGAGAAGTTTAAATGTGAAGACTGGTATTCAAATCTTCATACTAATAAAAAGCAACAAGCATGGAGTAATTTTAAATCCTGCATGTTTGGTTTTTAAATCTTAGTTGACTTTTTTTAAAAGGAACAGAGTGATTTTTTTTTTTAACACAAAGTCTTTCAGAAAAGAAACAGAGTGATCTTGATTATGCTTTGTAAAGGCTGATAAAAACAGCTTGTTCTCTGAGAACACCCTCCAGACATAGGAAGAGTGGCTTGAAACAGGTGAGGTCAACTAAGAGAAAATGATCTGCGATCAGCCATTCAGATAATCCAAAAGGCAATGGTTAAATAGGTTGGTACAAGGACAGGGTCACAGTACATAAGAAAAGCATTAGCACAGAAAAAAGAGTTGTGTAAGAAAGTCGCCAGGGTGAGAGTCACATTAAACAAGTGTTTTTCCCAACGAAGAGACAACAGGAAACGGAGGTTGGGGTATGCCTTATTTAAAGGCCTGGGACACTCAGGCGAAGGTGTGTGTGTGTTGGGAATGGGGTTGTGGGGAGACAGGGTTGAGTGACCCAAAGTAGAAAGTGGCTCTGGATCTCCACAGATGTTGCCTGAAAGTCTTTGAGGGATTTGAGTCATTTTGGGTGGTTGTGTCTTTTTCTCTGAAGAGAATTCCTCAGCCTATCCTTAGATTCTAAACTGAATCCGATTCACTTACGGCTGTCAGTTGACTAGCAACTAAATGGTCTGGGTGTTGGTTGCCATGGAAACAGCTAAAAGGCCCATTGCTATGGGAACCTACCAGGCTCTCCAAACCAGGGGTTTGGTTCCTAAAAAGGAGTGGAGGGGAGAGTGGAGCCCAGGAGATGGCCTGCATAGGTGGCTCGAGGGTCCTGGAAGAGGATGGCAATATGGGTAGCGGATCTGGCCAGCGCCTCTCGACTGGGGCAGAAGAACAGTGACCTCTTCTACTTTCTGCAGGTGTTCCCTTGCCTGTTGTCTGCTCGTTGCCCAATGCTAGCCACAGAGCACAGGTGTTTGCAGTTCCAAATGGAGAATAAGAGCCTGAGATTCTGGAGCCGACGTGGCATGTCAGTGCGAATCCCCTCACCTGCAGGGGCTTGGAGAAGGACGGCTCCCTTCTGGCAGGCCCTCCTCCACAAATCATATGGCCCAGATAAGCAGCCAGCAGGCAGAAAGGTCAGCTTAGCTCTGACTGCCAGTGGGTAAGGCCAAGAAGGAGCCTGGCAGACAAATGGATGGCTGCTGGCCTTGAACATGGCAGAGCCGCTGGGTGTGCCAGATCAAAAAGCAGAGAGCAGGCCAGCAGCAGCAGACTGTTCTCAGTGCTGGAGAAATGCATTGCTCTGCTCACTACACCCTCAACCACCCATATGCCTCTGCCACAAAGGGGGGTACTGCAAATGGATCAACATAGGAAAGATGAGGTTTGATGGAGATTCTCAGTGTACACACACAATGGTTGTAAGATTCTTTTCTGTTTTGCAATCAAAGTAACTCTCACATTAGTGGTAAGATGATTTTTTTACTAAAACAAAGAGAAAACATCCCAGAAGCTCTTCCATTAACCACTGTTAATTGGTAATGTACAAATTGAAGGGACTGGACTAATCGCTAAAGC
The DNA here is from genome assembly GCF_007565055.1 of Rhinopithecus roxellana. NCBI lineage: Eukaryota > Metazoa > Chordata > Mammalia > Primates > Cercopithecidae > Rhinopithecus > Rhinopithecus roxellana. The sequence goes on along the minus strand of NC_044553.1, from coordinate 132,590,661 downwards.
CTCTGTCAGGACTAATAGCTTACGATGCATTGAGACACTGAAAGGAAGTTAAAGAACCACTGGCAAATGGACACAGACTAATTGCTTTCTAGTTACTCATATTGTGAGGGCGGGGAAGGTCTCTGAACTCCAGAGGGTCTTAGGATGGAGACTAAGGCCAAGACTTTTGCTTTAGAGACCATTTCAGATATGTTTGGCCCAGGAGACTTTCACTTGGTTCTCCAGAATTCTGAGATGTGTGATGCTGATTTTTTTTTTTTTTTTTTTCTCCTAATCTTGCCCTTTTCCTGCCTGGAATTGTTAGTCTCAGACACTCCCAGGAACTTCAGAGTCTGAGAGCCTGGCACCAGAGAGAGAGAGAGAGATGCCACCAGAACTTGGACTGCTCCACGGGACAATTGAGCACTTCCCCAGAATCTGTGGGGAAGATTTCACTTTTGGAAGCAGTAGTTGTTTATAGATTTCTATAACATTTAAAATTTCAAATACAAGCTGGGTTTATATCTCACCTCCAACTTTTTCCAGCTGCTTGACTTTGGATGAGTTCCTTAACCTCTTAGGGCCTTAATTTCCTCAGCTGTAAAATAGGATGATAAGAATATACCCACCTCGGGTGGTTCTAATGATGACATGAGGTGGGGGATGCAAAGTGCTCAGTGCAGTACTTGATGCATAATAAGTACCTGAGAAAGGTCGTTAGTATTATTATTATCATCCTAGATAAAAAAGGAAGGTTGCAGCCATGGAAACTGCTCAGTGGCCTAGAATCATAGGTATTTGCCATGCATTTGTCTTCCAAATTTAATTCCAGGTGCCTTTCAAGACTGATGGCCTCTCTGATGCCACCCTCTGGTTTGCCTTCATTAAGCCAGATTCTAACCCTCTCTTTTTAAGACACTTAACCACATTCTTTTTCATGTATGATTTTTGTGTGTCCGCTTACCTTCCTACTAGACTGTAAACATCTTGAGAATAGAGACTACCCTTTCATCTTTCAATAAATGCCTAGAACTCAGCAATTGTTTAATGAATTTTTTTAATAGGGAAGAATGTCTTTTTACTGTAGATTTTGAATCAGGCCATTTAACCCTATAGCAGCCTTGTCTCCAAAGCGGAGAAAAGAGTAACAGTGGGCTAGGCTTCATTCTCCTGAAGAATGGAACGTCATTGCCCCATCCTGAGTGGGCAGCTCCACAGCAGGGCCAGGGCTCACATCTTCTAGAAGCCAGCTGTCATCTGTCTCTAGGACTCATTGACACCAGCTTGTCTCCAACCTGAAGGCTCCCTGGCCCTGGGCTCAGGCGGAAATGGCTCCTCCTCCCCTTCTGGCTGCTGTCTGTCTTCAGTTCAGCCTGCCTCTCCCTCCTGATTGCTCTGGCCGAAGCAAGAAGCCATGAAGATGGCTCTGTAACTGCAAGTTGCATCAGGTTGCCTCTGAGAGAAAGAGAGAAAGCAGACCTGGCTTATGCAACTCTCTCTCCCCATACACTGAATCTCTGCAGTCCCTGGCCGACCCCCTCAGCTTCTCACCAGAGCTTGCCAAGGCTTGGCTCGGCAGGAACAAGCCCAAAGAGCTACACAGAGCATCTCCCAGACAGTGGCCTCTGAGAACCATCTCCTTTCAAGGTGGGTAACAGAGAAAGTTCTGGGGTAGGGAGTAAGGCAGGGGAATGTAGGAGAAAAAGCCTCCAGGTCTGATGGACTTGCCATGGGACCATGGATCAACCATTTAACCTCTTTCAGCTAAATACCTCGTAGAGGTGTTATATAGACAAAAGGAAACAATGGATGTGCATGTGTAGCTTGGAAATACAAAGGCTATTCATACTGGGAGTATTAATATCATAGGCTAGTGCAGAGGACTGGCAGTTAATCCATTAGGTTTTCCTACTTAGATCCCATTGGCTTGATGAGCTGTCTGGGCACACCCACAGAAAACCTCACAAGGAAAGCAGGGTCCCTGATTTGGTCACCAGAAGAGCAAGGTTGAGAGTGACTCAGTGAATGCCTTTCTTTGACTACAAAACAGGCCTGTAATGCAGTTGGCTCTCCTGAAATGTTGACTGCTAGTTCTGAGGGTATAGGAGGCCTAGGCAGCTGTACACTTGTATCATCCTGATCATCATGAAGTCTAGTGGAATTTATATGGACAGGACAGTGTGCATTCCTTCAACCAATACTTACTGAGCACCTATTATGTGCCAGGCACTGTGCTGGGCAGTGGGAATGAAAAAATGAGTAAGGCATGGTCCTTGCCTTCAAGGAGCTTAGAGTCTAATGAGAGAAGCTAGCAGCAAACCATCACTGCAATCCAGTGGGACAAAGCCATGATAGTGACATGTACAGAAATGTGCCATGGCAACAAAAAGGGAGAGTACTGAGGTGATTTGCTCTGGAAGAGGCAGAGACAGGTCAGGCTTCTGCTTAGAAAGTGGCTGGAAATGGAGACACATAATCATGTGCTAGGTCTTTATTTATCCATCATTCATTCAGCCAACATATCTTCTGAGATTTTTTGGAGAATTTATTTATTTGTTTATTTATTTTTGAGACGGAGTCTCACCCGGTCGCCCAGGCTAGAGTGCAGTGGCATGATCTCAGCTCACTCTAACCTCCGCCTTCCGAGTTCAAGTGATTCTCCTGCCTCAGCCTTGCCAGTAGCTAGGATTATAGGCGCCTACCACCACGCCCGGCTAATTTTTGCATTTCGGTAGAGACGGGGTATCACTATATTGGCCAGGCTAGTCTCCAACTCCTGACCTCAAGTGATCCACCCGTCTTGGGCTCCCAAAGTGCTGAGATTACAAGCATGAGCCACCACGCCCAGCCTGGAGTATTTCTTATGGTGAATTTACCTCCTCCTGAATTACTGGTCTTGGTTAATTTGGTTTTATTTAAAGTACCTCCTACTTAATTTACTCTGGAACTGAGTAAGCATATTTGGTGATGTCCTGACCCTAGTGTATAGCCAGCTATCATGTTCTATTTGGATTTTAGAATTCCACCCCCCTTCTCTGACTCTCCAGCCCATGATACACCACTTCTTTTTTGTTGTTGTTGTTGTTGTTGTTGTTGTTGTTGTTGTTGTTGTTGAGATGGAGTCTCGCTCTGTTGCCCAGGCTGGAGTGCAGTGGCCAAATCTCAGCTCACTGCAAGCTCCGCCTTTCAGGTTCATGCCATTCTCCTGCCTCAGCCTCCCAAGTAGCTGGGACTACAGGTGCCCGCCACCTCGCCCGGCTAGTTTTTTGTATTTTTTAGTAGAGACAGGGTTTCACTGGGTTAGCCAGGATGGTCTCAATCTCCTGACCTTGTGATCTGCCTGTCTCGGCCTCCCAAAGTGCTGGGATCACAGGCTTGAGCCACCGCGCCCGGCCTACACCACTTCTTTGTCTATGCTCTAGCCGCATCAGTCTCCTTTCAATTCCTCAAATTGGCTGTACTTCCTTCCTCCAGCCACAGGACTCTTACGCATGCTGCTCCGCTGCTTGAAATGCTGCCCCATAACCCCTTTTCATTTAGTTAACTCCTACTCATCCTCATTTCTCCTGCAATGTCTCTTCCTCCAGGAAGCCTTCCCTGACCACCTCCCTCAGATCAGATCAAACACTTTGCTATACATTTTCATAGCACTCTGTTCTCTCTCTTCATGGCACAATTCAACACTATATACTGGTATAATTATTTGATCAATGTCTGGCTTTCCCAGTCCCTTGAAGGCCTCATTGGGACAGACAACATTTCCATTTTGCTCATCACTGTACTCCCACTGTCCAGCACAGCTATTAGTCCAAGGAGCAGATGACCTATATGTGGTTTGTGAGAGAATTAATTAATGGAATGATTAATTATCTTTTTTGGGTCACCATTTGCCTTGGGCCTAAATGGTTCTGTGTTCAAAACTAAAACTATGCCAAATGCAAAAACAAGGACCAGAACCAAACAGGGAGCCCCTCTGAGAAACGTGCAGAAAGAGCCAGGCGCGGTGGCTCAAGCCTGTAATCCCAACACTTTGGGAGACCGAGGTGGACGGATCACGAGGTCAGGAGATCGAGACCATCCTGGCCAACACGGTGAAACCCCGTCTCTACTAAAAATACAAAAAGTTAGCCTGGTATGGTGGCGGGCGCCTGTAGTCCCAGCTACTTGGGAGACTGAGGCAGGAGAATGGCATGAACCCAGGAGGCGGAGCTTGCAGTGAGCCAAGATTGCGCCACTGCACTCCAGCCTGGGTGACAAAGCGAGACTCCGTGTCAAAAAAAAAAAAAAAAAAAGAAATGTGGAGAAAGAAGATAAGCCAGGAGAGGGGTGTGCCAGACAAGAAGGCTTGAAGGAGCAGAGGGTAAAGGTAGGAAATACGAAGAGGGAGAGAGGGAGAATTCCAGCGCCTGGTGTCTTACACCTCTCTGGGTTTTGAAATCAATAAATAGGTATTGAGTATCTATAACTCTGATTCTCAGGGGTACTTGTGTGCCTTGGGTGTAAGATAGTATGCCAGGGATACAAGAGATGGGATACAATTAGTCCATTCTCCTGCTGCTTCAGTGTTATGAGTAGAACTTGAGGAGTATGAGGTTGGGGAAAAGGAGGATCATTTTATATCAAAACCAATACCAATATAGAGTAGATAATAAATTTCATATGATTACAAAAATCCATCTGAGATTTTAAAGATATTAATGCTATGACTTCAGTGGTAGTTCAGGAAGAGAGTCAGAGAACCATGAGTACCTCCAGAGGATCCTATATGAATTAAAGTTCTGGAAATCAAATAATATTGGAAATGCATGGAGGACACACTCTTTAGAGACAGAACTTCTCTTGCTCATTTTTGTGCAACCCACCACGCCTGCTAAGACTTAGCACAATGCTCTGGGTGCACCATAGTTGCACATTAAACGTTACATTGAATCTATAGCAAACAACTCACGCTTAGTTTGGTCTGTAAATTGTGAGGGTTGTTTTGTCTTGTTTTTGTTTTTGTGAGATAGGGTCTCACGTTGTCACCCAGGCTGGAGTGCAGTGGTGCGAACACAGCTCACTGCAGCCTCAACCTCCCAGGCTCAAGCGATCCTCCAGCCTCAGTCCCCCAAGTAGCTGAGACTGCAGGCATGCACCACCACACCTGGCTAATTTTTGTATTTTTTTGTAGAAACGGAAGTTTTGCCATGTTGCTCAGGCTGATCTCGCACTCCTGGGCTCAAGTGATCCACCACTTCAGCCTCCCAAAGTGTTGGATTACAGGTATTAGCCACCATGCCTGGCCTGTTAATTAGACTTTATTATCAAGATTCCTCTGCCAGCCACTCCTCCAGAGAGAGCTGGAGCTACTTCCGTGTCTCTCTGTAGAGGATCAAGAAGATCAAGCTCTGCAGGGTGTTGTGTCTAAACTACTCCAGGATGGAATCGTGAGGGAGGCGATGGGGAGGTACCAAGAGTAAGATGAAAGCAGAAGGTACAAGAACATTTAGCTTCCAGCGATTGCGTAAAGGAAATTATTCTCTAGTTTCTCTGCAGGTTTCCATTGTTATCTGTGTTTATCTTGACTCCAGGAGCAACTGTGAGCTCCTTGAAGATGGGCTGTGTATGTTTTTAACACTAGGCACCTTGAAACCATGCACAACAAATACTTGCTCACTGTCCGGCCCAGGGAACCCCGAGATCAGAGCAGATAAAGTATTGGGAAAGATAAGTATCCAAATTGCAAAGCCCTAAACAGTGAAGTTCTCAGAGGCAGGCAGTAGAAGCAGGATGTTGGAAAAGCAGGCGTCTGAGGAAGACTAGTAGGTCCTTTCTCTTCTCTCCTAATCTACCTAACAAGCTATTGCACTGAGCCTTGAAGAGCAGCAGTGGTGATAGGAGTAGTGATTACAAGGATTGATTTTCAGCAGGGGCTGAGGTGGAGGAGACAATGTTCTCAGACTTAATCACTGCTTTTAACTCCCCCAACATAATCTCTAATGGTCCCTGACTGGTGCCACTCAGAACCTCCACCCCCAAACCTGTGCCACTCTTCCTACCTGAGCAAATCCTTCCAGCTTCTCAGCAAGTCTGTGCGTCAGCTCTATGCCTACCCCCTTCATTTCCAATGCATCGTGTCCCTATTCATTCAGCATCCAGGGAAGGAGAAGGAGTGAGGCTGCTTCTGCAGTTTGGATGTTGTTTCTAGAGTGTATCCAGCAACCACCCCAGAAGCAGCTCTTAGATGAAGGGACCAGACCCACAGGCAAAATGTAGCAAGCCAAGGGTTCTGGGTGACAAATGCTTTTGAGATGCTATCAGGCAGGGATGTGGCTTAGAAGCAGGGGCCAGGCTGCACCCATGTCAGGAAAGGGCTGGAAATAAGTCAAACAGAACAGAGTGAGAAAACAAGAATCATTGGCAATTAAAGAAAAAAAAAAAAAAAAGCAGGGAAGATAGAAGGCCAAGGGCACAGAAACTTGTTGCCAGAGAAGTTACAGATGAGTGCAAGAACTCCTAGACAATGCCTTTCTCCACTTCCTCCTGACTGCGTTTTCTCCTTTTCTCATAACCTTGTCAATTAATCACCTGCAGGTTGTAACCATGTTGGCTGCACCCACTTGAAATTGCAATCTGGCAGCCCTAAGATTGGCATTCCGGGACTGTCTTTGTCACGAAAAGCAGAAATCCTGTTTATTTCCGTAAATTAATTGCTGGCAGAGAGGGTTTTCATTTTCCACCCAGAACAATAAGCAAAGAAATTCCAGGGTTGGAAAGCACCTAAAGGTTACTGTGGGTTAAATTGCCAGACTTAGCAGCAAAAACACAGTGTTCTTGGCATCTCTGAATTTGAAGCTACGAAATAGGTCAGGACTGTGTGCTGAGCCCAGTCTGAGAGCATAAGTAGCCCCTGAGCCTTTATCCCTTAGCAATGAGCAGGGAACACAAACAATCCAAACCACCCTTCAGGCGACAGGTGACGATGTCTGTACCTCATCTACAATTTCAGTTGATGCGTGCTGCAGTCTAGGGTTAGAGGAGAAAGCCATGTGGCCACATTTTCTTTTCTTTTTTTTTTTATTATTATACTTTAAGTTCTAGGGTACATGTGCACAATGTGCACGTTTGTTACATATGTATACATGTGCCATGTTGGTGTGCTGCACCCATTAACTCGTCGTTTACATTAGATATATCTCCTAATGCTATCCCTCCCCCCTCCTCCTACCCCACAACAGGCCCCGGTGTGTGATGTTCCCCGTCCTGTGTCCAAGTGTTCTCATTGTTCAGTTCCCACCTATGAATGAGAACATGCGGTGTTTGGTCTTCTGTCCTTGCAATAGTTTGCTCAGAATTATGGTTTCCAGCTTCATCCATGTCCCTACAAAGGACATGAAAAGGCTCTGGGACATGTCACTGTCATAAAGGTTACTGCAGCCTCTGCACTGGGTGCTGTCCTGCCATCTTCTAGACACCAAACCTGACCTGGTCCTCTTCCTACACAATGAGGCTGCAGTCGGTCTGCACCCATATAGCCTCACCATGGGGAGCCAGTGGGTATGGCCCCTTTGGAAAGGATGACCCCCAAGGGCCTTGACAGGATGCACAGACACATACTTCACACTGCAGAGATACCAATCCTGTCATAGGCTAGTAGGTGTCCAAGCAAAGGGAAGACAAGATACAGTGAGGTTATTTGGGGAAGGTTTCCTGGAGGGGAGGAGATGGACAATTTCTCAAAGGCTATTTACTTAATTTAGTAGAGATAAAGGGTAGGACATTAAGGGTGGTGGGAGAGGCAATGGTTTGGAAGCAGGAGGAGGTAGAAAGCGGACTATCTACAGAAAGGCCATGGTCTACAAGGCTGGTGCGTGGGGTGGTTGGGTCTGGGAGGTGAGTGGGGCCACGCAAGTCCTTGGTGAGTAACTCAGGCATGATATGGGACGCACACCTGAGCACACAGCAGCAGGTTGCCAAGCAGGGGGATCGCGATCTCACCGCAGTGTGTGTAGGGGAAGAGCTGAGCCTGAGAAGATGGAGCACAGGGTTCACACAGGAACATTTGCCTTACTGGGAGTTCATTGCCAGAGGGTGGCCGGGATAAAGATTGAGGAAAAAAAGGAATGGGAGGAGAATGTCCCTGAGACAGAAGGTAGGAAGGTAAAGGGAAGGTCAAATGAGGGAGAGACAGAGACCCTGGCCTTCCCAGGCACAAATCCGTAAGAGCAGGAAGCAGAGAGCCCAAAAGTAGCAGAGAGCTGGCCGCTAGACCCCAGCCTTCTGGCCACGAGTAATGCCTGTGAAGCAGTTCTATTTCAAAAGAAAAACCTTCACGTCTGTCACCAGATTGGATTAGAACATCTTTGTGTTGGAGGCAAAGTCAAGGGTTGGCTGTTTGTGATGGAGGCAGAGTCTCCATCTAACAAGGGGAGGAAATGGAGGCACAGGCGGCTAAAGTAACTTGCCCAAGGTCCAGTCACACCCCATTCCTTTCACAGGTCAGGCCAAGAGAAAGAATGAGGAGTTTGGTGGGCCCAGCTTCCCTCTCCACAGGGTGCCTTCCTGCCTTGCCAATGGCCTCTTTCCCTGGGCTCCATGGATCTGCACTCCAAGCTGCATCCAGATCTGCAGGATGCTAAGCCACTAGATCCCCCTCGACCTTGGAACCTCAAAGGCCTGCTGTGCCGTGGGGTCTCGCCACCTTAGGATGGACAGGGGATGGATGGATCTGACTCCACTTCCCTCTCCTGGCACCTTTCTCTGAACTGTGTCTGCCTGGAGTCTCCTCTCCAGCTCAACGTCAGTTCCACTCACTTCTCCCCTGGGCCTGGCTGGGCGTTTGGGTCACACCCCCATCAGCTCCTTTCAATCCATGCTCCTACTGCCCTGCCAGGGCTTTCCCCCAGTCCCTCCTCATCCTTTCTTGGGCACTTCACTTTCTCTTATTGGAAAAATTATTTGGCTAGATGGGAGTTTGCCAGTGTCTTATTGCTCAGATAAGGGATTTTCTTTTTTTTTTTTTTTTGAGACGGAGTCTCGCTGTGTCGCCCAGGCTGGAGTGCAGCGGCCGGATCTCAGCTCACTGCAAGCTGCGCCTCCTGGGTTCACGCCATTCTCCTGCCTCAGCCTCCCGAGTAGCTGGGACTACAGGCGCCCGCCACCTCGCCCGGCTAGTTTTTTGTATTTTTTAGTAGAGACGGGGTTTCACCGGGTTAGCCAGGATGGTCTCGATCTCCTGACCTCGTGATCCGCCCGTCTCGGCCTCCCAAAGTGCTGGGATTACAGGCTTGAGCCACCACGGCCGGCCCAGATAAGGGATTTTCGTATCAGTCTTGATGAGAAGCAATTGATGGACTAGTCTTGCCACCTCCTGCAAAAGGCAATTTCATTTGACCAAGTCTGAATGCACTTGGGAAACTGAGCTGCTCTGGGGGTGGAGGGGAATTAACAACTTCATAATCTGAGCCCCCTGCCCCCTCTCCTGGAACTGAAAAGGTACTGAGCTTCTGCCTAAGGTAGGTGGGAGCACAGCTGACTTGGACATTGCCCCTTCTCAGCCCTTGTTTGAGGACCTGACTCTTCACTCCACCCCCAACCAGGACCCTTATACTGGAGAGGACAGGGTGGGCGACGCTCAAGCTTCCGAAAGGAAATAACAGGCTGGGCGCAGTGGCTCACACCTGTAATCCCAGCACTTTGGGAGGCCAAGGTAGGAGGATCACTTGAGCCAAGGAGTTTAAGACCAGCCTGGGCAATATGGCAAGACCCTGTCTCTACTAAAAATTGAAATTAAAAAAAAAAAAATTTAAAGGAAGCAACAGGGTGACCCATTAATGAGAAAAGTGTGAGAAAACTGTATTTACACAGAATCCCACCTCTCCACCCAAAGCCAGTAACCTGGAAACATTCTGCAGTCAACATGGCCCAAGGAATTCCCCCTTATGAAGTGAGGGGTTTCTGAGGGAGAGGAAAGAGGGGTAAAATCCAGGGGTCTTCATTATTCCTGTCTCCAGGAAAACTTGTGTTAATTCTGGTGTCCCCCTGGAGCCATCCATGGCAACCCAAACATTTCCAATGTGTGATTGAGCAATGGCTTCCAAGGGGCTCCAGACGTCAGAAGAAACCTTTAAGGCTGTTTAACCCAGTGATTATCACATTCTTTAGCCACCAGCCCTTTTGTCTAACAGAATTTTTTCCAGGAAGCTCAGTGTTCAGGATTGATACCAACGAGCAGCCGTGTTGGAAGTGGGAGAAGAGCCCTGTGGAGCCATCACTTCCCTTCCTCCCAGCTCAAGCCCAGCAGCAGCCCCTTGTTCATGAAGGGGGAGGATGGGGAGGAGATGTGGTGGTGGAGGCAGTGGTGATGGCCCATGGAGGCAGCCTGAAAACCACTTCTCTCATCCCCTCTTACAAATGAAGAAACTGAGGCCAAGAGGGGAAGTCATTTGCCTAATATCATGCAGAGTTCCTTCAGGGTCCATGCCTTGGTCAATGGACCAATTGGCCCCGTTCTCATCCTTTCCCTGGGGCCTCTGCTCCATCTATGCATGACTGCATCCATTTATCCATCCATCCATCCACCCACCCAACCAGTATCCATGGAGTTCTGTGCTTTCCATTGCACTGGACACAGATGATTCTGTGATTATGACATGGGCCCTGCTCCTTGCAATAAATGCCACCTTCTCAGCAAACCTGGTAGCTGCAAATTGTTCCCACCCCCAGCACAAGCCCCCACCCTGCCTGTCACTCAGGCTCCCAGCAGCCAGAGCTAAAGATAGAATTCAGGGCAGCGTTTTAAGTCAGCAGCGCATGGACCTGGCTGGCCGAATGGGAAGCGGGAGCTAAGCCGAGTTAGGAGACCTCCTCAAAGCAGTCAGGCTGTGTTTCTCTGATAATGGACCATTTCTATGAAACTGGCAGTAGCGGCTGCTGGCCTTCCTCCTGTGGAGAGATCCTTGGACCGGGCTGGTGGAGCTTTGGTCTGACACCTCACTCCAGGCTCCAGCCTTCCCTGACCTGCAGATAGATTCTGCTGGCTTTTTCTCCTCTGTACCCACTGCTCTGCTGACCCTAGGGCTTTGATTATTCCCAAAGCCAGTGAAGACCCCACTTCTACGGATCTGTTCGGCCCTCATGCTGATGTTCACAGGTTAGGGTAGGGCCGGGGAACTGAAAGATGAGGCCCAGGGCTGGGGAGGTCAGGCCCTCTACTGGGAGTCCTGGGGCTTATACCCTGGGGGATTCTGCTGGCTGTCAGAACCTGGATGTTGCATCCAGGGCTTTATGGAAGATGGGGTCACCCATCACCCACCCACCTATCTGATTTTCTCCTCCTTTCTCTGGGATACTTCTGTCTCTCTGCTGCTCACTGGGGTGTGCCAACTGACGTTCACAAGCATCACACTTGGCAAGGAAGTGAGAGGTGTTGGGGAGGAGAAACACCTGGATCTGTTCCTACTCCTGCCCCAAGCTCTCCACTCTCCAGGCAATGGTGAGGCCATTGGAAGAAAAGAGGGAGGAGAGGTAGGATGAGCTGACTTGAGCTGCTTACTTAGAAATGCGCAATAGGCATTAAAGCTGCTTCCTTTTGTGCCTGGGCCTAACTGAACTCCGAATCAAGTGGGTCTGAAGAAGGTGGATCAGAGGTCGCCAGGAAGACAGCTTGCCCCAGGATTTAACCCAAGTGATGAGACTTGTCCTGACCACTCTAGGGGCTCCCTTCAGCACCTCACCAGCACCACTACTCCACCAAATGAAGTGACAGAGACAGACGCCACCCGAAGCCCTCCAGATGGGTGGTGGGCCAGAGTCAGCCATGCTTCCTGAATCACAGGGTTAGGGGGGAGTGTCCAGGGAGGAGCAGGCTAGAGAGCAGGTCTGCCCAGCATTCACCCTCTTCCCCATATGGGGACGATCCCTCCAAGAACCTGCTTTCCAGGTACAGAAATAGTATAGAAGGGTGGGTTGCGGGGGCTGGGGCTGCCACATGCTGCTTTGCCATGGGCATTCTGGGTAAGAATAATAATGAGGCTATTAATAACTCCTTACCTCTGTATAAGTCTTAAAGACCTTTTTCAAGATTTTTCACTGCCTGCACACCCATGATCTCATTCCATTTTCAAGACAACCCTGTGAATCTGTGGGACCGTGGCCCCCATTTGGCAGAGGAGAAACCGAGGCACAGGGAGGGGATTGTTATGTGCTAACCAGGCCATACTGCTAATAAGTGGCTGAGCAGGGACCGGAGCCCAGATTTCAGGGGTCATCTCTTCGGTTGTCCCATTGAAATGTGTGGTTCCAGAGAGCCGGAGCTTTCTGCTGGGTTATTCTGAAGCTGCCTCTGGGGACAACGTAGTACAGTCTCCCAGGGCAATGCAGCAATGCATTTGTTCCCTAGGTCAATTAGTTAAGACCTGTCTACCCAGCACTTCTACAACCTATACCCTGTGCCATCAATAAAACATAGTTCTTACCATGAAAGAGCTCACGGTTTGGTGAGGAGAGACTGAAATCCTTAGATTATCTCAATACCATAGGATTCATTTAGGAACCAAGGTAGCACAGGGGGGTGGGAGCACAGAGGAGGAGCCCTAAGCCAGCATGGGTGCATCAGGGAGGGCTTCCTGAAGGAGGTGATGTACCAACCAGTTCCTGAGCCAAGGTTATTCCCCCGATTGTGCCACTCTTCTAAATACCAACCTACACCCTTTTTCATTCCCTACCCACAACCCTACCCTTTGGCCTCTTTCAGGGCAGGTATAACCAAGCAGGAGTAGCTAGACTGCTTTGACCCTACAGACCAGAACAAACCCATTCTGCAGCCCAAGGGTTGCCACGGTCAGACCCCACTGCTGGAAATGGACAAGGAATTGGTCTCCGAGCCCAGCTCTACCTCAGACTTGCTGCTCATGCAGCAGTGTAGATCCCGAGGCTTGGTGAGTTGCCCGGTTCACCAGCCTACCCTTAGTTCAGTCTACCCAGCAATCACCTCAGATGTGCAGAAACCTAGCCTACTTTTTAAAGCAGGCTGATCAGATTGCACGTTGCTCTAGCTAATTCCTGGCATTTAATGCTTCTCTTCCCTAACCTGGATCTGTCATTTCTGTCATGACTAAAACTTAACCTTTTTCTATTTTGTCTTTAAAGGAGACAGATTAATATTTCTTAAGGCAAAGGGCCCCCTTAGGCTTGAAAAACATAATCAAATCGCCCCTTAGCCTTCTCCATCTGAGGTTGATGGATCTCAGTTGCTTTCTTCATTAATTACAGCTGTATCCTTACTTCCTCTTAAGGCCCCTCCCCTTGTCTTTTAGCTGAGGAATCCAAGACTGGACAAAGAGTAGCCTCAAAGTGCTGATCTGAACTGATGACAGTGGGAAGAGGGCAGGAACCATGGGACAGTCTATGGGGTTGGCATGGAGAGTTTGGTGTACAGGAGTGGCAGAAGACAAGGTTAGCAGAGGCCAGATCATGTCAGCCTCATCCACCATAGGCAAAGAAGGGACACTCTGCAGAACCCTGAGCTGCTCCAACCCTTCAGGGATGGACAGATAGTAAAGAGAAGCTTGTGACTACAGCCGCGAAGGGGCAAAAGGTAAAGGAACTCTGGAGCCTGTGAGGGCACACAAACCAAGGAAGAAGTGTTTAGCTAAGGAGGAAGTGCCCAATGTGGAGTGTTGCAGGGAAGCCACATACAATAAGGACTGAGAAGTGGCCACTGGATTTCAAAACAAGGAAGTTATTGGAGACCCAGGAAGAGTGGTCTGAATGAAGAGAGCAAAATGTGGGGGCAGGCAACGTGCACGACTCTCAGGAAGTCTGGCTCTGAAGGAAAGCGTGGTTGCCAGCCTCCAAATGCCCCCATGATCCTACATCGTGGTATCCTCAGCCTTGTTAATTCCCTCCCACATCGTATTGGAGCTGGTCTGCGTACCCAACAGAAAACAGCAGAAGGAATGGACTGTCACTTCCAAGATTCAAGTACAGCAGAAGGAATGGACTGTCACTTCCAAGATTCAAGTACAGCAGAAGGAATGGACTGTCACTTCCAAGATTCAAGTACTGTTGCTCCTTGACTCGTGAGGGGGTTACATTCTAATAAACCCATCATAAGTGGAAAATATCATAAGTCAAAACTGCATTTAGGCTAGGAATAATGGCTCATACCTGTAATCCCAGCACTTTGGGAGGCTGAGGTGGGAGGACTGCTTGAGTTCAGGAGTTTGAGACCAGCCTGGGCAACATAGTAAAACCCTGTCTCTATAAAAAATACAAAAATTAGCCAGGCATGGTGGTACACACCTATCTACTTGGGAAGCTGAGGCAGGAAGATCACTGGAACCCAGGAGTTCAGGGCTGCAGTGAGCCATGATCATGCCACTGCACTCCAGCCTGGGCATTTAATACACCTAACCTACCAAACTCATAGCTTAGCCTAGCCTATTTTTTTTTCTTTTGAGATGGAGTCTCATTCTGTCATTCAGCCTGGAGTGCAGTGGTGTGATCACAGCTCACTGCAACCTCCACCTCCCGGATTCAAGTGATTCTCCTGCCTCAGCCTCCCAAGTAGCTGGGACTACAGGCACTCACCACCATGACTGGCTCATTTTTGTATTTTTAGTAGAGACAGCATTTCACTATGTTGGCTAGGCTGGTCTCGAACTCCTGACCTCAGGTGATCTGCCCACCTCAGCCTCCCAAAGTGCCGGGATTACAGGAGTGAGCCACCATGCCTGGCCAACCTAGCCTACAATAAGCGTGCTCAGAACACTTATGTTAACCTACAGTTAGGCAAAGTTATCCTGCAACACAGCACACCACAGAGTATTGATTGTTTTTTGTTTTGTTTTGTTTTTGAGACACAGTCTCACTCTGTCACCCAGGCTGGAATACAGCAGTATGAACTCGGCTTACTGCAACCTCTGCCTCCCCAGGTTCAAGCAATTCTAGTACCTCAGCCACCCGAGTAGCTGGGATTACAGGCACGTGCCTCCATGCCTGGCTGCTTTTTGTATTTTTAGTAGAGACAGGGTTCTCCATGCTGCTCAGGCTGTTCTCGAACTTCTGGCCTCAAGTGATCCACCCGCCTCAGCCTCCCAAAGTGCAGGGATTACAGATGTGAGCCACTGCGTCTGGTCAAGTATTGGCTGTTTACCCTTGATTGCATGGCTGACTGGGACCTAGCACTTACTGCCACTGTCCAGCATCACAAGAGAGTATCACACTGAATACTGCCAGCCTAGGAAAAGATCAAAATTCAAAATCCGAAGTATGGTTTCTACTTAATGTATATTATTTTTGCACCATTGTAAAGTTGAAAATCTTAAGTGGAACCATTGTGAGTCAGGGATCCTCTGTATAAAATACATTGTAGCTTCCATTTTAGCCTCTTTCTGTCTGATCAGTCCCCCTGCTTGCTGCATGTGATAAGGCCCACATGGCGAGGAATTGAGGCTTCTTGCCAATAGTCACATGAGTGAACCATGTTGGAAACAGATCTTCCAGCCCCAGTCAAACCTTCAGGAAACTGCAGCCCCTTCTCGACTGCAGCCTCATGAAAGAGACCTGAGCCATCTTGCCTAGCTATTTCCTGATGCCTGACCCTCAGAATTTTTTTTTTTTTTTCTTTTGAGACATGGTCACACTCTGTCACCCAGGTTGGAGTGCAGTGGTGTGACCATGGCTCACTGCAGCCTTGATCTTCCAGGCTCAAGCAATCCTCCTGCCTCAGTCTTTCAAGTAGCTAGTACTACAGGCTTGTGCCACCAAGACCGGCTAAATTTTTTTGTATTTTTTTGTTGACATAAGGTTTCGACATGTTGCCCAGGCTGGCCTCGAACTCCTGAGCTCAAGCAATCTTGCCCACTTCAGCCTCCCAAAGTGCTGGGATTACAGACATGAGCCACTGCACCCGGCCTTGTTTATTGTTTTATGTTTGTTGTTTTAAGCTGCTAAATTTTGGGGTAATATGTTACACAAGCAACAGAGAATGAAGACAGGGGGACTGAGATAAGGATATGAGGACAAGGGAAAGGATATTTGTTTTGTTTTTAAAGAGTGAATCTCAAACATGTTTAAACGCTAATGAGAAGCCAGTGGACAGGGGAAAGTGGAAAATTAGAGAGAAGGGCATGGAAAATCAATTGAGTGAGGTTTTCGGGCAGGTGCAAAGAGAGAGGGCCTAATGTATTTGAAGGTGTTAGCCTAAGTTTCTAGGAGGGACACCTGGATCCTCTCCATTGTGACCAGAGATCAAAGGAGGAAAGGACAAAATCTGTTTGGCGGCAGGATATTGATGTTATTTCTGCCAAACGTCTTATTTTTTCGTGATATTATCCACCGAGAATATGGAGGCAGATGTTGGGCAAGGTGCTGTATTGAAAAAAGTGGAGAAGTCCGAAAGGGCTAATGGTGAGCTCTAGAGAGAGAGTTAAGGAAAGAGAAAATTCTGGGCCATGTTGAAAACTTAGTGTGGGCCGGGCGCGGTGGCTCACGTCTGTAATCCCAGCACTTAGGAAGGCCCAGGCAGGTGGATCACAAGGTCAGGAAATTGAGACCATCCTGGCTAACACGGTGAAACCCCGTCTCTACTAAAAATACAAAAAGTTAGCCGGGCGCGGTGGCAGGCGCCTGTAGTTCCAGCTACTCGGGAGGCTGAGGCAGGAGAATGGCGTGAACCTGGGAGGCGGAGCTTGTAGTCCGAGATCACGCCACTGCACTCCAGCCTGGGCGACAGAGCAAGACTCCGTCTCAAAAAAAGAAAAGAAAAGAAAACTTGGTGTGATAGAGGCCATGATTGTCTAGTCCCCTTGGTCTCTGCAGCTGTGTGATTTCTCTCCAGTGGTGCCCAGAATGCTAGATACCGGTGCAGAAAAGGCAAATAATTGAATTACCTTTATGCCAAAGGGGAGTCATGAAAAGACAAGGGGAGCCACGGAGATGAGGCTGTTTGTATAAGAGCGGCTGAAAGAGGTCAGTCACAGTGGCTCACTCCTGTAATCCCAGCACTTTGGGACACCAAGGCGGGCAGATCACTTTGATCTCAGGAGTTCAAGAGCAGCCTGGCCAACATGGTAAAACCCCGTCTCTAATAAAAATACAAAAATTAGCTGGGCACTGTTAGCTGGCACCTGTAATCCCAGCTATAGCTATGGATACACAGGAGGCTGAGGTGGGAGAATCGCTTGAACCCAGGAGGCAGAGGTTGCAGTGAGCCAAGACCACACCACTGCACTCCAGCCTGGGCGACAAAGCAAGAGTGATTAGAAGAAATGGAACACTGACCCAGGCTGACCCAGGATGGAAGGGAAAACAGGAGGGGCCAATACGAGGAGAAAAGAAAAAGCCAATGGTTTCTCAGTGGACCAGTGCTGTCACAAGGCAGTTGTAGTTTGAAAGGCTGGGGAGAGCACGAAGCGCGTGGGGTTGTAGCCTGCCCGCAGGAAATTTGGATCTAACATTCCAGAGGTGGAGCAGCTCTGAAATGAGCAGGTTCAGGGGGTGGCTGTGGAATAGGGGACTACAATAGAGCGTGCGATCAAGCTATTGGGAGGGTGGGGTCCCTGGGGATGTGACATCATCCCAGATGATGATGACATTTATGTTTGCAGCTGTTAAAAGGGAGAGTGAGGTCTTCTGTGAACAAGATGGATCCATGGCAGCACCGAGAAGAACAGAGTGTAGAGTAAGTGGCAGGAGCCCCACTGGAACAGGGCTGAGACAGTGAGACAGGGCAGGGCTTAATGGCTTGCTGATCCGGAGGCTGCCATCTGCTTCCTGAGCTTAAAGCCTGAGAGGAAAGGGCAGCTTCCACTTGAGAAGGCACAAAGGGAAGCCACGTCCTTAGGGGAGAGCCAGGCCATCAGACCACAGAGATGAGGGGGATGAAGAGCTGGGGGTCCCCGGAGGTCCGGGGCAATTTTGAATGGATGGGGAGCCATGGAAGGAGGGAAGGGGAATCCTAGAAGCATCTGGGAGGAGAGCAGAAGCCTGGCTAGCAGAAGGGGCTACTTCCTGGGGACAGTAGATTTGGCTGGCTGCAATTTTTAAAGAAATCCATATCGGCAGTGAGTTACTGGGGCCTCTCTGAAGGAGTCAGCAACAGCCCTGGACCACGTGCACAGGCTGGTGCCATGACTCAGCCTGGGTTGGAATTAGCAGGGGCCTCTGGTGGCTGGTGGCGGTAGTGGGGGACTTTGGCCAACTGATGTAGAGGTAGCCAGGGCCTGGATGTTACAGCCCTGGAAGGGGCTGCATATTCCCCCACAGGCTCCTGGACCAGAGTCTGGCCCTGTGTCCTGAAGATGCAGGGTACCAAGCATGGTTTGGAAAGTGATCTGTTTGGCCTGAGCTTAGCGGCAAGTAAGAACAAGTCCTCAGATGATTCCCGAGACCTGTTCTGTTTTGTTTTGAGACAGGGTCTCACACTGTCGCCCAGGCTGGAGTGCAGTGGCATAATCCGGGCTCACTGCAACCCCCGCCTCCCAATCTCAAGGGATCCTCCCACCTCAGACTCCCGAGTAGCTGGGACTGCAAGCTTGCACCACCACGGTCAGCTAGTATCTGGTATTTTTTATAGAGACGGGATTTTGCTGCATTACTCGAAGTCCTGGGCTCAAGCGATCCGCCCGCCTCGGCCTCCCAAAGTGCTGGGATTACAGGTGTGAGCCACCACACCCAGCCACCTGTTGTTATGCATCCCCGTTTCCTGCTGGTTTTTGAGGCACAGCCAGCTTGCCAACACAATGACCCGTGGACTTTCCCCACCGTGCCCTCTCTCCTCCAGAGACCGAGACAGTGCTGCTTGCTCCCCCTGGCCTGCTGGGTGCATGCTGCTGCTCTCAGAGCTCCAAGCTGCCTGCTCTAGATACCTTCTCCACTTGGTGTCTCATCCCAACCTCCAAGAAGCTGCACGGGTCCACAGGCTCTCATACACATTGCCCATGCCCCCGACACCATCACACGAAACAGGCACAATTCCCTGTCCACTGCAGATGGTGGATGGCAGGGAGTTCCAGAGGGTGCAGGGAAAAGTGGAGACAGCAGACAGAGTTCTGCAGACCCAGGGCTTGGTCTGTTAACCCCATTAACAGAATGGGGTTAATCACATCTTCCTGACTCCTTCACAGCAGTCCTGTCAAGGTGTGTATAAAATGTTTGCTGACAAAACTGTTCAAAAGTGCCCATTTAATTATTTTCTAGGTACAAAAAAATATTTTCTGGGCGATGCTATAATACCTCTCTGGACTTGTCTGTAATAACTAGCATTTGCATAGCACTTTTTTTTTTTTTTTTTTTTTGAGATGGAGTCTTGCTCTGTCGCCCAAGCTGGAGTGCAGTGGTGTGATCTCAGCTCACTGCAAGCTCTGCCTCCTGGGTTCAAGTGATTCTCCTGCCTCAGCCTCCTGAGTAGCTGGGATTACAGGCACCTGCCACCACGCCCGGCTAATTTTTGTATTTTTGCAGTAGAGACAGGGTTTCCACCATGTTGGCCAGGCTGGTTTTGAACTCCTGAGCTCAGGTGATCTACCCGCCTCGGCATCCCAGAGTGCTGAGATTACAGGCCAAAGTGCTGGGATTACAGGTGTGCCTGGGATTATAGTACCGCGCCTGGCCTGCACAGTACTTTCTAAACTTCAAAGCACATTCACAAACTTGCTTAGGAGCAATCATATTTGAAAGGGCCTAGCATAGAGCCTGACGTACAGACTACACTCAGTAAATGAGTTATTATTTTCTCACTCAGTCCTCACAGCTCCATTTTATAAATGAAAAAATTGAGGTTTAAAGGGGTTAATAGACCTACCCAAGTTTCTCTCAGAAATTGTTCCAAGCCGGGAGCAGTGGCTCTCCTGTAATCCCAGAACTTTGGGAGGTTGAGGCAGGAGGATCACTTGAGCCCAGGAGTTCGAGAGCAACCTGGGCAACATAATGAGACTTCATCTCTACAAAAAAAAAAATAAAAAATAAAAAAATTAGCTAGGCATGGTGGCGCATGGCTGTAGTCCCAGCTACTCAGGAGGCTGGGGTGGGAGGATCACTTGAGCTCAGAAGATTGAGGCTGCAGTGAGTTGTGACTGCACCACTCCAGCTCCAAAACTGAAGGCTTCTAATTCCAAATCTCAAGCCCTTTAAATTGCATCACCTGCCTCTGTGGGAAACAGGGACCCCTTTTCAATGATCCTAATAAGCTTTGGAGAGAGGCAAGAGTCCCCTGGGGAGGGGAAACAGAGCGTTGGCTTTGGGCCTCTTTGCTGCCCCCCTTCTGTAGGACAATCCTGAGACGCAACCTACAGAAATTCTGCGTCCAGGAACAAGTGGAGAGAAAGGGAGTAGGAAGCAGGGAAAGGAAGAAAATAAACAACCAAGCTGAAGACAGCCAGAGAAAGTAAATGTGACCAGCGAGGCAGAGAGCTGATGGATGGCAGCGTCTCTGGAGGCAGAAACGTGGCCCCAGAGGACGGAGGGAGGGTGCGGGAGGCCCAGGGAGGTGGGGCGGGAGAGTGGTTCTTGGTGAATCAGGCGTGCAAGAGGCTGTTGTTTCTCCTCGGTGCAGGATATTGATGACTTACTGACCCAAAGCATGGGAGAGGGCAGCTGCTAGGGGAGAAGGAGCTCAGCCCACGGCTGGCTGGGGGAATGGGGAGGCAGGGGCTGTGGGAAAGGAGGCCTGGGAGCAAGGACCAATGTGAGGGAGGAAGAGGGATAAAGGAGGCAGTTGGGGTGATTCCTTGTGGAGCAGGAGAGGGTATTGACCCAGAACCTGACCTGGTTTTCTGAGGTCACCTGGGGTCCCTTAAGTGCTAGAAACCACTAGCTACTTTGCCCAGCCTTCCCGGCTGTCAAATCTCTTGGAAGGCCTTGGGCATGCTGGCCGCAGATGCTTAGCATGCATCGGATAACACTCAGACGGTTGCGACAAAATTAGCCAATTTCCAAAACCCATTAAATATGCCTCCTGATAGCATCTCTCTCAGGGCCATTTTCAAAAGCATGAACTGCCTGGGAAGCCTTCACCATGACTAGTTCTAGGCTGTCTTCTCCTCCCATGTGGCCTGACTCTGTGAACTGAGTGACTTCCCTCCATGGCTCCTGCAGGGGCACAGCTTTTGCTCCTAGAACCCTGCCGCCGAGACCCAAGGTGGCCCTACTAGGAAGTCCCATTGCATACGTCCAGCCCCAACTGATGGACAACATACCAGGCTCCTGGACTGTGGTTTCCAGCTCCAGCTTGGCAGGAAATAGTCTGCATAACCCCCACCCCCAGCTCCAGTGACCCCTCTTTTATAAGATGGAAGCAAAATGCATTTATACCTCATTGGGAAAAGGAAATGGAAATTTAAAAGTCAGAGAATTGAAAATGATCTTTTATTTTATTTTATTTTATTTTATTTTTTGGGTTTTTGTTTTGTTTTGAGATGGAGTTTTGCTCTTGCTGCCCAGGCTAGAGTGCAATGGCGCAATCTCAGCTCACCGCAACCTCCCCCTCCCAGGTTCAAGTGATTCTCCTTCCTCAGCCTCCTGAATAGCTGGGATTACAGGCATGCGCCACCAGGCCCGGCTAATTTTTTCTGTTTAGTAGAGACGGGGTTTCACCATGTTAGTCAGGCTGGTCTCAAACTCCTGACCTCAGGTGATCCACCTGCCTCGGCCTTCCGAAGTGCTGGGATTACAGGCATGAGCTGAGCCACTGCGCCCAGCAAAGGATCTTTAATATGACCTACCTACCTCCTTCACTTTATATGTAAGAAAACCACCCAGAGAGGGGATGAGACCATCTAGAGGCACACAGCTGCTGGCAGCAAGGGCAGAACAAGAAGCCAGGCCCTCACTCTTCCCTTGGCTCAATCTGGTGAAGACAGCTGAGTGATATAACCATCAGACTCCTACAGAAATCACTGGATTTGGAGTCTAAAGACCTGGGTTCAAATCCTGACTTTGTCCCTTAATACCTGAATAACTTTAGGCAAGTTATTTCACCTTGTTTGCTTCAGTTTCCACATCTATCTAATGGGGACAATAGTGCCTCTCATATGAGGTGTTGTGATCCAACTAGAAGATGGCATCTTGCCCAGTACATAACAGGTATTAATAATAGTAGGGGCCAGGCACAGTGGCTAATGCCTGTAATCCCAATACTTTGGGAAGCTGGGGCAGGTGGATCACTTGAGGCCAGGGGCTCAAGACCAGCCTGGCCAACATAGCGAAACTCCATCTCTACAAAAAGTACAAGAATTACCCAGGCGTGATGGTGGCGCACCCCTGTAGTCCCAGCTACTTGGGAGCCTGAGGCACAAGAATCACTTGAACCCAGGAAGCAGAGGTTGCCAGTGAGCCAAGATCACACCACTGCACTCCAGCCTAGGCAACAGAGCAGCAATACTCCATCTCAAAAAAAAAAGAAAAAAAAAAAACTGGGATTATTTTTCCTACTCTTGCCCTCCTGCCTCCTCAGTTTTGTAAGAAATTTAGCATTTTATTTGATTAGACATTCCTTGGGGTAAAGAACTATATTTGCCTTTGTAATTCCAGCGTCTTGCACATAGCAGGGCCTCAAGAGAAGATTCTGAGATACTGGGACAGCAACACAGACCAGTCCTTTGTCCCCACAGCAATTACCACAGTTTTCTCATAAGGGATTTTCTCAGGTGGTGCAGAGGGAAGAGAAGAGGGGACCCAGCCTGTATTGTACGGTGTGAGGCTGTTCCCTGGCGTCAATGACCTCAGTCCCCTCTCTTCTGGCAGCCTAAAGTCCCTGACACCCACAGTGATAAACAGAGCCCAGATCCTAGCAAGAGAGGGACATCTGGGGAGCAAGCGTGGGGCTGGGGGCATCCAGGGGGTCCACTGAAAGGAGTCTCATCTCTCTCCCGAGAAAGAGAAACACCATTCAGTCACCAACCCAGGAGGGAGAACAGCACAGTTGGAGGGAGGAACACCCAGAAGCAGGGTCAGAACTGCAGGTAAAGAAGGCTTTGGGAGTCTGGAAGGGAGAGGATGGGAGGCTGAAGAGTGAGCAGGAAGGCTTAGAAGCCAGGTCAGATTGGGTGAGGAGCTGGGCATGGTGGCTCACGCCTGTAATCCCAGCCTTTAGGAGGCCGAGGGAGGCAGATCACCTGAGGTCAGGAGTCTGAGAGCACCCTGGCCAACATGGCAAAATCCCATCTCTACTGAAAATACAAAAATTAGCCAGGCATAATGGCAGGCACCTGTAATCCCAGCTACTCAGGAGACTGAGGCAGGAGAATCACTTGAACCGGGGAGGCGAGAATCGCTTGAACTTGGGAGGAGGAGGTTGCAGTGAGCCGAGATCATGTCACTGCACTCCAGCCTAGGCAACAGGGAAAGACTCTGTCTCAAAAAAAAAAAAAAAAAAAGATTGGGGAAGAAGGAAGGGTACTGGCATCTTCTGCTCCAGCCAGGCGCAGCTCCAGACGAGAGTGGAGCCAGGTGAGGCATGCAGGACTCCAGGGTGGTGCAGGGACATAAATGGTGTTCTCGGCGAGGCTGGCCTCCCCTGGTTCTTTCAGCCCCTTCTAGGCAGAGCACAAGGAATAATGAGAAAGGAAAGAGATTTATTTCAAGGAATTGGTTCAGGCAGTTGTGAAGGCTGCAAGTCTGAAATCTCCAGGACAGGCCTGAGGCTGGAAACTCTCAGGCAGGAGCTGACACTGCAGTCTTGAGGCAGAATTTCTTCTTTCTCAGGGAAACCTCAGTTTTGCTTTGAAGGCCTTCCAGTTGATTGGATGAGGCTCACCAACATTATCAAGAATAATCTCTTTCACTGAAAGGCAACTGTAGACTTACAGTCACAGACTGTAACCACATCTATAAAATACCTTCATGGCAACACCTCAGTTAGTGTTTGATTGAGTAACCATAACCTAGCCAGGTTGACACACACAATTAATTAACCTTCACAATGGGTGAATTTGTTTTCTGTGGGGGATTGATCAGAATGGTGGGAAAAACTATAGGGAAAGGATGCAAGCCTTCTGAAAGGTTGGAAGGTTCTGCAGAGCCCTGGGGGAGAATAGCTGAAGGCAGCTGTTCTACAACCCTGAGGCAGAGGGCAAGGAGTAGGTACAGGGGAACATGGGAGAATTTATCTTAAACAGGCTTATTTACTTATGTTGACCAGGAACTGACCCACGTTCCCTGAAAGGGGAACAATAAATGTTAATTACCTACAGGTTGTGTTGGCTCCAGGCTTTCAGCATTGTACCTACACTGAATAAAAGGAAGCAGCTTCAGTTTCTCAGGGCTGCTCTCAGGCTACTAGAGCCAGGCAGTCACCTAGCTGCTCTTACACTGCATACCTGTGTCTGAGTACTCATTTCATCTGTCAGCCAGGGTCTGTGGGACAGACCTGGCAGTTTTCCTTTGAATTGATATGTACTTATTTCCAAATGTGTGTTAGGAACATTCTAACTGCTTATCAAAACCTTGATTTCACAGCTGTTATTGCCTAAGATGAGGTTGTTTTAAAAGTGAGCTAATTTAAATAAAAATATGAAGTAAACAATAGTAGGTAGTACTTGAGAGGACAAAAATCATGAAGGTGATAATACCTCACAACTGAAATTTGGAAAACGGTGAAGATGTTTAACTTCTGTAAAGAACATAGGCTTTGGAGTCAGAAAAAATCTGAATTTGGGCCAGTTCTGCCATTCTCCAACTGTGCGACTTTGGACAATCTACTTAATTTGTTTCATTAACTTCTGCTGTCTTGATCTTTCTTATTTCCTTCTTTCTTTGTATTTTTATTCAGTTTTGGGGTTTTTTTATGGTTTTTTTGGTTTTTTGTTTTTGTTTTGGAGACAGAATCTCATTCTGTTCTCCAGGCTGGAGTGCAGTAGCACAATCTCAGCTCACGGCAACCTCTGCCTCCCCAGCTTGAAGCAATTCTCCTCAGCCTCCCAAGTAACTGGGATTACACGTGTGCACCACCACGCGTGGCTAATTTTTGTTTTGTTTTGTTTTTTGTAGAGACGGGGTTTCACCATGTTAGCCAGGCTGGTCTCGAACTCCTGACCTCAAGTGATCCGCCCACCTTGGCTTCCCAAAGTTTTAGGATTACAGGTGTGAGCCACCCTGCCTGGCCTGTGTTTATATTCAGGTCTTCTTTTTCTTTTCTTTTTTCTTTTTTTTTTTTTTTTTTTGAGATGGAGTCTTGCTCTGTCGCCCAGGCTGGAGTGCAGTGGCCGGATCTCAGCTCACTGCAAGCTCCGCCTCCCGGGTTTATGCCATTCTCCTGCCTCAGCCTCCCGAGTAGCTGGGACTACAGGCACCCGCCACCTTGCCCGGCTAGTTTTTTTGTATTTTTTAGTAGAGACGGGGTTTCACTGGGTTAGCCAGGATGGTCTCGATCTCCTGACCTCGTGATCCGCCTGTCTGGGCCTCGCAAAGTGCTGGGATTACAGGCTTGAGCCACCGCGCCCAGCCAGGTCTTCTTTTTCTAACTTCTTTTTTAAAAAACAGCTTTATTGAGGTATCATTGACATATAATAAGTGTCATATATTTAAGGTGTATGATGTGCTAAGTTTTGGCTTATGTATGTATATACCCATGAAACTATCACCATAATAACAAACACACTCATCATTCCCCAAAATTTCCTCATGCTCCTTTGTAAAAACTCTTTCCTATTCCCCTGTTCCTCATGTTACTCCTCCTCTCCCTGCCCAAACAACAATCTTCTTCTTCTTCTTCTTTTTTTTTTTTTTTTTTTTTGAGACGGAGTCTCACTCTATTGCCCAGGCTGGAGTGCAATGGTGAGATCTTGGCTCACTGCAACTTCTGCCTCCTGGGTTCAAGTGATTCTCCTGCCTCAGCCTCCCAAGTAGCTGGGATTACAGGCAGGTGCCACCACGCCTGGCTAAGTTTTGTATTTTCAGTAGAGATGGGATTTCTCCATGTTGGTCAGGCTGGTCTTGAACTCCTGACCTTAGGTGATCCACCTGCCTCGACCTCCCAAAGTGCTGGGATTACAGGCATGAGCCACTGCACCTGGCCAACAACTGATCTTCTTTGTGTCACTATAGATTAGTTGCATTCTCTAGAATTTTATAGAAATGGAGCAATACTGTATGTACACTTTTCTGGTCTGGCTCGTGAACTCTGTGTCATTATTCTGAAATTCATCCATGTTATGTGTATCAATACTTCATTCTATTTTGTTTCTGAGTAGTATTCCATTCTATGGATATATCATATTTTATTCACCCATCCATCAGTTGATGAATATTTGGGTTGTTTCTAGTTTTTGGCTATGAGAAATAGAGCTGCCTTGAACATTCATGTACGAGTCTTTGTACAGACTTATGCTTTCTTCTCCCATGGGTAAATACTTAAGAATGTAATGGCTAGATTATGTGGCAAGTTTATGTTTAACTTTTGAGAAATGGACAAACTGTTTTCTAAAGTGTTTGTCCCACTGTATTAGTCCGTTTTCATGCTGCAGATAAAGACATACCCGAGACTGGGCAATTTACAAAAGAAAGAGATTTAATGGACTTACAGTTCCACATGGCTGGGGAGGCCTCACAATCATGGTGGAAGGCAAGGAGGAGCAAGTCACATCTTACATGGATGTCAGCAAAGAGAGAGAACTTGTGCAGGGGAACTCCTCTTTATAAAACCATCAGATCTCACGAGAACTCATATACTATCACGCAGGAAAGACTCACCCCCATAATTCAATCCTCTTCCACCAAGTTCCTCCCATGACATGTGGAAATTGTAGGAGTTACAATTCAAGATGAGATTTGGGTGGGGACACAGCCAAACCATATCAGCCACTTTATAGTCCCACCAATAGCGTATGAGGTTTCAGTTCATCCATGTCATTGTCAATACTTGGTATGGTCAATCTTTATAATTTTAATCATTTTAGGAGGAACATAGTGGTATCTCATTGTAGTTTCAATTTGTGCTTCCCTAATGACTAATGATGTTAAATATCTTTTCATGTGTTTACTTGCCATTTCTATATCTTCTTTGATAAAGTGTTAAATGTCTTTTGCCCATTTAAAAAATACAGATTGTTTATTTTCTTATTATTCGGTTACAGGGGTTCTTTCTTTCTTTCTTTCTTTCTTTTTTTTTTTGAGACAAAGTCTCTCTCTGTCACCCAGGCTGGAGTGCAATGGTGCAGTCTCAGCTCACTGCAACCTCCACCTCCTGAGTTCA
This sequence comes from Rhinopithecus roxellana, assembly GCF_007565055.1. Lineage (NCBI taxonomy): Eukaryota > Metazoa > Chordata > Mammalia > Primates > Cercopithecidae > Rhinopithecus > Rhinopithecus roxellana. The sequence continues at coordinate 132,563,510 of NC_044553.1, read as the reverse complement.
AGTGATTCTCCCACTTCAACCTCCCGAGTAGCTGAGACTACAAACACGTGCCACCACACCCGGCTAATTTTTTTATTTTTAGTAGAGACGGGGTTTCGCTGTGTTGGCCAGGCTGGTCTCAAACTCCTGACCTCGTGATCCACCCACCTCGGCCTCCCAAAGTGCTGGGATTATAGGCATGAGCCACCGTGCCTGGACTACAGAAGTTCTTTATATTGCATATAGAAGTACTTTATCAGATGTGATTTGACAATATTTTCTCCCAAACAATGGCTTGTATTTTTGTTCTCTTTAAAATGTCTTTCAAAGAGCAAAAGGTTTACTTTTGATGAAGTGAATTTATCCATTTTTCTTCTATGGATTGTGTTTTGGTGCTCTATCTGATAAATCTTTGCCAGCACAAATTACAAAGATGTTTTTCTAATGTCATCTTCTACAAGTTTTACAGTTTCAGGTTTTACAAATTAGCTCCATGATCAACTTTGAATTAATTTTTGTATAAAGTATAAGGTATGGATTGAACATTTGTATGTCTTTATTTTACAAATGGACATCCAATTGTTTCAGCACTGTTTCTTGAAAAGGCTATTCTTGCTCCACTTAATTGCTTTTGCACCGTTGTCAAAAACCAGCTGTTCATATATGTTATTTATTAATTCTGAATTCTGGTTAACTGACCATTTTTCTATCTTGATGCCAACACCTCACTGTCTTGATTATTGTAGCTTTTTAAGTTTTGAAATCAGGTAGTGTCAGCCATCTAAATTTGTTCCTTTTTTTCAAAGTTGTTTCGGCTATTCTATGCCTTTTGTATTTTCATATGAATTTTAGAAATTTGTCCATGTCTTTCAAAAAAGCCTGCTGGAGTTTTCATTGGAATTACGATGAATCCATAGATCAATCTGGGGGAAACTGACATCTAAACAATGAGTTTCCTGACTCATGAACAAGGTATAGCTTTCCACTCTAATTTCTTTCAGTAATATTTGATAGTTTTCTATTACAAGTTTGCTGGGAATATGTTTTCATGTGTTTACTTGTCATTTCTATATCTTATTTGGCAAAGTGTTACAAATATTTTGCCCATTTAAATAATATGAGTTGTTTGTTTTCTTATTATTGAATGACAAGAGTTCTTTATATTGCATGTACAAGTACTTTATCAGATATATGATTTGAAAATATTTTCTCCCAAACAATGGCTTGTCTTTACAGTGAATGTCTGGAATTGTTATGTTCTCTTGAGATCTTTAGCTCCCTCTCCCCCTTGTCTCCTTTTCAGGTTCATTCTTCTCAACCAACAATTAAATGTTGTATTTCTGGGAGGTTGAGACTCAAGCCCTGCCCCTTCTTTACACTATGCTTAATTCCTGGGGCATCTCATGCACATGTATAGTGTTGATTCAGTCTGTGCTAATTTTCCCCAAATCTGTATTTCCAGTTCTAACCCACAATCTAGCTGCCTGTCGTACAACTCAGCTTGAATGTCTCAGAGGCACCATAAGCCAACAGGTCCAAAGTCACTCAGGCTCATTCCCCCATACCTGCTGCCCCTCTGGGAGTCCCTCTTTTAGCAAACGGTGCCATCAGCCATTCAATTACTCAAACCAGAAACCCAGGCATCATTCAAGACAAATTCCTCTCTTACTATCTCCCACTCCAACCCATCTAATCTCTTACAAAGTCCTGTCAGTTTTATCTCCTAATCTGTCCACTTCTAACTCCCTCCATTCCTAACTCGTTCTAGGCTACCATATTATTTCACTTGAACCATAGTAGTGGCCTCCGAGCCATTGTGCCTAAACTCATTTTACCACCCTCCCCAAAATCTATTGTTAGCTAGAGATCTCTTCTAAAAGCAAATCCGATAATATCAGCCTCCTGCTTAAACCCTCAGTGGCCTGCTGCTGATTTTAGAATAAAAACAAAACATGGCCTAGACCTTGTTTATCTCTCCACCCTCGCTTTGTGACATGTTCTATTCATTCTCTTCCCACCTCACTGGCCTTCTTTCTTATCTTTCACTACAGAACTTTTGTACACCCTGTTTCTCCTTTTATCTAGTTAGTTATCCTCATTCTTCAGTGCTCAGTGCAAGTATCACCTTCTCAGGAAAACCTTAGCACATCAGGTCCCTCCAAAATAGTTTCTCATAAGGCCATATTGCGATTGGTGGTAGCACTTGTCACAGTTACCATCTTAATTTTGTTAATATTATTATTCAGGTATTGTTTGTGTTCTGTGCTAGGCTGTTAAGTTTCATTTGTTTTTCTCATAATTGTATGACAATGCCTAGCACAGTGCCTGGCTCATGGTGAACATTCAACAAATATTTGTAGAATGAATGGATCCAAAAAAAGTACTATTTTAAAGAAAGGTACTATTATTAACCCCATGTTACATCATGAAGAAATTAAGGTTCAGAGAGGTTAAGTCATGTACCCAGCTTAGAAGTGGCTGAGTCAAAATCTGAACCTGCTTTTCTGATTCCAGACCCTGCAATGCTTAAGCAGCACTCTGCTTTTCCAAGTGGACCAAACACCAAAACCAGACCTACCTGCAGCTTTCTAAGGACACCAGTTCCCTGCAGCTACATCTGCATAGTCTTGGAAAAAAAAAATTTTTTTTTTAAGCAGAATCTTGAAAATCAGAACAAAACCCTAGAATCAGCCAGGTGCAGTGGCTCAAGCCTGTAATCACAGCACTTTGGGAGGCCGAAGTGGGAGGATTACTTAAGGCCAGCAGTTCAAGACCAGTCTGAGAAATATACTGAGACTCTGTCTCTACAAATAAAAAAAAAAAAAGTTTAAAAAATAATTAGCCAAGCATGGTGGCACTCATGGTGCTACTAGGACCTATAGTCCTAGGTACTTGGGAGCCTGAGGTGGGAGGATCACTTGAGCCCAGGAACTCGAGGCTACAGTGAGCTAAAAAGGTGCCACTGCACTGCAGCCTGGGCAACAGAGCAAAGCCCTGCCTCTAATATATATATAAAAACAAAATTTAATTTTAAAAAAGTCTAGAATCCTGAATCTATCCAAGTCACCCAGCAAGGTGGTAACAGATTTAGGGTTAGAACTTCTAGCTCCAAACTCAATGCTTTGCACCCTGAGTTCTATATACCCACCCTACCTCCACTCCCAGGGCAGGAGCTCAGTGTCCGAGGTACAAAGTTCAATCTGCCAAGAGCAGTGCTTCCAAACTTTTTCGAGTGTAGTTAATTTGTAATTGGTGAAGTAGGGTGGGTAGGAGAGCAAGAGATCCCTGGATCCACCTATTCCAACTTTCCAGGATTAAAAACAAAACAAAACTCAGTGTTACCAACTAAGGGCTAACCTACAAGCAAATTTAGAAGGACTCTTATATATCTATTCTAGCAGTAGGAGTGTGGCTGCTTCCTATTTGAACCATAACTTGCTTTGTGCCCGGCAGGCGGCAGGCATGGTACTAAACCCATTAACTGCCTTACCTTTTCTTGTTTATATAGTTCCATGATTAGTCCCACTTTACAGATAAAAAAAAAACTGAGGTTCAGAGGGACTTAAGATTTACCCAAAATTACAAAGTCCATGAGGGACAGACTGGGGACTTATCTCCAAATGCTCTATCCTCTTAACCACTGTGTTGTGCTTCCTCAAAAACAAACAGCTGTATCTACCTGCCTTAAAGCCTAGTAATTAGAAATGTATCCCTTTCACTGCTGTTTGCCTGGTACATTTATCATGTCTTTTAAAAAATTAATATAATAAAAACAAACATGAGGTATTCTATATGTTTAGATATGGAGAGATACTTTTTTTTTTTTTTTTTTTGAGATAGAGTCTTGCTCTGTCCCCAAGGCTGGAGTTCAGTGGCGCCATCACAGCTCACTGCAAGCTCCGCCTCCCGGGTTCACGGCCATTGTCCTGCCTCAGCCTCCTGAGTAGCTGGGACTGCAGGTGCCCGCCACCGCGCGTGGCTAATTTTTTTTATTTTTAGTAGAGATGGGATTTCACTATGTTAGCCGGGATGGTCTCAATCTCCTGACCTCGTGATCCGCCCACCTCGGTCTTCCAAAGTGCTGGGATTATAGGCGTGAGCCACCGCGCCCAGCCGAGATACATTATTAAGGCCAAAAATAATGCCATGGTGGATTATGTATAATCTCCTATTGTACTGAAAAGTACACATGAACTTCTGGAAGGATATACAATGCATAGTTGATCAGTTGGAAGTGGGTTTGGGGAGGCCGTAGGCAGGGAGCACCCTTATACCGTTGACTTCTCCACTTCATAAGCAATTATTACTTGTATGTATATACATACATATATATATATATATATTTTTTTTTTTTTTTTTTTTTTTTCTGAGATGGAGTTTCGCTCTTGTTGCCCAGGCTAGAGTGTAATGGCGCGATCTTCGCTCACTGCAACCTCTGCCTCCAGAGTTCAAGTGATTCTACTGCGTCAGCCTCCCCACTTGCTGAGATTACAGGCATGCACCACGCCTAGCTAATTTTGTGTTTTTAGTAGAGATAGGGTTTCTCCAGCTGGTCAGGCTGGTCTCCAACTCCCGACTTCATGTGATCTGCCCCGCCTCAGCCTCCCAAAGTGCTGGGATTACAGGCATGAGCCACCATGCCTGGCCTACTTGTATAATTTTTTTTAAGTTGAATAATATATTGTAAATGTAAATATACATCATTTCACAGCATAGTTAACTAAAAACCCACCACAGAGTACACTGATCCAAGACTAGCAGCAATTTAATCCCCTGTTCACACTAAAGCCAAGACCCATGGCAGTGAGACTGTGAAGGCAAGAGAGAAGCAACGCAGGCATTGAGGTCAGACTGATCAGGATTCAAATCCCCATTTCCACCATTTACCAGCTTTATGAGTTAAGGTGTGTTGTTTAACCTCTGAACCTCAGTTTCCTAACCTGCAAAATGGGATAACACTGCCTTACGACTGTGTTAAGGCAGTGATAAGGATAAGAGAGCTAATGCGTGTCAAGCACTTTGTACAGAATGTGGCAGGTAGTGAGCAGTCACTAGGGCTAGTAGCCATTTTTAGGCACTGATAACAGAACATTCTTCCCCCATTACAGGAATTCCAACTATGCTCATGGTAGTCTTCTGAGTAGTAAAAAAGCGCTAATGGCCTTTTAATTTTTCAGTCTGTGTGTCACCCATGAGGCTTCCAGGATCTGTAGCTATTCCTCAGTAATTATTTGCTATTTGACTTGAGGAGAAAGTTTTATGCCTGTGAACCTTTGAGGGTGGGGTGAGTTTGAGAAAAAGATGGTCCAAGCTTTAGTTTCATTCCCACCCATCCCCTGCCTCCAACTCCCTGCCAGGACATTTAGAAGCTTAGAAAGTTTGATCAATCGCAGGAATTTTTACAGGTCAGTTTACCTGAGGTGGAGTTGGAACTGCTGTGAGCTCACAATTCCTTAACCCAAATTCTGAATCCAAAAACACTCTGAAACCAAAAGTTTTTTTGTAAGCCTAGAGAGAACTCATTCAGAGGAAGACCCTGACCTGAGCCACCATAAGATTATTTAACATCTTTATTGATCACACTCAGGATGACTAGTCATACATTTTACTGAAGAGATATTGATGTGGTTGCTTATGTGGTGCTGCCTCAGACCTCACTAAGGATTTTATATAACATACGGTAGGTGCACCATCTTTCCTTGTTAAAATCTGAAATAAATCTGAATTCTGGAAAACATCTGGCACCAAGTGTTTCAGATAATAGTCTGACTGTGAACCTATATTTCTAGATAGGACTTCAGGTTTTCCTCGTCCACATCCCAGCTTCTTTCTATCATTCTTCACAGGGTCATCTGCGGGGGCAGAAGAACCTGGTTAAAGACTCAGAGGTTTGGGGTCCCTGTAGGGCTGTCAGCACCATGGATAGCAAAACAGCCCCTGAGCGGCTGCCAAACAAATTTGCTGACATCTTGGACTCAGTTTTTCCTGCTTAAGAGAGATTGACACAATGAAGCTTGCCTGAGAAATGCGACCAATTGTTTTCTAATAGTAAAACACAAGGTATAGGGGTGGGAGTGGGGGGATAGTCGATGTGGTCCAGGCAGAGGAAATAATGTTTCTTATCTTTTTCCTCCAGCTGGTTCCAGGCTCTTCTCCTCTGACATTATTAAAAGCCTGGCAGGTACTTTGAATGTTTGTTTCCATCAAGTTTCCTTGCCATTCTAATCTGCAAATACTCTTAGCTAGTTTCCTTTCTTGCATATTCTGCGTTGTCTAGTCACTGAATTTTCCCAGCCTCACCTGCCTGGCAACCAGGTACATGAGTAAGACTTTGTTAGAAGTGGACAGCAAGTTTCTGCTGGACTTCTTCCAGCCCTGGTCAGTCTAACAAAAGAGATGTGAAGTAAGCCACAAGTCCCCACTGTTATTCATGATCGATTTATCATTAGGTACTTGAGGAGGAAAACAGGGGCTACAGTGAGGTGGTTTCCTTTACTACTAAGTGAAGTCATGCCTTGCCTCAATGAATTGAGTCCTCTGTCACTGAAAGCTATGCTTCAAACAGCAAGAATGAGGAGGTCCCAGGGCATCAGAGCTGCAAGGGGCTTAGAGCTTATATACTGGAGACAGTAGAGGCAGAATGGTTGCTTTTCTTTATTCAGCAAACATCTATTACATGTTTACTTATGTCAGGCATAAGCTAGGTACAAGGGATAGAAATACAGGCCCAACCTCCTCCCGGAAACTCAGAGTCAAGTGAAGGAGAGACAAGTAAGATGTAAAAGTACAATGCTCTGAGTGCTATGGGAGGGAAAATACAAGCTATCACAGGAAACCAGAAAGGGGGCATCCAGCCCAGGTGGAGTCGTCTGGGAGAAGACACCAAGGAGGAAGCCCCTGAGCTGAGCTTTTTTTTTTTCTGGAGTATGGCTCTTGTTTCCCAAGCTGAAATGCAATGGTGCGATCTTGGCTCACTGCAACCTCCGCCTCCCTGATTCAAGCGATTTTCCTGCCTCAGCCTACCAAGTAGCTGGGATTACAGGCTTGCGCCACCACACCCGACTAATTTTTTGTATTTTTAGTAGAAACGGGGTTTCACTGTGTTGGCCAGGCTGGTCTTGAATGCCTGACCTCAGATGATCCGCCTGCCTCAGCCTCCTAAAGTGCTGGGATTACCGGTGTGAGCAACTGTGTCTGGCCGAGCTGAGCTTTTAATGATGGGTAGGTTGGCTAGATGTGATGGCTTACATCTGTAATCCCAGCACTTTGGGAGGCTGAGGCAGGAGGATCACTTGATGCCAGGAGTTCGAGACCAGCCTGGGAAACAAAGTGAGACCCTGTCCCTACAAAAAATAAATAATAAATAAATAAATTAGCCAGGTATGGTGGCACGTGCCTATAATTTCAGCACTTTGGGAGGCTAAGGCAGGAGGATTGCTCAAGGTTGCAGTGAGCTATGATCACGCTTCTGCACTCCAGCCTGGGTGATAGAACAAGACACCATCTTTTTTTTTTTTTAAAAAAAAAAAAAAAGAGTGCGGTAAGGGATTTCAAAGCAGCAGTATGGCACATGCAAATGCAAAGGGAGTACACTGTGGAGAACCCTGACTTGTTATCTCTTTGTACATTTAGGTATGTGTCCTTATTCCACAGCTAAAATCATCCTATCTTTGCTGACCAGAGCAATATCTCATATCTCTTTGTATCCCGAGAACCTACCCTGTTTTCTATATATAGTAAATGCTTTCTCAATGGTTCTCAGTGATAATGGGTTTGAGGCCTCACACTATTAAAACTGTAGCCAAGTAGAGGATTTTACAGCAGAAACCAGAAAATTATGATAAAAACTTGGACACACTCACTATATGCCTCTAACACTTGCTGTGCTGCACCAAGAAGAAACTTTGACCCGAGGGCTCCAGCAAACTGCAGAAATCAAAACTGCTCCTCACTTTCCATGGCTGAAAGTTCCTCTGGAGAGTGTGTGGCCTTGCAAAAAGCCCCCCGTACATGTTCCTAAGAAAATTTAGTGTGAGCCCCAGTTCCAGCAGTCGTCAGCTCAGTGATGCTGGGAGAATATTCCATGAGCTGTCTGAGCTGCTGATTTTCTACCTACAAAAATAGAACTTATTACTGGGTTACCTATCCCAATGCATATTATGAAGGTAAAAAGAGTAGTCAGATTCAAACCAAGCACTTTGAAAACACAAAACATCACTCCTATGAGAAGCTATCATTCTACTGGGTAAGGAATCACAAAGCCCAGACTCCCCTGCCAACCAGCTGTTGGCCCTGGCCAACTCTTCTCTCTGGGCCTCATTTCTTTCTCTGTGGTTGAATTCTACAGATGATTCTTGAAGATCTTACATTGTTCCATGATTTGGTTTGCAAACTGGAAGCTTTAAGCAGCCTTTGTACACTGTGCTCTGGAATAGCTGAGCTTTAATCCTGTGTTTATGTCCTAATGTTTGTCCATTGGTACCAAAACTCGCAGTACTGGCTGATTGGATTGAAGCAGGGATAAGCCTGGTTGTCCCTCAAACACTGTAATGGCTACAGTCTAAAGAGGTACTCTTGGCTGGAGCCTTGAGGATGGTGGGGAAGGCCAGGCAGGGAGAGAGATTCAAGTTGCAAACCCAGGAAAAGGCTTCCCCTAGATTTTCAGCATTTAACTGAAGAAAATGGTTTCTGTAACATTGGAGAAAAACGTTGCAGCTTAGCAGAGTGAAATGAATTAAATCCCTTACCAGTTTGCTGTGTACTCTCTCCCTCTCTCTCTGTCTCTCTCTCTCTCTCATCTGCCCTCTCTTTATCATGCCTCATCACTCATTCACTTTCCCCTCCCAGTTTCCTGACCCTTCTGGATGTTCCAGGTTTCCTTGATCTCTTCCCCTTTCCTCCCCAAGTCATCTCCTCTGCCACCTCTTTCTCCCCTGCCATTGTGTTTCCCACTCCCTGCATCCTCCCTGCTGCTTTTTATTTGCCTTCCTTTTTTCTGTGAGGATCACTAGGGCTGTAAGGAGAACATAATCCTTTAGAAATGTGACCTCATTTACTATTATTCTCCCACCGAGGCAGGCCAGGGTAGAGGTCACTCCCCAATCCCACCACTGTTCCTGCTGGGAGTAAAGATTTTGAGAGAGAGGATGAGTCTTCAAAGGGTATCCAATGCAGCAATCATTCACTCAGTGGATATTTATTTTTATTTAAGCTTTAAAATAATTTTAAGGTAGTGCATGTATATTGCAGACAGTTAGAAAATACAAAAGCAGAATAAAGTGGAATGTTTAAATGAACCATAGTTATCTCCATCAAGGGACAACCCTTAATAGCATTTTGTTTTAATTCCTCCTAAGATTTTTATGGGCTCTTTGGCATACTTGCAGTTATATTATATGTGCAATTTTGTAACCTGCTTTTTTCCACTTCATTTTATAACATAAGCATTTCTCCCATGATATTGCAAACTCTTAAAATATCATTTAAATTTGTTTACCCATTGCCCTATTTTTTGGACATTTATATATGTTCCAATTTTTCTGTAATGAAAATTAATACTGTGATGGCTAGTTTTGTGTGCAAAGCTTACACAGTTAGTATGATATTAAGGTTAAGAGTGAGGCCTTGAAGCCAGACTGCCTGGGTTGAAATCTGGGCTCTGTCCTTACAAGCCATTGAGTAAATTATATGTCCCAGTTTTCACATCTGCATAATAGGGATTATAGTAATACCTACCTTGTAGGGTTCTTAGAATTAAATCAGATTGCCAGGCATGGTGGCTCACGCCTGTAATCCCAGCACTTTGAGAGGCCAAGGTGGGCAGATCACTTGAGTTCAGGAGTTCAAGACCGCCCTGGGCAACATGGTGAAACCCTGTCTCTACTAAAATACAAAAATTAGCCAGGCATGGTGGGTGCGTGCCTATAATCTCAGCTACTTGAGAGGCTGAGGCACGAGAATTGCTTGAGCCCGGGAGACGGAGGTTGCAGTGGGCCAAGATTGCACAACTGCACTCCAGCCTGGGTGACAGAGCAACTCTGTCTCAAAAAAAAAAAAAAAAGGAATTAAATCAGATTATTTATCTAAACCAGTGCCTGGCATGTAGTAGTTACTCAAAAATTGTTACCTATTAATATTGCCTTAGGATGGTTTCCCAGTAGTGAACTTACTCTGTCCCTTGATACATGGTACCAAATTGCCTTCCAAAAAAGAGCAAACATGTATTGACAAACCTACCATGATGTGAACCTAGGTGTGCCTGATGAAAAGAATCCTGTTCATTCCACCAGCCTGCCACAGCATCTCCTCAGGCAGGGGTTAGAGATCACTGCAATGATTGTTCTCCTAGCACCAAAGAAATGAAGTATTGTTAAGATGAAATGAAACAGTATATAGCATCTGCACAAGACCTGGCATCTATTAAATTATTTAAGAATCAGTACAAATCATATTTTATAGTAAATGTTTACATCATAGATTTAATAGATAATTCATTGAGATAGTACATTTTTTAAAACTCTTAACACAGTTCCTGGCACATGGCAGGAGCTCAAAAAAATTCTACCATCCATCCATCTCTCCTTCTGTCTGCTTTTTTTTGTTTTTTTTTTTTTTTTTTTTTTTAGACCGAATCTCCCTCTGTCACCCAGGCTGGAGTGCAGTGGTGCAATCTCGACTCACTGCAACCTCCACCTCCTGGCTTCAAGCAATTCTCCTGCCTCAACCTCCTGAGTAGCTAGGACTACAGGCATGCCACCATGCCCAGCTAACTTTTGTATTTTTAGTAGAATCAGGATTTCACCATGTTGGCCAGGCTGGTCTCGAATTCCTGACCTCAAGCAATCCACCTGCCTTGGCCTCCCAAAGTGCTGGGATTACAGGCGTGAGCCACCTCACCGAGCCTTCTCCTTCTATCTCCACTGTACCTTTCTCTCAATAGCTCTCCAGTGCCCAACCTGGCTCAGTGTGCCTTCACTACTCTAGTTAACATTCTCATTGACACGGCAGAGCCCTGCCATCACAGTATAGTTAGGGCCCACAGTTTGTGCTGGAATAACAGGCTTGGGAGCCAGAGGGTGAGGATTATATACCAGGGTGTGGAGGAGAGATAGGATGAAGGCTTCAGTGAAACCAAGTATGTGCTTGCTGTAATGTACAGCCTTACATGCGTGCCCCAAGCACTGCTTGCTGCTGGGACCATGGGCGACCAGGGATCAAGAAGCTGATATCAAGAAGCTGATAACTGCAAGTAGCATGGCCTCACTGGCTTATCCCTTCTTCTCCTTCTCTCTCTCTCTCTCTCTCTCTCTCTCTCTCTCTCACACACACACACACACACACACACACACACACACACACACATCTTCCAAGGCACAAGAAGAGGAGAGTCCTTGGGAATGGGTGTTCTGGCAAAAGGGAAACAGTAGGCTGAGTGTCTCCCCTTCTCCCTGGACATTTTTTCACTTTCCCCTCTGCTTGCAGACCCTGCTAGCCCCCAGGGTGGTGCTCCCAGTGCTCCTCCCTCCCTCACCTATTCACTCTTGGATTCCCTTAACCCAGCTGAATTAGGCTGCAATCTTCAAAAAGAACATCAGAAAAATTAAGATAAAACAAAAGAGAAATGAACAGAGCATAACGAAAGGCTCAGCCTTTGAGTTCAGCAAGTCCAGGTTCCTGATCTAGCAGAGAATTTGGGGCCTTGCATCGTCACATTCCACCTGAGCAGGGTGCATGTCCAGAGACTCTCTGTACATTTTGAAGTTATTTCCTCTTGTTTCTCTTTCTGCTCCCTCATTAAATGTCACAATTCCTTGGACAATGATGCAGATGAGTAAGGTTGCTGGGGCAGAGAGTGGGGAAAAAAATCAGCTTTGGCATCACACAGACCTGGCTTCAAATCTTGCCCAGTCATTTGCTGAGTGTATGAATCTAGTATATTAATTTAACTTCCATGAGCCTTGATTAAAAACAACCTTACTGAATTATTTTGAGGATTAAAAGATAAAACTGTCTAATACAGAGTAGGAACTCAAAACGGACTCTTTTTCACGTCCTGGACCGAAGAGTATAACAAGTTATCCAACTTCTCCAGGGATGTTTTCTTAGTACCAATAACCTTTTGCCTTCCAGTGCCCTGCCTCCCCAGGCCCTCAGGAAGGCACAAGGAAAGTTCTTTCCTTTACACAGAGGGAGAAAGGCTCACTTTCCTAGCTCAGAAAACCATTCTTGGTGCAAACACACCCTACCTTACATAAACACACACACACACACAAATACACACATGCACAAAGATGGGAGCAGTCCTGGGTCCTGGTCTCAGCTCTTTAAAGGGCTCCAGTGAAGGATTTATAGGAGCTTGGGTCCACTCTGCATTGTCCCAGTTCAGGGTGAAGGCAAAGAAGGCCTCCTTCTGCAACTCCCCCAGGCCCATCACACTGACTCTGGCTTCAAGGGCAGGAGGAAGGCAGGATTATGCATCAGTTTCATTTTTTCTTTTGGCTTGTTATTGATCCCTGACTGTTTTTTCCAAGTTGGAAGTTACTTAGCTTCTCTGGTTACTTAGCTTCTAGTTTCCTCATCTGTAAACTGGGAATTATACATGTTTATAAGAATGAAATGAGATAATGGCAAAGCAGATGCCTCAAAAATTGTTGTGTGTTGAGCCATGATTGCAACACTGCACTCCAGACTGAGTGACAGAGTAAGACCCTGTCTCAAAAAAAAAAAAAATTGTAGTGTGCAAGCAAATATAAAGAATGCTAGGCCGGGCACAGTGGCTTATGCCTGCAATCCCAACACTTTGGGAGGCCGAGGCGGGTGGATCACCTGAGGTCGGGAGTTCAAGGCCAGCCTAGCCAACACGGTGAACCCCATCTCTACTAAAAATGCAAAAATTAGCTAGGTATGGTAGCACATGCCTATAATCCCAGCTACTTGGGAGGCTGAGGCAGGAGAATCGCTTGAACCTGGGAGGCAGAGGTTGTAGTAAGCCAAGATCATGCCATTGCACCCTAGCCTAGGTGACAGAGCGAGACTCCGTCTCAAAAAAAAAAAAAAAAGTGCATTCTTCCGCTCATTTTCATTTTGTCACCATATCAGGTGAAAGAACCCTGCCATCTGCTTGCCACTGTTGATAAGCCCCGCCCTGGCAGCCCCAACCTCTCACACATACACGCTCACTCATTCTTGTTCCAGCAAAGTGGGAAAGTGCAAGAGTGCCGGTTTCTCTGCCAGGGTGCAAATGCTCACATGCCCTGAGCAGCTTGTGGATGCCAGAGTTAGTGCTGGAGTTTAGAGCTGTGCAGTCTGCGGTGGGTGGGTTCCTCCATTTTATGTTCTGGTTCTGCCTCTCAAATTTGCAGTAACTCACCCACTCTGCTCCCCAGGCCTGAGTGAGTGTGTGCCTGGCAGGAAAGCAGGGAATCGGGTGGGCCTGGTGCTAAGAACTCTCCTCATCTTCTTTCCTAGCCATGAATCAGTGTGTTTCTAAAGAAATGGCTTCATCTTCAGTTTTGCAGTCTCCTATAGAGAGAAGAAGTGAGCGGCTGTGATAATGTACTTCCAAAGCCCCCCAAATGAGAAGTTTAAAAGACAGACGACTCTAGACTTCATTGCTGGGGGTCTGCCTCGAACCAAAGGGTCTGACTCAGAAGTAATGAGGGGCTCCGGGATTCTCTGTTGCATTAAGAGTCAAAAATTTGTTTCCACTATTTGCTTACAGCCACATATGCACCCTTCCTTGGAACTGTGTCATTCTGGAGCCATATCCATGAGTGCAGGATTTGGCTGATAGGCAGTCCAAAGGCCCAACTGTCCCTGTCCTCTGTCAGACAATCCCTCCTCTAGCCAGGGCTTTGTGGGTCACAGCCATATCGCCTTGGCCATGAGCTCAACTCCGAGGTAGAGGGCTTACTAGGCCAGGGGTGGGGTTCGTCTGTCCTCTTAAGGGAAGCATCTTTTCCAATGTGTGGCCTATTGAATTAGTAGTGGGACAGATCTCTCTATGCTTGGTGCTGATTTACATTCCCTAGGGAACACTGTAAGGCAATCAACCACTTGTAAAAAGAACTAAGAGTTTATGCATGAAAAAGCTTACCAAGGGAAGTCCCCAGGTGGGAAGAGATTAGCAGCTGGAGCTGACTCCAACTAAAACAGAACCCTCTAGGGCTGGATTTCACTTAAGGAATGTCAGAGAGGTGGGAAGGGAAGAGGACAAGAGGGCACCCCCTCCCAGGTTTTCAGCCAGTACCTACTCTGTCCCTTACCTGTGGGCCTCACCCTGGTCCCAGTGAGGATGCCTGATGCCTCCAGGTGAGCTTCCAGGGCTGCTCTGCCCCAGTCAGCTCACCTGGCCCCAGCCTGGGCTTTTCCCTTTTCCATTCAGATAATCAAGATAAGATGGGAGGAGCCTCTTTGGCTTAAGAAAATTTTCTAGGAACCAAAGGGGAAATAAAATTAAAAGAAAAAAAAGAGAGAGTGCCTAGAAACTGAGGGGCTATGGCACTCAGCAGCATTACCCAGGGTAAGCAGTTTGCTCCCCTCCTGATGCCCTCTAGTAAATAACATTAGCTTCCCAGCAGCAGGAGCCCCCAGCGTTATCCTTGAGGCCTTGCTCCCTTCCCCACAACCAATCTCTCCTCTTTGTTTTCACCCAGAAGTGTCTCAAGTCCCTTCCCTGCTCCCATCCTGTTGATTCTGCCTTGCTCAAGTTCTCACCGCCTCTTTCCTGGGCTCTGGTGGAGCTTCCTCATCAGTCCTTCAGGCTCATCTGTTCACTCCAGCCTTCCTACCAACAATCCCCTCCTCCCATGACCTGCCTGGTGACTGTCTCATCCTTTAATAAAACTCAGACCTTCTCCAGGAACCCTCCTGGGACTTCACCAGGCAGAGTGAGTTGTTTTCTTCTCAGGCACTCTTCACTTACTCAGTGACAGCATTTATCACAATGTGTTGGAATTGTGACCACATCCCCTTCCCTGTAGCTCCTTCAAGGGCCTGGACAATGGTTTATACTTTCTATTCTTGATTTCTAACAGAGGGTTGATTTTCATTACATGGCAGGAAATGCTTGATGGAAAAAGGAAGGGAGGGATAAAGAGAGGGAATGGAAAAAGAATGGAAACTTTGCATGGTTATAGATTCTTCAGTCCCTAAACCACCCTTATACCTTGTGAGAGGTAAAGGTTAGTTTCCCAAGAAGAAATTCTTATCACTGCATTACCCACTATTCTCTGTCACAAGCATCATACATTGCTGATTGCACTTATAGTTTCTTCAAAGCTACTGAATTATAAGAATGCAAAGGCCCAGGAAGATTAGGCGACTGCCTAAGGTCGCACAGCCAATTAATGACAAAGGCAAGACTAGAACCTGGGTCTCCTGGCACCAGGCCAGGGCCCTTGATACAACACCAACAGCCTCTCTTTGAGTTTTCCCTCCAGGCAGCAGCGTATAATTATCAACATTAGTATTTAGAATTTATATGCGGCTTTTGCTTCACTGGCTTTTTTATTATCCTTTCAATTAGTATTTCAGCATGCAGCCGAGGCATGGAGCAAAGCCAGGGTAGGGAGGGGAGTAGCACAGGGAGGCCGAGGCCAAGTAGGGGGCCATGAGCCCCTGTGAGAGGAAGGCCAGAGAAAGCAAAGGTGCAGGAGGGTGGCCTGACATCAGAGACAATGTCTTGTGTGTGTGTGTGTGTCTGTGTGTGTCTATGAGTGTCTGTGTTGTGTATGTGTCTGTATGTCTGTGTTTTAAGGAAGAAGGTGTCTGTGAAGATGATGTATGGGCCTCAGATGAGTGATCCAAGAACTTCGATAGCCTCAGGGGGCTTATCACTGCATTATCCACTAATAGGGCAGAGACAGGAAGAACAATAATATATTTAGCACCCAACAAGTTAAACACCAATACCAGCCCTGAGACAGACCCCAGGATATGGGAGTTCTCTGTCCTGCCTTGAAGGGAAGAAGACCCAAGCCCCATGATGTGGACTTGCTCCTGGCTCCTACTGTGCACTCTAGGAGCTATGCTGAACTGTGCCAGATGCCCATATCCTGTGGGAGTGAGGGAGTCCTGGAGCCCACCATGCCATGTGCTATAGCATCCTCAGCTGGATGCTAGGAGACTGTGGATGCTAGTGGAATCCCACTGCCAGACCCTGGTTCCTTGTGTCTTCCAGCCCCAGCTGCAGCCTGCTCTGGGGTTTACTTTGCAAACCTACACTTACCTTCAGAAAATGAGAATACTCTCTCCTCCTGACCTCCTGGGACTTTGGTGAGACTCAAGACCTTGTGAAGGCACTTGAAGAATAGGTTCATCCACTAGTAACACTCAAGATAGGGCATCCCCATGCAAAAAAAAAAAAAAAGGAAACTGAGGCGGAGGTGGACAAAGAGCAGCACAGGGTGGAGACAAAGCAGCCAAAAGACCTGCATTCAGATCTCAGGGCTCTTGCTGGGAAAACTCAGGGGGATGCTCACTCACTGCGGGCCTATTGAGTGCCAATGTGTCACATATGTCATCTCATTTTGTCCTCATATGACCCCTCACTTTGTCCATGAGAAACCTGAGGCTTTAAGAGGTTAGGTAACTTGCTCCAGGTTGTACAGCAAGTGGGACCCTAGGACCAAAACTTAGGTCCATGAGCTTTAAAACCTGCGCCCTTCCCAGCACAGCGCTGAATCTCCCAATCATGAGATTTCATCCCTGTGAGCCCAGCGTCCTCGTCTGCAAAATTGGAGGGGGGGGGAGGGGGAGGGGAAGGGGGAGGGGACTATGTTGCCTCATAGAGTTGTTAAGAAAATTAAACGAGCTTATGTTGATTAAACACATTATCGGGCTTGGTGTCTGGTATATAGTAGGTGCTCAATAAATGCTTTCTGTTTGTTTTTCTTTTTAGGGCGGATCAATGTTAAAAACTCAGGGCTGGCTTGGGAGCCCAGGAGCTCCAAAATGCTTCAAGAAGCCCAAGGGCCTCCCATCGCTCTGGGGTGCGCGGGAGGAGGGGAGAGAAGGGCTGGGAAAGAGGGCTCGGCTCCAGGAAGCGGGTACGCGGGTTCCAGCTGCGCGCCCCTCGCTTCGCCGCCTCCTTTAGGCTCTCCGACTTCCCGCCCCGCCCCGCCCCGGAGCCGGGTCCGGAGTGCCTGGTGGGCTGATTCCGGAGCGTGGAAGGGAGCACGGAGCACGGAAGCGACAGGGAGGCGGCGGCAGCGGGAGGCAGGGAGGAGGGGGACCCTCCTCGCTGGTCTCACAAGTCGGCGCGGAGCCGCCTCGGGCCGGGCCGAGGGCTGCGCGGCGGCGGCGGCGGCGGGGCCCGGCTAGGATGCGGGGCTCCCGGGACCGCGCGGGGAGGGGCGGGCGGCGGCGGCGGGCGGCGGGCGGGAGCTGTCCGCGGTGCTGAAGCGGCGGCGGCTCAGGGACGCGGGGCCGGGAGCAGGGGAGCCCTCCTGGGAGTTCCACCGCGACCGCGAGGCGGGGGAGCCGTCGTTCACCGGACCATGCCGAGCCCCCGAGCCCCGCGGAGGAGGCGGGACCGTCCGCGGCGGGACAGGTAAGGGGCGGTCTGGGGGCGCCGCGGGAGCGCAGAGCTAGGCGCGGAGTCGGGAGTGAGCTTGGGAGGGCACGGGAGCCCTCTCGGGGCTGGGGGCTCTGACTCCCTGCTTGGCCGCACCTTGCGCTCCGCCAAGGCTTGCACTTCGTCCCTCCCTACCCCTCACCCTGCAGGCTGGGGGTGCTGGAGGGGGCTGAGGAACTGGGGTCAAGACACCACAACCTCGCAACACCAGGCCTTGACCCTGACCTCAGGCAGCTCCTAGACATCCTGCCTACTGACGGCAAGAAATACTGATTAGAGCCTCAGACTCCCTGGTACCCCAGTCCCTACCAAGGTTTTGCGACACTAGCAAAATCTGAGCAGGCTTCACTAAGCTCCCGTCTTCTCGCACCCAAACCTGTTCACAGGGGTGACGGAGATAGCTGTGGTACCCCCTGCTCTGAGATTTCTCTGCCCTGGAAATGGCTCTTGGGCCAAGGGATGGGCTCTTGGGCCGGGGCCCCTTAGGATGTGCATTAACCCATTTCTTCAGGGAAGGAAGGAGGTCCTCGAAGATATCTCTTTTTTTTTTTTTTTTCCTATGACACTCTTGATGCTCACAGAAGCAGGCAGGATTTGCATCACATCTCTTGGCGCATGAGGGCAAAGAGTCAGGGAACCTGGGTCCTGTGTTCTATTATGTGCTGGTGACCCTAGACAGAGCCTCCATTTGGAATTCTCTCTCTTTCTGGCAAGAGTGCGCTGAATGAGCTCATTCAGGCCTGCAAAGTGCTTCTAGTTCTTCAGAGCAGAGTTCTCTATGACTGGCAGAATGTAGTGATCAAAATAAAACTGCGTGGAGGAAGACTTGGCCTATCCTTGTGGCTGACTGCTTCTTTCTACTGCTTTATCCCCACCCTCCGACCCAGTCCAACTTCCCCACTCCCAGAGGTAGAAAGAGCACTAGAGTAGGAGTTCCTGGCTGAGTGCTGGCATTTACTGGCTTTAGCTAGTTCCCTAAGCTCTCTCAACCTCATCCTTACCCCTAGAGTGGGGATAAGGTCAATGCTCTGCTCACCTCAGGGAACTGCCTTGGGATCCAATGAAAAACAATGCACCTGATTGGAGGCTTGCCACCTGTACATCTCCATACCAGTGTGAGCTGCTGTCACTGTTCCTAACCCCTAACCAGGCCTGCTGGCAGTGACCTGATTATTATCACCCCTACTCCCTCTTCTCCCAGCGTGGCCATGTCTCTCCCTTTGTCCTTGGCCACCCTGGGGTCTCAGAATCAGTGAAGCCAAACTTATAAATCTTAAGGATAAAGAAGTGTGTGTCCTCTCTTCTTCTCCTCTTCCATCATCACCTGTAGGAGATAATATAAGGTGAGAGTCTGACTCACAGGTTTTTATTTTTTCTCCCTAAGAACTACAGATCTAAGGAAACAGCTCCCTAAAGGCAGGAATTGTGTTGTTTTCATCTCTTTGCCTCCCTTCATGACCCCCTCCCCAACAGCACCTGGAAGATAGTAAGGACTTGGTAATCGGGTGTAAAATGAGGGAATGAAAAGTTAAAATGTATCAGAGCAAAAGCATTTAACCGGGAGTCAGAAACCCTGTGTTCTGGTCACAGATCTGCCACTGTCTCAGGCAGGTCCATTCCCCTCTGGGGGTTCATTTTTCTCATCTGTAAAAGAAGAGAGTTGGGCTAGATGAGTTAAGATTTCAAGCCCTGATATTCTGTAGGGCTTTCTTGAGGCCCGTAAACCCCTCAGTTCTGCTTGAATACAGGATGCCAGCTTTATCAACCTGGTTTGACAACTAAGTTAATGACCTTTTAGTAATGAACTGGATTTTATAAATGGAGTGAAAGTGAGCAATAGGAACCAGAAAAAGTCATTTATATTTCTGATGTTTTCTTAAGAACCCCCTCTCTTTCTTATTTCTCTGGGAAAGCCATGAGTATGACTCAGAGTGACTGAACTGAGAGGGGCTCCTGCCTCCAAGCCCAAAGGCCAGGAACCACCACCCCATCATCCCTGCCACCACAACCACCACCATCTCTGTGAGTAACAAAGGGCCAGGGACCCCATCCTTGGCCATCTCCTACCAGAGACCCTGCCTGGCTGTGATCTCCCTCCTAGGAAGACCAGAGGAGGCGACAGGCAGGAAAGATCCATCCCTACAGAGAATTTATATGTGTGAGATATATACACACACACACACACACACACACACACACACAAAATGAGTTTCTCTGATAATAATTTCCCTCAACTGTGGCAGATCCAGCCAATGCTCAGAAAAACCTTAGCTAATTGACATTTCGGTAGAGCTGAGTAAGCCATTCCAGTGACCTCGCCGAATTACACTGTGAGTGCCCAGCTAGGGTGGAGGACCAGTCTCCCCCTCCTCACATCATCACTTTCTGGCTCCCAGCTGTTGGTGCAGCACTGGCAAAAATCAGCTCTCTGGAGTTAATGGACAGTCACTAACCCTCATAACAAAGTGGCGGCAGCAGCGGCAGCAACAGCAAGCTAGCGAGGTGCTTTCTTTTCTGCAAGGCTGGTCTGCAGGGGAGCTGGCCTGCTACTGGGGTGAGGACAATACACTAGCCTTCCTTCTGTAGCTGTTTGGGTGGACACCCCACTCCCAGAGCTGTCAGGGTGCAAGGCATCTCTGGTCACCTAGGCAGATGACATCTGGCTCCTCTCCTGACCAGGAAAAACTACCCATTGGCTGCTTCCTGTGTTCCCCTCTTGTTCCCTCCTTGCTGAGGCTTTTATTCTGGGCCCTTCTACAAGGTCTCAAAGGGAAGAAAGGAGTCAACCCTGGCATATGGCACATGATTGGGTGATCTTAGGGGCAGGGGTTGGGGGAGCTGAGAAAGAGGAAGAATAAATGCAACATGGTCATTAAGAAATTGTGTGGCCAGGCACAGTGGCTCAGGTCTGTAATCCCAGCACTTTAGGAGGCCAAGGCGGGCAGATCACTTGAGGTCAGGAGTTCGAGACCAGCCTGGCCAACATGGCGAAACCCCATCTCTACTAAAAATACAAAAAGTAGCCAGGCATGTAATTCCAGCTACTTGGGAGGCTGAGGCATGAATCGCTTCAGCCTGGGAGGTGCAGGCTGCAGTGAGCCGAGATCGTGCCATTGCACTCCAGCCTGGGCGACAGAGGGAAACCCTGTCTTAAAACAGAAAGAAAGGAAAAAAAAAAGAGAGAAATTGTGTGTGTGTGTGTGTGTGTGTGTGTGTGTGTGTGTGTGTGTGTGTGTATGTGTGAAGAGAGAGATTAAAACATTGAAATACACACATGCAGGTCCCTTCCCCTGCGTGATGCACACAAAATGGCAGAGGCAGAGAATATCCAGAGATATCTGCACATCATTGGTTACCTTCAAGTCCAAAAGCCAGTTCATCTGTAATTCCTAGAGGGGCTTCCAGCTCCAAAGTACACCGGGGAGACAGAAGCAGGAGGAACAGCCTTTAGCCTGAGAGAAGGAACATCCCAGTTCTCTAAACCTTTTGCGTTTTCCAACCCCTTTCCCTTCTCCGGGACTCAGCTGGCATCCTGTATGGGGCAAGGTCCCCTCTGCTGCAAGCCAGGCGACACTAAAGACTGATCTTCACCCCCGCCCTTTATATCAAGCCCTCATTTCTCTTACCTCTCCTCTTATTCTGTCTTCTCCTTCCTCCCTGCAGCTGCTCCCACCCCCATCACCCAGCAAGCAAACCAAGCAGCGAGTGGGGCCGGATGCTGAAACTCTCCATTAGGTGTGTTATCTTCCGCCATTAGATGTGCTGTTTGCTTCTAAGTGGTTGGGAATGAGCTGCTTCAGCAGAGAGACAGGTTGTTTCAGTAAGAAAAAAGATTTGATTTCCACCTGAAAATGGACTAATTTGAGTAGCGGAGCCACCATCCCAATCCTGTCAGCAATTTTCACCCTTGTCAGCCACCAGCCCATCTCCCAGGCAGGTGGATTATGCTTTAAAGGGGAAGCCAGTCTGGCCCATAGGAGCCCAGGGTGGCAGGGGGTGGAAAGGGGGCAATTGATTCTCCCTGGAAGACAGTGACTAAGAAACCTCTCGTGGGAGCCAAGAAGTGTTCCACCTGTATAATCTGTCTTTCCTGAGTTCCCCCATCAGCTTCCTCCTCTCCTTTTCTGTTCTCTCTTCTGCCCTTCTCTTCTCTCTCTCCAAAGGTCCTTCGATGATTCTCAAATCTCTTTCTGGCCCTGAACACTACCTAGGGCTTTGACTCCATACATCCAGCTGCCAGGCAGAGTTTCTACTCTTTAACACACTTTAAAACAAAACTCGGGCCGGGCGCGGTGGCTCAAGCCTGTAATCCCAGCACTTTGGGAGGCCGAGACGGGCGGATCACGAGGTCAAGAGATCGAGACCATCCTGGCTAACACGGTGAAACCCCGTCTCTACTAAAAAAATACAAAAAACCAGCCGGGCGAGGTGGCTGGCGCCTGTAGTCCCAGCTACTGGGGAGCCTGAGGCAGGAGAATGGCGTGAACCCGGGAGGCAGAGCTTGCAGTGAGCTGAGATCTGGCCACTGCACTCCAGCCTGGGCGACAGAGCGAGACTCCGTCTGAAAGAACAAAACAAAACAAAACAAAACTCGTCCACTTCTCCCCATCCTGCTTTTCTGTGTGTGTGTTTGTGTGCCTCATTTTTCCAGCTTGGTACTTAGTGGGCCTTTTAATCTAAATATATATATATATATTTTTTTGAGTTCAGGAAACACTTGATGCTTCTGCTTCTTTAATTATTATTTTTCTCCTCTACTCTTTCTGTTGTGTCTTTCTGAAACTCCTATTAGATTGATGTTGGACCTCCTGGGACTCTCCTTCATGCCCCTTACCTTTCTTTTACCTTTTCCATCTTTCTGTCTTTTTGCTCTATGTCTTAGATAATTTTATTAACTTTTTTTTTTTTTACATTGAAAGGTCTTTTAACTTTATCTATGCCTATTCTATTATCCAGTCTTTTTGTTGAATTTTTGAAAATTTCAGCGATTATTTTTAATTTCCAAAATGCTCATGTTCTTGAATTGCTCCTTTTTCATAGTAACCTGTTATTATTTCATAGATGCAGTGTTCTCTTACATCTGCCTGAGGATATGAATTCAAAAAATTTTTTTTCAAAGTTTTTTTCTGTAACTTGAATGATTTGGGATCTTATTGGGTCATTTGTTCTATTTGTTTATTTAATCCTTCTCTTTTATTTTCCTGTAGTTGTTTTTTATTATCTTTTGTTGTCCATTTATACTTAGGAATGAAGGACGGCATTGACTAGAACAGGCGGCTAGTATGAATTTCCTCTGAAGTTGGCTAAGTTTGTTTCCACAGTAGACCTCTCTTCTGAATGGGAGTTGTTCTTACCTTCAGTATTTGGGGCCACAAGTTTCTCTACACTGATTTCCTCATCAAGGAATCTCATCTGCTCTTTATCTCCGGGAATTTCTGGCCCACTGATATAATTCTTTTTTGTTTCCCACATTTATTATGATTTTATTCTTGTAAAAGATATACATCCTGTCATTTTCATAGAAACTTAAGAAGGAAAAGAGGTGGTTGTTTGTGCTCAGGCTACCCTCTTGAACAGGCAGCCTCCCCCTAGGTTTTCTGTCTCAAGTGGTTGCATGGCCCTCTATTTGGTTGACAAAGCCAGAAACGTGGGAGTCACTTCTGTCATCTTCCTCTTCCTCACTTCTAGTGACCCACAGATTCCTGTTCATTTAGGTTTCTGACTGTTCCTTAGATCTGACTCTTCCTCTTTTTCAATTCTGCCACAGATCAGTTTCAGGTCCTCATCCTCTTTTGCTTGCTTTTTTTTTTTTTTTTTTTTTTTTTTTTTTTTTTTTTTTTTTTTTTTTACAGAGTCTCACTCTGTCACACAGGCTGGAGTGCAGTGGCATGATCTTGGCTCACTGCAACCGCCGCCTCCCGGGTTCAAGCAATTCTCCTGCCTCAGCCTCCCGAGTAGCTGGGATTACAGGCGTGCACCACCACACCTGGTTAATTTTGTATTTTTACTAGAGATGGGGTTTCACCATGTTGGCCAGGCTGGTCTCAAACTCCTAACCTCAAGTGATCCACCTGCCTTGATCTCCCAAAGTGCTGGGATTGCAGGCATGAGCCACCGCACCTGGCCTTCTGCCTGCATTCCTACAGTAGTTTCTTAACAGGACTCCTAGCCTCCATTCTCACCCACCTTAAATCCTTTCTATCCCCTGCCGCCCATCAGAGTGCTCTAAAACATAGGCATGACCATAGAACTTCCCTGCTACACCCATCACTGGCTCCCCAAAACTCCTCTGCATGGCATGGGAGGTCTTCCCACCTCTCCTGCCTCATTCCATCACTACCAAACACCCTGACTTCCCCTCTATACCACTACCCAATGCCTTTGTGCTACAACCTCTGCTGGAAATGCCCTTCTCTCATTTGCTCACCTAGATGATTCCTATTACTTTTTCCTTCAAGACTGAGTTCAGAAGTCACCTGCTCTGAGAAGCCTCTTCCTAGCTCTCACCATCACCTTTGCTGCCATCTCATGATAGGGGTCCCTTATCAATGCACCCATAGCATTCTGTGTACTGCTAACACAACTTACTCTATCTGTTGAAACTTTGTATTTGCTAGTCTGTGTTTCCTACCCTTCCTCACAGCAGGTGCCACTTCTGGTTTATTTTTGCAACCCAATAACTGGCCTGAAGTAATTGTTCAAGAAATGTTTATTGTGCAGAACCAAATGTGCCTCAGCCAGATGTATTCCATCCACCCCAAATCCTGGAAAGTATTTTCTTCCCAGAGAATCTCAGTATACCTAGCTCACCCATTCACTAATTAACTCATCCATTCATGAGAGCCACTGTCTATTGAGCGCCTAGTATATGCCACACAAGGGGATGCAGGGAGGAGCAAGACAGACCGTTACCACCCGCTGGAGCTCACAGTCTGGTGAAGGAGAAAGACACTAATGAATGAATCACACATATATAAATAGAGACTGTGATAAGCACTTTGAGGCAAGGAGCATGGAGCCGCGAAGAGCAGATAACCAGGGAGGCGAAATCTAGACTGAGGAATTAGGGATGGCCTCTCTAAGGAAGTGACCTTTGAGCTGAGAGCTAGAGCATCCTAATGTGAGTGGAACTTCTGACAAACAGGGATGGGAAATGAAGGAGAGAGGGAGACAGGATCTGAAAGGGGGAATGGCACTGGGGAATTATGGGCCAGTAATCTGTCGCTACCTAACTACCCCAAAACCTAGTGACTTAAAACAACAGATGTGTTTTTTGTTGTTGTTGTTGTTGTTGTTGTTGTTTTGGTTTTTTTTTTTTTTTTGAGACAGAGTCTCGCTCTGTCGCCCAGGCTGGAGTGCAGTGGCCAGATCTCAGCTCACTGCAAGCTCCGTCTCCCGGGTTCACGCCATTCTCCTGCCTCAGCCTCCCGAGTAGCTGGGACTACAGGCACCCGCCACCTCGCCCGGCTAGTTTTTTGTATTTTTTAGTAGAGACGGGGTTTCACCGTGTTAGCCCGGAGGGTCTCAATCTCCTGACCTCGTGATCCACCCGTCTCAGCCTCCCAAAATGCTGGGATTACAAGCTTGAGCCACCGCGCCCGGCAACAGATGTTTTATTATACTTCACGACTTCGGAGGGTCAGAAATGCTGGCAGGGTTTAGCTATGTGATCATTCCACTCTGTATGGCATTAACAGAGGTCACTTGGTGACAGATAGACTGGTTTGAAGAACTCAAAATGGCTTCACTCACAATGTCTGGCATCTTGGGGATGATGAGGAGGCTGGGCTCAGCAGTTTCCATCGATGGGAGCATCTATACACACATGTCCAGCATAGTGGCCTCAGAATCATCCAACTACTTACAGAATGGCTCAAGATTCCAAGAGCGAGTGTTCCAGTGAGCAAGGTGAAAGATGGCTTTTTATGGCTTGGCCGCAGAAGTCACATAGCATCACTTTTGCTGTGCCCTGTGGCTGAAGCAGTTGTAAGCCCACTCAGATTAGGGAGGAAGGGCATAGACTCCCTAAATCTTCCTAGAAAGAGTGTCAAATTATTTGCAGCCAGGTTTTACAATCATCACAATGATTTTATTTTTTAAGTGAGGGAGACTACAATATGTTTAAGTGCCATTAGGAAGGATCAGGAATTAGGAACAGTTGGAGACAGAGGGAGAGAAAAGATAATCAATTGTGTTAGGCTTGCTGAGAAGGCAAACTGAAACAAAGAAAGTTCAGTTCCCCATTTTCTTTGACTCTGCCAACCTCGCCCCCCTCGCCACCCCTGGCTCTTTCTCCCTTTATTCTCAAATGCAGCAAGCTGCAGCTAATGACTCTAAGCTGGCTTGGTGGCTCTCTTGCTTATCACCAGCCAGAAATCTTCAAATCCAGTGCCAAGCCATCAACAGCCACCAGAGTCACAACACTTCACAGTTTACAGAACAGTTTATACATGATCTGATTAGAGGATGGTCTAGCGCCTGTTCTTAAAGATTTCACCTTTTCCCTGGATTTTAATCATTTACATTTAATCTTCTGCCCGATTAGGAAGCTCTGGTTTTTATCTCTCAGTTTAAAAGCAATCTCTCTTGTTGCACTGAGAGATAGTGGTCAGTATCTCAACTTCTTCACAAAGCCTCGGTATTTATTTGAATCCAGGCCGTGGGGTTATCTAGGCAGCCACCCCTGGGCTGCTAAATCACCCTAAATCTCTTAATCTTTTTTTAACGCTCCCGTTTCTCATTCCTGTCACTGAGGACTCTAGTTTTAACCCATTCAAAACCAACTCCTCACCATTCTCACCCCTACCACTTATCACAACCCTCCATATACAGGTATGTCCTGCTAAATCACCCTAAATCTCTTAATCTTCTTTTAACACTCCAGTTTCTCATTCCTGTCACTTAGGACTCTAGTTTTAACTCATTGAAGATCAACTCCTCACCACTCTTACCCCTACCACATATCACAACCCTCCATATCCACTTATCGCATAGCTCCATACAGTTATGCCCTGAAAGGAGTGGGAGGTCAGAGCCCAGACTTTGGACTAAATCAAACCTGGGTCAAATCCAATCTCTGTCACTATTTAATCTTGGGCAAGTTCAGAGCCTCGGTTTCCTCATCTAAACAATGGGGAATAATAATAATCGGCTTCATTTGTTGTTGTAAAGTTTTGAGATAAAGCACATGGAACACTTCATGGGAGGATGCAATAAATAGCAGCTGTTACCATTTTACAGGGTTCTGATAAAGGCTGACCCCATCCCAGGGTGTGAGCCAACTCCTGGCCACACACATCACATTGTCCTTTTGGCCTCTCTTTAACAGTGTTCACGATGCCTCCTCCCATCCAGGTCAGAGCCCACCAGGCAGTGCACACAGCAACCCTCCTCAAGGCGTCAGCCCTACAGCAAATCCTGGAGAACATGGTCCTGTTCAGGCCAGCCCTTTTATCTCATTTGCCAGGACCTCTGTTCTCCCATCCCTCCATCTGTTTAGTGGCTAAAAGCACGCACTCTGGTCGGACAGACTTGGGTCAAATAGAGCTCTGCCACTCTCTAGCTGTGTGATCTTAGAAAATCTATTTAATTTCTCTAAGCCCCAGTTTCCCCACACGTTAAAGAGGATGGATCAAATGAGATAACCCATTTGAAGCACTTGGCATGGCATTCAGAACAAAACAAGCACCCAATAATGGTAGCTGATACATAGTGGCATTAGGGTACCATGACTCTGATGTCAGACTTTCAAGGTTCATGTACAGCTCCCCACTCACCAGCTATGTGCTGTGGGCACCTACAACTTCCTTATGCCTCAGTGTCTTTTGCTGTAAAATGGAGATGACGACGACATAGACTTCACAGGGCTAGTGTAAGGATTAAATGAGATGATATATAGCATTTAGAACAGTGTCTGGAACACAGTAAGAACTTAGTAAGCACGGGGTGTCATTATTATTCCATCCTTTTACTCTCAACCTTTTTGGATTTTCACATTTAAGTTTCATTGCTTATTTGCAGCATATTTTTTTAAGTCCAATCTATCTTTTTTGTTTGTTGGTTTATTTGTTTGTTTGGTTTGGTTTCATTTTTGAGACAAAGTCTTGCTCTGTTGCCCAGGCTGGAGTGCAGTGGCACAATCATGGCTCACTGCAGCCTTGACCTCCTGGCCTCAAGCAATCCTCCCACCTCAGCCTCCCAAGTAGCTGAGACTACAGGTGTGCACCACCACACCTGACTGATTTTTTTTTATTTTTTGTAGAGATGGGGTTTCATTATATTGTCAAGGCTTGTCTTGAACTCCTAGGCTCAAGTGATCCACCCACCTCAGCCTCCCAAAATGCTAGGATTACAGATATGAGCTACCATGCCTAGCCTCTTTGTCTTTTTTAAGTCATCTTTGAGGTATAATACACATGACAAAATTCACAAATTTTAAGTGTAGGATTCAATTTGTTTTGTGAAATATATGCAGTCCTATAATCATGACCACAACCAAGAAATGGAATATTAGAACATGTGGAAAAAGAAAATGTAAAGGAAACAATAAATTTAAAATTATAAAACAAAATAAAGAGAAACATTTGAAAAAGAGAGAGAGAATAGTTCTGACATTCCTTAAAGTCCTCAGGCCCCTTTCCAATCAATTCCCTCCTCTCCCCCTAGCCCTGAGCAATTACCCATCTGCTTTCTGTCACTGTGGTTTTGTCTTTCCTAGACTTTCACATAAGTGGAATAAAACACTATATGACTATCTTTGTCTTTTTGTGGGCAATTTTATTGCATTTACATTCATTGTCATTACTGATATAGTTGGTTATAGGCCTAACATCTTAACTATTTACTTTGTCTCACCTATTCTATATTCCTTTTTCTATTTTCTTGCCTCCTTTTGGATAGCACTATCCTTTTGGATAGTACTTTGGGAGGCCAAGGTGGGAGGGTCACTTGAGCCCAGGAGTTTGAGAACAGCCTGGGGAACATGGCAAAACCTTGTCTCTACAAAAAATACAAAAAATTAGTTGGGTGTGGTGGTACATGCCTATAGTCCCAGCTACCTGGTAGGTTGAGATAGGAGAATCACTTGAGCCCAGGCAGTTGAGGCTGCAGTGAGCAGGAATCATGCCACTGCACTCCAGTCTGGGAAACAGACCCTGTATCAAAAAAAAAAAAAAAAAGTATTTTTATTATTTCATATTCCCCATAGTGGTTATACATTTTTTTACTCTTTTTTCACTGACTATCAGAGCAGTGGTTCTTAAAGTGTGGTCCCTCGACCAGCAGCATCAACATTACCTGGGAACTTGTTAAAAATGCAAATTCCCAGGCTCCACCCCAGAATCATAAACCGTAAAGGTAAAATCCGGCAATCCAGGTTTAACAGATCCTCCCTGTGATGTTGATGCATGCTGAAGTTTGAGAACCCCTGCCCTTAGACAACTTTCGCTTCTGGCAGGCAGTTGGGCTGTGTGCAGATCGCCTTCATCCAACAAGGGGTGGAGCTGATTCAAAGCCTGGTTTCAGTGCTGCGAGGGCTGGTTTGTTTCTGGGTTGCTCCTACTTCCAGCATGTAGCCCTAAAGAGGTCCCAATTGAAAACTAGGGTGTTTACTGAGGGCCCTCCTCCTTAACAGGCCCTGACCTCCAACTTTTCACCCCCAGCCCTGAGGCTTCTGGAAGAGCAACCTCTAAGCTGCCCCTTAGGAATCAGGAAAGGCCTGAAAGGAAAACGCAGTGCCGAGTGTCAGGCTCGCCTCTGTTTCTCTTTCCTCTGGGATCTTGGCATTCTGACCCTCCAGTTCTTGATCCCTTGGTGATTCCTTGAAGCCTTCAGATTTCCCTCCCACCACACACCACTTTTCTAGCTGTTGTTGGAGGTTTGGCGTGACATGACTTAGTCTGCCCGGCTAAAAGAAAGCCCTCTATCCTGTTGTTATTCTCTCACTAGGAATCTAGAGTCAAAGTGAGCATTTAGAACAGTTCCCGGCACGTAGTCAAAAACTCAGTAAGTGTAAGTTATTCTTCTTCTCCCAGTAAAATCCTCGAGTCATATTGAGCTGAGGTGTTAAAAATCAACTCCTCCTAAATCTCTCATACATTTGACAGATAAGCAAACCAATGTCACACTGTATGATTGGACTCCAGTGCAACTGGACTCAGCAGGAGGCTGTAATTGGACTCCAGCGGATTCCTGAATGGTTTCCTGCCCCTGGTCTAGAAGGTGGCAGTGTGCTCTCCATCCCTAAATCAGGGAGTGGGGAACCTCAGGCCCAGCTAAGTTCTCAGCTCAGAAAAAGACAACCTGGGTGCTGTGGCCTCAGAGCCACCTTCTCTCCCTCTCCCATTGTGGGACGCAGACCCACAGCCCCAGCTGCACGATTTGGAGCAATCTTAACTTCAGAATTCCAGATCCTCTCATATCTTTCCTCTGAAGCAGAGTACACACACGCATGCGTACACACACACACATGCGCTCATGCATACGCACACACACACGTGTGTGGGCACACCCACCCACAGGTCCTCAGGTCACCACACAGGGTCTGGAAGGCACACACTGTCCAGGGAAGACAAAGCCACAATGGTAGTGATGATAATTGTTCTGCTCTGAATGCTGGTCCCTTACTCCAGTGAACAGGGACAGGCAGACCCAAGGAATGGGCTGAAATGCCAGGCCAAGCCTAGAGCAGGAAGGCTGTGTCTGGGGACCTGCCACCCTCTCCTTCTGGTCAGGACTCTGTGATGGGTCTCCAGGATCAGGTCCGCGAACTCCCCATGTGGCCCTAGTAGGATATGGGGTGAGTATGAGCTGTGTAGAGAACCATGACCCTTGGCTGGACTGTGAGCAGATGCAGCTGCTGCTAACTCGGATTGCTTCATGGGAGCAGAGGTGTGTGTGGGTGTGAGTGTGTGTGTGTGTGTATGTGGGGGCAGGCTTTAATGCTGTGCTCAGCTGCCAAACCTAGAAAGAACCCCTCAGCCTAAGGAGGTTTTAAACTGATTTTAGATAATTTGGCTCAGAAGAAATCTATGCACTTAATTTTTTTCTGGTTTAAAAGTAGTACATGTTCATTGTAAAAAATAATAATAATAATAATAATAATAAATATGGAAAATGGAAAAACCAGAGTGTAAAACAGAAAATGAAAAGCACCTGTGCTCCCACCCCTGGAGATAATCACTCTTGACATTTTGGTGGAGTTGAGATTACATGCACTTACCATTTTCTTTTCTTCTTTCTCACTGAATCTGCAATGAGTATTTTCTCACGTCATTACTCTCTGTAAACCTGTTTGAAGGCCTCGTACCACCGTATTGTGCACAGTAATTTATTTAACTTGTTCCCAATTGCTGGACGTTTAGGTGGCTTCCAGTTTTTCATATTGTGTAAAGCCAGGACCATATGCCTTTGTGCTGAGAAGCCCTGCTTAAAGGTACCATCAGAGTGCAAGGGAGGAGGAAAGCCGGGAAAGGCTAAGTGTGGCTGGGATTGCAGAGGCTCAGCTGGGTGTACTTTGACCAAGAAAGTCTGACAGGAGCAGTGATGGGGGAATAGGGGGATGAACTAGGATTCAGCTGCCCCTGCCTGCTTTGAACAAGCAATCTTCAAATTCCCCTATGGTCTTCAGGAATCTTTCCATCCCTCCTGGAGAGTTCAGACAGGAGGGCAGTCCTCCTGGTGAGGCAGAGTGTAGGGCAGGGTGAGTCAGAAGCAATAATCTGCTCTGTGGGCCCTGGGGCTGCCCACTCCCACCCCAAGGCCCCTGCATACCTCAGCCCCCATGGATGGTGACAGCACAGTGTACCTGACTCGAGGCTGCAGGTTGAAGGGACATACATTATGGCCAGCTGGGGGAGAGGCTGAGGACCTTAGGGGGCCATGTCCTCCATTCTCAGAGGGTGGGCAAGATAGGCAGGGGTGGAGGGGCAGGGCTGCGACTGGGGCAGTCCAGGGGCAGTCAGGAAGCTGGAGATGAATCCATGGCTCTGTTGCCCATCTGGAAAACTGATGCCTTGCTTTCCTTTGCCTTCCTCAACCTGATCAAGGGGCTGTGGTAGGGAAGGGGATGACTGTGCCCCTCACTAGGCTCTGCATGTGTTCACCTACCACCGACCCTCAAAAGGGGGCAGAGGACAAGAAGACTCCACTTCTGTGGGGCTCCTTAGGGGCACAGGATCATGGAATGTTAGTGCTACAGTTGATTGACATCAGTGGCCATTTCATGCAATCACTCATTGGGGAAACTGAGGGGCCACATCAAAAAGCTAATAAGGGGTAAACCAGACATGGAATCCCATGTACCTGACTCCCAACTCCATACGGCTTACAGTGCTCACATGCCCTCAACCCCACACCTGTGGTCACATCTACTGGGAGAAGGGAGACCATGGCAGGGGCTCCAAAGCTGCCCTTGGAGGGCAGAAGAGACCAGTCCTGCTGGAAATCTGCCCAGAGGAGCCCAGCCACAAGCCCAGCCCAGCAAGGCCTCTGCTTTGGGCACTCCGTGCTCCCCACCTACTGGAAGATGCCCTC
Source organism: Rhinopithecus roxellana (assembly GCF_007565055.1). Lineage (NCBI taxonomy): Eukaryota > Metazoa > Chordata > Mammalia > Primates > Cercopithecidae > Rhinopithecus > Rhinopithecus roxellana. The sequence continues at coordinate 132,531,424 of NC_044553.1, read as the reverse complement.
CACATCACTATAATCCAAGGGGTTCCCTGTATTTTTGACCCCCAGAGAGGAAAGAGGAGGCCCTGCATTTGTGAGCACTGAAGAGCTATGATGCAAGCCTGCATGACCTGCCCAAGCCTGTGTGCCCCATCTCTGCTGTGGAGAGGCATCTGCCACAGCTGCGTGACACCCTATATGGAACTCACCTCTTGTTAATGTACCAGCAGGGCCCTGAGGCCCATGGCAGCCCAGCGTCTCCGGATCATCTATGCCCTCCCTGGCGGAGGAGCTGGTGCTTGGGCCACATCCCCTTCTCTGAGTCCCCCCATGATTGTTTGCTAGATGTTCTTGGAGCCCAGCTTAGAGGCAGCCACTCTTGGGTTCACAGCTGAGAGCCATGGGCAGTGTCTTCTTGCCCCTTTGCCCTCATGCAGCCAACAACCCCCACCCCACTTCCTAGGAAGTCAGCCAGAGGATCCTGACGCCTCATGGACACACCCTCAGTGTCTTCGTCCAGGCCTGCCTGACCCACTCCTCCCTTGCTCTGTTCCAATACCTGGGCATTGTTCCTGGAGCCACGCTCTGTCTTCGGGTTTCTCGGGACCCAGCTTCCTAGCATCCAGGCATTTCTCTTGGGGCAGAAGCAGAAACTGCTCTTTTCCAGGATTTGGCTGTGGATTCTCATGGGGGCTGGGACTGGAGAGGAGATTAGGTAATCGCAGCCCTGGGAGCAGCAGGGTCTCCCTGCACTTTGCCCTTCACCCTTAGCAGAGACCTGCTGGAAGGCCAGACATGGCCCCAGGTGGGTGACGCCAAGGTCTGAAGCCCAGAAGTCAGGGCGGCAGCAACCCCCTCTCTCAAAATCTACCACACATTCTCATCCCAGCCATCTCTTTGGCTCCACAAAACAACTTTGTGGGGATGTATGGATGGTAATTCCTATTACCATCCACACCTTACAGATAAGAAAACAGAGGGCACGAAGATCTGCCCAAGGCCTCAAGGCCAGGACTGAATCCCCGATCTTCAGATTAGAAATCCAGGGCAAGACACAGCCCCATCACTCTCCAGCTTTGCGATGGGCCAAGGAGGGGGACAGCAGGAGGTCCCCGGAGCCCCTAGACTGCCCCTTCCCTCTCTCCATACCCCACTTGCACTTGCCACACCCCAGTGTGTGGGCGGGGGGGGGGGGGGTTTGTGGCTTCCCAGGTGCTCAGTAGGTGCTCAGAGCAGCTGAAGGAGGAAGGGAAGCCCTGGATGTCTCCATACTTCCAGCTGGGATATGCAGGTCCAGACCTCAGCACCCAGGAGGCCCCACCTTAGATCCTGCAGGAACTTCTGAAAGTCTCAATTTGCCATAGGGAGGAAGTTACTAAGGTGTATCCCTCTAAGACCATTGCTAGGGGCAAGCATCCTCACTCAGTAAGAGCTGACAGCTGTGAGCACACACCATGTGCCAAGCTCTGGGCTCAGCGCACTCCCATTCGACCCTAGAATGAATTCTCTCTCAACCCCAAATCCCACCTGCCACCGAGTCCTGTCAGTATCTCCCAGGATCAGTTCCCTTTCCTCCATCTATACCACTACTGAACTCCAGTTATCTTCACTTGCCTGCAGCCATAGCAAAGGCCCCCTAATGGGGTCAGTCAGTCCAGACCTCTCCAGTCCACTCCCTACACACAGCCATGGGGAAGGCTTCAGGACCCAGATCCCACCCTAGCACCTACTCTTAGACTCCAGCAGGGCTACACAGTCTGGCTCCCACACCCCATCTCACACCTCCATCTGTGCCCTGCACCACACCTGCCTTCTGTATCCAGCCACGGGGCCTTTCCACACATTCTTCCTTCTGCATGAAACGTGTTCCCCATCCTCTTCACCTTGTTGACCCACACACACTCTTCCTTCAGATCTCAGCTTTACGGCCTTCCCTGGGTCTCTGTGTCAGCTCCTCCATTGTGTGTGCTTACATGCACCTGCTGTACTTCTTCGGGACAGAGATGTGATTTTACACTTGTCTTCTCCATCAGACTGGAAGTTTTGTGAAGACAAAGCATGCATCTGCTCCCTCTCCCTACTTCTCATCTTTCTCACCGTGGTACCCCAAGCATCCGGTACAGTGCCTGGCATATAGCTGATGCTCAATAAATATGTGTTGAATGGACAAATGACTAAGCCAACTCTGTGGGGCAAGCACTACTGCCAGCCCCAATCCACAGACAAAGAAACGGAGGCCCTGAGAAGTGAAGGAGCCAGTTCCAGGTCCCGCATCTTGCAAAGGGCAAAGGCAGGGTTTGAGCCAAGTCAGACTGCAGAACCCATGCTCTTCACCACTTTGGCTCCTGCCTCCAGTACCCTGGCCTCAGTGCTTGTCTGTCTTGCTCTTCTGACAGGCTCTGAGGACTGCTCGGCTGGCCCAGACTCCCCTCCCCAGCAGCTGCCCCCAGAACTATGGAAAGTCTGAGTGAACTACAGAACCCGCTGCTGCCCAGGAGCCCCTCCCACCTCCACGGCCCCTATCCCTACCCTGAGGCCCCACCCAGCTGGTCCTACCAGGAAAAGCTCTACTCCTACCTCCTAGGCGGCGCTGGGCCTGCTGGAGCTCACCAGCTCCTGGACCCAGGGTCCCTGCAGCTGGCCGTAGAGGCCTGGTACCGGCCCAGCTCCCTCCTGGGGAGAGACAAGGTCAAGGAGCCCAGGGCAGGCAGCTGTGAGACCAGCTTCACAGAGGACAGGGAGCCCCAGGAGGGGCCCCCAGAGCAGCCCACAGGACCTGGCCAAGCTGCAGAGAATGTCACCATCCAGACTGTGTCCTACGGGGTACAAGAGGAGCTGAGGGACCAGGAGGACGACCAGGAGGAAGAAGAGGTGAGTGCATGAGGTTTAAATGCAGATTCCAACCTGAGCAACACAAGGAGACCCCGACTCTACAAAAAAGTTAAAAATTAGCCTGGCATGGTGGTGTGTGCCTGTGCTCCCAGCTACTCAGGAGGCTGAAGAGGGAGGATTGCTTGAGCCCAGGAGGTTGAGGCTGCAGTGAGCTGTGATTGCGCCACTGCACTCCAGCTTGGGTGATAGAGCAAGACCCTGACTCAAAAAAATGTAAATAAATAAATAAGTAAATAAATAAAATACAAGTTCCCAGAGCCCCATCACCAGGTATTGAGATCTAATAGGCCTGGATTTGGACCCAGGAATCTGTATACTACCAAAGACAAGGGACTTGGGACACAGGTACAGCCCATGCTTTGAGAAACACGAGCTTTGAGGTGCCTATTTCATTGTTCAGTAGCACTTGTTCTTGTTTTCTTAATTATATAAATCATTTAAACTCAGCGCACTCAAAGATAACATTTTGGTAGATGATTGTGTAAGTAAGTCTCTTATTCACATTTTCCCCCAGCCCACTCCCCAGAAGAAATCTTGCTATACATAGTTTTATAATCTGATTGTATTTCTCTAAGCAACATATTTGAGTATTGCTCCACGTAATTTAATATATTCCTGAGAGGTGATTGTTAATGGTTACATGGTCTTCCATTGCAAGTTCTTCCATCATTTATTAACACAGTCTCCTGGTCACTGGTCATTGAGATTGTTTCTTTTTTTTTTTTTTTTTTTTTTTGAAACAGAGCCTCGCTCTGTTACCCAGGCTGGAGTGCAGTGGCACGATCTCGGCTCACTGCAACCTCCGCCTCCCGGGTTCAGGCGATTCTCCTGCCTCAGCCTCCCAAGTAGCTGGGATTATAGGCACCTGCCACCACACCCAGCTATTTTTGTATTTTTAGTAGAGAGGGAGTTTCATCATGTTGGCCAGGCTGGCCTCAAACTCCTGACCTCAGGTGATCCACCCACCTCAGCCTCCCAAAGTGCTATGATTAGAGGTGTGAGCCACTGTGACCAGCCCATTGAGAATGTTTCTCTTCTTTTACAATTGCTATCCTAAGATGAACAACCCTCATGTAGGTATTTGCCTTCTTTCCTCGTGATAAATTCCTAAAAGTGGAATCATTGTGCCATTGTTAAGGCTTTGGTAGAAAGTGCCAAGGCTAGCCTACACCCCCACCTGTGGCAGAAGAGACTGCCTGTTGCTCCATGTCACTGGCCACTGGGCATTGCCTTTTTAAAAACCTCTTGCCAGCCTGCTGGGGCTGGGCTTATCCTGGGCCTGGTCACTAAACCCCACTGTTTTGCAGAGCGATGCCACTTCAACGGAGAGTGAAAGTGAAGACAACTTCCTCACGCTGCCTCCCAGGGACCACCTGGGCCTTACTCTCTTCTCCATGCTCTGCTGCTTCTGGCCACTGGGCATTGCTGCCTTCTACTTCTCCCAGGGGGTAAGAGCACCTGGGGCCCAGGGGCTCTTCCCTGGCCCATCCCTCTACTTGAGGGCTTGGCATTGCGTCTACAGGATGGGGTCAGGGGCCTGGCAGGCTGGGCTGTTTTGCTGGGTGTGGGGACACTCCTGTTCATCAGCATGTCTCTCTCCCTAGACCAGCAAGGCCATCTCCAAAGGGGACTTCCGCCTGGCCAGCACCACCTCCCGCCGGGCCCTCTTCCTAGCCACACTTGCCATCGCTGTGGGGGCCGGTCTCTACGTGGCCGTGGTGGTGGCTCTGGCAGCTTACATGTCCCAGAACGGCCATGGCTAGTAGCCACTAGGGCCTGCATCCTGACTCCCCTGCCCACCTGAGGAAGCAGTGGGGCTTGGGGTTGCAGACGCTATGGAAAGGCCCAGCCCCTGAAGATGATCCCGGGAGAGTGGCTTGCTGAGGGGGAGACCCCCATTCCGCAGCCTGCAGAGCTCAGCCTTCACTTCTGCTTGCCCGCTGCTCCCAGCCCCAGAGCAGGGCCCGGGGCCCCACTCTCTAACCCAGGCTACAGACGGGAAGCAGAAGGCTGGGCTGCCTACCAGGCCATCCCAGCGGGGCCTAGCTCAGTCCATTCTGCCCATTCCCTAGAAGATCTCCTGCCCTACAGCCAGCCCACCACCTACCCTGCCAACCTCCCCACAGAGAAAGAGCAGGAGGTTACGGGGAGGAAAAGGGGTGCCCAGGGCACAAGGGGACCTGTCCCAATCCTTTCAGCCCACAGGGATCTTCACCTAGGGCTCCACTTCACAGAGAGCTCCACTCTCTGGCCCCATCATGCCCAGACCTCAGCAGGCCAAGAAGGAAATATGTGGAGACAAGGAGGCCTCTTGCTGTCTCTGATTCTACGGGGTGCTTATCTCCCCATGGGCTTGTGAGGCACTGTAGATCCCAGATAGGGAAGAGGAACCTCGGTATGTAAACTCTGAACCAAGAGCAGGTTCTTGGAGCTTCTTTATGTGGGTGCAAAAGGCAGTTGCAATGACAAAGAGTCCTGAAATATTGCTGAACTACATGAGTCTTCCTACTCTCCCCCCACTCCCCGCCCCCATCATTGTTTTCTGGGCTTTGCCTGGGGGTCCATGAACTAGTGCCATCACAAGTAGACTAGACCCAGAGAGTGCCCTCAGCTCACCAGCCACTGAGTGCAGGGCCCTAGGTCCAGCCCTGCAGAAAATGCAACAAGGAGAGACCCTAGGGAGTAGTATAGATGAGGGAAGGGACTCAGGGAAGGAATGGCCTGCTGAGTAGTCAGCAGTGCTTAGGAAGGCTTCCTGGAGGAGGTGTCCCTTGAGCAAGGCCTGGGATGAATAGAATTCATCTAAGGGATTTGGTCACATAACTCTTCGTATTTGTAGGCTGGGGTGTGGCAGGAGCCTTCCACTGGAAGCTTCCAGGCGGTTTGGATTCTGCCTGGAACATCCGGGCTGGAGCCAAACTACAGCCATTCCTAAGGGTTCCACCAACTCAAGGAGGAACGTCAGGCCTGTCTCTCAAAGACCAATGGTGTTTTCCCATCTCTGAATGCTAGGGGGTCAGTGGCGGGTACCTGGTTACCCTTGGGGCATCTTCACTGATACCTCTGCTCAGGGCCGCTTTCAACACCCTCAGCCACTAGGGCACATCCAGAATTTTAGAGACATCCAGGTAGGCAAGGGGGGAGCACCAATGTGAGCGGGCCTGTCTGGACTCAAGCTACAGGCCCCTGCTGTGCATGATGTGGGAACCTGGTCATTCCCATGCCCCATATAGAACCCAGGGCTGTGGCTCCCCCACTGAGCATCCCTTGTCCCACTGTCCTCCCCTGCCTTGGGCACTGCCTAGCCCTCCACTCCTGCATCACAGCAGTTTTAAGATCCCATTATTGTACTGATTTATCCTTGTAATAAACGTTTCTGTAACACCTGGTGCCCTCCAGGTCTCTTGCTGTGCTACTTGCCCCGCCTTTGCCTGAATCCCATTCTTCTCCGAGACTGACCTATTGCTATGTCTGCTGCTCTGACCCCTGGCAGCCTCCAGAGAGGACAAGCCCATGTATGGGCCTTAGGAGGAGCTGTGGCCAGAATGTCTGCACCATCTCAGGACTTCTCTGCTTGGAGTAGTCTGGCTGTAGGGTGATGGCCTGCATTTGGCTTGCTCTAGGCAAGCCAAAGCAAGATCCATGCCTGAAATAAAAGCCCTTCTAGGCTCAAGAGCCTTGGAGGACAGGGAGGAAGGGATGTGAGCCAGGGTGACTGAGGCTCCATGGAGCTGCCTAGGGCTACCAAGGTTGGATACAGGGTATGAGGGGGCCAAGGAGTCCATGCCCCTGCCTCCTGCTCTTGGGTTCACCATCTCTTCCATCCCAGGAGCTGCTCCTGGGCAATGTGGAGAGGAAGGCATCTCTGCCTGCTTCAGGCCCCAGCTCAGCACGAAATCTCCAATATCCTCTCAGACCTGAGCCCCCAGGAGCCTGCCTGGGCCAGCACAGGGACTGGCCTGGCCTCTAGGTCACTTGGATGGAGGGCCCTGGGGAGGAAAGTTATGCACATCCCATATCCATGTGTGCACCTACTTGTAAGACACAGCTATGCATGTATGCACACACACATGCTGCATGGATTGCAAACCCCAGAAACAGAGATTAGCCTGTGGGATGGATATGAGGGGCTGCTGTTGGGATAACATTTGTAGAAGCGTGGAGAAGGAGGCAGATCTGGGCAGAGGGAGAGGTCAGGCTGCAATGCAGTCCTGAATGACAGGCTGGGCCAACCCACAGGGGAGCCAGAGTTGACCCAAATTGGGGTGAAGAGCCAGGTCTTTCTACTCCCTCTTGACTAGTCATTAGATGTGGGCAACCCAGAAAGAGGGTGTGACCTCAGGCAAGGCAATGGTCTTCAGCTGTGACAACCCGAAAAGATTTGCCCTGAAGACTGTTGGCTGCCAGGACCTGCAGCAGCTGGAAAGCTGTCAATCCTTCCTGAAGGGGCCCTAAGCGGCACATCACCACGTTCACCACACCCACCCACCCAGCAGCAGACGCGCTGGTGCCCACCTGGATCCCCTCTGCATTCACCTCTTCACGCTGAAGGCTGCTTCGGTCGTGTTCTACACAGGTTCCCTGGGCTCCCCAGTGGGACCGAGCTCAGTTACCTGCAGCAGCATTCTGCTTGATACATGCCCTTCACTGGCTGACTGCCTCTCCCTGCCTCCTTCCCTACTCCCCAGCTGTGCTTCCTGGGATCATCTCATCTCCCAATAAACCGCCTACAGTTGAACCCTTGTCTCAGGGTTGGCTTCTGGGAGAAGCCAAACCCCGGCACACAGCATGCACGTTCACACACACGTACATGTTCCACATATTTGCACACACTTGCATATACATGTACCCACACACATGCATACACATACACATAGGCACAGCCACGCACCACGCAAACCTTTGTGCACACACATGCACATGTACACAGGCACAGCCCACACATGCACAAAAGCTGTATGCACACACATGCACCCATACATGCACCACGTGCACATACAAGAGGTGAAGAAGGAGGCTCACACCTGTAATCCCAGCACTTTGGGAGGCTGAGACAGGAGGATTGCTTGAGCCCAGGAGTTCAAGACCTGCCTGGGCAACATAGTGAGACCCCATCTCCACAAAAAAATTTGAAAACTAGCTGGTCATGATGGATGATGGTGCATGCCTGTGGTCCCACTACTACATGGGAGGCTGAGGCAAGAGGATCGTTTGAACCTGGGAGGTTGAGGCTGCAGTGAGCCATGACCACACTACTGCACTCCTGCCTAGGCGACAGAGTGAGACCCTGTCAAAAAAAAAAAAAAGAGAGAGAGAGATTATTTTTTAAAAAGGAGGAAGAGAAGGAGGCATGGTGGCTGAGGAGGCTCACCTGGCCCTGCCTGCGCTGTGGTGCCACCCATCACCAGCCTGGCTGGGGCCCGGGAAAGGGCACACGGCAGCATGTACCCTGGTCCAGGCCCTGCTTGGACTGGGCGGGCAGCCTCACAGTCCACAATTCCCACCTCCTTCCCAGCCCTCTGAAATGCTATTCCAGGCTTTGAGAAGCGGAAAGAGAAGCCAAACAATTATCTACCTTCTTTTTTTTTTTTTTTAAGATGGAGTTTCACTCTTGTCACCCAGGCTGGAGTGCAATGGTGCAATCTCAGCTCACTGCAACCTCTGCCTCCCAGGTTCATGTGATTCTCCTGCCTCAGCCTCCCGAGTAGCTGGGATTATAGACATGCGGCACCACGCCCCGCTAATTTCGTGTTTTTAGTAGAGATGGGATTTCAGTTGGTCAGGCTGGCCTGGAACTCCTGACCTCAGATGATCCACCCACCTTGGCCTCCCAAAGTGCTGGGATTACAGGTGTGCGCCACAGCGCCTGGCCACAATTTTCTATTTTCAACCTTGGACCTGCCCCTCTCCTTTTCACCCCATCCCTACCCTCAGCTGCAAATTCAGGCTCTGTAGAAGAAAATGGAATCAGAAACGAAGCCCTGGGGGCCTCCCTCATGTAGCGCCTAGAAAGGACTCATCTGTGGATCCCAGCATTGTCCTGATCAGACGCCCACCCACCCTCTTCCCCTGGCATGCCTGGGGCACTTGAGGCTCCTGCTTCCCAGCTCCGCCTGCGTCTGGCTGCCTGAGGCCCCTGGGAGGCATAGGGGCTTCAGCTACTCCCGTTCAGGCTGGCTCCTCAGGCTGGCAGAGACAGGCTGGGGGCAGGGAGGGTCCCCTGGGTAAAGGTGCCCGTGACGAGCTGCAATGCCAGCACATCTGTGCAAATATTACCAATTATTTTCCTCACTATAAACACCCAGCAGGAAGGCAGAGAAGCAACCAACCCAAACTGTTCAAAATAGAAACTGAAATTGCTGCATAGGGAAGTCGGGGCAGCTGGCAGAGTGGGGGCCCTGCACCAAGAACCCAGCCCCCGTCCCCGCATGTTGGACCTGATATTGGACTTGCTCTGGCTGCCCCCACCCTTTAACCCCATCTCAACTTTCTCCCCTACAGGCCAGGCTGGAATGGGACGGAAAAGGGCCTCACCTAGGGGACGTGGGATATAAGGGAGGGTGGCCAAATGGGCCCTGTGCGGGGGTGGTCAGATGGCACAGGGAGCAGCCACACAGGAGCCAGGAACTGAGGCTATCTGGCCTGTGGTCCAGGGCAGCTGCTGGGCAAGTGGAGCCACGGGGACTGTGGGCAAAGGAGTGGGAAGAGAGCCTCCCTTCACTGTTCCCCAGTCCCAGGGAAAAAGGGGTGTCCTAAGGGTGGCAGGCCAGGAACCCTGGGGGATAGACCAAGGGACAACAGTGACCTGGCCCCACTCTGAGTGACAGGAATTTTTCTGATGGTGGGAAGGACTAGAAACCCACTCCCAGAACCCCGGCAACCTTCTCCATCGCTCCCTCTCCATGAACAGGGCTGACAGACAGCAGGTCCGTGGACACAGCTGCAGGGATTGTCAGAACAGTGAAATACTTCCACAGTAGTTGATAAACAGGCCAAGCCCTAAATCCTCCCAGTGTTTCCCTCTCCTGCCTCCCTGGCCCCTCCCCAGAACTCCAGACCTCTCTGCTCCAGGAACTTAAGTGTTAACAGCTGACACAGTGGGCCCCTCCCCCAAATGCACCTGTCCATGCCTGACTACCCTGGTGATTAAACGGCCCTGATGTTGCCCCTGGGCACATGCACCACTCATCAGTGTCCCCCTGCGCCCTGCTGCTTCCCAGAGACATGCTCAGCACAGTCCCTGAGCCCTAGGCCTGAGCCCCACTCAGAAGGTGGGGCAGGGGTCAGTGGCCAAAGGTGTGAGTCCCGGAACGCTGCAGGAGGAAGGAACCCGGAAGGTGATCTGGTCACCATCCCTCGTGCTACAGATGAGACAATAGAGACCCAGAGAGGGTTTCCGGTTGCCCAATGTCACCCAGCAAGTCACGAGCCAAGCCCAGGCCTTGCCTCACAGGCCCTGGAGTTGCTGAGCTAGGCTGGTGATGTCTGCTTGCCTTGGAAACAGAAAACCCAGGGACAACTGCTGCTGCCGCCCATTGAATATTAACAAACTTGCTTCTCTCAGCCTTCCTTCCCTGGCTGTTTCCAGCTTCAAAGGCTTCCCCAACTGGCCCCTCCCTGGGACTGACATCTTGGCTCTTCTATTTTTGGTGGCTTGGTAGGGGTGGGACAGGAGAGCGACAGCCTTGCTTTTGCCTGCCCTGAGCTCATGGCAGCCCCCAGGTGCTCTCTCATCCTCTCTGCCTTGCGGGGAGGCGCTACTCTGGGCGGGGGAGTCCCCACGGGGAGACTCAGATGTTCTGAACAAAAATAAAAGGTGCTCGTGCGGCCCATCTGCATTTCCAAATACTTCCAACCCACATCCCTTGAACTGCTTTTACCTCTCTCCCACTAAAGAGCCAGGCAGGTTTCAAAGCAGGTTCTAGCTCCTCCAGGAAATGACAGAGAAAGAAATTCCCAGGGGGCAGCATCCCTCAGAGGTAGCCAGAAGGGGACAAAGGGGACAATGAGTGTGCTTGCACCAGTGGGCAGGGCTGGGGTGAGGCAGCCGGGCCAGGCTACAGTGACAGAGCACCCTGGGTGCACAAAAGACCTTCACACCACTCTCTTTACCACTGAGGCAGGTATTCTTGTCCCCATTTCACAGACAGGAAAACAAGGCCTTTCCCAGTTCCACAGATCGGTGAATGGTGCCTCGGCCTCTGGGAGCCTGCTGTGGCTCCACCCTCACCCACTGCCTCCCTCCCTGAAGCCAACTCCTGGCCATTTTCTCTCCTTAACCTCCTCCAGCCCTGTCCCTAACACTTGCACTCAGAACTGGCTGGCCCAGAGCACAGCCCAGTGGTTAAGAGCAGAGAAGATCAGCCAGGCACGGTGGCTCATGCCTGTAATCCCAGCACTTTGGTAGGCCGAGGCAGGCGGATCACGAGGTCAGGAGATCGAGACCATCCTGGCTAACACGGTGAAACCCCGTCTCTACTAAAAATACAAAAAATTAGCTGGGCATGGTGGCGGGCACCTGTAGTCCCAGCTACTCATGAGGCTGAGGCAGGAGAATGGCGTGAACCCAGGAGGTGGAGGTTGCAGTGAGCCGAGACCACACCACTGCACTCCAGCCTGGGTGACAGAGTGAGACTCCGTCTCAAAAAAAAAAAAAAAAAAAGAGCAGAGAAGAGGGGAGCCCACCACCCAGTTCAAATCCCATCCCCAGCCTGTGTGCAACTTCGGGTAAAATGTTGCTTGGTGTTTTAGCATCTGGAAAACGGGGATCCAACCAAACCAAGTCCTGTGACTCTACCACCCCCCAACCTCCCTGTTATTTCCTGCCATCTCCATCTCCAAGCCCTAGTCCAAGCCCCCATCAGCTCTTACTCAGACTCCTGCAGAACCTCCTAAATGACCTGTCACATGATGCAACATGGATGAACTTTGAGGACATCATGCTAAGTAAAATAAGCCAGTCCCCAAAGAACAAATACTGGATGATACTATTTATGTGAGGTAGCTTGAGTAGTCACATTCCTAGAAAGAAAAAGAAGAATGGTGATTGCCAGGAGCTGGGGAAGGGAAAAACTGGGATTTGTTTAATGGGCATAGAGTTTGTTTTACAAATTGAGAAAGTTCTGGAGATCTGTTGCAAAACAACATACATGTACTTAATTGTACTGAACCGTACACTTAAAATGGGTAAGATGGTAAATTTTATGCTATGTGTTTGTTTTGTTTTGTTTTGAGACATAATCTTGCTCTGTCTCTCAGGCTGGAGTGCAGTGGCACAATCTCCGCTCACTGCAACCTCTGCCTCCTAGGTTCAAGTGATTCTCATGCCTCAGCCTCCCAAGCAGCTAGGACTAAAGGTACATGCCACCACACTCAACTAATTTTTGTATTTTCAGTAGAGACAGGGTTTCGCCATGTTGGTTAGGCTGGTCTCGAATTCCTAACCTCAAGTGATCCGCCCACCTTGGCCTCCCAAAGTCCCGACGTGCTGGAATTACAGGCAAGAGCCACCGCACCTGGCAAGAAATTTTAAAAACAGTTTATCTGTTTCCTTGTAAGTACCTTAGAGCAAGCTTGTCCAACCCGTAGCCTGCGCAGCCCAGGACGGTTGAATGCTGCTCGACACAAATTCATAAACTTTCTTGAAACATTATGAAGTGTGTGTGTGTGTGTGTGTGTGTGTGTGCGCGTGCGCGCGTGTGTTTAGCTCATCAGCTATCGTTATTATTAGTGTATTTCATGTGTGGCCCAGGGCAATTCTTCTTCTAGCATGGCCCAGGGAAGTCAAAACATTGGACACCCCTGCCTTAGAGTAGGGGAGCACCGTAATTGACACATCTCTTATTTGAGAAGTAGTGTCCGTTGCCCTCATCGGGTTTAATTACAAAATTTAATCATGATCATATTGTAGCCTCCCAAAGTGCTCTAGAAATTGTCCGTGGTATACATGAAGCAGCCGTGGTGTCTGGAGCACTCCGAAATGCTATCAAAGTTGTATGTATTTTCAAATGAAGAGGCACTCTTGTGTTCTCATTCTGTGCACTTTGCTGTTGGAGTGACAAGGCATTTAAAGATATTTCAGGTTTTTTTTTTTTTTTGTAAGATGGTGTTAACTATCTGGTTATTGACCAGAAATCCTGAGTTATCGATTGCATATGTGTGTGGTTTGGAAAAAGAATAAAACAACCGAGGCAGACTCTTGACAGCTCCTTGCTTGGCATTGAGGCTGTGGGGGAAGATGCCTTTTGGAGGGGCTGTAGCTCAGGGCATGCACTGTGAGGCTGGACCTGTTGACTCTGCAGGGCATCCATTTAGCTTCAGATTGTCTTGTTTCTGCATACAGTGACAGAGCATTCTGCTGCCATTCTTAGTTGTGGACAAAGAGAGGTCAGCCAGGATGAGAAGTGTTTGTGGGGGAGGGGGGGTTATTTGTTTTAGTTAAGTGTGGTCATTTTTAAACTTTTTTTTTTTTTTGAGACAGGGTCTCACTCTGTCGCCCAGACTGGAGTGCAGTGGCATGACCTCGGCTCACTGCAGCCTCAACCCCCTGGGCTCAGGTGATCCTCCCACCTCAGCCTCCTGAGTAGCTGGGACTACAGGCACCTGCCACCATGCCAGGCTAATTTTTGTATTTTTTTTTTTTTATAGAGACAGCATTTCGTCACGTTGTCCAGGCTGGTCTCAAACTCCTGGACTCAAGCGATCCGCCCACTACGCCCCCTTCAGCCTCTCAAAGTGCTAGGATTACAGGCATGAGCCACCACGCCCAGCAGAAAACTGTTTTTAAACAAACTGTAGAACTCTTCATTATCAGCAAAGCAAGAGACATCACATCGATGAAAATTCAAGAACTGTCTGTATTTAAACACGATTTGTAATGTTCTGTTTTTTTTGTATGTTGAGAATGCTGAAATGTGTTTGAAGTTAAAAAATGTATTACATTTTTAAAATATTCTAATACTATTATAAATCTGTCCAGTCTCTTTCCAAAGATAATTTTAATGCAGGGAGAAAAAAAAAAAAAAGCAAGCCTCTGAAATGTCCTCCCTGCCTCCTCCTTGGCCTCTTTTTAGCTAAATTGAACTTTCCTGAAGGCAAATTTGGTCGAGTCATCCTCCTTTGATTAAAGGTTTCAAAGGACATCTATTTCTCTTAGATAAAAAACCAAACTCTTTAACCTGCTTATGAGCCCATGTCACTTCACACCACACCCCAATCTCTCTGCACCCCACCATGTCTGCCTTCCTCAGCCCTTCACACTTGCAGGGTCTTTCTATACGCAACTTCTTCTGCCTGAAATACTTTTCCTTTCCTTCTTGTACTAATTAGCTCCTATTCATCCTTTCTGCCTTGGTTCTAAAGCCACTTCCTCTGGGAAGCCCTCTTCTCCCCAGCCTGGCCACGTCTATTCCGACAGTTGAGCATCTCTGAGTCCCATGTTCTCCTTCTTCAAAGCCTAGGTTCCAGCTGCAATTGTGTGTTTATTTCTCTAAGTATCAGATTAATGACAGATGCTAGGCAGTTTTGCTGGACTTCTTTGGGTTGCAGGGAGCATCTGGGAAGCCAGCCCGTGGACGGTGACAACCAGGAATAGGCTTTGGTCTTCTACTGAGTGACCACTGATTGCCAAAGAGGACAGACCCATAGGAACCCACAGCCCATAGGGACCCAGAACAGACACCTAGAGAGGGAGCAGGAATCCTGGGAAATAGGACCACCAGGACCTGGGGAGGGGGTTGGTCATTGCATTGGGGATGACAGCCAGTATGCAGCCAGAGATGTGGGAAGCCTGTGTCAGTGGCATGAGTGCAGGTCCTGGCTGCCGTACCCTTCCCACTGCACAGGCCCATGCCCAAGAAACAGGCCATCTGCCACCCTGCCCATGCAGGGGACCTGTGTGTTGCTCAGGGTAGCTGGGAGGGATGTGCTAGGGCCAGAGTTTCTCCATGGATAGCTGCCTGCTTACGTCAGATAAACCACAAGCAGGCAATGAAAGGAGACTTTGGAGTTTTAGACTTGGATTCTAAAGTGCCACCATATGCCAGCTACTATGCTTATCCTTTTTTGAATTAGTCCACATTTTATAGACCATAAAACTGAGGCTCGGAGAGGTAAGTTAAATTGCCCAACTAGCAAGGAAGTGGGGAGCCTTAGAATTCATTGTGAGGCCTTCAATCTCCAGATTAACCCTCTGCTCCTCAAACCCCATCTTCCAGGAAGGAAGAGTCTGAAAGTGGGGGAAAAAACTCAGGTTCAGGGATCAGCTTTCACTCCTAGTGAAATAATTCTTCACTTTCTTCTTTACCTCAACCTGGGCAGGTGCTGTGTCTGGTTATGTGAGCAGGGAAACATCTCATTACTCACCAGCCCTCTGCCCAACACAGCTGGCCCCTTTAACTCAAAGCCCCCTCCAGTCCTCCTACCAGCTCCAAATCCCCTCTTTTCACACTCCCGCAGCCTGCAGGTAGAGGGGTGATGAGCAGCCTTCTCCAGCTGCACCATCTCCCAGGGGCGGGATGTGGAGGATTCCACACTCCAAGAAGCCAATTAAGGATCCTCATCCTGGCAGAGCTGCTGAACCTGGTGCTGCTTGAACACTCCCTGCCCGCCCCGCCCCTGCTCCCAGGAGTCTACCTGGGATGCCTCAGAGCTCCCCAGCCCAGGCCGAGTAGGATGAGGAGCTGCCCTCTCCCCTTCCACCAGCCAGCTCTAGCCCCTACCCAGGCTCTACCCAGATTCCCAACTTCATTCCATGTTTAAACATCAATTAAATATTGACTGAGCATCTGGTAAGCATAAAACAGTCTACTATGTTCTCCACAGCAGAAAGCGTCTCTTTTCTGCAGAAGTGAGGCCAGTGGGGACGGCCTCCGTGCTGGTCCTTGTGCACACCAAGCATGCCCCTGCCTGGGCTTATTGCGCTGGCTGATCCTGGTCCTTCCTCCAGAAACAGCCTTCTCTCAGTGTCTGCCATATCTGCATTGCTCACTCCAACATCACCTCTTCCAGGCCATTCCAGACAGGCCTGTCTTAAGTAACTGCCCTGCTCCTATCCCCTGACCTGCTTCATTTTTCTCCATAGCTCCCTACCTTCTTGACATTTGCTTACCGGTCTGTTGGTCAGCCTTCCCGTTTGGAATGCAAACTCCACGAGAAAGAGACTCCTAGGTCTTATTCATGACTGACTCGTTGGGGCTTAGAACAGGGATGGGCCCATGGGTTCCCAGTAAAGATCTCTTCAATGAATGAGACCCAGCTGGAACCAGCTCTGTGACCCCCTGCAGAGCCCCTCCATCCACCTCCCAGGGCTTTGGCCTCCCACTCATAATGTGAAAGGATTGGTGTTTTCTAACTGGGGTCTTAATCAGGATCCCTAAGGGTGATCAAAAGGAGAATGGGGGCAGGGGGGTCCATGAACTATGTTTTTTTATTGAAGTAAAATTCTCATAACATAAAATGAATAATTCTGTGACGTTTAGTTCATGTACAGTACAGTGCAACCACCACCTCCATCTAGTTTCAAAACACTGTCGTTACCCCAAAAGGAAACCTGCACTCAGCAAGCAGGTGCTCCCCATTCCCACGCATGCCCAAGCCCTTGGAAACCATCAATCTGAGTCCTGTCTCTATGGATTTACCTATTATGAATATTTCATATAATGAAAAAATACAATACATGGCCTTTTATGTCTGGCTTCTTTCCCTTTGCATAATGTTTCTGAGGTTTGTCCAAATTATAGCATGCATCAGCACTTCATTCCTTTTTTTTTTTTTTTTTTTTTTTTTTTGAGACGGAGTCTCGCTCTGTCGCCCAGGCTGGAGTGCAGTGGCCGGATCTCAGCTCACTGCAAGCTCCGCCTCCCAGGTTTACGCCATTCTCCTGCCTCAGCCTCCCGAGTAGCTGGGACTACAGGCGCCCACCACCTCGCCCGGCTAGCTTTTTTTTTCTTTTAGTAGAGACGGGGTTTCACCGTGTTAGCCAGGATGGTCTCGATCTCCTGACCTCGTGATCCGCCCGTCTCAGCCTCCCAAAGTGCTGGGATTACAGGCTTGAGCCACCGCGCCCGGCCACTTCATTCCTTTTTATGGCTGAACAATATTCCATTGGCTGGATAGACCACTATTTGTTTATCCATAAATGCTGTGAGCTATTTTTACAAGCGTTTCCCAAATCTGTGATAAGACCATAAAATTTATTTTGGCTAAACAAATTTGAAAAATTTGCTTTGACTATGACCTATGTTTTCATCTAAAATCTGACTACATTTTGTTTGGCTAAGATGTGTTTGGTGCCAGGCACGGTGGCTCACGCCTGTAATCCCAGCACTTTGGGAGGCTGAGGCGGGCAGATCACGAGGTCAGGGGTTCGAGACCAGCCTGACCAACATGGTGAACCCCTGTCTCTACTAAAAATACAAAAATTAGCCAGGCATGGTGGGCACGCCTGTAATTCCAGCTATTCAGGAGGCTGAGGCAGGAGAATCGCTTGAACCCGGGAGGCAGAGTTTCCAGTGAGCCGAGATTGCACCACTGCATTCCAGCCTGGGTGACACAGCAAGACTCCATCTCGAAAAAAAAAAAAATGTGTTTGGTAGAGAAGAGCTTATAAAATAGGGATCATAGAAACAGAGAAGTGCTTGTAGGTCTCAGGACTTGATACTATGGCTCTGTGTGAAGTAACGTGGCCACAGCCCCACCAGCCCAGCCTCCTCTGTGGGCGGCTGAGAGTGGGCCACCATTCTCAGCCTTGTGTACACTTTATTTTTACTCCTCACCCTCAGGCTCTCTGAAACAGGGACTGTCATGACCATTCTGTAGATGTGGCAGCTGCTTGAGGTCACACAGTGAATAGTGGTGGATTTGGCCACTGAGCCCAGACCGGGATTCAGAGGACAAACCCATAACCACCGGGTGCTCAACTGGTGTCTTGGTCACACTTTGTCAAGCAGCCTGATGAGCAGGGGCCAGGTGAGCGGAGCAGACAAAAGCCCTGAGGAGAGGCAGTAGAGCTCAGTGGTTGGTGAAGGCGGAGTATGCAGATTCAGGTGATAACAGCCTGCTTCACGGGGTTGTTGGGGCACTTAAATGAGACCAGGTGAAAATGCAAATCTCAGTGCCTATGACATCACCATAACTACTGTATACTGACTGCAAGAGAAAGGGAGCTCAGGCTTACAAAGGATGTAAAACAGATAGGATAGAACCTAACTTTCAGAAAGTCTAGCTGGGCGTAGTCGCTCACACCTGTAATCCCAGCACTTTGGGAAGCTCAGGCAGGAAGATTGCTTGAGCCTAGGAGTTCAGGACCACCCTGGGCAATGTGGTGAGATCTTGTCTCTACAAAAAATTTTAAAACAGCCAGTTGTGGTGGCATGTGCCTGGAGTTCCAGCTACTTGGGAGGCTGAGGTGGGAGGATACCTTGAGATGAGGAGGTTGAGGCTGCAGTATGTTGTGACTGTGCCACTGCACTCCAGCCTGGTGAAAGAGCAAGACTGTCTCAAAAAAAAAAAAAAAAAAAAGAAGCCTAAAAGTTGATATTCTAAAGGGGGAGAGAGCCACACCAGTGATCACACAGTAGTCACTTTGGCATATGGGCTTTGGTTTCATTGTCTATAAAATGTCCCTACTATGCTTCACATATACCCTCATTAAAGTACCTACTGATTTCAATCATTTGTTTGCATGCCTGTCTCCTTATTCCACTGTGAGCTCCTCGAAGGCAGAATCCCATCTGTTCACCTGTGAACCCCTACACCTAGCATATGCCCCGCCTAAGCCCATGGGAGTTTAGACAATATTTGAGAAATAAACAGCTGTGAACTCTGAGGACCTTTCGAGCTCAGAACTTCTCCAAGTCTGAGTTCTTAGTTCAACAAATAATGCGTGGTGCACTGGCCTGGGCACTGCAGGACACAAAGAGATAAGCCAATAAGCCTTCAACAGTATTCCAAGAACAGGTATTGGTGATGAATCAATTTTTAGGAAGTCATACTACAGATACCCTTGTCCACCTGCCCAAAGATGTAGGCTCAAGGATTCTCACTGAAGCCTTGTGTTACAGTAGCATTAAAAGATTGGAAATAGGCCTGGCGAGATGGTGCATGTCTGTAATCCCAGCATTTTAGGAGGCCAAGGGGGAAGGATCACTTGAACTCAGGAGTTCAAGACCAGCCTGGGCAACACAGTGAGACCCCATCTCTACAACAAATACAAAAATCAGCCGGGCATGGCGGCATGTGCCTGTAGTCCCAGCTACTCAGGAGGATGAAATGGGAGGATCACGTGAGCCCGGGAGGTCAAGGTTGCAGTGAACCAAGATCACACCACTGCACTCCAACCTGGGTGACAGAGCCAGACCCCATTTAAAAAAAAAAAAAAGATTGGAAACAACCTAAATGCCCATCAGTAGAGGGCTGGCTACATAAATGCTGGTATAGTCATCTAATGGAATGCTATGTAGACATTAAAAAGAATGAAGCAGGCTTAAATATGCAAAACATGATGCAATCTCTGAGACAGATGATTGAGTGCAAAAAGAAATTTACAGGAGTCTGTGTACTATCCTATTTGTGTGGTTTTTGCCCAAGGAATACATACATACATACATAAACAAATGCAAAGACTAGCTCTAGAACAGTGCTGTCCAATAAAACCATAATGTAAGCCACAAATGCAAGCCACGTATGTAATTATGTAATTTTAAAATTTCCAGTATTCTCATTAAAGGATAAAACAAAATGGGAGAAATTAATATTAATATATTTTACTTAACTCAATATAGCCAAAATATTATTGTTTGAACATTTAATCAACATTTTTAAATTACTAATATTGTATCTATATTTTTGTACCAAGTATTTGAAATCTGTATATATTTTACACTTATGACGCATCTCAATTCAAACTGCCACATTTCAAGTGCTCCATAGTCACATGCCACCATATTGAACAGGACAGTTCTGGAAGGACTTCAGAGGATGGTAACAACAGTGGCCCACCCCTGGGCAGAGATTTCAGGTAGTTGAAAATCAGGAAAGGGGCTGGGGCAATGGCTCATGCCTGTAATCCCAGCGCTCTGGGAGGCTGAGCAGGGTAGATCACCTGAGGTCAGGAGTTTGAGACCAGCCTGGCCAACATGGCAAAACCCCATCTCTACTAAAAATAGAAAAATTAGCTGGGTGTGGTGGCACACGCCTATAATTCCAGCCACAAGGGAGGCTGAGGCAGGAGAATCGCTTGAACCTGGGAGGCGGAGGTTGCAGTGGGCCGAGATCACAGCACTGCATTCCAGCCTGGATGACAGAGCAAGACTCCATCTCAAAAAAAAAAAAAAAAAAAAAAAAAGGAAAGCAAGAAAAGAAGAAAATCAGGAAAGGAAGAAGAAGTAGCTTTCAGTAGATGCTCTTTTGTTCTGTTTGACCTTTTTTTTCCCCATGTGCATGCATTACCTATTTTTTAAAACTCACCATTTTAAAGAAAAGGAAAAGCACAGAAAAGCCAGAAAGAGAAACAGAAAAGCAGGAATGTTGGTAGGAGATTCCAGATATGCAGGCGCAATGTCACGGGGGTCAAGAGAGGAGAGCTTTTCAGAAAATGAGGAGGAGGTGGAGGAGGTACCCTGAAGTGACTTCAGATTTGGCACCTGGGACATTGTTCATCATTCATCGGTGACATCTGATCACTGCTTCGGGAGAGGGGAGAGGTGGAACAAGACTGCAGCCAGTTAGGCGAGGGAGGCCATCCTTGTGGTCCTCCATGGAGAGGAGAACCACAGACTCTCACAAGGGAGCTAAACAACCCATGACCGACGCGGAGGTGGCCCAGGTGGTAAGGGCTGCGGGGCGGCTCCTGGAAGCCCTGGGCAGGGAGCATGGGATAAAGGCAGGTGGAGAACAGGTGGCTCAGGGAGCAAACGTGACCTGGAACCAGCACGATGCTGAGGAGCAGAGTTGAGTCCCCCTGGAACTGAGTGATGAAGAGGAGGGGAACCCAGGGCGCCAGGACAGAGCAGCAATGACCAGCTCTGCTAACCACTGACATCTTACCCTCTTGGGGCCCCAGACCCCTTTGATAATTTGACAGCAGCTGAAGACCCTCCCTGAGGAAAATGCACCCCTGCACACACAATTTTATACACAACTTCGGGGCTGGTCAGAACCCCTGAGGGCCACCCCAGGTTACACCTACCACACTGCTCACTGTGGCCTACAGGATGTGGCCGAAATTCCTCGCCTGCCTTCACAGTCAGGCCCCACCACCCGCTCTGGCCTCATCCTCTGCCCACTCACCCCTGTTTCCCAAGAGCCAATTCTCTCCTTCCCTTTTTTCTGGGTGTTTTTGACTCTAAGCTGGCCTTTCCCTCTCAGGAATTCTTCCTCCTTCGTCTTCATCATTCAGAAGCTGTCTCCCTCCTCCAGGCACTGTTAATTATGCCTTCCACTTAGTACAGACATCCAAGTTAAACGTTGCGTATTATTATAGTTTGTTTGTGTTTCAGTTGTTCCCATCTCCTCTCCCACCAAGATTTTACTTAACCTGAGAGCCAGGACCTTATCTGTTGCATAGGAGGTATCCAATAAATAAATGAGGAGCCCAGGCTCAGTGGTTCATGCCTGTAACCCTAGCATTTTGAGAGGCTGAGATGGGAGAATTGCTTGAGCCCAGGAGTCGGAGACCAGCCTGGGCAACATAGCGAGAACCCCACTCTATAAAAATTAAAAAATTAGCCAGACATGGTGGCACGTGCCTGTAGTCTCAGCTACTCAGGAGGCTGAGGTAGGAGAACGGCTCCTAAAAAGCCCAGGAGGTCGAGGCCACAGTGAGCCATGCTTGTGCCACTGCACTCCAGCCTGGGTGACAGAGCAAGACCCTGTCTCAAAATAAATAAATAAATAAATAAATAAATACATAAATAAATAAATAAATAAATAAATAAAATATCGAATTAGGGAAGAGACTCTGGGTGGTCCTGTTTCCAGCAGTCCCTGAGGACCCAGAGAAGGGCTGGTAGGCACTGTAGTTGAATGTTTGGCCATGCTCCCACCTAACAGGAATGTTATCTTTTGCTTAGGAAGTGAGCATGGACTCGGCCGGGCGCGGTGGCTCAAGCCTGTAATCCCAGCACTTTGGGAGGCCGAGACGGGTGGATCGCGAGGTCAGGAGATCGAGACCAACCTAGCTAACACGGCGAAACCCCGTCTCTACTAAAAAATACAAAAAACTAGCCGGGCGAGTTGGCGGGCGCCTGTAGTCCCAGCTACTTGGGAGGCTGAGGCAGGAGAATGGCGTAAACCCGGGAGGCGGAGCTTGCAGTGAGCTGAGATCCGGCCACTGCACTCCAGCCTGGGTCACAGAGCGAGACTCCGTCTCAAAAAAAAAAAAAAAAAAAAAAAAAAGGAAGTGAGCATGGACTCTTAGTCCGTAGTTCCAAGGTAGAAGTCCCAGATTGTGGACTGGGGAGAATGAAGCCTAGGGCTGGGGAGGAGCCCTGTGGGTGTGGCTGCCAGATGGTTTGTTTGTTTGTTTGTTTTGAGACAAAGTCTCGCTCTGTCACCCAGGCTGGAGGGCAGTGGCACAATCTCAGCTCAGTGCAGCCACAGCCTCCAGGGTTCAAGTGATTTTCCTCCCTCAGCACACCCAGCTAATTTTTGTATTTTTAGTAGAGACGTGATTTCGCCATGTTGGCCAGGCTGGTCTTGAACTCCTGACCTAGTGATCTGCCCACCTTGGCCTCCCAAAGTGCTGGGATTACAGGCATGAGCCACTGAGCCCAGCCTAGCCAGATGTATTTTTTAATTGAAGTGGAATTCACATAACGTACAATTGACCATTTTAATTCAGTGGTATTTTGTGCATTCACAGTGTTGTGCAATCACTGCCTCTTAGTTTCAAAACTTTTTCATGGCCGGGTGCGGTGGCTCAAGCCTGTAATCCCAGCACTTTGGGAGGCCGAGATGGGCGGATCACGAGGTCAGGAGATCGAGACCATCCTGGCTAACACAGTGAAACTCCGTCTCTACTAAAAATACAAAAACTAGCCGGGCGAGGTGGCGGGCGCCTGTAGTCCCAGCTACTCGGGAGGCTGAGGCGGGAGAATGGCGCAAACCCGGGAGGCGGAGTTTGCAGTGAGCTGAGATCCGGCCACTGCACTCCAGTCCGGGCGACAGAGCGAGACTCCGCCTCAAAAAAAAAAAAAAAAAACTTTTTCATCACCCTAAAACACCCCAGTCATTAAGCAATCGCTCCCCATTTCCCCCTCTTCTCCTTCCTCAGCAATGATCAAAGTTGCTGAGTTGCAAGAGTCCTTAGTCTGAATATTAAACTCCTCTACTTTGCAAATCTTTTCTCCCTTTTGTAGATATCGTCCTTAGATGTACAGAACTTTTTAATTTTTATGAAGTCCAGTGAACCTATTTCTGTTATTGTTGCTCATGCTTCTGGTGTCAAATCTAAGACTTCTTTGCCAAATCTAAAGTCATAAAGATGTACCACTATGTTTTCTGCTTATAGTTTTAGCATTTATATTTAGATTGTTGATCCATTTTTAGTTACTTTGCACATGTGGAGTGAGGTAGGGGTCCACTCCATTCTTTGGCATGTGGTTATCCAGTTGTACCAACATCATTTGTCAAAGAGTTTATTCTTTCCCCTTTGAATGGTCTTGCAACCCTTGTCAAAAATCAACTAGCCATAGACATTCTAGGTCTATTTCTGGAATCTCAATTCTATTTCATCGGTCTATATGTCATATTTATCCCAGTACCACATCATTTTGATCACTGTAGTTTTGAAGTAAATTTTGAAATTGAGGAGTGTGAGTTATCTAGTGTTGTTTTTCCTTTTCAATATTGTGACTATTCAGGGTCCCTTGCACTTCCATATGAATTTGAGGATAAGCTTTTCCATTTCTGCCAAAAAGAAAAAAAAAAAGCTACTTGGATTTTTATGGGGATTGCATTGAATTTGTAGCTCACTTTAGGGAGTATTGTCATCTTAACTACACTAAGTCTTCCAATCAATAACATGGGATGTCCTTCCATTTATTTAAGTCTTCTTTAATTTATTTCAGCAATGTTTTATAGTTTTCAATGGGCAAGCCTTTCACTCCTTGGTTAAATTTATTTATAGGTATTTTATCTTTTGGATGCCACTGTAAACGGAATTGTTTTCTTAATTTCCTTTTCAGATTGTTCATTGCTGTTATATGCAAACACAACTGATTTTTGTGTATTGATCTTCTACCCTACAACTTTGCTGAATTTGTTTATTAGCTCTAGTGGGGTTTTTAGGGGGAGATTCTTTGGCATTTTCTAGATACAGAATCATGCGATCTACAAATACAGATAGTTTTATCCTCCCTTTCCAATTTGGATGCCTTTTGTTTCTTTTTCTTGCCTAATTACCCTAGTTAGGATGTCCAGTACATTCTCAAATAGCAATAATAAGGTTGCCAAATTTAGCAAACAAAAATACAGGACACACATTTGGACAGGACAGGATTTGGGACACACTTACACTAAAAATGTTATTGTTGTTATTCTGAAATTTAAATTATCTGGATTTAAATTTATCTGTATTTCATCTGGAAGATCCCAGGAAATGGCCCCACAAGTGCCACGCTGCCAATCAATCCTTCCTTACCCTCCCCATGATTCCTCTCAGGCTCTTGCCATTCTGGCCCTGCCCTTCTGGAAACTTGGACACCAGAAACAGCTTTGTCTAAGCCTCAACTCTGTGATCCCCACTGTGCCAGACACTAAGAAGGTGTCTCAAAATAATTGCTTCCTTTCCTCTCCTGCTCTCAACAAGCAGAGGTGAGGGTCAGGTTTGGGGAGAAGCTAAAAAGACAAAGCCTATGCCACCATCACCCTGTAGCCAGATACTGAGGCCCTGCAGAGAAAGGGGTTTAACCAAGGTCCAGAAGTTGAGGTTGGGGTGGGAAGGGTTTTGAGGACAGGGTGAATGCCTAGGACTTCCCACCTCCGTAAAGATGTTTCCACAAGTTTTTCTTTTTGATCTTTTCAGCAATCCCTAAGGAAAGCCTGGCAGCTATGATCGCCCCTAGTGCATGAGTGGTGGAAGTCAGCACCAGAAAGCTGAAATGACCACCCAAAGCCATGCAGCTGACGAATCCTCTACAGAGCAGGGTCTCCACCAGGCTCTCTGAGTTCCACCAAGCTCAGTGCTGTCCAGAATGGAAGGCAGTGGGACTTTGACTCCTCATCCAAGCATAATGACCACAGGACTTCAGGAAGACCAGTCCCTCAACTCACTCTAGAATATTTCAACACTTTTCTCATCACCAGGCTTGTTGGGTCTTCCTGTGGCACCCCATCCACCTCTCCACCCTCAGCCCTAGGGATTCTAGGGAGACAGAACAGAGCCCACTTGCATCTAACCAAAAATGAGACTTACTGCCTCTTATGTCCCCACCTTTAATCCTGTTAATCTGCCTTTCACCCCAGTACCTCTCTTCTTGCCTCCTTCCCCATCCCAAAACTTAGTTGAACACCAGTGATGCCTATTTTATTGTTTTTAATTGTTATATTGTTAGCATCATTATTATTCATGGCCAAAATTTATAAATTTACATTCACCCACTCCTTGGACTGTTCAGCTGTCCATTTAATTCATATTTGCTGTATTTTTTGAGCACCTACTATGTGCCACAGACTATGTTGGGCCCTGCAATTAAGCCAAAATCTTGGCAGCAGTTCTCAACCCTTGAGGAAACACTAAACGTGGAAAGGAACAACTGGTACCAGCTGCTTCAAAAACATCCCAAATTGTGAAGACCATCAATGCTGGGAAGAAACTGCATCAACTAATGAGCAAAATAACCAGCTAACATCATAATGACAGGATCAAATTCACACATAACTATTAACCTTAAATGTAAATGGGCTAAATGCTCCCATTAAAAGACACAGACTGGCAAATTGGATAAAGAGTCAAGACTCATAAGTGTGCTGTATTCAGGAGACCCAACTCACATGCAGAGACACACATAGGCTCAAAATAAAGGGATGGAGGAAGAGCTACCAAGCAAATGGAAAACAAAAAAAAGGAGGGGTTGCAATCCTAGTCTCTGATAAAACAGACTTTAAACCAACAAAGATCAGAAGAGACAAAGAAGGCCATTACATAATGGTAAAGGGATCAATTCAACAAGAAGAGCTAACTATCGTAAATATATATGCACCCAATACAGGAGCACCCAGATTCGTAAAGCAAGTCCTTAGAGACCTACTAAGAGACTTAGACTCCCACGCAATAATAACGGGAGACTTTAACACCCCACTGTCAACATTAGACAGATCCACGAGACAGAAAGTTAACAAGGATATCCAGGAATTGAACTCAGCTCTGCACCAAGCGGACCTAATAGACATCTACAGAACTCTCCACCCCAAATCAGCAGAATATACATTCTTCTCAGCACCACGTTGCACTTATTCCAAAATTGACCACATAGTTGGAAGTAAAGCACTCCTCGGCAAATGTAAAAGAACAGAAATTATAACAAACTGTCTCTCAGACCACAGTGTAATCAAACTAGAACTCCGGATTAAGAAACTCACTCAAAACTGCTCAACTACATGGAAACTGAACAACCTGCTCCTGAATGACTACTGGGTACATAACGAAATGAAGGCAGAAATAAAGATGCTATTTGAAACCAATGAGAACAAAAACATAACAAACCGGAATCTCTGGGATACATTTAAAGCAGTGTGTAGAGGGAAATTTATAGCACTAAATGCCCACAAGAGAAAGCAGGAAAGATCTAAAATTGACACCCTAACATCACCATTAAAAGAACTAGAGAAGCAAGAGCAAACACATTCAAAAGCTAACAGAAGGCAAGAAATAACTAAGATCAGAGCAGAGCTGAAGGAGATAGAGACACAAAAAACCCTTCAAACAATCAATGAATCCAGGAGCTGATTTTTTGAAAAGATCAACAAAATTGATAGACTGCTAGCAAGACTAATAAAGAAGAAAAAAGAGAAGAATAAAATAGACACAATAAAAAATGATAAAGGGGATACCATCACTGATCCCACAGATACAAACTACCATCAGAGAATACTATAAACACCTCTATGCAAATAAACTAGAAAATCTAAAAGAAATGGATAAATTCCTGGACACATACACCCTCCCAAGACTAAACCAGGAAGAAGTTGAATCCCTGAAAACACCACAAACAGGCTCTGAAATTGAGGCAGTAATTAAGAGCCTACCAACCAAAAAAAGTCTAGGACCGGATGGATTCACAGCCAAATTCTACTAGAGGTACAAAGAGGAGCTGGTACCATTCCTTCTAAAGCTATTCCAATCAATAGAAAAAGAGGGAATCCTCTCTAACTCACTTTATGAGGCCAGCATCATCCTGATACCAAAGCCTGGCATAGACACAACAAAAAAAGAGAATTTTAGACCAATATCTCTGAAGAACATTGATGCAAAAATCCTCAATAAAATACTGGCAAACCGAATCCAGCAGCACATCAAAAAGCTTATCCACCATGATCAAGTGGGCTTCATCCCTGAGATGCAAGGCCGGTTCAACACACACAAATCAATAAACATAATTCATCATATAAACAGAACCAAAGACAAAAACTACATGATTATCTCAATAGATGCAGAAAAGGCCTTTGACAAAATTCAACAGCCCTTCCTGCTAAAAACTCTCAATAAATTAGGTATTGATGGGACTTATCTCAAAATGATAAGAACTATTTATGACAAACCCACAGCCAATATCATACTGAATGGGCAAAAACTGGAAGCATTCCCTTTGAAAACTGGCACAAGACAGGGATGCCCTCTCTCACCACTCCTATTCAACATAGTGTTGGAAGTTCTGGCCAGGGTTATCAGGCAGGAGAAAGAAATAAAGGGTATTCAATTAGGAAAACAGGAAGTAAAATTGTCCCTGTTTGCAGATGACATGATTGTATATTTAGAAAACCCCAACGTCTCAGCCCAAAATCTCCTTAAGCTGATAAGCAACTTCAGCAAAGTCTCAGGGTACAAAATCAATGTGCAAAAATCACAAGCATTCCTATACACCAATAACAGACAAACAGAAAGCCAAATCATATGGGAACTCCCATTCACAATTGCTTCAAAGAGAATAAAATACCTAGGAATCCAACTTACAAGGGATGTGAAGGACCTCTTCAAGGAGAATTACAAACCACTGCTCAACAAAATAAAAGAGGACACAAACAAATGGAAGAACATTCCATGCTCATGGATAGGAAGAATCCATATCGTGAAAATGGCCATACTGCCCAAGGTAATTTATAGATTCAATGCCATCCCCATAAGCTACCAATGACTTTCTTCACAGAATTGGAAAAAACTACTTTAAAGTTCATATGGAACCAAAAAAGAGCCTGCATTGCCAGACAATCCTAAGCCAAAAGAACAAAACTGGAGGCACCATGCTACCTGACTTCAAATATACTACAAGGCTACAGTAACCAAAACAGCATGGTACTGGTACCAAAACAGAGATATAGACCAATGGAACAGAACAGAGCCCTCGGAAATAGTACCACACATCTACAACCATCTGATCTTTGACAAACCTGATAAAAACCAGAGCTAGGGAAAGGATTCCCTATTTAATAAATGGTGCTGGGAAAACTGGCTAGCCATATGTAGAAAGCTGAAACTGGATCCCTTCCTTACACCTTATACAAAAATTAATTCAAGATGGACTAAAGACAAATGTCAGACCTAAAACCATAAAAAAAAACCCTAGAAGAAAACCTAGGCAATACCATTCAGGACATAGGCATGGGCAAAGACTTCATGTCTAAAACACCAAAAGCAATGGCAACAAAGGCCAAAATTGAGAAATGGAATCTAATTAAACTAAAGAGCTTCTGCACAGCAAAATAAACTATCATCAGAGTGAACAGGCAACCTACAGAATGGAAGAAAATTTTTGCAATCTACCCATCTGACAAAGGGCTAATATCCAGAATCTACAAAGAACTTAAACAAATGTATAAGAAAAAATTAAACAACCCCATCAAAAGTGGGCAAAGGATATGAACAGACACTTCTCAAAAGAAGACATTTATGCAGCCAACAGACACATGAGAAAATGCTCATCATCACTGGCCATCAGAGAAATGCAAATCAAAACCACAATGAGATACCATCTCACACCAGTTAGAATGGGGATCATTAAAAAGTCAGGAAACAACAGGTGCTGGAGAGGATGTGGAGAAATAGGAACACCTTTACACTGTTGGTGGGACTGTAAACCATTGTGGAAGACAGTGTGGCGATTCCTCAAGGATCTAGAACTAGAAATACCATTTGACCCAGCCATCCCATTACTGGGTATATACCCAAAGGATTATTAATCATGCTGCTATAAAGACACATGCATACGTATGTTTATTGTGGCACTATTCACAATAGCAAAGACTTGGAACCAACCCAAATGTCCATCAATGACAGACTGGATTAAGAAAATGTGGCACATATACACCATGGAATACTATGCAGCCATAAAAAAGGATGAGTTTGTGTCCTTTGTAGGGACATGGATGCAGCTGGAAACCATCATTCTCAGCAAACTATCACAAGAACAGAAAACCAAACACCACATGTTCTCACTCATAGATGGGAATTGAACAATGAGAACACCACACACCAGAGCCTGTCATGCGGTGGGAGGAGGGGGGAGGGATAGCATTAGGAGATATACCTAATGTAAATGACAAGTTAATGGGTGCAGCACACCAACATGGCACATGTACACATATGTAACAAACCTGCATGTTGCGCACGTGTACCCTAGAACTTAAAGTATAATTTAAAAAGAAAAAGACTACCTAGGGAAGTTTAAAAATTCCCAGACACACTCTAGATCAATGATCAAAATTTTGGGGGTAGGACTTAGGCACTGATTTTTTTTAATTGGCCGATCTATTTTATGTCACTTATTTTCTATTTATTAAGTATAGAGTATGACATCTTTAGCTGGCAGGGTTAGATAGGACAGACTGACAATCTCCTTTGATATTTAAACATCATCTTTGACATTAAATGTTTAAAAGTGGCATATGTTAAGCAGGACTTAATACTGCTTGGGAGAGACTTCATTAAACCACTCATTTTTCTCTACATTTTATAATAAAAATAACTTTAAGCATGCAGCAAAGGTGAAATAATTTTGTAATGAACACCTACCTAGGTTTTCTCAGTGACATTATTGCTCTATCCATCTATCATCTTTCCTCCATCTATCATTCCATCCTCATTTTTAAAATGTATTTCAAAGTAAATGACAGACATCTATCCACTCTCCCTAAATATTTCATCATGCATATTATCAACTAGAGTTCAATATTTGGTTATAGTTTTGTTTTCTTTTTTTTTTTTCCTTTGAGATGCAGTCTCTCTGTTGCCCAGGATGGAGTGCAGTGGCGCAATCACAGCTTACTGCAACCTCCACCTCCCAGGTTCAAGTGATTCTCCAGCCTCAGCCTCCCAAATAGCTGGGAGCTGGGATTACAGGCGCCTGCCAAGACGCCCCGCTAATTTTTTTGTATTTTTAGTAGAGACAGAGTTGCATCATGTTGGCCAGGCTGGTCCCAAACTCCTGACCTCATGTGATCTGCCCACCTTGGTCTCCCAAAGTGCTGGGATTACAGGCCTGAGCCACCGCGCCCAGCCTGTTTTCCTTTCAATATAAAATTTACATTATAATGAATTGTAAAATGTACATTTGCTTAAGTGTACATTTGCTGAGTTTTGACAATTGCATACACCTGTGGAAATCAAATCCCTATCAAAATATGAAACATCACCGTAACTCCAGAAGGTTCTCTTTTGCTCATTTCCTGTCAATCTCTTCCTTCAAGAGGTACTTTTTCTGGTTTTTATTTTCTACCATAGATTAGATTTGCCTATTCCAGATCTTTATAGAAATGGAATTATGTAGTACAAACTGCTTCATGTTAGGCTTCTTTTGCTCAGCGTAGTGTTTTATTCATGTTACATGTATCAGTAGTTTACTTCTTTTTATTAATGAATAGTGTCCTTCATATAGATAAAAATAGTTAGTGTTTTAGCATTTTCTTACTGATAAACATTTGAGTTGTTTCCAGTTTGGAGTTATTAGGAATAAAGCTTCCATGGGCCGGGTGCAGTGGCTCACACCTGTAATCCCAGCACTTTGGGATGCCAAGGTGGATGGATCACTTGAGTTCAGGAGTTTGAAACCAGCCCAGCCAACGTGGTGAAACCCCCTCTACTAAAAATACAAAAATTAGCCAGGCGTGGTGGTGCATGCCTGTAATCCCAGCTACTCCAGAGGGTGAGGCAGGAGAATCATTTGAACCCCGGAGGGGAAGGTTGCAGTGAGCCGAGATCGTTCCAGCCTGGGCGACAAGAATAAAAAACTCTGACTTAGCTGTTTATACATTTTATATTTTAAACTTTTTTTGTTAAAAACAGACACATACCTTCTTCTCTGAGAAAACACCAAATGGCAGATGACGCCGGTGCAGCGGGGGAGCCCGGAGGCCCTGGGGGCCCTGGGATGGGGAACTGCGGTGGCTTCCATGGAGGCTTCCGCAGTGGCATCAGGGGCCGGGGCACAGCCGTGGACGGGGCTGGGGCCGAGGCCGTGGAGCTCACAGAGGCAAGGCGGAGGATAAGGAGTGGATGTCCCTCACCAAGCTGGACCGCTTGGTCAAGGACATGAAATCCCTGGAGGAGATCTATATATTCTCCCTGCCCATTAAGGAATCTGAGATCATTGACTTTTTCCTGGGGGCCTCTCTCAAGGATGAGGTTTTGAAAATTATGCCCATCCAGAAGCAGACCCATGCCAGCCAGCGCACCAGGTTCAAGGCATTTGTTGCCATAGGGGACTACAATGGACACGGCGGTCTGGGTGTTAAGTGCTCCAAGGAGGTGGCCACTGCCATCTGCGGGGCCATCATCCTGGCCAAGCTCTCCATCGTCCCCATGCGCAGAGGCTGCTGGGGGAACAAGATTGGCAAGTCCCACACCGTCCCTTGCAAGGTGACAGGCCGCTGCTGCCCTGTGCTGGTGCACCTCATCTCTGCACCCAGGGGCACTGGCATCGTCTCAGCACTTGTGCTCAAGAAGCTGCTCATGATGGCTAGTATCGATGACTGCTACACCTCAGCCCGGGGCTGCACTGCCACCCTGGGCAACTTTGCCAAGGCCACCTTTAATGCCATCTCTAAGACCTACAGCTACCTGACTCCCGACCTCTGGAAGGAGACTGTATTCACTAAGTCTCCCTATCAGGAATTCACTGACCACCTCGTCAAGACCCACACCAGAGTCTCGCTGCAGCCGACGCAGACTCCAGCTGTGGCTACAACATAGGATTTTTATACAAGAAAAATAAAGTGAATTGAGCCTGAAAAAAGAAAAAGACACAAATATACACATTAGCCTAGGCCTACACGGGGTCAAGATCATCAATATCACTGTCTCCCACCTTCCACCATCACATCTCATCCCACTGAAAGGTCTCTAGGGGCAGTAACACATCTGGGGCTGCCATCTCCTATAATAACAATGCCTTATTCTGGAATGCTTCCTAAAGGACCTGCCTGAGGCCCTTCTTGAGGAGGTATCACTCTGATGAAATACATAGTGGTTTGCTCGGTTTGTTTCTTTTTCCTTTTCTTTTTTTCTTTTCCTTTTTCTTTTTTTTTTGGTGGGGGGGGACACAGATTCTCAGTCTGTCACCCAGGCTGGAGTGCAGTGGCACAATCACAGCTCACTGCAGCCTCAACCTTCTGGGCTCAAGTGATCCTCCCATCTCAACCTCCCAAGTAGCTGAAGCTACAGGCATGTGCTACCTTGTTGTAGAGATAGGGTCTCACTATGTTGTCCAGGTTCTTGAACTCCTGGGCTCAAGCAATCCTCTTGCCTCGGCCTCCCAAAGTGCTAGGATCACAGGTGTGAGCCACTGCACCTGGACCTGTTTCTTTTTTCATCATAGATTTTCTTGTCAGAAAATACTGCACCATAAACATTCCTCTCTATTAAGGAAAACCTTTCATTGTTGGGGGATCCATGTTTCCAAGCTTTTTAAGGAGCTGGTTGAGGTCTGTAAAAGCTTCTACTAAGCTCTTCACTGTGAATTTTCTTGGAAATTCTTTTTCTTCTGCAGTTCCCTTTTCTCTTGCCTGTTCTTCAGCTATGTGTTCCTGTTATGGTTCCAAGAATCCCTCATTTATCTGTTCCTTAGAAACCACCTCTAGGACCTCCTCAATGGCATCCTCATCCATACCAAGGTTAAAGTTGTTTGCCAATTCCAACCACAGCTATGTTGATTTTTGCAACCTTCTTATCCTTGGCAAATCCTTTGAAGTCATGAACAAACCTGTTCAGTTTCTTCTTCCAGATGCCATGCAGACATGCCTTGATAACATTGCCCCAGTGTCAAGCAATGTCCTTGATGCAGTCATAAATATTGTAATCCTTCTAGAATTACATCAGTGTCTTCTTAGTGTCTCTCTCAGTTGCAGTAATAGCCTGGGTAAAGGTCTTCCTTGGGTAGTGGATATGGTTTGGCTGTGTCTCCACCCAAATCTCATCTTGAATTGTAGCTCCCATAATTCCCATGTGTTGTGGAAGGAACCCGGTGGGAGATAATTGAATCATGGGGACAGTTTCCCCCATACTGTTCTCATGATAGTGAATAAATCTCACAAAATCTGATGGGGCCGGGCACGGTGGCTCATGCCTGTAATACCAGTTTTGCTTGAGAGCAATGTGGCGGGTTATAAACTGAAACCCTTTGTGATCTGGAACAGGGTAAACTCCAGAGCCTTCCAGCTTATCAATAAATACATGTTGAAGCCTGGCATGGTGGTCCACACCTGTAATCCCAGTACTTTGGGAGGCCGAGGCAGGAGGATCTCTTCAGCCCAGGCATTCAAGGCTGTTGTGAGCAATGATCATACCACTGTATTCCAGCCTGGATGACAGAGTGAGATCCTGTCTTTAAAAAAAAAAAAAAAAAAAAAAAACAAGCACACGCTGCCAGTGTACTTCAGGAGCAATGAAATGTCATGGATGACCCAGCTCCGCTTCCAAGGTGCACTCCTGAATTGCTATGCCAGTACAGTGGAGAAGTATTGTTTGGGGAAGAACATACCTTCCAAGATTTTGCTTATTGTTGATAATGCTCCCACACGTCTGCCTTTTCCTGGTGATCTTCATCCCGATATCAGAGTGGTATTTCTGCCTTCAAATGCCACCTCTTTGATCCAACCAATGGATCAAGGAGCTGTAGCAGCTTTTAAGCTACTACTACTTTCTACTACTGTATTAGTCCGTTTTCACGCTGCTAATAATGACATACCCCAGGCTGGGTAATTTATAAAGAAAGAGAGGTTTAATGGACTGACAGTTCCACGTGGTTGGGGAGGCCTCACAATCATGGTGGAAGATGAAAGTCATATTTTACATGGCAGGAGACAAGAGAGAATGAGAACCAGGCGAAAGGCTTTCCCCCCTATAAAACCATCAGATCTTTTTTTTGTTTTTGAGACCAAGTCTCGCTCTGTCGTCCACACTGGAGTGCAGTGGTGTGATCTCGGCTCACTGCAACCCCCACCTCCTGGGTCCAAGCAATTCTCCTGCCTCAGCCTCCCCAGTAGCTGAGATGACAGGTGTCCACCACCACACGTGGTTAAGTTTTGTATTTTTAGTAGAGATTGGGTTTCACCATGTTGGTCAGGCTGGTCTCAAATTCCTGACCTCAAGTGATCGGCCTCCCACAGTGCTGGGATTACAGGTGTGGGCCACCATGCCAGGCCTCAACATGCATTTATTGATAAGCTGGAAGACCCTGGAGCTCTCCCTGTTCCAGATCACAAAGCGTTTCAGTTTGTAACCTGCCACATTGCTCTCAAGCAAGACTGTCTTTAAAAGCCGTGAAACCTGACATTAACTTGGCCTCTTTATAAATGAAAGTATTTTCAGGCATCCATTTTCAGAAGAGGAGATTTCATCCATATTAAAGATTTGCTCCTGCAAGTAATTTTCCTCACAATCAGCTTATCTAGAGTTTCCAAAAATTCTTCAGCTGCCTTCACATCAGCACTTACAGACTCACCACTCACTTTCACATTATGTAATGAATAACGATTCTTGAATAGTTTAAGCCACCCAGAGCTAGCAGTAAATTCCACACGGTAGTTGGATCCAGTCTTGCCTTTCAACATCACAAACAAACTTTGCTTTGTCAGTGATTGTCATGTGGCTGAGAGGGATATGCTTCTGTGTCTGGTCTTCAATCCAGGTCATTAGAAATGTATCCAGATCAGATTTAGGCCCTTCTCTCATTTTTGTTCATTTCATTGCCTTCAATGAAGCAGATCCTTTAACAGCTTCCATCATTTTGTTTTTGTTCTTCAAAATCATAGCTATGGTGCAACGGACCTGCCTGTCTGGTAAGCAATAACCATTGCGGATTTGCCACCTTTGTAGTCCTTAATCACTTTTAATTTTGCTTCCAGGTCAACCACTCGATGTGGCCTCTCCCTGGCGACATTAGCCGTGAATTTTTTATGTGTAGGGGCCATAAAACAAAATGACCCAAGATGAAATCAAACACAGAAAAAGTGGTGCAGTCAAGAGATGCAGTAAATGCAAGATATATGTAGGAGTGTACTCTAAAATAACAGGAAGGCTGAGGCAGGAGGACCACTTGAGCACAGTTCAAGGCTGCAACGAGCTATGATTGCACCACTGTGCTCCAGCCTGGGAGACAAAGCAAGACCTTGTCTCTAAAAATAAAAATCAGGCCGGGCGCAGTGGCTCACGCCTGTAACCCCAACACTTTGGGAGACCGAGATGGGCGGATTGCTTTCACTCAGGAGTTTGAGACCAGCCTGGGCAAAATGGTGAAACCCCATCTCTACCAAAAATACAAGAATTAGGTAGGTGTGGTGCCTGTAATCCCACCTACTTGGGGGCGGGAGGCTGAGGCAGGAGAACCGCTCCAACCTGGGAGGTGGAGGCTGCAGTGAGATGAGATTGCACCACTGCACTCCACCTTGGGCAACAGAGTGAGACTGTCTCAAAAAAAAATAGATAAAAAATAAAAATGAATTAATTAAAAACATGCATTTTTCTAAAACAAATAAATAAATAAAATAACAATTTAAAAGCACAGCACAGGCCGTTTGCAGTGGCTCATACCTATAATCCCAGCACTTCCGGAGGCCAAGGTAGAAGGATTGCTTGAAGCCTGGAGTACAAAACCAGCCTGGCAACAAAGTGAGACCCTTGTCTCTACAAAATAAAATAAAAATTCAAAGTACAGTAAATACATAACCCAGTAATATAGTTGCTAATTATCAAGTATTACGTACTACACATAATTGTGTGTGCTATATACTTTTATATGACTGGCAGCACAGATTTGTTTACACCAGCATTACCAAAAACACATGAGTAATGCATTGCACTACAATGACTTTATTTTTCATTTATTTATTTTTTATTTTTATTTTTTATTTATTTATTTATTTTTTGAGGCAAAGTCTCTCTCTGTTGCCCAGGCTGGAGTACAATGGCATGATCTCGGCTCACTGCAAGCTCCACCTCCTGGGTTCACGCCATTCTCCTGCCTCAGCCTCCCGAGTAGCTGGGACTACAGGCACCCACCACCACACTCGGCTAATTTTTTTATATTTTTAGTAGAGACAGGGTTTCACCATGTTAGCCAGGCTGGTCTGGATCTCCTGACCTCGTGATCCACCTGCCTCGGCCTCCCAAAGTGCTGGGATTACAGGCATGAGCCACCGCACCAGCTTCTTTTTTTTTTGAGACGGAGTTTCACTCTTGTTGCCTAGGCTGGAGTGCAATGGCACAATTTTGGCTCACTGTAACCTCTGCCTCCTGGGTTCAAGTGATTCTCCTGCCTCAGCCTCCCAAATACTTGGGATTACAGGCACCCACCACCATGCCCGGCTATTTTTTTTTTAAATAGAGACAGGGTTTCGCCATGTTGGTCAGGCTGGTCTCGAACTCCTGACCTCCAGTGACCCACCCACCTCGGCCTCCCAAAGTGCTGGGATTACAGGTGTGAGCCAATTGACATTAAAGTCAATGACTTTAAGACTTCTACCACGTCACCAGAAGATAGGAATTTTCAGCTCAATTATGTTATGGGACCGCTGTTTGTAAGTGAACTGTCATTGACAGAAACAACATTATGTGGCACGTAACTGTATTTAGGAGTAGAATTCCTAAGTCATAGAGAATGTATATATTCATCTACTAAACTATCTTTAATAGATATTGCCAGACAATTTTCCAACGTGGGAGTACCAATTCACCCTCCCATCTGAGGCACTAGAGGTTTTTAACATCCTGCAGGTGATTCTAATATTCAGCCAAGGCTAAGAACCTCTGCCTTACAGTGTTGATGATAACTTCAGGGAGGGCTCTGATGGAGAGCTATGAGAACCTGTAATGACAAGGCTTGATCCAGGAAGGAAAGAAGGAAGAGGTCCCAGAAGGGATGCTTGGTCGATCTCTGAGGGTTCACTCTAAGAGGCCAGACGGGAAGGAAGGCTAGCACAGCTGCAGCACAGGGGGAGTGGTTGCAGACTGTGGGGCAGAGAGGCAGGCAGGGGCTAGAAAAGACCAGGCCTACAAGGCCATGTCAAAGATTATCTTTTTATCCTTTTATTTGGAAATAAGGCTGGGTGTGGTGGCTTACGCCTGTAATCCCAGCACTTTGGGAGGCTGAGGCGGGTGGATCACTTGAGGTCAGGAGTTAGAGACCACCCTGATCAATATGGTGAAACCCTATCTCTATTAAAAATACAAAAAAAAAAAAAAAAAGGCCAGGCACAGTGGCTCACACCTGTAATCCCAGCACGCTGGGAGTCCGAGGCAGGTGGATCACCTGAGGTCAGGAGTTCGAGACCAGCCTGGTCAACATGGTGAAACCCTGTCACTACTAAAAATACAAAAAAATTAGTTGGGCATGGTGGCGCACACCTGTAATCCCAGCTGCTCAGGAGGCTGAGGCAGGAGAATCACTGGAACCTGGCAGGCTGAGGTTATAGCTAACTGAGATCACATCACTGCATTCCAGCCTGGGCAACAGAGCAAGACTCCATCTCAAAAAATAAATAAATAAAATAAAATCATTTTAAGCCGATAGAAAAGTTGTAAAAATAATAGAGAAGTCCCATGTATCCTTTACACAACTTCCCCTTATGTTAAAACTCACATAAGTATCATAAAATGATCAGAACCAGAAAAATAGCAGTACAATATTACAAACCAAACTATAGTGCTTAATCACATTTTACCAGTTTTTCCCCAATGTCTTTTTCCTGTTTCAGGATCCAATCCAGGGTCCACGTTGCATTTAGTTGCTGTCTCCCTTGTCTCCTCCAACATAGGCCATTTCCTCAGGTTTGTCTCATAACCTTGACTTATTTTAAGAGTACTGGTCAGTTAGGATGTAGAGTGTCTTGCAATTTTGGCTTGTCTGACATTTTCTCAGGATTAGATCAAGGTTATAAATTTCTGGCAAGAATTCCACAGAAGTTATCTTAGTACTGGCACTGTTAACCTCAATCACTTCGTTTCCTTGGCATCTTCCAGGTTTTCCCATTGCAAAGTGACTGTTTTGACATTTTTACTAAGAAAAAAGGGATGGCATTGAAGGATTTGAAGCAAGGGAAGTAACTTTAGATTTATGTTTTTAAAATCCCGTGCTGGTTGCAACATGAAGAACAGATTAGAAGGGGCTAGAATGTATGTGGGGAAGATTGGTTCGGGATATACTGCAGTCTAATATGTGATGGTGGAAGTGGAGAGAAGTAGATTCTAGAGATGTTTAGAAGTATGCTGGCCATGTGTGGTGGCTTATGCCTGTAATCCCAGCACTTTGGGAGGCTGGGAAGCAGGAGGATTACTTAGGTCCAAGAGTTCAAGACCATGCTGGGCAACATATTGAGACTCTACAAAAAAATTTTTTTTAATTAGCTGGGCATGGCTGGGCACAGTGGCTCACCCTTCTTATTCCAGCACTTTGGGAGGTCAAAGCGGGTAGATCACCTGAGGTCAGGAGTTCAAGATCAGCCTGGCCAACATGGTGAAACCCCGTCTCTACTAAAAATACAAAAAATCAGCTGGGCGTGGTGGCGGGCACTTGTAATCCCAGCTACTCAGGAGGCTGAGGCAGGAGAATCACTTGAACCCAGGAGGCAGGGGTTGCAGTGAGCCGAGATCACAACATTGCACTCCAGCCTATGTAACAACAGCAAAACTATCTCTCAAAAAAAAAAAAAAAAAAAAAATTAGCTGGTGCACACCTGTGGTCCCAGCTACTCAGGAGGCTGAGATGGGAAGATTGCTTCAGCCCACGTGGTCGAGGCTGCTCCAGCCAGGGAGACAGAGTGAGACTCTGTCTCATAAAAAGGAGTATCTGGAGATATTTAAAACCAGAGGGCAGGGTAATGATACCATGCAGAGATCCTGATTTAATTGGTCTGCAGTCAGGCCTGGGCAGAGCCCATCTTAAAAGCACCCATGTACTTGCAATGTTGAGCCACAGGTGAGGTCTGTGTCCAGCCCATGGCTTGCTCTGCACAGGCCTCAGATGAAAGCTACTCAGAAGAACAACATTCAAGCTGCTCAGGTCTGTTTGGACACATGGGGATGAAGATGGAGCTGGGGGGCATCCCCTGCATCCTCTCACAACCCAGAGGAAGCTGACTGATGGGGAGGGAAGAGGAAGCTAATGAGAGCAGAGGACCCACGGAGCACTTGCTAGCACACCACTGACTCCCCAAGTAGGGTTGCCGGAGAAAATACAATCAAATCAGAATTTCTGGTAAATAATGAATAATTTTTAGTATGTCTCAAATATTGCATGGAGCATAAACATACTAAAAAATTATTATTTGTTGGCCGGGCGCAATGGCTCACGCCTATAATCCCAGCACTTTGGGAGGCCGAGGTGGGTGGATCAATTGAGGTCAGGAGTTCAAGACCAGCCTGACAAAAATGGTGAAACCCCGTCTCTAAAAAAAAAAAATACAAAATTAGCCAGGCGTGATGGCACACAGCTGTAATCCCAGCTACTCGGGAGGCTGAGGCAGGAGAATCACTTGAATCTGGGAGGCGGAGGTTGCAGTGAGCCGAGATCACACCATTGCACTCCAGCCTGGGCAACAAGAGCAAAACTCCATCTCAAAAAAATATATCTATTATTTGTTTATCTGAAATTCAAATTTAATTGGGTAGCCCCTATTTTTATTTGCCAAATGTGGCAATTCTATTCCCAAGACAAGGATTCAATGGATTTTCCTCATTCCCATCCAGTTCAGCAGCTTCCAGACCAAAGGGACTATTCTCTTTCTCTGCATCCTCCTCTTGCTCCTATCTCATCCCTAGTCTGGCCTGACCAAGAGCAGGTCAGTACAGGCACCGGCTCCCTCTCACCCCCGCTGACCAGCCTTTACATGAGAACACACACAGGGGTTTCTGTCACAGGACCTAGGGGAAACACTCAGCCTTCCACTCCAAACAAACTCACTTCTTCATTCAGTGAATATTTTTTGAGCACCTACTATGTGCCAGGCACTGTTCTAGCCAGAGGGATAAGCAATGGACAAGTCAGATGAGCTCCTGCTCTCTGGGGGCCTCTGTTCCTGCATTTCGGGTTGAGGAAATGGACAATAACCCAGAAAATGACTGTTGAAATGGTGTTGACAACAGTGAAAGGACATGGCAACAGTGATGGGGACCAACTTGAGATGGGGTCTGGGAGGGCCTCACTGAGCGGGTGACATTACTTTGAGTTGAAGGACTGGCAAGAGCCAGCTATATAAACACGTAGGGAGGAGTCTTCCAATAGGTAGGGCTCCAGCACGTCTGGCCGGTTGGTGGGATTTGCCAATTCCTGTGGTGTGAATACTCCATTCTGGTGGGATTTGGCAATTCCTGTGGTGTGAATACTCCATTCTGGTGGGATTTGGCAATTCCTGTGGTGTGAATACTCCATCCTAGCCAATTCCAAGCTACCCACCTAACCTGGCAATGCTAAGAAAGCTAATATTTATTTATGTATTTACTTTGTTGAGATAAGATCTCACTCTCACTTTGTCACCCAGGCTGGAGTGCAGTGGCACAATCACGGCTCACTACAGCCTCGACCTCCCAGGCTCAAGTATTCCTTCCACCTCAGCCTCCTGAGTAGCTGGTACTACAGGTGCACACCACCACAGCCGGCTAATTTTTTTGGAAAGATGGGGTTTTACCATGTTGCTCAGGCTGGTCTCAAACTCCTCAAACCCCTGGACTCAAGCCATACTCCCACCTCGGCCTCTCAAAGTGCTGGAACTACAGATGTGAGCCACTGCACTTGGCCAGAAGCTAATATTTTAAATGGTTTTGGACCTCAGAGTGTGGGGGCCAAATGGCTGTATCAAGATCCTACTTGCATGGGGTTTTTCCAGGCTCTAGGCCCCAGTTTCTTCTCCCCATCCATCTTCTCTGCTCATTCACTGCAACTTTTTTTTTTTTTTTTTAGACAGTGTCTCACTCTGTCGTCCAGACTGTAGAGCAGTGGTGCGATCTCCAGGGTTCAAGTGATCTTCCCACCTCAGCCCCCTACCTCCCAGGCACCTGGCCTTTTTTTTCTCTTATTTTTAGACACAAGATCTCACTGTGGCTGGGACTACAGGAGTGCACCACCACACCCAGGTATACACTGAGACTTTTAAGAGGCCCTTTCAGAAATCCAGGAGAGGCGGTCTTGCTCTTTTTTGCCCCACAACACCATTGCCTCCCTCTGTTTCCTCTCATAACATATTCCTGGCTGGAGAAAAACTGACTTTAAAAACCAAAGTCGGCCAGGCACGGTGGCTCAAGCCTGTAATCCCAGCACTTTGGGAGGCCGAGACGGGCGGATCACGAGGTCAGGAGATCGAGACCATCCTGGCTAACACGGTGAAACCCCGTCTCTACTAAAAAAAAAAAATACAAAAAACTAGCCGGGCGAGGTGGCGGGAGCCTGTAATCCCAGCTACTTCGGAGGCTGAGGCAGGAGAATGGCGTGAACCCGGGAGGCAGAGATTGCAGTGATCCGAGATCGCGCCACTGCACTCCAGCCTGGGTGACAGAGCGAGACTCGGTCTCAAAAACAAAAACAAAAACAAAAACAAAACAAAACAAAAAAACCAAAGTCAGGCTGGGTGAGGTGGCTCATGCCTGTAATCCTAGCACTTTGGGAGGCCAAGGCGGGCGGATCACGAGGTCAGGAGATCGAGACCATCCTGGCTGACACAAAGAAACCCTGTCTCTACTAAAAATACAAAAAAATTAGCCAAGCGTGGTGGCAGGCACCTGTAGTTCCAGCTACTCAGGAGGCTGAGGCAGGAGAATGGCATGAACCTGGGAGGCGGAGCTTGCAGTGATCACGCCACTGCACTCCAACCTGGGTGACAGAGCAAGACTTCGTCTCAAAAATAAATAAATAAATAAATAAACAAATAAATAAATATAAAATAAAAATAAAAATAAAAACCAAAGTCTTGCCAGGCATGGTGACTCATGCCTGTAATCCCAGCACTTTGGGAGGCCAAGGTGGGCAGATCACCTGAGGTCGGGAAATCGAGACCATCCTAACATGGTGAAACCCGTCTCTGCTAAAAACACAAATAATTAGCCAGGCGTGGTGGCACACACCTGTAATCCCAACTTCTCAGGAGGCTGAGGCAGGAGAATCACTTGAACCCGGGAGGTGGAGGTTGCAGTGAGCCAAGATCACACCATTGCACTCCAGCCTGGGCAACAACAGCGAAACTCTGTCTCAAAAAAAAGTAAAAAAAAAACAAAGTCTTATTGCACATGTGTCTTTCAATGGCAAAGTGTCATTGTAAAAGGGTTCTGTCTTTATCTCTAATAAAGTGAATTATGATTGTCACCTAAAATTCTGAATGAGGACATAAAATTACAAACTACACTTACTGGACCCTGAGAATCCTTGAATTTAGGATTAAAAACCAGTTATGTAGTCAAATGTTTGTAAACAATTCCAGGGGGCCTAGGTCTTACCAAGCTTTGTAACCATCCTCTCCCTCACCCTCAGACCTCAACAAATGTGGATGAAATGAATGAAATACCAAACATGTCAAAGAGTCCGGGCATGGTGGCTCATGCCTGTAATCCCAGCACTTTGGGAGGCTGAGGCGGAAGGATTGCTTGGGCCCAGGGGTTTGAGATGAGCATGGACAACATAGTGAGGCTGCCCTCCTATCTCTGCCCTCCCCTGCCAGCTCTCTCTGCGTGACTCTATTTAAAAAAACAAACAGGCTGGGCATGGTGGCTCACACCTGTAATCCCAGCACTTTGGGAGGCCAAGGCAGACAGATCACAAGGTCGGGAGATCGAGACTATCCTGGCTAACACGGTGAAACCCTGTCTCTAGTAAAAATACCAAAAATTAGCCAGGCGTGGTGGTGTGCGCCTGTAGTCCCAGCTACTTGGGAGGCTGAGGCAGGAGAATTGCTTGAACCCAGGAGGCGGAGCTTGCAGTGAGCTGAGATTGTGCCATTGCACTCCAGCCTGGGCGACAGTGTCTTA
Organism: Rhinopithecus roxellana; assembly: GCF_007565055.1. Classification (NCBI taxonomy): domain Eukaryota; kingdom Metazoa; phylum Chordata; class Mammalia; order Primates; family Cercopithecidae; genus Rhinopithecus; species Rhinopithecus roxellana. The sequence goes on along the minus strand of NC_044553.1, from coordinate 132,487,902 downwards.
GAGACTCTGTCTCAAAAAGAAGCAAAACAAAGAAAACACAAGTCAAAGATACTTGGTTCCCTCCTATTTCCATGAAGATGAGCTCTGAGGATCAGTGGACCTTGCAGCCATCAGTCCCTGTCCTGGATACTGCCATGCAACCCAGTTATGCCCTCCTTGTTGTGCACCAATTCTATTTTTTTTCTTTTTTTGGTGTGTGTGTGTGTGTGTTTTGTTTTGTTTGGTATTAGATTCGAGATTTTTTTTTTTTTTTTTTAGACAGAGTCTCACTCTGTCGCCAGGCTGGAGTGCAGTGGCACAATCTCGGCTCACTGCAACCTCCACCCTCCCAGGTTCAAGCAATTCTTCTGCCTCAGCCTCCCGAGTAGCTGGGACTACAGGCATGTACCACCATGCCCGGCTAATTTTTGTATTTTTAGTAGAGATGGGGTTTTACCATATTGGCCAGTCTGGTCTCAAACTCCTGACCTCGTGGTCTGCCTGCCTCGGCCTCCCAAAGTGCTGGGATTACAGGCATGAGCCACTGCGCCTGGCTTTTTTTTTTTTTTTTTAGACAGGGTCTCACTCTCCCAGGCTGGAGAGCAGTGGTACAATCTCGGCTCATAGCAACCTCTGCCTCCTGGGTTCAAGCAATTCTCCTGCCTCAGCCTCCCAAGTAGCTGGGATTACAGGCATGCACCACCACGCCTGGCTCATTTTTTTGTATTTTTAGTAGAGACTGGGTTTCACCATGTTGGCCAGGCTGGTCTCAAACTCCTGACCTCAAATGATCCACCACTTCAGCCTCCCAAAGTGCTGGGATTACAGGTGTGAGCCACCACGCCTGGCCTTTTTTTTCTCTTATTTTTAGACACAAGATCTCGCTCTGTAACCCCGGTTAGAGTGCAGTGGCTCAATCATAGCTCACTGCAGCCTTGAACTCCTGGCCTCAAGTGATCTTCCGGCCTCAGCCTCCCAAAGCACTAAGATTACAAGCATGCGCCACTGTGCCCCGATTTTGTATTTGGTTTTTGTTGTTGTTTTGAGATGGAGTCTCACTCTGTCACCCAGGCTGGAGTACAGTGGTGCAATCTCAGCTCACAGCAACCTCCACCTCCCAGGTTCAAGCGATTCTCCTGACTCAGCCTCCCGAGTAGCTAGGATTTCAGGCACCTGCCACCACACACAGCTAATTTTTGTATTTTTAGTAGAGACGGGCTGGTCTCAAACTCCTGACCTCAGGTGATCTGCCTGCCTCGGATTCCTAGCGTGCTGGGATTATAGGTGTGAGCCACCAGTGCCCGGCCCACCCTCCCAATTCTAACTTAAGTGACAACAGATAACTCTGCCCAGTTAAGGAACCTAGAAACTGATCTCGACTATCAATACCTGCAGGCTGCCACACTGCAGAGGCCCCTGTCTGAGCCAGGATGGGCTGCGGGGGGACAGGGAGGCAGGTGAAGGAAAGGGAACCAAAAGCCACTCAGCCTGGATGCTCCTCAAATACCTCCCTGACCCCACAGCCTGCACTTCTCCTCCTCCTGGCCCTAGGGGCTGCAGTACGGAGTGGGGTGAGGCATTGACAAAGACACCCTGTGCTCTTCCTGCCTTCTGCCAACCCAGTGGTCTCTGCAGGCAGAGGGTGATACGTGAGCAGCTGCTTGCCCAGTCTCCTGCTGGCTGCCCTCCTATCTCTGTTCCCCCAGCTCTCTCTGCCTGGCACAGAAGACCTCCTAGAGTTAAGTGGATTTCATGCTATTTTCAAAGTCATTTTTCATGGAATTTTTTTTTTTTTTTTTGACAGAGTCTCGCTCTGTCACCCAGGCTGGAGTGCAGTGGTGCGATCTCGGCTCACTGCAACCTCCGCCTCCTGGGTTCAAGCGATTCTCCTGCCTCAGTCTCCCGAGTAGCTGGGATTACAGGTGCCTACTACCATACCTGGCTAATTTTTGTATTTTCAGTAGAGACGGGGTTTCGCCATATTGGCCAGGCTGGTCTCAAACTCCTGACCTTGCGATCCACCTGCCTCAGCTTCCCAAAGTGCTGGGATTACAAGCGAGAGCCACCGCATCTGGCCACATGGAAAAATTTTTATACCATTAAAACTACACTCTGCTGCTTCTCATCTAAAACCTTCCCTCCTCCTCTTCCATGAGATAAACTAGCAATGGGAACACTTAGGAACCCACCCTACAGGTAACCTGGGTGCCACTGGCTGGGGCTGGGGAGAAGCAATAACACTAGGAGAAGGTTCTGGTGAGATATCAGGCCAATGAAAGCGGATAGCCACTGGGCGAGAGCAGGCTCCCCTGCACACACTCTCCGGGCTTTGCTTCTCAGCCTTCCAGCCTCATCCTGACAACTGCCTGTGGCAAGAGCCCTGCCCCCTAGATTCCCATCCTCCTGTGACAGCCACCAAACTGGAATGAGTCTTTTACAACCAGTGACTAGGGTCACCTGAGGGGCAATTGAGGCATTTCCCAGAGACTCCCAGGCAGCCAACACTCAAAGAGCTGGCTCATTCTTGGAAAATAGGCCACAAGGTACCAGACACAGATCAGCCAGCATAGCCTTCCTGTGAGCCTGCTGCACTTTTTGCCCATTCCATATGGAAGCCTCTATCACACTGTGCCACACCACAGCTGCTGCAAACTGAGGCCTTTGTGAGGACAAGAGCTGAATACAAACGGCTCTGTCTCCTCAGTTCATGGCACAGAGCTCAGCCTCTCAGAGGCTGCTAGATAGGAACCTATTACATCTGCCAGATCCCTCGTGAGCAGGGCCGACACAGCCCTTGGCCAAGACTTGGGATGTCTAGTAGCCTCAGGTGTGACCTGGCATGAAAGCTGTGCTCAGGGGAAAGGATGGGACAGGGATGGACTAGACCAATGGAATTCTCTTCCCTGTGATTACCCAGCAGTGTGCAACCTTGTGAAACCTGACTTTGAAAATAGCGTGAAATCCACTTAACTCTCCTTAGGGTCCTGCTGGAATGGAGGTATGGGAACGAGAACATTCTAGGACAACTCTCAGCTTTCTGGCCAGTTCAACTAAGAACCTGATGCTGCAGAAACCGGGATGAAAAATACTCAGAGAAGTGTGTCTGAGGGGGAATGGGGGGATGAGCCCAGATTGGCAGGCAGTGAGATTGAGGCAATGGTGGGACATCCAGGAGCGGCAGTTGGGATATGAGGTGGCTGCTCAGGACCCAGAAGCCACCAGCAATGCCCTGGGGCCTGAATGCTGGACTCCACAGAAACATTTGGGGAGCAGTTTATGTTGACCTCTTCCTCCAGGGGATAAATGTGGAGATCTTTTTTTTAATTTTTTTTTTTTTTTTTTTTTGAGGCGGAGTCTTGCTCTGTCGCCCAGGCTGGAGTGCAGTGGCGTGATCTCCGCTCACTGCAAGCTCCGCCTCCTGGGTTCACGCCATTCTCCTGCCTCAGCCTCCCAAGTAGCTGGGACTACAGGCGCCCGCCACCTCGCCCGGCTAATTTTTTTTTGTATTTTTAGTAGAGACGGGGTTTCACTGTGTTCGCCAGGATGGTCTCGATCTCCTGACCTTGTGATCCGCCCGTCTCGGCCTCCCAAAGTGCTGGGATTACAGGCTTGAGCCACCACGCCCGGCCCTGATTTTGTATTTTTAGTACAGACAGGTTTTCACCATGTTGGTCAGGCTGGTCTTGAACCCCTGAACTCAGATGATGTTAAGATTTAACAATCTTAAATATAAAGCTTCACCCCCCTAAAACATCCAGTGAAACACTGAATAATTAAAAAAAAAATTAAAGCCGGGCGCGGTGGCTCAAGCCTGTAATCCCAGCACTTTGGGAGGCCGAGACGGGCGGATCACGAGGTCAGGAGTTTGAGACCATCCTGGCTAACATGGTGAAACCCTGTCTCTACTAAAAAATACAAAAAGTTAGCCGGGTGAGGTGGCTGGCACCTGTAGTCCCAGCTACTCGGGAGGCTGAGGCAGGAGAATGGCGTAAACCCGGGAGGTGGAGCTTGCAGTGAGCTGAGATCCAGCCACTGCACTCCAGCCTGGGCGACAGAGCAAGACTCCGTCTCAAAAAAAAAAAAAAACAAACAAAATCAGCTAGGCATGGTGGCACACATCTGTAATTCCAGCTACTCAGGAGGCTGAAGCAGGAGAATTGCTTGAACCCAGGTTGCAGTGAGCCAAGATCGCGCCACTGCACTGCAGCCCGGGCAACAAGAGTAAAACTCTGTCTCAAAAAAAAAAAAAAAATTGTTAGAAGCACTTGTTACATTACAACTGCACAGAATGTTAGAAGAAGATGCAAAGTTAACCTCACATTTTTTTTCCTCCTTTATTCACACACTGTTCATTTCACTGGACTTTCTTTCTACACTGCATCAGACAGAAAATGGTGAAGAAAAATACAAATAAGTTCGACAGATGTTGATTTCAAAAATCAGCATGAAGTATTCTTAGCAAATACAGTCAGCACTTGGTATCCCTGCCTTTCTAAGCATATTAGAAAGAAAACAGCTTTTCTACACAATAATAACGTATCCATACTTATGAAATCTTTTCCAAATCAATCAATACTGATACACCATTTTTTATCTTAATTTCTATCAATGGAAGCTAAAATATCTGCCTTTGAGTTCAGGGCTCAGTGCTAGTCTCTGGAAAAAAACACCTTTCAGTCCTGGGACAGGAGTGTCTTTAACCTGGAGGGTAACCTTGAGCAAGAGTATCCATGGGTATTGACTTCCTCCTAGAAAACAGGAGTCAGACTCTCAGGGGTTCTCAAACTGGGCTCACCTAGCACTGTGTGCAGGGTATTATCCTATAGGCATTACTGTAATCCCATCTTACAGATGGGAAAAGTGAGGCACAGCAAGGTTATGTAAGTCATCCGTGTGCATATACTGCCTCTCCAATGTCTAAGGTTGGAGTCAGCAGGTGTAAATGGGGCCCTGGAATCCACACTCCTAATAAGCTCCCGCGGAGACTGCGATCCAGGTAGTTTTTAGACCCTATTGTGAGATACTGCTCCAGGCATCAGAGGATTTGCTCTGGTTTGAGAGTGCAGGCAAAAGAGGAAACAGGAGAATCCAGAACCCCAATAAGGGTAGTTCTCAGGAAGTTGCTACCACCCTCTGATGGCCAAAGCAGTAAGGCAGGTACACAGCTGGTTGGGAAATCAGAGCCGCGTGCCTATTGGGAACCTAGACAGAGATTTTGTCTGTTGCTGCACCCGATTGCCATCTGCTGGCTATACATGGCTATTGCAGGCCAGATGGGCACATCCCCAGTCCAACCCGTCCATCAAATGTTAAATGGTTACATGGTGGTGGGGACTCAGTGAAGACTCCAGGGCTCAGTCCAGAGTCTCAACAACGCCATTTGTGGGAGGGAGAAAAGCATGCAGGGGGAAAAGTCAGTCTGAATGAGGGGTTGGTGGGGAGAAATAAGCCGGAGAGGAAAGTAGGGGCCAGAATCAGGTGGGCCTCAATAGTTAGGATTTTGTGCTGAGGGCTATGGGAAATCCAGCAGTGAGTCAGACTTTCAGTAGGATCGTCCTGGCCTGTCAGGAAGAACTAGGATAGTTTGAGTGGAGGCAGAGTCAGTTTGAAAACTGTTCCAGTATCAAAGATGAGAAACAGATGCTGGTATAGATTAGGGGGTAGCTGTGGGGATGCAGAAAAATGGTCCACGAGAAATATGGAGGAAGTGAGGTTGATTAGGTCTGATAAAACCAGATCCCAAAGGAAAACAGCAGGAAAGGGATAGAAACCCCATTTCACTCATTCCTTCTTTCAACACATTTTAGCACCTATGATGCCAGGAACAAATCTACCTGCTGGGAACACAGTGGTGTGGGCAAGTCAGGGAAAAGCCCAGATTTTCATGGAGCTTACGTTCTGCTGGGGAGGTGGGCAATAATCAAATAAGCAAATAAACAAGAGAAACAGCACATGGGAGTAAACACCCTGAGAATGAAAAGGGTGGTGAGATAGTGACCCTCAGAGATCTGAACGGTGAGAAGTCTGCCATGTAAATATGACAGGGAAAAGCATTCTAGACTATAGGAGCAAACGCAAGGGCCTTTAGAGCAGAAACAACTGTTCAAGCCGTAGCGTGGTGGGTTACGGCCAGCATGGAGCAAGGAGCAGAGTCAAGGGCAGATTATCTGGGCTTTGTAAAGCAGCACAAGGAATTCTAGGAATTTTAGGCAGGAAAGTGAAAAATCCGATTTCGTAAACTCTCTGGCTGCTCTATAGAGAATGGGTTGTCTAGGGGCCAGGCATGGTGGCTCATGTCTATAATCCCAGCACTTTGAGAGGCCGAGGCAGCCAGATCTCTTGAGGTCAGGAGTTCGAGAACAGCCTGGCCAACATAGTGAAACCCTATCTCTACTACAAAGACTAAAATTTACCAGGCATGGTGGTGGCCAGGCGTGGTGGCTCACGCCTGTAATCCCAGCACTTTGGGAGGCCAAGGCGGGCGGATCACAAAGTCAGGAGATCGAGACCACGGTGAAACCCCATCTCTACTAAAAATACAAAAAATTAGCCGGGCGCGGTGGCGGGCGCCTATAGTCCCAGCTACTCAGGAAGCTGAGGCAGGAGAATGGCGTGAACCTGGGAGGCGGAGCTTGAAGTGAGCCGAGGTCGCGCCACTGCACTCCAGCCTGGGGAACAGAGCGAGACTCCATCTCAAAAATAAAAATAAAAATAAAAATAATGGGTTGCAGCACTTTGGGAGGCCGAGGTGGGTGAATCACAAGATCAGGAGTCCAAGACCAGCCTGGCCAAAGTGGTGAAACCCCATCTCTACCAAAAATACAAAAATTAGCCGGGTATAATGGTGGGTGCCTATAATCCCAGCTACTCGGGAGGCTGAGGGAGAGAACTGCTTGAACCTGGGAGGTGGAGGTTGCAGTGAGCCAAGATCGCGCCACTGCACTCCAGCCTGGGCAACAGAGTGAGACTCTGTCTCAAAAAATAATAAAAATAATGGGTTGTATAGGGGTATAGGGGCAAGAGTGGAGGCAGGGAAGCAGGGAGATGGGGTAGGAAGCTCTGATGTGCGCCAACAGAGACAATGGCAGCAGAGTGGAGAAAGGGTTCTGGGTATCATTTGGAGTCAGCATCAATAGGACTGGCTGATGGATTGGATGTGGGGTGAATAAAAAGCAGAGGCAAGAATGACTCCCCAGGAGTATAAGGATGCCAACCACTGCAGGAAACCTAGACAGGAGGAGAAGGGCCTAAGGGAACTTCTTCCCTAATGATTCCTCCCTCACCAAACGGGCAAAGGCCTGGGCTTAATGCTCCCATTACATCCCTGCTGCTGCTCGTTACAGGAGGCTGCCTTCACCCTTGTCCCACCAGGCAGAGGGAGCATGCAAATTAGCCACTGTAAGGCTGTGTCCTTATCTGTGACTGGGCCTACCTGCCTGAGAATATTGCAAGGACTAAATAGAATGCCTGGCATAGATTTGACTCCAGGTGCTGACCTGGCCTCCATGGCCCAGGGCCAGCCTCACAGTGGGCCCCTTTCGAGCCAACCTGTGGTGGCAGCAGGCCCTTCCCCACCTGGGAATGCCAGGTTTCTCCCATGGGAGGGAGGGCATTTCCAGGTAGCCAGAGCCCCACCCTTCAGCTAGAAAAGCACCCAAGGTCACTTCAAGATCCAACTCAGAGTCCCTAGAATCACTCTTTTCATCCCCCAAGCCCTAGACCTGAGTGTGTCCCATCAAGAGACAGAGGTCACTCTTGTCCCCTTAAACCAAAGGGGAGCATGGGAATGGGCAATCACATCCTGGCAAAACAAATACCAGAGACCAAGCACTGTGGGCACCACATCACTTTATTTCTTTGGTTTTCAAACTTTACTCTCGGACAAGGCAAATTCAGTCTCCCACCTGCCTGGCGGCTTTGTGATCCCTCACTGAAGATGGGCCTCCAGCTCCGAGGAGATGCTCAGCAGAAAGATGGAATCCCCAATAGCCAGCCAGGCTGGCAGAGGACTGCAGGGTCTCAGCAGGGGGATCAAGCACCCACAAGCAGAGACTCTGGGCTATAACCCCCAGAGCCTGCATCTCCTCCCAGCCTTTGCCCCACCTGGTACCACTCCTTGCAGGGGACGGGCCAGCCCCTCAGTGATCTCTGGTGCCTCAATGCCATTCCTTAGAAGCCAGCTGTGGTTCTTCCTATACATCCCTGCTGCTACTCATGCTGAACCTGGCACCTTCTCCCTTGGGGATGCCAGGCACAAGTTGCTGATCAGCTCCACATTTGATTTTCTTTCTTTTTTTTTCAAAAGATGGGGTCTCACTACACTGCCCAGGCTGGTCTCTAACTCCTGGCCTCAAGTGATCCTCCTGCCTTGGCCTCCCAAAGTGCTAGGATTACAGGCATAAGCCACCACACCTGGCCCCCATATTTGAGCCTAATGTTTGGGAAACAACTGAGTAAAGAGGATGCCAACTCCCAAAAGAAACTGAAGATCTATGTTCTGCCCAGTGGGACCGATGACCATGCTATGATGCTCCTTTTGTCCCCAGGAAAAGCTGAAAGCAGCTCTAGCTAAGCAACCCCCCTCTAAACCCCCTGACATACATACGGTTTCCAACTCCAGCAAGGGGGCCAGCCAACCCACTCAAATCAAAACCAAAAACTAAATCATAACAGTAAAAATATGACCAGCAAACAACCAAAGAGAACATCTCTGGTCCCACAGCTTCCTACAGGAGACCAGATGGCTGATTTCTGGCACTCTCTCTGTCCTGGAGCCAGAAAATAACACAAATATACCCTTGGACTTAGGGTAGACACTGTGGGACCCAGAGCAAAGGACATCCTGGCCAAGCCTGGGGTCAGCTCAGGTCCCTGACCTTCTCCAAACTGGTCCCCCTTCCTCCCAGCCCCTTTTGTACCTCCCTGTCAGCCATCTACCAGGGTGAGGCCATCATAGAGGGCTCGCTTCCACATGTAGTATGTGGAGCGGGCAGTGAGGGGGAAGAGGGCGCTGAACTCCTTGTAGGAGGGGAAGCTCTTGGACTGGAAGCGCTTCTGCAAGAACAGCTTGGCCTGGGCCTTAAACTTCGTGGTAGCGATCATGTCCATTACCAGCATCCGGCCATCCCTGCCACCCGCTGCTGCCACCACAGGTTGGCTCAGCAGGGGCCCACTGTGGGGCTGGCCCAGGGCTGTGGCCCCCTCTTGCAGGGCCCCCTCTCTGGAAGGCCCTCCCTCTGCATCTTCTAAAGAAGCCCCCACAAGTGGGGCCATCACAGCTGTCACATCCCTGCCAGCCTCCTCCTCCTGCTTCTCCTCAGCCTCCTGCCCTCCTTTGCCCAAGGTGGGGGCTGGCACCTGGAGTTTGGACAGGCCTCTGGGCCAACCCCGAGCAAGACTCTTCCAGACCCAAAAGGCAGAAGGTGACAGGCTGGGGTAGCGGAGGCGAAAGCGGCAAAAAGGGAGATGCCCACTCAGGACCTGCCTGCGGGCAGCCCTGCGCAGACGCCTCTGCCAACGGGACAGGGGCATCCTTAGTGGCAGGAGCTCCTGGGGGGTGGGAGGCTCCTCACCCGTGGCTTTCCCTGCCCCCTCTTCTGCTTCACTCTTCCAAGCAATTACAGCCCCTTCCCCAACAGATGCTGGCTGGGGAGTCCCAGGAGCAGAGAGGGCTGGTGCTGGCTTGAAGCTGGGGTTCCTCCGGAGGGCCTTTCGCCGCCAATTGTAATAGGTGGACCGTGAGATGCCAGGAAACCTGCGTTTGAAGCAGCGATAGGGCACCAGTGTGTTCAGGGAAATGCAATGCTCCAGGTACAACTTGGCCCGCTGCATTAAGACCATTCCAGGGCTTGACACCGCCAGTGCTGAGCACTCCAGCTCCTCCTCAGCCACCTGCTCCTCTGGCAGCTTCTCTAGCTCCTCCATGCCCAGCACCTCCTTGGGGGGCAGGGCCGGGCAGGTGCCAGAGCCCAGCAGCTCATGCTTCCAGGCGTAGTAGGTTGAGCGGGAGATCTCGGGGAACCGCTGGAGGAACTGCTGAAGCGGCACGACGCCCCCCCGGTGGAAGCTATCCTGCAGGAAGTGCTTGGCGGAGAAGCGGGCAGCCACCTTCTGCCGGTGCTCCTGGGACTGCCGCCGCCAGCGGTAGAAGGTGCTCTTGGTGACGCTGTAGCGCTCACAGAGGTGAGAGTAGCTGAGGCCAGGTTCACGATTGAGCAGCTCCAGGGTCTTGGCCGGCGATGACAGTGGGGCCAGGGTTGGAAGAGCTGGGGCCATGCCAGGAGCACCTTCAGCCTCCACCTCTTCCAGCCCCACCACAGGGGCAAAGTACTGGTGGCGGAAGAAGTGGCTGGTGAGGGGCTGACCAGCCCACATGATGTGCAGCGTGGAGGGCATGTGGTCGCAGCGGCGCGGCCGGATGACACGATTGAAGTAGGGCCGGATCTTGAGGTTGCGCATGGGGTAGATGGAGTAGATATTCCGCTGGAGAACAGAGGCGAGAGCGTACAAGTGCCACACGTTGGAGAAGCTGCTGGGGAAGCAGGAGGCCTTGACGTCAGCATCAAAGATGGCCTCCAGCGTGGCGGGGGGCAAGCTGGTCATCTCAGGGGACTCCTCAGAGCACAGGGAGTAGCGCACAGCCTGCAGCATCACTTTGGAGTCGATCATGCCCTGGAGGTAGTAGTGTCTGTGCAGCAGCATCTCCACCACTGTGCGGGCCCGCAGCTCCAGGCTGAGGCCCGCGTCACCCCACAGCAGCATGCTGGCCGCCTCGAACAGCAGGCTGCCCTCGCCCTTGCACACCAGCGGCAGCATGTTCCTTGGAGCATCATCGGGATACAGGCTCAGGGCCACCGAGTCCACTTCTAGCACCTGGAGGCCAGGGCCTCCCTCCCGGCAGGTGGGAAGAGTGAAGGAAGACAGGACCTGCTTGGCCTCGAGGGCAGCACCTACGAGACCCTCCAGGCCTTCGCACTCCACTGCCTCCTGCAGCTCCTGCAGCACCCGCTGCACCAGCTGGTTCCGAGAAGTCATCCTGCCAGGGCAAAAGATAGAGGGGCAGTGGTCAGGTCGAAGTGCCCTGTCCACTCCTGCACTTTCTCGTAAAAGGTAATGTCTATCTGCTCCTATCCTCCCAGAACAGACGGGATTGGTTCATCACTGAATGGTATTGAGGAAAAGTGTGGTCTCTGGAACCTGGCTTTGAATCCTGGCTCTGACATAAGCTTGGTCACCTTGGGTCACCTAACTTGTCTATGCTTCTGTTCATTTTCTATCAAATGGGAATGGGGTTTTAAAATCTGCATTATAGGCCAGGCACGGTGGCTCACACCTGTAATCCCAGCACTTGGTGGGAGGCCGAGGCAGGATGAATCACTTGAGGTCAGAAGTTCGAGACCAGCCTGGCCAACATGGTGAAACTCTGTCTCTACTGAAAATACAGAAATTTGCCAGGCATGGTGACAGGAGCCTGTAATCCCAGCTACTCTGGAGGCTAGGGCAAGAGAATCACTTAAATCCAGGACGCAGAGGTTGCAGTGAGCTGAGATCAAGCCACTACACTCCAGCCTGGGTGACAGAGTGAGACTGTCTCCAAAAGGGAAAAAAAAATTAATAGAATATGCTTGATTGAGTTGTTCTGGGCATAAATGAGACAATAAAGGGATGTTGGCTGGGCGTGGTGGCTCATGCCTGTAATCTCAGCACTTTGGGAGGCTGAGGTGGGTGGACTGCTTGAGTCCAGGAGTTCGAAACCAGCCTGAGCAACATGGCAAAACGCCATCTCTACAAAAAATACAAAAATTAGCTAGGCATGGTGGCATGTGCCTATAGTCCCAGCTACTTGAGAGGCTGAGGCAGGAGGATCATCTGAGCCTGGGAATCCGAGGCTGCAGTGAGCAATGCTCGCACCACTGCACTCCAGCCTGGGTGACATGAGTGAGACCTTGTCTCAAAAAAAAAGAGAGGCCAGGTGTGGTGGCTCATGCACTTTGGGAGGCTGAGGCAGGCGGATCACTTAAGGTCAAGAGTTCGAGACCAGCCTGGCCAACACGGTGAAACCCCGTTGCTACTAAAAATACAAAAAAAAAAAAAAAAAGCCAGGCATGGTGGCATGCGCCTGTAATCTCAGCTACTCAGGAGACTGAGGCACGAGAATCACTTGAACTTGGGAGGTGGAGGCCACAGTGAGTAGAGATCGTGCCACTGTGCTCAAGCCTGGGTGACAGACCGAGACTCTGTCTCAAATAAATAAATATAAATGATGCTATTTTTTAAAAAAAGTAAAGAAACAAAACCATGATCCTTAAGTACATGTCTTTTTCAATACTGGGTATAATCAAATGGGTCATACTCATAACACGCTTGCTGCAACCCGAGGTATGATGAATGTCTCCACTGGATGATTGTTCTGCTTTTCTGATAAATTAGCTCCCTTTAGCATGATGTACGATTTTTACTTGAAAGAAAGTCTAATAGACACTGGTCATTCAGATTTGGATATATTTGGCAGATATTTTTTCAAAAATGAATGAAGTGAACCTGTCATTTCAAGGGAAACAACTATTTGCTACCAATAAAAAATTATGAGCTTCCATTTGAAAATTCCAATTTTGGGAAACCTATATCCTTTACAGTGATCTTAATAGCTTCCTAATATCTAAAGATTTTTCTAATGAGATCAGTGGTGACATAAACAAATGTTTTGTTTTGTTTTGTTTTTGAGACTGAGTCTCGTTCTGTCGCCCAGGCTGGAGTGTGGTGGTACAATCTCAACTGGCTCCAACCTCTACCTCCCGGGTTCAAGCGATTTGCCTGCCTCAGCTGCCCGAGTAGCGGGGATTACAGGTGCATGCCACCATGCCCAGCTAATTTTTGTATTTTTAGTAGAAGCAGGGTTTCACCACGTTGGCCAGGCTGGTCTCAAACTCCTGACCTCAAGTGATCTGCCCAGCCTCAGCTTCCCAAAGTGCTGGGATTACAAGTGTGAGCCATCACGCCAGCCCTAACAAATATAATTTTTTATGCTGTATAATGAATTGTCAATTGTTTCCACTAAAGATCTACATCACTCAGTGAACGTTTCCCAAATAGCCAATAGGTGCTGTTACAAAGTCATGCACTTGTAGAAGAATCATTCAAAGTACAAAAGAAACCCATGGGGCTGGACGCAGTGGCTCACGCCTGTAATCCCAGCACTTTTGGCAGTCAAGGTGGGTGGATCACGAGGTCAGGAGATCGAGACCATCCTGGCCAAAGTGGTGAAACCCCATCTCTACTAAAAATACAAAAATTAGCCAGGCGTGGTGGCGGGTGCCTGTACTCCCAGCTACTCAGGAGGCTGAGGCAGAAGAATTGCTTGAACCCGAGAGGCAGAGGCTGCAACGAGCCAAGATCACACCACTGCACTCCAGCCTGGTGACAGAGTGAGACTTCATCTCAGAAAAAAGAAAAAAAAAAAAAGACCCATGGATTTTAATATAACAGGGTACAAAAAGTTCATGGATATGGTTTCAAATTCCACGTTATAATTAAGCTTTAAGAAGCTACTACATGTAAAGTTTTGTTATAATATCAAAAAAATCCACTGAAAAAGTGATCAAAATACTCCTCCTTTTGCCATCTACATATGTAGATGAAGTTAGATTTTCTTTTTTTTTTTTTTTTTTTTTTTTTTTTTTTTGAGACGGAGTCTGGCTCTGTCGCCCAGGCTGAAGTGCAGTGGCCGGATCTCAGCTCACTGCAAGCTCCGCCTCCCGGGTTTAGGCCATTCTCCCGCCTCAGCCTTCCAAGTAGCTGGGACTACAGGTGTCCGCCACCTCGCCCGGCTAGATTTTTGTATTTTTTTAGTAGAGACAGGGTTTCACCGTGTTAGCCAGGATGGTCTTGATCTCCTGACCTCGTGATCCGCCGGTCTCGGCCTCCCAAAGTGCTGGGATTACAGGCTTGAGCCACCGCACCCGGCAGATTTTCTTTAGATTCTTCCACCAAAACAGTATATCGAAACAGATTGAACATAGAAACAAATATGAGAAACTACCCATCTTCTTTTAAACCAAATACTATGGAGATGTAGAAAAATGTAAAATGTAAAAATGTAGAATAATGTGCTCTAGGACATTACTTAACATTTTCCCAAGTCTCCATAGTATGTGGTTTAAAAGAAGATAGGCCCAGGCAGGCAGGCTGGGAGTTCAAGACCAGCCTGGCTAACATGGTGAAACTCCGTCTCTACTAAAAATACAAAAATTAGCCGGGCCTTGTGACATGCACCCGTAATCCCAGTTACCTGGGAGGCTGAGGCAGGAGAATCACTTGAACCTGGGAGGCAGAGGTTGCAGTGAGCCAAGATCGCGCCACTGCACTCCAGCCTGGGTGACAGAGTGAGACTCCATCTCAAAAAAAAAAAAAAAAAAAGGTAGTTTTTTTTGCTCTGGAAATGCCACTTTTCATAAAAATGATTATTTGTTACTGTATAACAGGTTTTTTTATTTATTTCTCAGTTTTGATTTTATATACAATATACATTGGTAGATATAAGCTACATAAACGAAAGGTTTTCAGGGTCTTCAGACTGTACAGGAGTCCTGAAACCAAAAAGTTTGAGAAGTGCTGTCCTAGAACAAAAACAGCCTTTTCAAACGAACAGCAACAATCTATTCACTGCACAAGGATCTAATAACTATGATTCACTGAGCATTTACTATTTGCCATGCACTGTCCTAATCCTGACACTGATACTTTAAGTACTACCATCATCCTCAATTTACAGGTGAGGAAACTGAAGTTAACTTGATTTGCCCAAGGTCACAATACAAGCTAGTTAAAACCAAACATTTTTTATTTTTTCTTTTTTTTTTAAATTATACTTTAAGTTCTAGGATACATGTGCACAACCTGTTTTGTTTTTGTTTTTTTTTTTTGAGACAGAATCTCACTCTGTCACCCAGGTTGGGGTACAGTAGTGCATTCTTCGCTCACTACAACCTCCACCCCCAGGGTTCAAGTCATTCTCCTGCCTCAGCCTCCTGAGTAATTAGGAATGCAGGCACATGCCACCATGCCTAGCTTATTTGTGTATTTTTAGTAGAGATGGGGTTTCACCATGTCGGCCAGGGTGGTGTTACAGTCTCAAACTCCTGACCTCATGTGATCCACCCACCTTGGCCTCCCAAAGTGCTGGTATTACAGATGTTGGCCACCATGCCTGGCCCCAAATGCTCTTTAGGGTCTGTTATTCATCTCCTGTTTAAACCATTAACCACCTTTTAACACAAAACTAATCATATCGATTACTGGTATGTTTTTATTGTTCAGTTGCAAAGCAGAGTGGTATTCCTTCACAGACACTGTTTTTAAATTAGAAGAGGGACCATTATCCTTTCTGGTTTCTCAGACCGTGTTCTCAGATTAAACTTGTTCTCAGAGTTCAATAAATTGCTCTAGGTGAATGAGCCTTAGGTTTAAAAACGGTGTTTGTGTGTATACATTTTTCAGCTCCTCAAACTGTATACTTAAGGCCAGGTGTGGTGACACACGCCTATAATCCCAGCACTTTGGGAGGCTGAGGCAGGAAGATCACTCGAGCATAGTTTGAGATTGCAGTGAGCTATGATCATGCCACTGCCCTTGAGCCTGAGCAATAGAGTAGACTGTCCCCAAAAAAGCAAAAAACAAAAATCTACATTTGAAAGGAATGTATGAATGCAAATTATAATTTAGTATAAAATTTTTTTAAAAAATTAAAAGTACTGAGGCCAGGCGTGGTGGTGGCTCAACCCAGCACTTTGGGAGGCCAAGGCAGGCGGATCACGAGGTCAAGAGATCAAGACCATCCTGGAAAATATGGTGAAACCCCGTGTCTACTAAAAATACAAAAAAAAAAAAATTTAGCTGGGCATGGTGGCCTGCGCCTGTAGTCCCAGCTACTTGGGAGGCTGAGGCAGGAGAATCACTTGAACCCAAGAGACGGAGGTTGCAGTGAGCCGAGATCGCACCACTGTACTCTAGCCTGGCGACAGAGCGAGACTCTGTCTCAAAACTAAAAATTAAAAAGTACTGAGGGAACACCCACCAGAATTTTACTTGATAATCAAAGAAGAAAAGTTGTTTAAAAATTGTTAATCAGCCCATGTGCAGTGGCTCACGCCGGTAATCCCAGAACTTTGGGAGGCTGAAGTGGGCGAATAGCTTGAGCCCTAGAAGTTCGAGACCAGCCTGGACAACATAACATAACCCCATTTCTATGAAAAAAAAAAAATAGCCTGGCACAGTAGCACGTGCCTGTAGTCTCAGCTACTCAGGAGGCTGAGGTGGATAACCTGAGCCTCAGGGGACTAAGATTACACCACTGCACTCCAGCCCGGTGTCAGAGTGAGACTCTGTCTCAAAAAAAAAAAAAAAAAAAAAAAAAAAAACCAACAACAAACACAAAATGAAAATGAAAAAAACAAACATTGGTAATCAGAATCACCTTTGGATAAAATTTCTAGGCTGTAGATTTCTTTAAAATGTGTGTAACAAATCTGGTATAACCTCTCACCATATTTCTATTTGTACCATATGATTTAACTCTAGAAGTTGGTTTTTATTAATCTGTCAACTTGTATGCCTTTTATATTTACTTTAAAAAGAAAACTGTTACTTTTCTTTGGATTCAGGAAATAAACCGTATCAGTCCTGAGTAAAGACAGCACTTACATTATACAATTTTTAAAAAATGAACCCTGAAGAACAAACCGTGTACACCTAGACAAGCTTTTTCATTTTGGCAGACAATCATGTCAACAAGCAAGATGTTGGGTTTTTGTTTTTCTTGCATGATGTCACTTGTTGAATGCTATTTTACAGCTGCATACAAATGAGTGTTCGGCTAGATACTTTGTAAACAAAATTAGGAAAATAGCCACTATTTACTGACTGCTTCCTATGTGCATTTAACTAGGTAATTCAACCAAAATCTCAGGAAAAACAAGACGGAACAATATATTGAAGCTGTGTGGATGATTTTTTATACCCTTACACGCAATTAGCCGATTTCCTGAGCAGAGCATGATGTTCCCCCAAGTGTTAACAACTATCTGCCAGCTTTTCACCCTTAAGCATTTGGAGTTCAGGGTTTTCAGAGGTAATTTTGTTTATATGTGGTTCTCACCTTCCTTCCATGTGAACTACAATCCATCACACCTACACTATCTACAGGATCCCTAGTCTGAGTTCACACCTGGAGTCTCCGGGTTTACATTAAGTAGCTTTCCCAAGACCACACAGCTTTTAAAAGCTACAAAGTCTAAGCAGCCTAACTCTCAAGCTCCCCTTCTAACCACTATAATTCCATCACCCAAAATTCTCCTCATGCAATGGATCCACAAACATACGGATTATTAGGACTTTGAGACAAACTTGGCCATTTTACAGATAAGGAAATTGAGGTCCAGAAAGGTAAAGTCGACTTGCCTGAATTCACGCAGCAGTGTCCAGATACCTTCCAACACAACGTCCAGATATGCCACACTTCCTCTTGCACAGTCCCCACCCTTCCCCACCCTCTTCGTCCCACCCTATCTACTCTTTCCGGGCCCAGTTCCACCCGGCTCCACCCAATCTCATTCCTTCCTCTTCCCCAAAGGGGTAGGAGGTACAAGTATGTGATACCCCACTTCTGGCTTCCTCAAAAACTTAAGGAAAACCAGCTCCACACTCACCCCCAACCCACAGATGGATTGGCCCACCAGAGAATAGGGCCTTGTGGAAAGGGTAAGGGCTGCACGGGGAAGCCTATCACTCTTAAGTAGACAATTGATGATGGGGTTCAGGTGCAACAGTCTTTTTGGCAATGGCTCTCTTCCTAGAAGTGCAATGCAAAGCAGACAAGCCGGTTGCCAGGTGCATTCAGGGAAGGAGGTGCAAAAAGTGATAGCTAATCTATGGACTTTGCCCAGCTGGCCTGCCCTGGCCCCCACAACTCTTAGAAGTGATCTAAAAAGGTATGAAACCAAGGAGGCAAGGCGCCCTCGGACTGCACAGGCTCTCCCCTCCTCTTGCTTGAGATTAGAGGGGAGGGGGTAAAGGCAGGACATCCAGAGGCATCCAGCCAGGATTTTAGCACCAGTAAAGCCAAGGAATGAATGAATGGCCACAGGCTACTCTGCAGGGCACTCACAGCCTCGCCTTCACCAAGGTCAGCTTCCCCGCTCTCCCATTCTTTATTTCAAGCAGATGGGGTCTCAGAACCCAGGTCTGGCCTCTTGTCCCCTGCATCTTAGGAATGAGCCAGGGATCTGGGTGGGCCAAGGGATGGAGGGGCAAGAGATCTGCTGTTATGGGGCTGGCCTGGTCTTTAGAACAAACTCCTTCCCTACCAGCCTCATCCTGGGCTCTAGCTTACCATGGATCCCGTGTTCTCAGCCCTCCCTTTTCTTCCTCTCCCTCCCAAAGCAGGCGCTGTGTTCTCTATAGTCAACCCGCACATGGCCCACACAGGTCTCAGGAAGGCTGTGGTTTGATTCTCCCCTGGATGGCTGGCTCCTCACCCAGCCTTGCTCCGTGCCTCTCTGCCCTGCCCTCCCTGGCCTGGCCACACTAGCCCGACTACACAGGCTGCACCCTGCCAGGGCCTAAGGGAGCGCCAGCCATCTTGGCTCCCTCCCCGGTGGCCCTGGAGGCCCAGCCAGGCAAGAGCAGCTGCCAGGGTTGGCTAGTGGCAGCCAAGCCTTTGGGCTGCGACTTCCCAAGGAAATTCCCACCACCAAGGGTAGTGGCTGCACCTTGGGTCACAAGGGTGGGCCTGAGGCCACCAAGTCAATCCAGCCCAGTTCAGTTGCTCTACTGGACCACGTGTTTGGAAGGGAGAGTGCAGCCCACAAGGGGAAGCAGCACAGGATCCTGGTTGCCCCTTAAGGTGCCAGGAGGCAATGAGTGGCAAAAGAGGGAGCTAGCAGGTCTGGGGCTGCAGGGACAAGGGATCCAGCCTGAGAAGCTCCAGGAACCTGGGGAGGGACCGAGGCCAGACCATTGTGTAGGGTGGGGAATGGAGATAGGCAGACGGGTGGGGGTGGGGACAGGGCTGGAGGTGGAGGTGGGGGTGGGGAGAAAGAGAACTTGAAACAATGCGTCCTCTCCCTCTACATACACACCCAGACACACACACACCACACAGCATCTTCACGTGGTCAGTCCTTGACCTGGGCCCAGTAGGGTCCCGAGATCATCCCTGACCCCGCTGGAGCCTCCAAACTGTACAGGGCACCCCCACCCTTCCTAGTTTTGAGGAAACTCGCTGGTTTACTGACCTGGAGGGTGACCCAGAGCCCCGGGGGCATCCACTTCTCGCTCCACCTTCCAGCCTGGGACATTTAAGTCACCCTGTGGGGAAAGGCCTTCTCAGGCAGCGTCCCCAGTCGAGCTCGTCTCACTCCAGAACCAGTTTCATATCTGTAGAGGACCATTGAGCATGGACCGTCTACAGCCAACTGGCCGGTGGGGAAGCGGCTTAAGCCACTCCCCCCAGGAAATCGCCCACCCTCAAGTGCTCTGTACCAAGATGAAAGAAGTGCAAATTCGGGGGTCACTTCCAATGGTAAAGTGATAGCAGCTATTGTCATCCACTCTCCCCAGCTGGGGGTGTTAAAGCGCCCTGACCCAGCTCTGAAACAAACCCCAAACTGCCCAGAGAAAACTTGAAAGAAAGTTGAAAGATTTCCAAAGAGTTTGGGGGGAGGGGAGTGAAGGGGAGGAGAAGGTTCAGATCGAAAGACCTAGGGGAAGAAAGTCTGTGGCCAGGCTTGCAGGGGAGGTGGAAGAGAGCAAAGCTGGGGCCCAGAAACTAGCTATGGATGATTGCTTAAGAGAAATACCTTGAGGCTCTCTGAACCCTCAAAATGCATCTCTTTGTGAGGCAGCTCTCACCGACCCTGGTCCTGTAAGACAGGGAGAACCAGGCAGACTGAAGAGCTACTCACCGCCCCATCATGGTGCAGGCTCCCTTCCCATCCAGGAAGGCCCCACTTTCTCTAAAGGCTGCATCTCCACCATTCTCCATTCTCTGAGCATCCCCCAGGCTTGGGGCTCAACACCTCTCATTCCCAAAGCAAGCCTGGGCCAGAACTGCATCTGTCAGGAGCCAGGGGGCCTATCCCAGGGCACCTAACTTACTGAGCCCAACTGGAAGGTGGGGGCATGCAGTACCTGCAGCTTCGGTCCCTCCCCCATGGCTCACCTAGGGCCCAGGGGCCTCAAATAATCCCAGGAGGAACCAGTCCAGCCCCTGCTGATGGGGGAGGTGAAGGCCTCAGGATTGCAGCCTTAGTGGCAGCTTCCCCCCCACCCCCCAGGGGCTTTCCAGCCTGGCTTTAACCCTTTGGAGTACTGTAGCTAGCTGCTTCTTTCCAATTCCACCCATCACTCCTCCGTGCTGTGTTTCCCCTGGCAACCACTGTAAAATGCCCTCAAGTATCCATTATGCTCCAGCTCCACTATTATCATTTTCTCCTCTCTCAATCACAGCTCCACACTTATCACCAAAAACAAAAAGTCCTTCACTAAACACCCTTTCCCAGGGGCACTGGAAGAAGGGCCATTAGACTTGAACTCAAGTCCAGTTCCTGCAACATAATCACACCCGCCCCACCCACCGTGATGGCAGTGGCCTGAGGCTGTGGCTTAGCGGATGTCTTGGACTTGGGTTTGAATGCCAATCCTACCCCTTACTAGAGTGTGGCTTTAGGCAAATTGTTAAACCCCTCCCAGCCTGACTTTGTGGTTAATGGGGTATAACATCTACCCCAGAGAGTCATTGGGTAAATTCCCGAGATGATAAATTTAAAACATTTAGAACTCTGCTTGGTACAAAGAAAGTGTATTCCAGTTCTCAGCCTTTCCAGTTAATTTGAAATTATTTTTAAACTCTTAATATAAATATGCTGTATTTTTAAAGTTTTAGAGAATAGTGGTTATCTCATAGAAGGAGATGGAATTACGAAATACCTTTTCTTTCCACACTATGTTCTTTCTGTGCTGTTTGACATTTTATAAAAACGTCTGCATTACTTGCTATCATTTTAAAAAGCAATGAAGATAATTTAAAAATTTTTTTAAGGCTAATGGAATCTTTCGAAGTGTTTTTAAAAAAGAAAGTAGCGAAAAAACAAAAAGGTTTGTTGGCTTTTCCATTACAAAAGCAAGAGTGCTATTTATAGAATAATTGGGACATTTTTTGAAAGTAAAGTAAAAGAAAAATTACCTATAATCCTATAATCTAAAGACAGCTATTGTTAACATCTCAGTATATTTTTTTCTAATCCAGTCCTTTTTTCTTAGAATTACACAAGTTAAGCATTCTCTTTACGAAAGATTCAAATAATACAGAATAAAATGGCCAGGTGTGGTAGTGCATGCCTATAGTCCCAGCTACTCAGAAGGCTGGGGCCAGAGGATTGCTTGAGTCCAGAAGGTAGAAGCTGCAGTGAGCTATGATGGCACCGCTGCACCACTACACTCCAGCCTGGGTGACAGAGTGAGATCCTGTCTCAAAAACAAAGAAAAAAAAAAAAAAAAAAGTAGGTAAGCAAGCCCTTTTTCCATACCCAACACATTCCCCCCACTATACCCATCTGCCAGTCCTTTTGCTATGCATTTTCATCTTTTTTTTTTCTTTTCTTTTCTTTCTTTTTTTTTTTTTTTTTTTTTTTTTTTTTTGAGATGGAGTCTGGCTCTGTCGCCCAGGCTGGAGTACAGTGGCCAGATCTCAGCTCACTGCAAGCTCCGCCTCCCCGGTTTACGCCATTCTCCTGCCTCAGCCTCCGAGTAGCTGGGAATACAGGCGCCCGACACCTCGCCCGGCTAGTTTTTTGTACTTTTTTAGTAGAGACGGGGTTTCACCGTGTTAGCAAGGATGGTCTCGATCTCCTGACCTAGTGATCCGCCCATCTTGGCCTCCCAAAGTGCTGGGATTACAGGCTTGAGCCACCGCGCCCGGCCTCTTTTCTTTTTTTGACACAGGGTTTCACTCTGTTGCCGCTGGGGTGAAACGGTGAGATCATAGCTCATTTGCAGCCTCAAACTCCGAGCTCAAGTGATCCTGCCACCTCAGCCTCCCAAGGAGCTGGGACAACAGGCACACGCCACCACGCCCAGATAATATATATTTTTTAAAAATAGAAACAGGGTCTACCTATGTTGCCCAGACTGGTCTCGAACTCCTGGGATCAAATCCTCCTGCCTTGGCCTCCCAAATTGCTGGGATTACAGGTGCGAGCCACCATGCCCAACCCATTTTCATCTTTTTATGTGCATATATATGTGTTTATTTTTCTAGCTTCTCTTTTGTTTTTTCTTTGTTTTTTTCTTTTCTTTTTTTTTTTTGGAGATGGAGTTTTGCTCTTGTTGTCCAGGTTGGAATGCAGTGGTGCAGTGGCACAATCTCGGCTCACTACAACTTCCAACTCCCAGGTTCAAGCGATTCTCCTGCCTCAGCCTCCACAGTAGTTGGGATTACAGGCCCCTGCCACCACGCCCAGCTAACTTCTGTATTTTTAGTACAGACAGGGTTTCGCCATGTTGGCCAGGGTGGTCTCGAACTCCTGACCTCATGTGATCCACCCACTTCGGCCTCCCAAAGTGCTGGGATTACAGGTGTGAGCGACCGTGCCTGGCCAAGGATATTTTCATTTTATATTAAACAATTTTAAAAACATTTTTGACTAAATAATAGGCAGGGTGCAGATTGGGTGTTTCACCAACATGGTGAAACCCTGTCTCTACTAAAAATATAAAAATTAGCCAGGCATGGTGGCAGGTGTCCATAATCCCAGCTACTCTGGAGGCTGAGGTAGGCAGGTGTCCATAATCCCAGCTACCCTGGAGGCTGAGGCAGGAGAATTGCTTGTACCTGGAAGCGGAGGTTGCAGTGAGCTGAGATTGTGCCACTGCACTTCAACCTGGGAGACAGAGTGAAACTCCATCTCAAAAAAAAAAAAAGGCAGGTGCAGTGGCTCATGTCTGTAATCCCAGCGCTTTGGGAAGCCAAGGCAGAAGGATCGGTTGAGCCCAGGAATTTGATACAAGCCTGGGCAAACACAAGAAGCTCCCATCTCTACAAAAATTTTAAAATTAGCCAGGCATGGTGGTATGCACCTGTGATCCTAGTTACTCAGAGGCTGAGGCAGGAGGATGGATTAAGCCCAGGAGGTGAAGACTGCACTGAGCCAAGACTGTGCCACTGCACTTCAGCTTGGGCAACAGAGCAACAGCCTGTCTCAAAAAATAAATGAAAAATAGACAAAAATAAAAATTTTACAAAAGGATCAGGATTCAAATTTCAGCTGTGTTCTCTACCTACAGTTTCTGTCTCCAGAAGCAGCCAATATTGTTTCTAGTGTATCACTCCAGAGATAGGTTCTGTATAAACAAGCAAGTCTCAGAGAGATAGCTTTTTTCCTTTCTTTAAAGCACAAATGGTAGTCTACTAAACACTCTTATGCACAGTTTTTCACTTTATTTTTTTATCCAGAACCATGACTGTCCAATGAAATTTAAAGAGGGTTATGCACATATTTTTACATTTTTCTTTTTTTTTTTTTTTTTTTTTTTTTTTTTTGAGACGGAGTCTTGCTCTGTCGCCCAGGCTGGAGTGCAGTGGCCGGATCTCAGCTCACTGCAAGCTCCGCCTCCCGGGTTCACGCCATTCTCCTGCCTCAGCCTCCCGAGTAGCTGGGACTACAGGCGCCCGCCAGGTCGCCCGGCTAGTTTTTTGTATTTTTAGTAGAGACGGGGTTTCACCATGTTAGCCAGGATGGTCTTGATCTCCTGACCTCGTGATCCACCCGTCTCGGCCTCCCAAAGTGCTGGGATTACAGGCTTGAGCCACCGCGCCCGGCTACATTTTTCTTTTTGTTCTTTTTTTTAGACAGTGTCTCCCTCTCTTGCCCAGGCTAGAGTGCAGTGCCACGATCTCAGCTCACTGCAACCTCTGCCTCCCAGGTTTAAGCAATTCTCCTGCCTCAGCCTCCTGAGTAGCTGAGGTTACAGGTGCCCACCACCATGCCCCTGGTAATTTTTTGTATTTTTAGTAGAGACGGGTTTTACCATGTTGGCCAGGCTGATTTTGAACTCCTGACTTCAAGTGATCTACCCACCTCAGCCTCCCAAAGTGCTAGGATTACAGGTGTGAGCCACCGTGCCCAGCCACTTTTACATTTTCTAGTGAACACTTTTTTTTTTTTTTTTTGATATAGTCTTGCTCTGTCAAGGCTGCAGTGCAGTGGCATGATCATGGCTCACTGCAGCCTTGACCTTGATCAAGCAATCCTCCCATCTCAACTCCAACTGGCTGGGACCACAGGTGGGCACCACCACACCTGGCTAATTTTTATTTTTATTTTTTTTGTAGAAACCAGAGTCTTGCTATGCTGTCCAGGCTGGTTTTGAACTCCTGGGTTCAAGTGATCCTCCCCCTTTGGCCTCCCCAAATGCTAGGATTGTAGGCATGAGCTACCACACCAGCCAGTAAACACATTTTTTAAAGTGAAAAGGAGGCCGGGCATGGTGGCTCACGCCTGCAATCCTAGCACTTTGGGAGGCTGAGGTGGGTGGATTACTTGAGGTCAGGAGTTCAAGACCAGCGTGGCCAACATGTGAAACCCTGCATCTACAAAAATACAAAAAAATAAGCCAGGTGTGGTGGCACATACCTGTAATCCCAGCTACTGGGGAGGCTGAGACAGGAGAATCACTTGAACCCAGGAGGCAGAGGTTGCAGTGAGCCGAGATCGTGCCATTGCACCCCAGCCTGGGCGACAGAAGAAGACTTCATCTCAAAAAAAAAAAAAAAAAAAGGTTAAAAGGAAAAGGTGAAGTTATTATGTCTTTGTTGTTAAGAGTGTCTTACTCTGTCATCCAGGCTGGAGTGCAGTGGCTTCAACACAGTTCACTGCAGCCTCGACTTCTGGGGCTTAAGTTATCCTCCCTCCTCAGCTTCCTAGGTAGCTGGGACCACAAGGTGCACACCACCTTGCCTGGCCAATTTTTTTATTTTTTCTAGAGACGAGATCTTCCTATATTGCTGAGGCTAGTCTCAAACTCCTGGATTTACATGATCCTCCCGCCTCAGCCTCCCAAAGTACTGGAATTACAAGCATAAACCAAGGTATTGGCAATGAATTAACAATACATTTTCTTTTAAAACAATATACCATTTTGACAGGAACTCAATATCGAAATATCATTTTGCCAGGCGCAGTGGCTCACACCTGTAATCCCCACACTTTGGGAGGCTGAGGTGGTGGATCACTTGAGGTCAGGAGTTCAAGATCAGTCTGGCCAACATGGTGAAACCCCAACTCTACTAAAATTATGAAAATTAGCCAGGCATGGTGGCGCATGCCTGTAATCCCAGCTACTCGGGAGGCTGAGGCAGGAGAATCACTTGAACCTAGGAGGCGGAGGTTGCAGTGAGCCAAGGTCATGCCATCACACTCCAGCTTGGGCAACAAGAGTGAAACTCCATCTCAAAAAAAAAAAAAAGAAAAGAAATTGGCTGGATGCAGCGCCTCACGCCTGTAATCCCCACACTTTGGGAGACTGAGGTGGGTGGATCACCTGAGGTTAGGAATTTGAGACCAGCCTGGCCAACATAGTGAAACCCTGTCTCTACTAAAAATACAAAATTAGCCGGGCGTGGTGGCATGCACCAGTAATCCCAGCTACTCAGGAGGCTGAGGCAGGAGAATCACTTGAACCTGGGAGGCGGAGGTTGCAGTGAGTCAAGATCGTGCCACTGTACTCCAACCTGGTGACAGAGTGAGACTCCGTCTTTTTTTTTTTTTTTTTTTTTTTTTGAGACGCAGTCTTGCTCTGTCGCCCAGGCTAGAGTGCAGTGGTGCGATCTCTGCTCACTGCAAGCTCCGCCTCCCGGGTTCACGCCATTCTCCTGCCTCAGCCTCCGAGTAGCTGGGACTATAGGCGGCCGCCACCTCGCCCGGCTAGTTTTTTGTATTTTTTAGTAGAGACAGGGTTTCACCGTGTTAGCCAGGATGGTCTCGATCTCCTGACCTCGTGATCCGCCCGCCTCGGCCTCCCAAAGTGCTGGGATTACAGGCTTGAGCCACCGCGCCCGGCCGAGACTCCGTCTTAAAAAAAAAAAATTATTAATGAGATATTTTACATTCCTTTTTTGTACCAAGTCTTCAAAATCTGGTGTGTATTCTACACTTAAAGCACATCTCAATTGGGATTAGCCACATTTCAAAGACTCCACAGCCACATGTGGCTGGTGGCTTCTATTTTAGCAGAGATAGCATGAACTCCATGTAATGCATGGGCGTGATTTATGGATCCAGTCTTCTGATGAACATGAAGGTCATTTTCATCTTGTGCTGATTAAACCCTGCAATGATGGGTAAGCTTGTACATGCATAATTTTCCACATGTACAAGTATAGCTGTGCCTTCAAATTGTATGTGTAATAGTAATTTGTATAGATCTTGCAAATTTCCCCACTTAGAAGTTATACCAGGCCAGCCAGGCACGGTGGTTCACACCTCTAATCCCAGTACTTTGGGAGACTGAGGTGGATGGATCACCTGAGGTCAGGAGTTTGAGATCAGCCTGACCAACATGGTGAAACTCTGTCTCTACAAAAATTACAAAAATTAGCTGGGTATGGTGGCGTGTGCCTGTAATCCCAGCCACTTGGGCGATTGAGGCAGGGCAATCGCTTGAACCTGGAAGGTAGAGTTTGCAGTTAGCCAAGATCGCACCACTGCACTCCAGCATGACCACAGAGCAAGATTCTGTCTCAAAAAAAAAAAAAGTTATACCAAATTTCTTTCCCAAAAACAGTATGAGAGAACAATTTCCCCACCCTGTCAGTATAATGTGTTATCAAAGTGTTTTATAATCTTTGCCAATCTAATAAGTGAAAAATTATTCCCTCAGTATAGTTTTTTGTTGTTGTTTTTCTCAGTATAGTTTTAATTTACATTTTTAAATTATGATAAAAGAGCATTTTTCATATATGTAAGAGCCTTTTAGACTGGTGTGGTGGCTCACACCTGTAATCCCAGAACTTTGGGAGGTCAAGGCAGGAGGACTGGAGCCCAGGAGTTCAACACCAGCCTGAGCAATACAGTGAGACCCTGTCTCCACAAAAGTAAAAAAGAAACAATTAGCCAGGTGTGGTGGCATGCACCTGTGGTCCCAAATACTTAGGAGGCTGAGGAGTTCAAGGTTGTAGTGAGCTGTGATTACACCACTGCAATCCAGTCTGGGTGACAGAGTGAGACCCTGTCTCAAGGAAAAAAGAAAAGCCATTTATGTTTTTTCTTTTGAATATCCTATGCCCATTTTGCTATGGATTATAGCCCTTTTTCTTATTGATTTGTCAGAGCTTTGTACAGTGTATATATGTGTGTATATATATGTACACATATATGCACACACATACACATATACATTCACATGTGTATGCGCATATACATATACACACATATACATGTATACACATTTGTGTATGTACGTGTGTGTGCATATGTATGTACATATACATGTACATACACATACATACATAGTTTTATTTTGCACAAGCCCTCAGAAATAAATGTAAGATATATTAAGACAGTCCTTGGTTGATGACGGGAATTAGAAATATTTTTTCTGAATTTGTGGTTCCTAGTTGGATTTTGAACCACAGTCCAAACAGATATGGTACAAATCTGTCTTGTCTTTTTTTTTTTTTTTTTGAGCTGGAATCTGGCTCTGTCACCCAGGCTGGAGTACAGTGGCCAGCTCTCAGCTCACTGCAAGCTCCGCCTCCCGGGCTTACGCCATTCTCCTGCCTCAGCCTCCCGAGTAGCTGGGACTACAGGCGCCCGCCATCTCGCCTGGCTAGTTTTTTGTATTTTTTTTAGTAGAGACGGGGTTTCACCGTGTTAGCCAGGATGGTCTCGATCTCCTGACCTCGTGATCCGCCCATCTCGGCCTCCCAAAGTGCTGGGATTACAGGCTTGAGCCACCACGCCCGGCCTTTTTTTTTTTTTCCCTGAAGCAAGGTCTTGTTCTGTCACCTAGGCTGGAGTGCACTAGTGTAATCACAGCTCATTGCAGCCTCGAACTCCTGAGTTCAAGGGATTCTTCTGCCTCTGCCTCTGCCTCCTGAGGAGCAGGAGCATACCACATCTAGGCTGATCTCAAACTCCTAGACTGACATATCTGTCTTTTATTTAATGGATTTTGGATTTGGTAAATTTTAATTTCCTTTTATTTAAACTGTCAAGATGAGATGTCACAAAATTAAGGGCCTGGTTATTAAGGTGTTCAAACACCAAAATCCCAGTTTCCCAGCAATAACTAAACCAGCTTCCACAAGTAGACATCTTTAGTTAATATGTACCTTGCTTTGAGCCAAATTCAGATTTCAGAAGCAGAGGAGTTGGGGGTAATCCTTCACTTATAAAGAGACATGCGGCCAGGTGTGGTGGCTCACGCCTGTAATCCCAGCACTTTGGGAGGCCAAGGCATGTGGATCACCTGAGGTCAGGAGTTCGAGACCAGCCTGGCCAACATGGTGAAAGCCCATCTCTACTAAAAATACAAAAACTAGCTGGGCATGGTGCTGGGCTCCTGTAATCCCAGCTAGCCTGGAGGCTGAGGCAGGAGAATCACTTGAACCTGGGAAGCAGAGGTTGCAGTGAACCAAGAAGGTGCCATTGCACTCCAGCCTGGGCGACAAGAGCAAAACTCTGTCTCAAAATAAATAAATAAATAAAGAGATACGCAATAGAAAAGCTTCCTTTAAATAATGAGAGAAGTAATTAACCATGTTTATGTTTAAATGTACAGCTTTCCAGGGGTTGTGTAAGTGGTGGTTCACCTGAACTTGCATCAGCTATTAAAAGCAAGTCCTATGTTGAGTAGGACATTGATTGGGTGGTGAAGAGTCTAAATTTTGGAGTATGACAGGGTCAGTATTCCAGCTCTGCCCTGTGGGACACAGGGCAAATTACCTGGCCTCCCCAGATCTAATTTCTTACTTAGAAAATGATGGTAACAACCCCAGAGAGGTTGCTGTGAGGATTAAATGGAAACACTGTGAAATTCTTAGCACAGGTCTAATCATGAAATGCTCAGTAAACAGTGCTGCTATTCAGTTACTCTCTTCCCTACTCACCTTCTTTCTATAGAGATTTAAAGAATTCATCCATCTGTAGGCCGGGCATGGTGGCTCACACCTGTAATCCCAGCACTTTGGGAGGCAGAGGTAGGCAGATCACCTGTCAGGAGTTCAAGACCAGCCTGACCAATATGGTGAAACCCTGTGTCTACTAAAAATACAAAAATTAGCTGGGTGTGGTGGCACACACCTGTATTCCCAGCTATTGGGAAGGCTGAGGCAAGAGAATTGCTTGAACCCAGGAGGCAGAGGTTGCAGTGAGCCGAGATTGTGCCACTGCACTCCAGCCTGGGCAACAGAGTGAGACTCCATCTCAAAAAAGAGAAAAGGCTTCTCATTCGTTCTGCAACCTATTGTATTCACTATACACAAAGGCCTTAAATCCAATTGCTGCTAGTCTTACTTTCATGACATCATATTCTCCTAGCTTCTTTTATTTTCTTTTTTTTTGAGACAGGGTCTTGCTCTGTTGCCCAGGCTGGAATGCAGTAGTGCAATCATAGCTCACTGCAGCCTCAAAATCCTGGGCTCAATTGATCCTCCCACCTCAGGCTCCCAAGTAGCTGGGACTACAGGCATGTGCCACCATGCCCAGTGAATTTTTTTCTTAAGTTTTTTAGAGATGGTGTCTCACTGTTTTTCCCAGGCTGGTCTAGAACTCCTGGGCTCAAGTGATCCTCCTACCACCTTGGCCCCCAAAGTGTTGGGATTACAGACATGAGCCACCATGCCCACCCTGGTTTCTTTTTCTTTTTCTTTTTTTTTTTTTTTTTTTGAGACGGAGTCTCGCTCTGTTGCTCAGTCTGGGGTACAGTGGCCAGATCTCAGCTCACTGCAAGCTCCGCCTCCCGGGTTTATGCCATTCTCCTGCCTCAGCCTCCCAAGTAGCTGGGACTACAGGCGCCCGCCACCTCGCCTGGCTAGTTTTTTGTCTTTTTTAGTAGAGACGGGGTTTCACCGTGTTAGCCAGGTTGGTCTCGATCTCCTGACCTCGTGATCCGCCCGTCTCGGCCTCCCAAAGTGCTGGGATTACAGGCTTGAGCCACCGCGCCCGGCCCTGGTTTCTTTTTCTTTTGTTCTTTCTTTCTCCTTCCTTTTTTTCTCCCCCTCCTCCACCCTTCTCCTTTACCCTCTCTTTGCCTCTAACCAGGACTGAGACCTTTACTCCCCCACCAGAGTCCCTTGGTGATTACCAAGAGGTGGGTAACCACTCAGACTCTGGAGTCAGAGCAACCAGAATTGAATCTCAGCTCCCCTACTTCCTAGTTATGGAACTTTAAACAAGCCTGACCCTCAGTTTCCTCATCTGTGAAATGGGGCAAGTGATACCTACTTTACAGGGTCAGTGAAATGATCTGATAAAACAGCCATATCACTACTTGTCCCTGGGGAAATAAAACCAGGGAAATATGATTGTCAATTCAAATTACAATTAGTGGTTCACACCTGTAATCCTAGCTACTGAAGCTAGAAGGATCTGAAGCAAGAGGATCACTTGAGGCCCGGAGTTCAAAGTCAACCTGGGCACCCTAGTAAGACCCTGTCTCAAAAAACAAGAAAAGAAACAAATGGCTGGGCATGGTGGCTCACTCTTGTAATCCCAGCACTTTGGGAGTCCAAGTCAGGCAGATCACCTGAGGTCAGGAGTTCGAGAGCAACCTGGCCAACATGGTGAAACCTCATCTCTGCTAAAAATCTAAAAATTAGCCGGGCATGGTGGCTCACACCTGTAGTCCCAGCTACTCAGGAGGCTGAAGCACAAGAATTGCTTGAACCCAGGAGGCGGAGGTTGCAGTGAGCTGACATCATGCCACTGCACTCCAGCCTGGGCAACAGAGTGAGATTTGATCTCAAAAATAAAAAAAATAATAAAAATAATTAGCTGAATGTGATGGCATGCAACTCTAGTCCGAGCTACTCAGGAGGCTGAAGCAGGAGGATCACTAGAGCCTATGAGTTTGAGGCATCAGTGAGCTGTGACTCCACTCCAGCCTGGGCAAAAGAGCACGATTCTATCTCTAAAACAAAAAACAAATTACAATTTGTTAAACATCTACTCTGTGGAGGCATTATACTCAGCTCTGTGGAAGATACACAAAGAGTGAATGCAGTCTTCCAGTCAGCACAGAAAGGTGCATAGCAAGTTCTCAATGGTAAGAGCTCATAATGAGAGCTACCATGACTTGCTATTACTGTGGAAAGGAAGAAGTATTTCTTGAGCCCCTCACTCTTGGGTACTGGCGGTTCTCAGAGATCTGTGCTAAGAGGGCTGTCAGGCTGATGCTGGCTTCTCTGGTCATTTGCAACTCCAATCTAACATTATTCATGGCTGTAAGTCATTTCACTTAAGGGTAAGTGTGAGTATAGATTGAATATTAGAGTATAAGAAGCAATTAATGTGAAATTTGTTAGGAGTGGGTATAGATTAGATATTAGAGTATAAGAAGCAGTTAATGTTAAATTTGTTAGGAGTGAGAACAGTATGATGGTTACACATGAAAATGTTCTAACCTTTTAGATATACATTTGAGAATTTAGGAATAAAATGTCAGGGATTTGATTTTTTTTAATCAGGAAAAGAATATATATGGCACAATGTGATACTTTTTAGATCAAGAGTTCATTATACTGTTCATTCTGAGTGGTTCATTATACCATTTTTCATTTTGGGTGTGTTTAATAACTTTTACAATAAAAAGATGAAATATTTTCTTTGAGGAGTGAAGTATCACTTTAAAGGAGCAAGGGGGAAGGACACTTACCTGCAAGCCAGGCTCCCACTTCGGGGAAAAGCAGGCAGCCCAGGTACCCAGGATGGGCAATGTCATCGGTCATCTGGATTAACATCTGCTTCTTTGCAGGGTGTTTGATAGGTGCCCTTGGGGCAATGGGCTTCACAGAGCAGCTGTCCTCAGGAAACTTACCAGGAGAGGGAAGAAGGTTTGTCAATAACTCAGCCCTTCTCCCATCCCAAGGAAACAGGCACCCACTAGGGGAACAGCTGGCCCTGAAGCAGTTTCAAGGGCTTGTGGTCCTCCCCCTCCGAGTTTGTTGCATTTCTTCGGCCCTCTCTATTTCATCCATGAAGAGGAAACAAGACCACAAGGCCAAACTCAGGATCTCCCAATCACGCTGCTCTTCCTCTCAGGCCTGGTATCTTTGGGCTTAGTTTATTCCCAGCTCCTTTCATCCCCCATTACCACACACCGGCAACCACCTTTATTAGCTTCCTTCCAGAGTTTCTTTTTTTTTTTTTTTTCTTTTTCTGAGACAGGGTCTCACTCTGTCACTCAGCTAGAGTAAAGTGGCACGATCTCAGCTCATTACAACCTCCGCCTCCCTCCCAGGTTCAAGCAATTCTCCTGCCTCAGCCTCCCAAGTAGCTGGGACTACAGTCATGTGCCACCATGCCCAGCTAATTTTTGTATTTTTAGTAGAGACGGGGTTTCACCATGTTCACTGACTAGTCTCAAACTCCTGACCTCAAGTGATCCACCCACCTCAGTCTCTTAAACTGCTGGGATGAGAGGCATCGCACCTGGCCCAGAGTTTCTTTTCATCAGTACAAGCAAATACAAAAATACATTCTTCAAGGACAGTATGTTCTGAATAGGCATAAACCCAATTCAAAGTAAATTCAAAATACAGAAAATTACAAAATGTTCCAGGTAAGAGTGAAATAAGTGTGGGAGTTGTTAACATCTAGATAAGATCTAAAGCCAAAGGGGTAAGAAGAGAGGAGAAAAAGAGGAGAGAAAGAAAAAGGACAATCCTCTAGAGTCACCTAGAGGAAAACAGTGAAAAGAATTACCAAGAGGAAACTTTTTTTTTGAGATGGAGTTTCGCTCTCGTTGCCCAGGCTGGAGTGCAATGGCACGACCTCGGCTCACCGCAACCTCCATCTCCCGGGTTCAAGTGATTCACCAGAAGGGAACATTTTGGGTCAATTATGTTACCCACTACTGATGTGTGAATAGATCTATGGGAACTAACCCAGAAATATAGCCAAATTAAAGTGAGATTTCAGAGTTAAATAAATCTTATGAATCCACTTTTGCAAAAATCTATCTACTATATACATATGTGTGTGTGTGTGTGTGTGTGTGTGTGTGTTTAGTGAGTATGTGTGTGTGTGTTTAGTGAGTAGAAAGAAGTCTGGAAGACTATAAATGGAGCAAACTAATGGAAAACCCTGGAGAGGAGGTTTGTGGAAAGAGGCTGTTTTTTTTTTTTTTTTTTGGAGACAGAGTTTCACTCTTGTTGCCCAGGCTGGAGTGCAATGGTGGAATCTCGGCTAACCGCAACCTCTGCCTCCCAGGTTCAAGCAATTCTCCTGCCTCAGCCTCACGAGCAGCTGGGATTATAGGCATGCGCCACTATGCCCAGGTAATTTTGTATTTTAATAGAGACGGGGTTTCACCATGTTCACCAGACTGGTCTTAAACTCCCAACCTCAGGTGATCCGCCTGCCTCTGCCTCCCAAAGTGCTGGGATTACAGGTGTGAACCACCGCACCTGGCTGGCTTTTTTACCTTGCACACTTCAGTTTTGTTTGCATTTTTGCAATAAGAATGCATTCTTTTTGTAAATAAAGATCTGAGGCTGGGCACAGTGGCTCACACCTGTAATACCAGCACTTTGGGAAGCTGAGGCAGGCAGATCGCTTGAGGTCAGAAGTTTGAGACCAGCCTGGCCAACATGGTGAAACCCCATCTCTACTAAAGATACAAAAATTAGCTGGGCGTGGTGGTTCATGTCTGTAATCCTAGCTACTTGGGGAGCCTATGGCAGGAGAATTGCTTGAACCTAAGAGGTGGAGGTTGCAGTAAGCCAAGACCACACCACTGCACTCCAGCCTGGGCAACAGAGCAAGACCCTGTCTCACAAAAAAAAAATAGAACATCTGTAAAAGGGGAGAAACTGCTTAAGGCCACCTATATTGAAAATTTCTGAGCCTGTATAGAATGGCAATGAAAATCACTGGCTTTAGAGTTGAATAAACATGGGTTTAAATCCCAGCTGTACTGCATGAACCAGTTAACCTCTCTGAGCCTTAATTTTCTCATCTGTAAAATGTTGATAGAATAATATAAGTTCTTTACAGGACTGTGATAAGGATTAAATGAAGAAATATAAGTCAGGCATTTAGTACAGTGACTATCATACCCAAAACGCTCAATTAATATTAGTCATATTTTAAAATAGTGATTAGATCAAACTAGCCAATCAGAGGTATGCACTTGGACCACATTTATGTTGACACCTCTAGACCTACTGTCACTGAATTGCTTTTTCTGTGTCATGCTTTGGATCTCCACTGAGGGTTATTGGACGCGTTTGCTACATGGTTTCCCATATTCTATTATCCGGTTATGGTTGTTCTTTCTTGCTCTGTCACCCAGACCGGAGTATAGTGGCATGATGTCAGCTCACTGCACCCTCTGCCTCCCGGGTTCGAGTAATTCTCCTGTCTCAGCCTCCCTAGTAGCTGGGATTACAGGCATGCACCACCATACCCGGCTAATTTTGTATTTTTAGTAGAGACGAGGTTTCACCATGTTGACCAGGCTGGTCTCAAACTCCTGACCTCAAGTGATCCACCTGCCTCGGCCTCCCAAAATGCTGGGATTACAGGTGTGAGCCACTGTGCCTGGCCTTTGTGTTATGGTTATTTGGATGCAGGTCTCCACTACTAGATTTCTTTGAAGGCAGGAATCATATTCTTTGTCTTCTTCAAGTTATTCAATGGTGATGTGAAGACTGCTACTATTGTCTACTGCCAGAATCCAATCCACAGACCCACCCTCTGTACCAAGGAGCTCAGAGGTGGGCTGTATGTACCTGGGAGTATGCAAGATGATTCTCAGAAGAACTTCCGTGTAGATTATATATTTTCTTTCATTCTTTTCCATTTCTACATTTGTGTTTTACAAGGCACATAATATATTAGTGCATACATATCAATTATAAAGAAATACCCCTGGGGGAGGAGGGAGGGATTGCATTGGGGAGTTATACATGATATAAATGATGAATTGATGGGTGCTGACGAGTTGATGGGTGCAGCACACCAACATGGCATAAGTATACATATGTAACAAACCTGCACGTTATGCACATGTACCCTAGAACTTAAAGTATAATAAAATAAAAATAAATAAATAAATAAATAAATAAAGAAAATAAAAAAAAAAAAAAAAGAAATACCCCTATAAGGCTGGGAGCAGTGGCTCACACCTGTAATCCCAGCACTTTGGGAGACCAAGGCAGGCGGATCATGAGGTCAGGAGATCGAGACCATGGTGAAATCCCATCTCTACTAAAAATACAAAAAATTAGCCGGGTGCAGTGGCGGGTGCCTGTAGTCCCAGCTACTCAGGATGCTGAGGCAGGAGAATGGTGTGAACCTGGGAGGTGGAGCTTGCAGTGAGCAGAGATCGTGCCACTGCACTCCAGCCTGGATGACAGAGCGAGACTCCGTCTCAAAAAAAAAAAAAAGAAAGAAATACACCTAAATTGGGAAGTTTGACCATTTTGCTCATGGAATGTTAACCTATAAAATTTGGAAAACAGTATCTTCTTTATGAGTTATCTCGGACTCAAGGTCACAAAAAGCTATGTTTCTCCCCAGCAATTGGTTTATTGTTTGTTTGAGATGGAGTCTTGCTCTGTCACCCAGGCTGGAGTGCAGTGGTGCAATCTCACCTCACTGCAACCTCTGCCTCCTGGGCTCAATTGATTCTCCCACCTCAGCCTCCCTAGTAGCTGGGACTACAGGCACCCACCACCATGCCTGGGTAATTTTTTGTATTTTTGTTAGAGATGGGGTTTCACCATGTTGCCCAGGCTAGTCTTGAACTCATGAGCTCAAGCAATCCACCCGTCTCAGCCTCCCAAAGTACTGGTATTACAGGCGTGAGCCACTGTGCCCAGCCTAGGTTTATTGTTTTTAATGAACTTCTATCATTAATACCTTTCCTTCTTGGCTTTGGCTTCCAGGAACCTCAGAGCCAAACCACAAACCAGATGTGCGCATAGAATACCTAACATTCACCTTCTGAGGGCTTTGGTAATGAGCATAGCTTCTGGAACCACATTGCCTGGGTGAGCCACTTACTGCTTATGTGAACTTGGGCAAGTTGCTTAACCTATCTGTGCCTCAGTTCCCTCATCTGTGAAATGGTGATTATAACTGTAGTAACCTCATAGAATCATTATGAAGATTAAATAAAATGGTGCATGTAAAGCAACTAAAACAATGCAGTGAACATGTAGTGAACACTCAAATGTTGTTTATATTTATTTATTTATTTATTAATTTATTTTTGAGACAGTCTTGCTCTGTCGCCCAGTGGAGTACAATGGTGTGATCTTGGCTCACTGCAACCTCCACCTCTTGGGTTCAAGCGATTCTCCTACCTCAGCCTCCTGAATAGCTAGAATTACAGGCATGTGCCACCATGCCTGGCTAATTTTTGTATTTTTAGTAGAGACGGGATTTTACCATGTTGGTCAGGCTGGTCTTGAACTCCTGACCTCAGGCCTGCCTCGGCCTCCCAAAGTGCTGGGATTACAGGTATAAGCCACCAGGCCCGTCCTGTTGTTTTATTGTTATTCACTCTTACTCAATGATTTCCTTACCCTTGCTTTTCTTTTTTCCTTTTTTGAGACAGGGTCTCACTTTGTCCCAGGCTGGAGTACAATGGCATGATCTTGGCTCACTGCAGCCTTGATCTCCTGGGTTCAAGTGATCCTCCTACCTCTTTTTTTTGAGACAGAGTCTCGCTCTGTCGCCCAGGCTGGAATGCAATGGCGTGATCTCGGCTCACTGCAACCTCTGCCTCCTGGGTTCAAGCAGTTCTCTTGCCTCAGCCTCCTAAGTAACTGGGATTACAGGCACATGCCACCACACCTGGTTAATTTTTGTATTTTTAGTAGAGAGAGTTTCACCATGTTGGCCAGGTTGGTCTAAAACCCCTGAGCTCAAGTAATCCACCCGCCTTGGCCTCCCGAAGTGCTGGGATTACAGGTGTGAGCCACCACACCCGGCTTCTCTTTTTTTGTAGAGACAGGGTCTCACTATGTTTCCCAGGCCAGTCTCCAACTCCTGGGTCCAAGTGATCTTCCTGCCTCAGTCCCCCTAAGCACTGGAGCTACAAGTGTGCCTGGCCTCCTTACCCTTGTTTTTCTTCAGCCCTGTTTCTGCTATTCTTTACGTATTTTTAGTAAGGTACTTCAAATTCTTTTCTGGAAAGTATCAACAGTTATAGACATTTTTATTTATTTGTTTATTTATTTATTTGTTGAAGCAGAGTCTCGCTCTGTCGCCCAGGATGGAGTGCAGTGGCGCTATCTCAGCTCACTGCAACCTCTGTCTCCTTGGTTCAAGCAATTCTTGTGCCTCGGCCTCCAGAGTGGCTGGGATTACAGGTGCCCACCATCGTGCCCAGCTAATTTTTCTATTTTTTTTTTTTTTAGTACAAATGAGGTTTCACCATGTTGGCCAGGCTGGTCTCTTACTCTTGGCCTCAAGTGATATGCCAGCCTCAGCCTCCCAAAGTGCTGGGATTACAGGCATGAGCCACCGCACCCAGTCAGCTATAAATATATATGTGTGTGTGTGTGTGTGTGTGTATGTGTGTGTGTGTGTGTGTGTGTGTATATATATATATATATATATTTTTTTTTTTTTTTTTTTTTTTTTGAGATGTTGTTTCGCTCTTGTTGCCCAGGCTGGAGTGCAATGGCATGATCTCAGCTCACTGCAACCTCTGCCTCCTGGGTTCAAGCGATTCTCCTGCCTTAGTCTCCTGAGTAGCTGGGATTACAGGCATGTGCCACCATGCCCGGCTAATTTTATATTTTTAGTAGAGACGGGGTTTCTCCATGTTGGTCAGGCTGGTCTGGAACTCCCGACCTTAGGTAATCCACCCGCCTTGGCCTCCCAAAGCGCTGGGATTACAAGCATGAGCCGCAATGCCCGGCCTATAAACAGTTTTTTGATGTGCCAGGCACTGTGTTAGGCATTTGAAGAATACAAAGACAAAGAATGTGATTTCTCCCTTCAAAGAAATCTAGCTGGGGAGACATGCATCCAAATAACCATAACCCAAGAATAGGATATGGGAAGCCGTGTAACAGACATGTCTGAATGCCATGAGGACACTGAGGATCTGAGACCCAGGAAAGTTTCCTGAAGAAGGTGGCATGGGAGATCAAATATTTCAAGAGGAGGAAGCAATGGAAGATGCATGACAGTCTCTGTAGGACTGATGTGCCACTCACACTGCTGGGTCCGAGTGAGTGCTCAAGAAATCCCTGTTTGTGAATGTTCGATTCAAGCAATGTGAAAAGGGGTAAAAAGAGTTGACAGGACAATGCCCAAGGGCACTGGTTGTTAAAGGAAATGAAGAAGAAGAAGAAAAAAACCAGATTAGGAGGCCAGGCATGGTATCAGGCCGGTAATCCCAGCACTTTGGGAGGCTGAAGCGGGCAGATCACCTGAGGTCGGGAGTTCCAGACCAGCCTGACCAACACGGAGAAACCCGTCTCTACCAAAAATACCAAAATATTAGCTGAGTATGGTGGCGCATACCTGTAATCCCAGCTGCTCAGGAGGCTGAGGCAGGAGAATCGCTTGAACCTGGGAGGTGGAGGTTGCAGTGAGCCGAGATCGCGCCATTGCACTCCAGCGTGGGCAACAAGAGAGAAACTCCATCTCAAAAAAAAAAAAAAAAAAACAGAGTAGGAGTCGATCCTCCAGAGGGGGAAAGGTAAACTTGCCGTGCCAGGCCAGGAAAATACAGGTGTGAAAGCCAGGTAAGCAGCAGTTGCTTTGAGGGAGGAGGAAAGTGGAAGCTTTGGGGTTGGGAGTGGGTAGGTTTGGGAGGGGTCCTCTGTGCAAATCTATCTACAATACAGAACAAAGATCCAAAACCCCTAACATTTCCCCCTGGGGCTCAGAGAGGGAACCTTCCTTTTTTTTCCCCCGGGGTGTGGCTTCAACTTCAGGCCCTTACAGAATTACATATGGGCATATAGTCTTTTAAGGTGTCCTATCATCTTTAAGCAAAGTAATCCCAGATAACTTCAGCCACTTGCTCCCTTCTTTTGGAGGCATATGTAGGGTAAGCCTGAAAATGAGGGACCTAATCACAGTTAATTTCTCACCCCAAGTGTCCCTAAGAAGTGACAGAGTGTGGTGAACAAAGTACAGAATTTGGAATTGAACAAAACTGGGTTTTTACTTCTAGCTTCTGACTGA
This sequence comes from Rhinopithecus roxellana, assembly GCF_007565055.1. NCBI lineage: Eukaryota > Metazoa > Chordata > Mammalia > Primates > Cercopithecidae > Rhinopithecus > Rhinopithecus roxellana. Next base: position 132,448,495 of record NC_044553.1, on the reverse strand, counting down.
TACTAACCTAGTTAAATTAATCTGTAAAATAAAGATGTCAATGTCTGCATGAAAGGCATGTTGTGAAGATTTCACATGTCTTACACAATGTAATGTGTGCACATCTAGTATTCTGCAGGCACTAAGATTACCTCTAAGCTCCCTCCATTCCTGAAATGAATAAACTAGAACTTATTGAGGACTTCTACTGTATCAGGCACTGTGCAGACTGTGCAGACTTGTGTGTTTTCTTTTTTGTTTATACATATGTTTCATTTTGTTTTAGATGGAGTTTTGCTCTTGTTGCCCAGGCTGGAGTGCAATGGCGCAATCTTGGCTCACTGCAACCTCTGCCTCCTGGGTTCAAGCAATTCTCCTACCTCAGCCTCCCGAGTAGCTGGGATTATAGGCACCTGCTACCATACCTGGCTAATTTTTTCTGTTTTTAGTAGAGATGGAGTTTCACCATGTTGTCTGGGCTGGTCTGGAACTCCTGACCTCAGGTGGGCCACCCTCCTCCGCCTCCCAAAGTGCTGGGATTACAGGCATGAGCCACCGCACCCGGCCCAGACTTGTGGTTGGTTGGTTGGTTGGTTTGTTTTTGAGACGGAGTCTCACCATGTCCTCCAGTCTGGCTAATTTTTCTTGTATTTTTTTAGTAGAGACGGGGGTTTCACCGTATCAGCCAGGATGGTCTCGATCTCCTAACCTCGTGATCCGTCCACCTCAGCCTCCCAAAGTGTTGGGATTACAAGTGCAAGCCACTGCATCCAGCACAGACTTGTGTTTTATTCATGCTCCTGTTTTACCAATGAGGAGGTGGGTCTTGCCCTTCAGAATGAGGCAACAACATGGGCTCTTTCCCTTCTTTTTGCTCTTGCAGACTTGATCTGCTAAAGTCAAGTGGTCAACTTCTAGAATGCCTCAGGTGTAGTCAGAAAGTCCAGGCCGGGCGCGGTGGCTCAAGCCTGTAATCCCAGCACTTTGGGAGGCCGAGACGGGCGAATCACGAGGTCAGGAGATCGAGACCATCCTGGCTAACACGATGAAACCCCGTCTCTACTAAGAAATACAAAAAACTAGCCAGGCGACCTGGCGGGCGCCTGTAGTCCCAGCTACTTGGGAGGCTGAGGCAGGAGAATGGCGAAAACCCGGGAGGCGGAGTTTGCAGTGAGCTGAGATCCGGCCACTGCACTCCAGCCCGGGCGACAAAGCCAGACTCCGTCTCAAAAAAAAAAAAAAAAAAGGAAAGTCTAATACTGCTGCCGGGTGCGGCGGCTCACGCCTGTAATCCCAGCACTTTGGGAGGCCGAGGCGGGCAGATCACCTGAGGTTGGGAGTTGGAGACCAGCCTGACCAACATGGAGAAACCCCATTTCTACCAAAAATACGAAATTAGCCAGGTGTGGTGGCACATGCCTGTAATCCCAGCTACTAGGGAGGCTGAGGCAGGAGTATCACTTGAACCTGGGAGGTGGAGGTTGCAGTAAGCCGAGATCGCACCATTGCACGGCAGCCTGGGCAACAAGAGCAAAACTCTGTCTCAAAAAAAAAAGTCTGATACTGCTAAAGGCTATACTTCAACTAACTCAGTGCTTACGTAAGTCTAGTAGTACTTCAAGGCCACCCTGGGCCCTTTACTTTTTTTCCCCAGAAAGAGCAGGGCAAGTAGTATCTGTTTAGTTTTCACATAGAACAAGCAGAGTGTCACCTCACTTTCCTTTCCAAATCAACCTTTCCTTCCTTCTGTTTCTTAGAAGTGTTTCTCAATCTGGCTGCCCATGGGAAACACCTGGGGAGATTTAAAAAATGCCTTCCAGGCCCGGCACAGTAGCTCACACCTGTAATCCTAGCACTTGGGAGGCCGAGGCAGGCAGATCACTTGAGGTCAAGAGTTCAAGACTAGTCTGGCCAACATAGTGAAACCCCGTCTCTACTAAAAAAATACAAAAAAATTAGCTGGACATGGTAACACGTGCCTGTAATCCCAGCTACTCAGGAGACTGAGATAGGAGAATCTTTGAACCTGGGAGGCAGAGATTGCAATGAGCCGAGATCATGCCACGGCTCCATCTCAAAACAAAACAAAACAAAACAACAAAACAAAAACCCAGGCGTGATGGCTCACGCCTGTAATCCCAGCACTTTGGGAGGCCGAGGTGGGTGGATCACTTGAAGTCAGGAGTTCGAAACCAGCTTGGCCAACATGGTAAAACTCCATCTCTATTAAAAATACAAAAATTGCTGGGCGCGGTGGCTCAAGCCTGTAATCCCAGCACTTTGGGAGGCCGAGATGGGCGGATCACGAGGTCAGGAGATGGAGACCATCCTGGCTAACACGGTGAAACCCCGTCTCTACTAAAAACTACAAAAAAACTAGCCGGGCGAGGTGGTGGCGCTGTAGTCCCAGCTACCCAGGAGGCTGAGGCAGGAGAATGGCGTGAACCCGGGAGGCGGAGCTTGCAGTGAGCTAAGATCCAGCCACAGCACTCCAGCCTGGGTGACAGAGCGAGACTCTGTCTCAAAAAAAAAAAAAAAAAAAATACAAAAATTAGCCAGGCGTGGTAGTGCGCACCTGTAGTCCCAGCTACTCGGGAGTCTGAGGCAGGAGAATTGCTTGAACCCGGGAGGCAGAGGTTGTAGTGAGCCAAGATCGCGCCACTGCACTCCAGCCTGGGTGACAGAGCAAGACTCCATCTCAAAAAAAAAAAAAAAAAAAAAAATGCCTCCACAGACCAGGCACTATGGCTCACACCTAGAATCCCAGCACTTTGGGGGCCCAAAGTTGGACAATTCTTTATTTTTTAAATTTTTATTTATTTATTTTTTGAAATGGAGTCTCGCTCTGTTGCCCAGGCTGGAGTGCAGTGACACAGTCTCAGCTCATTGCAAGCTCAGCCTCCCGGGTTCACGCCATTCTCCTGCCTCAGCCTCCCCAGCAACTGGGACTACTTTAGGAGGCTGACTGGGACCACTGGGGCCCACCACCAAGCCTGGTTAATTTTTGTATTTTTAGTAGAGACAGGGTTTCACCTTGTTAGCCAGGATGGTCTCGATCTCCTGACCTCATGATCCGCCCACCTCAGCCTCCTAAAGTGCTGGGATTACAGGCGTGAGCCACCACTGCCCGGCCAAGGTGGACCAATTCTTGAGCCCAGGAGTTCAAGACCAGCCAGGGCAACATGGCAAAACCTCATGTCTACAAAAAAAAAAAATTAGCTATTCGTGGTGGCACGCACCTGTAGTCCCAGCTACTTGGGAAGCTGAGCTAGGAGGATCACCGGAGCCCTGGAAGGTGTCACTGCAGGCCAGCCTGGGTGACAGAGACCCTGTTTCTTATTTAAAAAAAAAATTTTTTTTTTTTGAGACGGAGTTTCGCTCTGTCGCCCAGGCTGGAGTGCAGTGGTATGATCTTGGCTCAATGCAACCTTCGCCTCCCGGGTTCAAGAGATTCTCCTGCCTCAGCCTCCTGAGTAGCTGGGATTACAGGCATGTGCCACCACACCCAGCTAATTTGGTTTTTTGTTTGTTTGTTTGTTTGTTTAGTAGAGACAGGGTTTCTCCATGTTGGTCAGGCTGGTCTGGAACTCCTGACCTCAGGTGATCTACCCTCCTCGGTCTCCCAAAGTACTGGGATTACAGACATGAGCCACCGCGCCCACCCCCCAATTTTTGTATCTTTAGTAGAGACAGGGTTTCTCCATGTTGGCCAGGCTGGTCTCAAACCCCTGACCTCAGGTAATCTGCCCACCTCAGCCTCCCAAAGTGCTGGGATTAGAGGCATGAGCCACCGTGCCCAGTCCCAAGTTTTGTATTTTTAGTAGAGACAGCGTTTCACCATGTTGGCCAGGCTGGTCTCAAACCCCTGACTTCAGGTGATCCTCCCATCTCAGCCTCCCAAAGTGCTGGGATTACAGACATGAGCCACAGCACCTGGCTAATAACTTACTCTTTTTAACCATGCAGTATGTCATGGATCTCTTTCCTTGTCAGTATAAAATTACCTCGTTTTTTTTTAACAGCTGTAGAATATTTTATTGTAGGGAGGTATTATAATTTATTTAAGCAATCCTTTGCAACTGAATATTGACTTTTTCCAGTTTTTCACTATTAGAAACAGTGTTGCATTAAACAAATGTGTGTATGTTGTGCAAATGTTCCTTCCTGTAAGACTCACCAAGTAGAATTGCTTGGTCAAAAAAACAATCTGTAGACACATCTATATTTATATATTTTTATTTTTGGGTAATTGAAGGCAGCACTTTGTGATATCATTCATTGGGTACGTATATGGGATTATTGTTGTGGCTGAACTTGCTTCTGAGCCCTTCAAGGGACTACAGAAATCCACTGGGCTCTCAAGACAGAGCTCTGGCTGGGCTGATGGAAACCATGGCCACCTCTAACAGCTCTACCTTGGCTTCTCTGAGGCAGGAGGTGGCCAGGGCACAGGGTCTTCCATCCTCACCCTGCAGGGTACCTTTTGATATATTGGCCCATAACCCAGGAAGTTGGAGGTACTTCGGGAGGCTCTCAGAAGAGGTGGAATATACCAATTAGAATCAACCAGTGCTAGCCGGATAAGGTGGCTCACGCCTTCCCTTCTCCCCAATCTCTTCCAGGACAAGATCACCGCAAGGGCCAGGTGCAGTGGCTCATGCCTGTAATCCCAGCACTTTGGGACGCTGAGGCGGGTGGATCATCTGACATCAGGGGTTCGAGACCAACCCGGCCAACATCGTGAAACCCTGTCTCTACTAAAAAGACAAAAATTGGCCGGGCGCGGTGGCTCAAGCCTGTAATCCCAGCACTTTGGGAGGCCGAGACAGGCGGATCACGAGGTCAGGAGATCGAGACCATCCTGGCTAATATGGTGAAACCCCGTCTCTACTAAAAATACAAAAAACTAGCCGGGCGAGGTGGCGGGCACCTGTAGTCCCAGCTACTCGGGAGGCTGAGGCAGGAGAAAGGCGTAAACCCGGGAGGTGGAGCTTGCAGTGAGCTGAGATCCGGCCACTGCACTCCAGCCTGGGCGACAGAGCGAGACTCCGTCTCAATAAAAAAATAAATAAAAAATAAAAAGACAAAAATTAACCAGGCGTGGTAGTGGGAACCTGTAGTCCCATCTCCTCGGGAGGCTGAGGCAAGAGAATTGCTTGAACCCAGGAGGCGTAGGTTGCAGTGAGCTAAGATCGCACCATTCACTGCACTCCTGCCTGGGCAACAGAGTGAGACTCTATCTCAAATAATAATAATAATAATAATAATAATAATAATAATAAAATCAACCAGTGCTCATGTTGTCTGAAACTAGGCCCAGTCCAGAAGGGCAAGGCTTGCAAGAGAGGAAGGAAGAATCGCGGAGCAGCAAACCAAAGCCAGGCCTGTGTCTTGAGAGGGCTTCTCACCAAGGGAAGGTATAACTGCCCCTTTTCCTGGCCTGTCCTGCTCTACAGGCATTTGAAACAAAATGTGGACTTTAGGAGGCTGCCTGGGAGGAAGGGGAGCCTGGGTTGGGCCATCCCTGTGGATCGGGAAAGGGCAGGATCATAGGATGGCTCCTGTGATTTGCGAGAGTCCTAAACAGCACAGACTGTGCAAGGGAGTTTGAGGGAAGAGTTACCCAGTTGGTCCTCAGATTCCTACTCAAGGTGGCAGGTGGGAAAGATCTGGATTCACATCCTGTCACTACTGTGGACCAGCTGACCCGAGGAGCCTTGGGGCGAGCCTCTGGGTCCATATATATTTCACCTTGGGCTGTGGTAAGGATTAAATGAGGAAACAGACGCGATGCACCTACCATTGTTCCGAGCACACAATAGGTGCTCAATAAATAGTGAGCACCTATCAGTGGATAAAACCACTAGGTGGATACCTAATCCAAAGTGATAGGGAACCACCTAGGAAAGAGGATCCCAAATCCTACAGGACAGCCACCTGTGGCGCCTGAAATCAGGAGCACAAAGTGACAGGCAAGGAGCTTCCCGTTGCTGCTGCTTGGTGGGTGGGATGGATTGTCCTAAACAAAGGATCTACACCTTCAGCCCTGGATTCTAGGATGTGAACCACACGCCCATATCCCGCTGCCCCGCCTATCTGTGTCACGGCAACTCCCCTTAACCTCCAGGGAACCAGGAGGAGTGTCCTGGGGTCTAGTGGGCCTGTGGCCGTGGCCATGAGTGGGAAGAGAGGAGCATGGGGTGGGAAGGCTGTAAAAGATGTAAATGGTGTGGTGTGGAGCACGGCTCCAGCTGTCTAGCACTCCCTGGAGCTGGCAGGAGTCCAGGGAACGGGCCCCAGACTCAGGGCGCCTTTTGTTCCAGGGCTTGGCTATGTAAAAGGTGGGGGAAGGGGCAAGAATTCACGGAACTTGTCCATTCATTGGAGCCCCCGCTGCCAGCAGGTGCGAGAAGGAGGGAGGGAATGAGGGACTTGGGGCTGGAAGGTTTAGATATGAGAATGGCAGCTCAGCATGCAGTGGATGACAAACAGATTCCTCAGCTTCCATCCTCCAGGGCTGTGAACATTCAAGCCAGCCAGACCCCAGCCTGCTTAGAATGTGCCACGAACTGTTTCCTCTAGCCCCCGCAATTGGCGTTCCAAACCCCTATCTCTCTTGTCCCCAAATTCCCATTTTCTATGCTCTGCCAAAACACCCTGCTTCCCCAGGACCACTTCCATTGCTGTCTGATTTTCTGAGGTTTTGTTTCTTTCTTTCTTTCTTTCTTTCTTTCTTTCTTTTCTGTTCCTCTTTGGCTGCTTGGGGCTCACAGCTTCCAGGGCCTTCTCCAAAGCACTATAGTCCAGCACTAGATGCTGCTTGGACATATCAATTGAGATCCCAGATAAATCAGTATGGGGAGAAGGACTTGGAATCACACAAACGTGGGTCCGAACCCTGCTTGCCCTTCCCAGCTGGATAAACTCCAGGCAAGTTACTAACCTTTCAGAGCCGCATGCTTTAGGTAAAATGAGGATAATGTTTGTTCCCACTTCTCAGAGTTTTTGTACACATTAAATGCTGAGTTGATGTCTAGAAAGCTCTTTGCACAATGCCTGGCACAGAACAGGCGCTCAATAGACAATAAGCATAGGAAAATAAGGCAGAAAGCCCCTGCAGTGTTTTCATTTGTATTTCCTTGTTGCTAAAGAGATTAATCTTTTTAATCTATGTTTATTAAGTATTTATATTTCTTTACTCTTTTTTCTTTTTTTCTTTTGAAACAGGGTCTCACTCTGTTGCCCAGGCTGGAGTACAGTAGTGCAATCATGGGTCACTGCAGCTTCCAACTCCTGGGATCAAGCAGTCCTCCTGCCTCAGCCTCCTGAGTAGCTGGGACTCCTGAGTAGACAGGGGTCCCACTATGTTGCCCAGGTGTTCTCAAACTTTTGGGCTCAAGAGATCCTCCTGCCTTGGCCTCCCAAAGTGCTGGGGTAACAGTCGTGAGCCACTGTGCCCAGCCTATTTATAGTTCTTATTTCTTACATAAATTACCTGTGTTCATCTCTTGATGGGACAGCTTTATACATTTTGTAATTCTTTGTCATATATGATTTGCAATTTTTCTCTCTTGGTTTGTCACTTGCTTTTGACTTTTTGGTGTCTTTCAACATACAAAGTCTCTTTTTCCTTCTATATACCATATTCCCAAATCTGCATTAGTTTCTCATTTTCCACAACATCCTCTCACAGATGGACCACAGGCGCTATTCCTGTATAGGCTGATTTTCTCAGCATTTTGGGGTCCACACTGACCCTCGCCTTGACCAGTGCACTACCCAGGACTTTATTAGGCCCTCCATTGTTCCCCAGATGTGGAAAACCTGCAGCCAGGGCTGTTTGAATCCTGTAGTATTTTAGTTTTATCCCAAAATGCACACACTTCCCCCTACTGGTTTCTGGAAGGATCACACTCTTTTTTTTTTTTTTTTTTCCCCAACTGGTTTATTTGCGGAAACTCTAAAATCTGATTAAGAAATCAGTGTCTGGGCCGGGCGCGGTGGCTCAAGCCTGTAATCCCAGCACTTTGGGAGGCCGAGACGGGCGGATCACGAGGTCAGGAGATCGAGACCATCCTGGCTAACACGGTGAAACCCCGTCTCTACTAAAAAAATACAAAAAAACTAGCCGGGCGAGGTGGCGGGCGCCTGTAGTCCCAGCTACTCGGGAGGCTGAGGCAGGAGAATGGCGTAAGCCCGGGAGGCGGAGCTCGCAGTGAGCTGAGATCCGGCCACTGCACTCCAGCCCGGGCGACAGAGCGAGACTCCGTCTCAAAAAAAAAAAAAAGAAATCAGTGTCTGAATGAGAATGTATTTATTTATTTATTTATTTATTTATTTATTTATTGCATTTATTATTAGTTTTTTGAGATGGGGTCTCACTCTGTCTCCCAGGCTGGAGTGCAGTGGCAAGATCTCAACTCACTGCAACCTCCACCTCCCAGGCTCAAGCCATCCTCCTGCCTCAGCCTCCTGAGTAGCTGGGACCATAGGCATGTGCCACCACGCCCAGCTAATTTTTGTGTTTTTGGTAGAGACAGGGTCTCGCCATGTTGCGTATGCTGGCCTCAAACAACGGGGCTCAAGTGAGTATCCTGTCTTGGCCTCCCAAAGTGCTGGGATTACAGGCGTGAGCCACCACACCCGGCCTGAATGAGAATTTAAATGTCCCCCATTAACCCTCACTTTGAGGCCCAGGACTGCCTCAGGCTGTCCATATCTCAACATCTCAGCCAGCTGCCAGACAGACTGGTCATAAGATGCATTTCTGAGAAGTATATGTAAATCTTACTTGATGAATTCCATTTTAATGCTGTAAGAGAGATTAAAATTAAAATAAATGTCTGTAATTCTTTTTTTTTTTTTTGAGGCGGAGTCTCACTCTGTCACCCAGGCTGGAGTGCAGTGGTGCCATCTCAGCTCACTGCAACCCCTGGCTCCTGGGTTCAAGCGATTCTCCTGCCTCAGCCTCCCGAGTAGCTGGGACTACAGGTGCCCACCACCACGCCTGGCTAATTTTTTGTATTGTTAGTAGAGATGAGGTTTCACCATATTGATCAGGCTGGTCTCGAACTCCTGACCTCGTGATCCACCCGCCTTGGCCTCCCAAAGTGCTGGGATTACAGGTGTGAGCCATCACGCCCGGCCTCTTATAGCTCATTTACTGGGTATTTACCATGTGCCATTCACTGCAGTTAAGCACTTTACATGAAGCTCTCAATCCTCAGGACCATAGGAAAGATCAAATTTCTCCATTTTATAGATAAGTAGACTGAAGCTCTAGGAAGTTATGCAGCTTCGCTGAGGTCACCCAGCTGGAAGGTTGCCAGATTCAGCAAACAGACATATAGGAAGACCAGTTAAATTTGCATTTCATATAAACAATGAATACTTTTTTAGTATTGCATGTCCCAAATATCGCATGCCTTATTTTATCTGGCAATCCTTCCCAGATGATAAGTAGTAGAATGTGGTCTAGAATCCAGGTCTCCTGATTCCCTGACCTTCCAGTGGGAGGACTGGGGAGTACTGCATGGAATTCTTTGGAAAGGAAAGAAACCCCTTGTACTAACTCTTGGACTCCACCTCAGACATATGGAACAGAATCTCTGGGGGTCAAGCCTAGGAATCTGCACTGGTTTTTTGTTTTGTTTTGTTTTTTTGTTTTTAAGATGGAATTTCGCTCTGTCTCCCAGCCTGGAGTGCAGTGGGGCGACCTTGGCTCACTGCAGCCTCCACCTCTCGGGTTCAAGCAATTCTCCTGCCTCAGCCTCCTGAGTAGCTAGGATTACAGGTGCCCACCACCACACCCAGCTAATTTTTGTGCTTTTAGTAGAGATGGGGTTTCACCACGTTGGCCAGGCTGGTCTCGAACTCGAACCTCAGGTGATTCGCCCGCCTTGGCCTCCCAAAGTGCTGGGATTACAGGCGTGAGGCACCGCGCCCAGCAGGAAGCTGCACTTTTTAACAAGTATCCTCACCTTCAAACCCGTACTCCCCAAGGATTTTTCTTGAACTTTGAATTTTGAGAGTACTTTTGTCTCTATGCAGCTTGTAGGTGGAGAAGCCCATATTCAGCGGTCCTGTGGCTTCCAATATTCCTAGTATGCTTTTATTTTTTCGAGACGTAGTCTCACTCTGTCTCGCAGGCTGGAGTGCAGTGGCATGATCTCAGATCACTGCAACCTCCGTCTCCCAGGTTCAAGTGATTGGACTGCCTCAGCCTCCTGAGTAGCTAGGATTACAGGTGCATGTCACCACACCTGGCTAATTTTTGTATTTTTGTAAAGACGGGGTTTCACCATGCTGGCCACGCTGGTTTCAAACTCCTGACCTCAGGTGATCTGCCCGCCTTGGCCTCCCAAGGTGCTGGGATTATAGGTGTGAGCCACCGTGCCCAGCCCCTAGTATCCTTTTTACATTCATTCAGTCATCCATCCATAAAACTCCTTGACAGATATTTATTGTTTGAAGGCCTGTCCTGCCAGCCAGGGATAGAAAGGAGAATTGGAGGCAACCGGAGCCCTTGAGGAGCTTCTGTTCCACTGCAAGACACTGACAAGAAAACATACACAATAGGAACACAGGGGGTGTTGGGTTGGACAGCCCCACAGGGGCTATGACAGGATTTGCTTCAGAAGCAGAGGGGGCAGAGCGGGAGCGGTCAGTTGCAAATTTCTGGGGATTCACTTCCGTGGAGTCTTGAAAGGCCAATAATTGTGTTTTCCTACCAAGGGGAGAACAAACGATAATAGATATAAATTTTAGACAGTGGTTACAATTTGCAATAAGAAATGAACTTAAATGGGCCAGGTGCAGTGGCTCATGCCTGTAATCCCAACACTTTGGGAGGCTGAGGAGGGAAGATCACTTGAGCCCAGGAGTTCAAGATCTGTCTGAGCAACACAGTGAGACCCCATCTCTACAAAAAATATAAAAATTAGCTGGACGTGATGGTGCACTCCTGTGGTCCCAGCTACTCAAGAGGCTGAGGTGGGAGGATTGCTTGAGCTCTGGGAGGCAAGAGGTTACAGTGAGCCATGATTGTGCCACTGCACTCCAGCCTGGGCAACAGAGTGAGACCCTGTCTCAAAAAATAAAAAATAAAAATACGAGGGGCTGGGCGCGGTGACTCATACCTGTAATCCTGGCACTTTGGGAGGCCGAGGCAGGTGGATCATGAGGTCAAGAGATCGAGACCATCCTGGCCAACATGGTGAAACCCCATCTCTACTAAAAAAAAATACAAAAAATTAGCTGGGCGTAGTGTCACATGCCTGTAGTCTCAGCTACGCAGTAGGCTGAGGCAGAAAAATTGCTTGAACCTGGGAGGTGAAGGTTGCAGTGAGCCGAGATTGCACCACTGCACTCCAGCCTGGGGGACAAGAGCAAGACTCCGTCTCAAAAAAATAAATAAATACATAAATAAATGATGAAATAAACATACATTTTAAAAATGCAAATGAAAAGCTGGGCATGGTCACTCATGCCTGTAATCCCAACACTTTGGGAGGCTGAGGCAGGTGAATCACCTGAAGACAGGAGTTTCAGACCAGCCTGGCTAACATGGGGAAACCCCACCTCTATTAAAAATACAAAATTTAGTGGGGCGTGCTGGCACATGCCTGTAATCCCAGCTACTCTGGAGGTTAAGGCAGGAGAATCGCTTGAACCCAGGAGGCAGCAGTTGCAGTGAGCCGAGACCACGCCACTGCACTCTAGCCTGGGCAACAGAGCAAGACTCTGTCTCAAAAAAAAAAAAAAAAAAGTAAATGAAAGAGAGTGAGAACGTAGGCTCTGGAGCCAGACATCCTGGTTACATCCAAGTTCCCCCACTTACTAGCCCTATGACCATGTCCATGTACCCCACCCCATCCTTTCCATGCCTCAGTTTTGTCTTCTGTGAAATCGGGATGATCATATTCTCTTCCTCATTGGTTGGGTGTACAGGTTAAAGGAAATAATCTATATAAAATGCCTCATGCAGCTCCTACTTAGTAAGTATTCAATAGAGGTTAACATTAATAAGCTTCCTCCCTTTACTACACCTTCCCTGCAGCCTACAAATGTGTTGTAACAACTTTCCATCCTTGATCCTGGATCCTCCTCTTATTACTGACACATTACCTGTCCCCATTTGGGGCACAACTCTTTGAAAGAATTGTCTGTAATTCCCATTTCTATTTTCTCACCTCCCTGTTTCTCCTGAACCCACTCCATGGAACCTGCTCTTTTCAAGGCCACTGATAAACTTCATATTCATTTCCAGTGGGCAATTCTCAATCCTTACCCACAGCCTTTCAGGAGCATTTGACACAGCTGATCCACCCTTGCTTCGTCGTCTTCTTCTTCTTCTTTTTTTTTCTTAATTTAAGAGACAGGATCTGGCCAGGCGCAATGGTTCACACCTGTAATCCCAGCACTTTGGGAGGCCAAGGCGGGTGCATCACGAGGTCAGGAGTTCGAGACCAGCCTGGCCAGCATGGTGAAACCCCCATCTCTACTAAAAATACAAAAATTAGCCGGGCGTGGTGGCGCATGTCTGTAATCCCAGCTATTCAGGAGGCTGAGACAGGAGAATCCCTTGAACCTGGGAGGCAGGCAGTGAGCTGAGATCGCACCATTGCACTCCAGCCTGGGTGACAGGAGTAAAACTCCATCTAAAAAGAATACATCTCTAATACTTTTCACTTCCTCTATTGCAAGTACTAAGGTCTCTCAACCTTAGGACTATTGTCTTTTTTTTAATTTTATTTTTGAGACAGGTTCTTACCCCGTTGCCCAGGATGGAGTGCCGTGGCACAATCATAGCTCACTGCAGCCTTGAACTCCCGGGCTCAAGCGATCCTCTTGCCTCAGCCTCCCTAATAGCCTGGACTACAGTTGCTTGCTACCAGGCTCAACTAATTTAAAAAAAGAGATGAGGTCTTGCTTTGTAGCCCAGGCTGGTATAATGCTCCTGGCTTCAAGCAATCCTCCATGTTGGCCTCCAAAAGTGCTGGGATTACAGGCATGAATCACTGTGCCCAGCCACCATTGACATTTTGGTTTTTGTTTTTGGTTTTTTTTTGAGACAGAGTCTCGCTGTATCCTCCAGGCTGGAGTATAGTGGCATGAACTCTGTTCACGGCCACCTCCGCCTCCCAGATTCAGGTGATTCTCATGCCTCAGCCTCCCAAATAGCTGGGATTACAGGCACCTGTCACCAAGCCCAGCTAATTTTTGTATATTTAGTAGAGACAGGGTTTCACCATGTTGGCCAGGCTAGTCTTGAACTCCTGAGCTCAGGTGACCTGCTCTCCTTGGCCTCCCAAAGTGCTGGTATTACAGGCGTGAGCCACCACGCCTGGCCCACTATTGACATTTTGAACCAAGTAATTCTTTGTCACGGGGAGTTGTCCTGTGCATTATTGTAGGATACTTTGCAGCACTCACTAGAAGCCAATAGCATCCCCGATTTATGACAACCGAAAATGTTCAGATATTGAACAAATGTCCTTGACTGGTAGGGAGAGTTGGGGAGAGGTATGTGGAGAACCTAGAGCAAAGTCACCCTGGTTGAGAGACACTTCTCTACAGCTCTGTACCATTCTATAGTCCCCACCAACCTGTCCCTTTCTATAGTCCCAACCATGACTCTCTCTTACCTGAAATACCAGAATAGCTTCCTATCTGGTTTCCCTACCTCCATTCTAGCTCTCCATACAGCAACATCCAGGGTGATCCTTTTAAATCATCAACCAAATTTTGTCACTCTTCTGTTTTTAACCCTCAATGGCTTCCTGTAACAATAAAGATTCAAATTTTTATGATAGTGTGCAAGACTCTACATGACCTGGCGCTTGTGCATTTCCTATCACTCTCCCCTTGTTCATTGCACTCCGGTCATGCTGGCTTCTTTGCTCTTCCTTGAACATCTCAAAAATAATCCCTCCTTTGGACATTTGCATTTGCTGTTCCCTTTGTTTAGAATGCTCTTCCCTCAGAATCTGCATGGCTCCTTCCTTCACTTCACTCAGGTTGTTTGTTCGTGTGTTTGTTTGTTTGAGATGGAGTCTCACTTTGTTGCCCAAGCTGGAATGCAGTGGTGCAATCTCGGCTCACCGCAGCCTCTGCCTCCCGGGTTCAAGCCATTCTCCTGCCTCAGGCTCCCAAGTAGCTGGGACTAGAGGTGCTCACCACACCTGGCTAACTTGTATATTTTTAGTAGAGAAAGGGTTTCACCATGTTGGCCAGGCTGGTCTTGAACTCCTGACCTCATTATCCGCCCACCTCGGCCTCCCAAAGTGCTGGGATTACAGGTGTAAACCACCGACCCGGCCTCATTTAGGTTATTTAAAATCTCCTCGGAGAGTCCTTCCCTGACTACCCTATCCCAAGGAGCACCTCCACCATCATCCTCTCTCCCCATATGTTGGATGATGGACATGTTGACCCACAGCCCAGATTCCCTTTCAAGGCAGGACTTGTTGCCCCAGCAGCTGGGAGTGCCGTAAGCAGACAGCCTTCAGCTATCAGCTCCTTTGAGAATTGCCTCAGCTACAAGAGAGAATGTGCCCAAGGGTACACCCTTTGCAAGATATCCCACACCCAGTGACTGATTGGGGTGGAGTAGAAAGGAGGGCCACTGTGGCCCAAGAGGAAGCAACTGAGATGGGCCATGTCCACTCTGGTGCTCCCCATGGGGTCGGCTGAGGCTGTAGGAGGGCCTGCCTCTCAGCTTGATTCCTCCCTCTGCCCAATCATGCTTCCTTCATCTCCCTACCAAGATGCAACCTCTGTAGTCATTGAACATGATAAGCATTGTCTCAGGGTGTGGGTCCAGTGGACCCTACCTGTGACACCCACTGTACTTTTCTTAGCACTATCTGATTTATATTTAATATCGTTTTGTATCTGCCTAAGGTCTGTGAAGGCAGATACTTTGTCTTGAAACTGCAGCACCTATGCCTGGCACATACAGAGTAGTTGCTCAGTAAATACTTTTTGTTTGCTTTTTTGTTGTTTTGTTTTGTAGAGACAGGGTCTTGCTATGTTGCCCAGGCTGATCTCAAACTCTTGGCCTCAAGCAGTCCTCCCGCCTCGGCCTTCCAAAGCACTGGGATTGTAGGCGTGGCCACCACACCCAGCCAGGTCAATAATTACTGAATGTTGAAAGAATCATCACTGTCACCGGTCGCAGTGGCTCATACCTGTAATCCCAGCACTTTGGGAGGCTGAGGCAGTCGGGTCACATGAGGTCAGGAGTTCTAGACCAGCCTGGTGAACACGGCGGAACCCCATCTCCACTAAAAATACAAAAAAATTAGCCAGGCATGGTGGCACATGCCTGTTATCTCAACTACTTGGGAGGCTGAGGCACAAGAATCGCATGAACCTGGGAGGTGGAGGTTGCAGTGAGCCAAGATTGCACAGCTACACTCCAGCCTGGGCGACAGAGCAAGACTCTGTCTCAATTAAAAAAATAAAAAGAAAAAAAGAATTATTACTGTCATTTCCTTACTACTGTTGGGGCTCAGAAAATAATACCCCAAAGTAAGGCACTTTGGCATGCTGATACTTTGAACTGAAAGATATTGGAAGGACCTCAAAAGCAAAGTCTCTTTCTTCTCTTCTCCTGTACTTCTTTCTTCTGCTTCCCTTCCTCTCCCAAGGCAGGCCATAGAAACTAGAACCCTTCTTCTCCAAAGCCAGCCATAAAACCTAGAAATAGGACTTTAACATTCCTCCATCCTTCTGTGTAGGAGCTGGCCATAAAATTATCTGACCTACCTTGTCTGAAAATAGATCATAAGACCTTCATTTCAGAAGGGGCCCTGCCCTAAACCCAGGAGAAAGGAATAGGCCAAGAAGAATCTGAACACAGGCCTTGCTGGGTTTCCCCACTCAGTCTGTTACTATTAGATCATTCCCTTTCTGTCTAATCACGTTTCAACACAGCTGTCATGCTTCACTGAATCTAAGCATAAAAACGAACAGTTTTTGGCTGGACGCGGTGGCTCATGCCTGTAATCCCAGCACTTTGGGAGGCCGAGGCATGCGGATCATGAGGTCAGGAGATCAAGACCATCCTGGCTAACACGATGAAACCCCGTCTCTACTAAAAATACAAAAAAAAAAAAAAATTTAGCCAGGTGTGGTGGTGTGCACCTGTAGTCCCAGGAGGCTACTCAGGAGGCTGAGGTGAAGGTTGCAGTGAGCCAGATCGTGCCACTGCACTCTAGCCTGGGCCACAGTGCGACACTTCATCTCAAAAAAAAAAAAAAAAAAGGAACAGTTTTTTTCTTGAGTCTTTGGGTCTTCATTTCTGAAGTCTCCCATGTCACATACAATTTTGATTGGATAAGATAAATCTGATATGCTTTTAGATGGACATGGTGGTGTGTGCCTGCAATCCCAGCTACTGGGAAGGCTAAAGTGGGAAGATGGCTTGAGCCCAGAAGTTCAAGGCTGCAATGAGCCATGATCACGCCACTGTACTCCAGCCTAGACAACAGAGCAAGACCTTGTCTCTAAAACAAAAAATTAAAAGAGAAAGTTATAAATTTCTTATGCTTTTCTCTTGTTAACCAGTCTTTTGTTATAGGAGTGGTGGCCATGACCCTTCTGATAGGGAGGAAAGTTATTACACCTTTCCACCTTTCAATACTCCAAGATTACTCTATGGCTGGGGAGTCCTTGGGTTATATCTAATATAAAGGCTCCAACTGTCTTTTGATTTTTGTTTTTGATACAGGGTCTCGCTCTGTTGCCCAGGTTGGAGTGCAGTGGCATGATCTCAGCTTCCCAAGCAGCTGAGACTACATGCTTGCACCACCACATCCAGCTAATTGTTGTTTTTGTTTTGTAGCAATGAGGTCTTGCCATGTTGCCTAGGCTGGTCTCCAACTCCTGAGTTCAAGCAATCCTCCTGTCTCAACCTACCAAAGTGCTGAAATTACAGGCATGAGCCACCACGCCCAGCCAAGGCTCCAACTTTTTTTTTTTTTTTTTTTGAGGCAGAGTCTCACTCTGTCGCCGGGGCTGGAGTGCAGTGGCCGGATCTCAGCTCACTGCAAGCTCCGCCTCCCGGGTTTACGCCATTCTCCTGCCTCAGCCTCCCGAGTAGCTGGGACTACAGGCGCCCGCCACTTCGCCCGGCTAGCTTTTTTTTGTATTTTTAGTAGAGACGGGGTTTCACCGTGTTAGCCAGGATGGTCTCGATCTCCCGACCTCGTGATCCGCCCGTCTCGGCCTCCCAAAGTGCTGGGATTACAGGCTTGAGCCACCGCGCCCGGCCTGGCTCCAACTTTTTAACAGACTTGCAGGGGCCATAATCTTTCCAAAATGATTCCAGGGTGGAAACAGGCCAAGATGGTTTCAGATCTAGAGGACTTGGCAGCAGGGCTCTGCTCAGCTGACAACTCTGTCCCTCTTGCTCACAAATTTAATAGGCTGTTCTCACTTGGGGAAGATGCCACCGTCCTTTGAACTAGCTACACCGCAGGCATTTTGACCTGGTCAGCCCACAGGATAAATTTTAGATTAAACAGCTATTCTTGAGCAGTTTTACACACTTTCATGTTTTTTAAGAACATTCACATTGCTCAGGAATTTCTTCTTTTTTTTTTGCTCAGGAATTTATTAGGATGGCCATTAGATGTGGGTCACTTTATCATTCTAATTTTATATACAGGGAAACCTAGGTCAGAGGAGTAGCTTCATTCATCCCAGAAGTGTTTAGTGAACACCTTCTATGTGCCAGGCACTGGGCTGGGTATTGGAGGTTGACTAGGCAAGTTCCTTGGCTAGCAAGGGGAACAGACAGGTCCCACTCTGTCTATAACTGAGGTGTGAACCAAGAGCTTGGAGAACCAGAAGATAAAATGATTGCTTCTCTTTTAGGGTATAACCTCTGAAAAAATTTTATTGTATAGGTAACATTTTAAAAAACAAAACACAGGCCAGGCACGGTGGCGCATGCCTGTAACACCAGCATTTTGGGAGGCCGAGGCAGGCAGATCATGAGGACAGGAGTTCGAGACCAGCCTGACCAACATGGTGAAACCCCGTCTCTACTGAAAATACAAAACTTAGCCGGGTGTGGTGGACTGAGCCTGTAATCCCAGCTACTCAGGAGGCTGAGACAGGAAAATCGCTTGAACCCGGGAGGTGGAGGTTGCAGTGAGTCAAGATCCCGCCATTGCACTCCAGCCTGGGCACCAGATCGAGACTCTGCCTCAAAAAAAAAAAACCAAAAAAAAAAAAAAAACCACACAGGCCAGGTGCAGTGGTGCATGCTGGTAATCCCAGCACTTAGGGAGAGTGAAGAAGGCAGATCACTTCAGCCCAGGAGTTTGAGACCAGGCTGGGCAACAAGGTGAAACCCCGTCTCTACAAAAAATACAAAAATCAGCTGGGTGCGGTGGCATGTGCCTGTAGTCTCAGCTACTCTGGAGGCTGAGGTGGAAGGATCGCTTGAGCCTGGCAGGTCGAGGCTGCAGTGAACAAAAACTACATCACTGCACTCCAGCCTGGACTACAGAGTGAGATCTCATCTCAAAAAAAAGAGAGATTAAAAAACAAAACACTTAAACATCCAGGCTCTTTGGTCAAACTGCCTTTTGCTCTCTCCATTCCTTGCATTCTGAATTCCTACAGATTGCAATCATCTTCAGTGGGTGCACACTTATGCACACACAAACATGCTTTTAAAAAACAAAATATGGAGCCTATCTTCTTTTAAACTTAGCCATATTTGGGATATATCCAAAGATGTTAATTGCAGCATTATATGTAATAGCAAGAGACTATAACCCACTAAAATGTCTGTCAATAGGAAACTAGATATATAGTTCCTCTGCAGAGATAGTCCCTGACTTATGATGGTCCAGTTTGACAATGGGTTTGTCACGAACTTAACAGTGGAAAAAAGTAATTACTTAAATCTGTGTATGCTGGCTGGGCGTGGTGGCTCATGCCCGTAATCCCAGCACTTCAGGAGGCCAAGGTGGGTGGATCACCTGAGGTCAGGAGTTCAAGACCAGCTTGGCCAACATGGTGAAACCCCATCTCTACTAAAAATACAAAAAATTATCCAGGCATGGTGGCAGATGCCTGTAATCCTAGCTACTCAGGAGGTTGAGGCAGGAGAATTGCTTGAACCAGGAAGGAAAAGGTGACAGTGAGCCAAGATCGCGGCACTGCGCTCCAGCCTGGGTGACAAGAGCGAAACTCTATCTCAAAAAATAAAAAAGTCTGTATATGATGATATGGAACAACTTCCAAGATATACTACAAAGTGTAAAAAGCAAGCTGTGGCCTGGAGCGGTGGCTCACCCCTGTAATCCCAGCACTTTGGGAGGCCGAGGCAGGCAGATCACCTGAGGTCAGGAGTTCCAAGACCAGCCTAGCCAACATGGCAAAACCCCGTCTCTACTAAAAATACAAAAATTAGCCAGACATGGTGGAGCATGCCTATAATCCCAGCTACTTGGGAGGGAGTAGCTTGACCCCAGGAGGCAGAGGTTGCAGTGAGCCAAGATCACGCCACTGCACTTCAGCCTGGACAACAGAATGAGAGTCCGTCTGAAAAAACAAACAAACAAACAAACAAAAAACACGCAAGCTGCAAGACAGAGTGTTTAAAAGTAAAAGGAGGATTTGTGCTTGAGTGTGGGTATGTGTGAAATACATTAACACATATAAGTTTACATATATATAAAACATTTCTGGAAAGATTCCTAAGAAGCTGTGAATAGCTTGGCTCTGGGGTGGAAGACAAACTCATTTTTTATTATATGCCCTATCATCTGTTGTGAAATTTTTTTTAACCACATGCTTTTCAATTTTTCAATTAAAAAACTAGTTAATTAAATGAAACAATAGGGCATAGACATTTTTCAATGTTTAATATTAATGTCACATTTAGCTCTTCTTATTGCCAGGTAATGTTTAAGTCTTAATATCTATTAACTTGTTTATTCCCCATAACAACCCTCTGATGTGGAAACTATTATTACCCTCATTTACAGTTTTAAAAAACTGAGGCTGGGTGCAGTGGCTCATGCCTGTAATCCCAGCACTTTTGGAGGTCAAGGCAGGAGGAACACTTGAGGCCAGGAGTTCAACAGCCTAGGCAACATAGTGAGGCCTTGTCTCTACCCCCTCAATTTTTTTTTTTTTTTTTTTTTTGAGACGGAGTCTCGCTCTGTCGCCCAGGCTGGAGTGCAGTGGCCGGATCTCAGCTCACTGCAAGCTCCGCCTCCCGGGTTTACGCCATTCTCCTGCCTCAGCCTCCCGAGTAGCTGGGACTACAGGCGCTGCCACCTCGCCCGGCTAGTTTTTTGTATTTTTTAGTAGAGACGGGGTTTCACCATGTTAGCCAGGATGGTCTCGATCTCCTGACCTCGTGATCCGCCCGTCTCGGCCTCCCAAAGTGCTGGGATTACAGGCTTGAGCCACCGCGCCCGGCCAAATTTTTTTTAAAGAACATTTTAAAAACCTCACTGGGTGCAGTGGCTCACACCTGTAATCCCACCACTTTGGGAGGCCAAGGTGGGCAGATCACTTCAGGTCAGGAGTTTGAGACTAGCCTGGCCAGGATGGTGAAACCCCATCTCTGCTAAAAATACAAAATTTAGGCCGGGCGCGGTGGCTCAAGCCTGTAATCCCAGCACTTTGGGAGGCCGAGACGGGCGGATCACGAGGTCAGGAGATCGAGACCACCCTGGCTAATACGGTGAAACCCCGTCTCTACTAAAAATACAAAAAACTAGCCGGGCGACGAGGCGGGCGCCTGTAGTCCCAGCTACTTGGGAGGCGGAGGCAGGAGAATGGCGTAAACCCGGGAGGCGGAGCTTGCAGTGAGCTGAGATCCGGCCACCGCACTCCAGCCTGGGCGACAGAGCCAGACTCCGTCTCAAAAAAAAAAAAAAAAAAAAAAAAAAAATACAAAATTTAGCCGGGTGTGGTGGCACATGTCTGTGGTCCCAGCTACTTGGGAGGCTGAGGCAGGAGAATCACTTGAACCCGGGAGGCGGAGGCTGCAGTGAGCCAGGATCATGCCACTGCACCACAGCCTGGGCGACTCAGCAAGACTCTGTCTTAAAAAAAAAAACAAACAAAAAAAAAACAGAGGCAGCATGCCCCCAAGGTCACACAAATACCAAGTGATAGAGTGGGGATTTGAACCCATGTAATCTGGCTCTGAAGTCCATGTTCTGAATCACTATGGCAACGTTACTTCTTCTTTTTTTTTTTTTTTTGAGATGAAGTTTTGCTTTGGTTGCCCAGGCTGGAGTGTAATGGCACGATCTCGGCTCACCACAAACTCCGCCTCCCGGGTTCAAGCGATTCTCCTGCCTCAGTCTCCCGAGTAGCTGGGATTACAGACATGTGCCACCACGCCCAGCTAATTTTGTATTTTTAGTAGAGATGGGGTTTCTCCATGTTGGTCAGGCTAGTCTCGAACTCCCGACCTCAGGTTATCCGCCTGCCTCAGCCTCCCAAAGTGCTGGGATTACAGGCGTGAGCCATGGCACCTGGCCATCTCCTTCTTATTAATAGCTACAAAATATATTCTACAAAGTAAGGGTGTCATATTTTGTTTAACTGCTCCTCCTTTGATAAGCATTTTGGTTGCTTCTAGGATTTTGTTATTACCTTCTATGCTGTAGAAACATCCTTGTGGTTGACCCTTTGTCCTTTGTGCTTTTGGGTAAAGATATTTATGAGAATTCCTGGAAATGAAACTACTGTATCATCTAAAATTTGATAGTTATTACCAAATTATTTTCCTTTTTTAAAAAAGACATCAATTGGCCGGGCACGGTGGCTCAAGCCTGTAATCCCAGCACTTTGGGAGGCCGAGACAGGCGGATCACAAGGTCGGGAGATCGAGACCATCCTGGCTAATACGGTGAAACCCTGTCTCTACTTAAAAATACAAAAAACTAGCCGGGCGACGAGGCGGGCGCCTGTAGTCCCAGCTACTTGGGAGGCTGAGGCAGGAGAATGGCGTAAACCCGGGAGGCGGAGCTTGCAGTGAGCTGAGATCCGGCCACTGCACTCCAGCCTGGGTGGCAGAGCAAGACTCCGTCTCAAAAAAAAAAAAAAAAAAAAAAAAAAAGACATCAATTTGTCTTCTCTTTATCTATGTATAAGAGTGAGGAAGTAGCACAGGACTCTAGTAACTGAAATAAGGGAAGTTCGGTCCCATTAGAAACAGTATAAGCAGAGACAGTGACCTGCGGGTTTTTAAATTTTATCTACTTACTTTTAGAAACAAGGTCTCGCTGTGTTGCCCAGGCTGGAGTGCAGTGGTATGATCATAGTTCAATGCAGCCTGGAACTCCTGGGCTCAAGCAATCCTCCTGCCTTAGCCTCCGTTGTTGAGGCTGCAGTGAGCCTTAGCCTCGCTGTGTGTTTTTTGAGGTTAGGGATTGTCTTGTTTATCTTTGTTCAACAAATAGCACAAGAATCATTTAAGGGCTTTAAGAGGACTGTTGATCTAGTTTACATTTGCACACATTTCTCTGGCTGCTTTGTAAAAACTGGATTAGAGCAGGGGGAAATTCAAGTGTAGAAACCCAGTTAGAAGGTTTTGCAAATATTTGTTAAACAAATAGCTATTATGCTGTTATGAGTGCTTCAGGAAAATGGGGACAGAGTCGTGTGAACACAACAGACATGATCCATGCCCTCCTGGGGTGGAGCGAGAGAGGCATGAATGAAGTAAACTCACAAAATGAAAATATAACCAGCTCCAATAAATGCTAGAAGCAGCGAAAAGTGAGGTGCTGTGGGAGGAAACAATAAAGGGTGGTTAGGAAAAGACTCTCTGGGGAAGGAACATTCACAGTAGGGATGGAAGGAAGAATAAAAATCAACAGGCCGGGCGCGGTGGCTCAAGCCTGTAATCCCAGCACTTTGGGAGGCCGAGACGGGCGGATCACGAGGTCAGGAGATCGAGACCATCCTGGCTAATACGGTGAAACCCCGTCTCTATTAAAAAAATACAAAAAACTAGCTGGGCACGGTGGCGGGCGCCAGTAGTCCCAGCTACTCCGGAGGCTGAGGCAGGAGAATGGCGGGAACCCGGGAGGCAGAGCTTGCAGTGAGCTGAGATCCGGCCACTGCACTCCAGCCTGGGCGACAGAGCGAGACTCTGTCTCAAAAAAAAAAAAATAAATGAATAAATAAACAGAAGAGTAGAGGAAAACAAGGTTTGTTTTCTAGCCCCTAAAGAGGTTCAAACAGAAATCAGCTGGGCGTGGTGGCATAAGCCTGTAATCCCACCTACTTGGGAGGATGAGGCACAAGAATCACTTTAACCCGGGAGGCGAGGTTGCAGTGAGCTGAGATCATACCACAGCATTCCAGCCTGGGCAACAGAGCGAGACTCTGTCTCAAAAAAAAACACAGAAGTTGGAGCAATAAGCAAGGCCAGGGCATAAGAAGCCTTGAAGAGCAGGGCGCAGTGGCTCGCGCCTGTAATCTCAGCACTTTGGGAGGCCGAGGCAGGCAGATCACTTGAAGTTAGGTGTTTGAGACCAGCTTGACCAAAATGGCAAAACCCCATCTCTACTAAAAATACAAAAATTAGCTGGGCATGGTGGCAGGCACCAGTAATCCCAGCTACTCAGGAGGCTGAGGTAGGAGAATCTCTTGAACCCAGGAGGCAGAGGTTGCAATGGGCCGAGATCACATCACCGCACTCCAGCCTGAGCAACAAGAGCGAAACTCTGTCTCAAAAAAAAGAAGCCTTGAAGGGCTTTAAATGGACTGTTGATCTGGTTTCCATTTGTTCACATTTCTCTGGCTGCTTTGTAGAAACTGGATTAGAGCAGGAGGAAATTCAAGTATAGAAACCCAATTAGAAGGTTTTGCAGCCGGGCGCGGTGGCTCAAGCCTGTAATCCCAGCACTTTGGGAGGCCGAGACGGGCGGATCACGAGGTCAGGAGATCGAGACCATCCTGGCTAACATGGTGAAACCCCGTCTCTACTAAAAATACAAAAAACTAGCCGGGCGACCTGGCGGGCGCCTGTAGTCCCAGCTACTCGGGAGGCTGAGGCAGGAGAATGGCGTGAACCCGGGAGGCGGAGCTTGCAGTGAGCTGAGATCCGGCCACTGCACTCCAGCCTGGGCGACAGAGCGAGACTCCGTCTCAAAAAAAAAAAAAAAAAAAAAAAAAAAAAAAAAAAAAAAAAAAAAAAGAAGGTTTTGCAGAAGGACATGAAAATTAGATAATAGTAGCTGGCCTAAAGGGGTAGAAGAAGAACCTATAAGCTAAAAGAATGTTAAATGACATATGATCAATTGCAATGTGTAGACCTCATTTGGATCCCGAATTTTTTTTTTTTTTTTTTTTTGTAGAGATGGGGGTCTAGCTATGTTGCCCAGGCTGGTCTTGAACTCCTGGGCTCAAGCAAACCTCTGGCCTTGACCTCCCAAAGTTCTGAGACCACAGGTGTGAGCCACTGTGCCCAAGTAGATTTTGAATTTTTTAAAAACCTAGATGGCCGGGCGCGGTAGCTCAAGCCTGTAATCCCAGCACTTTGGGAGGCCGAGACGGGCGGATCACGAGGTCAGGAGATGGAGACCATCCTGGCTAACACGGTGAAACCCCGTCTCTACTAAAAATACAAAAAAAAAACTAGACGGGCGAGGTGGCGGCGCCTGTAGTCCCAGCTACTCGGGAGCCTGAGGCAGGAGAATGGCGGGAACCCGGGAGGCGGAGCTTGCAGTGAGCTGAGATCCGGCCACTGCACTCCAGCCTGGGTGACAGAGCGAGACTCCGTCTCAAAAAAAAAAAAAACTAGAAAAGAAAAAAATAAAATAAAAAGAAAATATCGATCACAGTTATGAACTAATTAGAAATTCGAACTAATTTTAAGTTGGCCCTAAACCTGGTGGCTCACGCCTGTAATCCCAGCACTTTGGGAGGCTGAGGCGGGTAGATCACAAGGTCAGGAGTTTGAGACCAGCCTGGCCAATATGGTGAAACCCCGTCTCTACTAAAAATACAAAAATTAGCCAGGCATGGTGGTGGACGCCTGTAGTCCTGGCTGCTTGGGAGGCTGAGGCAAGAGAATTGCTTGAACCCGGGAGGCAGAGGTTGCAGTGAGCCAAGATTGCGCCACTGCACTCTGCCTGGGCAATAGAGCAAGACTCCGTTTCAAAAAAAAGAAAAAAAAATTGGATCTTATCCAAAAGATAACTGAAATATAAACTCAAATATTAACATCCATTATGATATATGGCCTTTTGCTATGCTTCATTATGATTTTTTCTATACAGATATTTACATCTATATTTATTTTCATAGTTGAGATCACATTTTACATCAAGTTTAGTATTAGTGTAATACTTTTTTTGTTCAATGCAATACAATCTGTTTTATTGTGAAAGCTGAATTGAAATTAAAAGTTCTATAAAAAACTGTCATTTTTGGCTTTCAAAAGCACCACTCTCATGATCAAAAAAGGCCACAACAGGGCCAGGCGCAGTGGCTCATGCCTGTAATCTCAACACTTGGGGAGGTGGAGGCGGGTGGATCAACTGAGGTCAGGAGTTCAAGACCAGCCTGGCCAACATGGTGATACCCCATCTCTACCAAAAATATAAAAAAATTAGCCAGGAGTGGTGGCAGGTGCCTGTAATCCAACTACCCAGGAGGCTGAGGCAGGAGAATCACTTGAACTTGGGAGGCAGGGGTTGCAGAGCTGAGATCTAGCCTGGGCAATAAGAGTGAAACTCTGTCTCAAAAAAAAAAAAAAAAAAAAAAAAGGGCCACAACAGTTAAGATTGTATTACTTGATTTTATTGTATACTAAGTGGTGGGCACAGAGCAATTCTCCTTATAAAGTAGACAATTAGCTTCACTCAGAACATTTTAAATAACGCACATTAAAGCAGGTATTCATTTTACAAGTTGTTCTGCAATCTAAACATACAATAGCTTGGAGAACAACACTTAGAAAACAAAAGCCAATGTAAAAAGATTAAAACAACTAGAGGCCAGAAGCGGTGGCTTTCCCCGGAAATCCTAACACTTTGGGAGGCTGAAGCAGAAGCATCGCTTGAGCTCAGGAGTTCTAGACCAGCCTGGGCAACATAGTGAGACCTCATCTCTATTAAAAAAAAAAAACTTAAAAATTAGCTGGGCATGTTGGCGCACACCTGTAGCCCCAGCTACTCAGGAGATTGAGGTGGGAGGAGTTGGAGACTGCAGTGAGCCATGATTATTATCCCACTGCACTCTACCTGGACCACAGAGCAAGAACCTGTCAAAACACACACACACACACACACACACACACACACACACACACACCAACTACAATTAGAACAGTATAGGTTTTATACGGCTTCGATTTCACAGTTTTCTTAACTGCATCATCAGTGTCAGAAATCTGTTCCTGGCCAGGTGCAGTGGCTCACACCTATAATCCCAGCACTTAGGGAGGCAAAGGTGGATTACTTGAGCCTAGGATTCAAGACTAGCCTGAACAACACAGTGAGACACCTCCCCCGACACCTGCCTTCTCTAAAAAAAAATTTTTTTAAATTAGCTGTGTATGATGCCAGCACCTATAGTCCCAGCTACTAGGGAGGCTGAGGTGGATCACTTGAGCCCAGGAGATGGAGGCTGCAGTGAGCTGTGATCCCACCACTGCACTCCAGCCTGGGTAACAGAGCAAGACTCTGTCTCAAAAAAAAAAAAAAAAACTGTGTATATATATATGTGTGTGTGTGTGTGTGTGTATAGATATAATCTTTAAATTTAAATTTAAAAAATTTTTAAATTTAAATTTTAATTTTAAAAAATCTGTTCCTTCAGCTGGCTCCCTTGCTCCAGATTCAAGGAAATACCTTCTCTTCCTGGTTTCATTTCACCTTCTGGATCCATCCAATTATCTAATATCAATTCCCCTTTAAAATCCCAAACACTGGCCCAGCATGGTGGCTCACACCTGTAATCCTAGCACTTTGGGAGGTCAAGGCAGGCAGATCACTTGAGGTCAGGAGTTCGAGACCAGCCTGGCCAACATGGTGAAACCCCGTCTCGACATAAAAGACAGAAATTAGCCGGGCATGGTGGTGAGTGCCTGCAGTCCCAGCTACTCGGGAGGCTGAGGCAGGAGAATCACTTGAACCCAGGAGGCAGAGGTTGCAGTGAGCCAAGATCGTGCCATTGCACTCCAGCCTTGGGGGACAAGGCTAAAAAAAAAAAAAAAAAAAAAAAAAAAAAAAAAAAAAAATCCCAAACACGAATGTACCACATTTTCCTAACCTGAAACATCAAGTTATCATCTGTGCTGCTGCTGCTGTTCTCTTTGGAAGATGACAGAGCTCTTCAAGTTTCACCAGTCTTTTGCTTCTTTACAGGTCTTTCTGGAGCAACCTGCTTTTTCCTCTTTAACTTTTTGTCAACATCACTGTCAGAACCACTGCTAGAAGAGCTTAAAGAAGCAAGTTCCTTTGATTTGCGCATTGCTGTGCTCCACTGCACTCCAGTAGCCAAACACCCTCCCGCTTGCTCACTGGGAACGCTGGTGTATTACTTCTTCTTCTTTTTTTCTTTTTTTTTTTTTTGAAATAGAGTCTCGCGGGCCGGGTGTGGTGGCTCAAGCCTGTAATCCCAGCACTTTGGGAGGCCGAGATGGGCGGATCACGAGGTCAGGAGATCGAGACCATCCTGCCTAACACGGTGAAACCCCGTCTCTACTAAAAACTACAAAAAACTAGCCGGGCGAGGTGGCGGGCGCCTGTAGTCCCAGCTACCCGGGAGGCTGAGACAGGGGAATGGCGTGAACCCGGGAGGCGGAGCTTGCAGTGAGCTGAGATCTGGCCACAGCACTCCAGCCTGGGTGACAGAGCGAGACTCCGTCTCAAAAAAAAAAAAAAAAAAAAAAAAAAAATGAAATAGAGTCTCGCTTTGTCACCCAGGCTGGAGTGCAATGGCACAATCTCAGCTCAGTGCAACCTCCGCCTCTCGGGTTCAAGCAATTCTCCTGCCTCAGCCTCCCAAGTGGATGGGATTACATGTGCCCGCCACCACACCTGGCTAATTTTTGTATTTATAGTAAAGATGGGATTTCACCATGTTGGCCAGGCTGGTCTTGAACTCCTTACCTCAGGTTATTTGCCCGCCTCAGCCTCCCAAAGTGCTGGGATTACAGGCGTGAGCCGCCGTGCCTGGCCTGCTACTTCTTAAAAGTTTATAGTAATAGATAATGCTGAGGCACCCTGGGACAGTAATGCCACTGAACACCAAACTAGGACATTGTTTAGAGTGAAAGGGGACAACATCTGTAAACCTGGGTTACCCTAGAGAGCTGAGGTTGCTTTAATACTTTGGTTGCCTTATTAATTTTTCAAAAATTGCATCCTAGTTTTTTGGTTTTCAAAATAAGAAAGACATACTTGAATAAAGTTATTTCCTCTTCAAAGTCTTCCTAGATTCCACTTTTCCCCATGCTGAGTTAAATGCCTCTCTCTTTGGTTCTGGTGCAGTGGTTCTCAATGCTAGGGGGTGAAGTAAAGCTCCATTCCAGTAAAGCTGGAATTTTGGTCCTTTCTCCCCAAGGGACATTTGGCAATGTTTAGAGACATTTTGGGATGCCTGGGTCACAGGGAATGCTACTGGCATCTAGTGGGTAGAGGCCTGGGATACAGCCAAACATTCTACATTGCATAGGAAAGCCTACTCAACAAAGAATGATCAGGCCCCAAAACTTAATGGCACCAAGGCTGAGAACCCCTGCTGTAAGATATGTTTGTCACAGCACTTCATAAAGACAGCTGTAGGCCAGGCGCGGTGATTCACACCTGTAATCCCAGAACTTTGAGAGGCCGAGGTGGGCGGATCAACTGAGGTCAGGAGTTCGAGACCAGCCTGACCAACATGGAGAAACCCCGTCTCTACTAAAAATACAAAATTAGCAGGGCATGGTTGTACATGCCTGTAATCCTAGCTACTCAGGAGGCTGAGGTAGGAGAATCACTTGAACCCAGGAGGCTGAGGTTGCAGTGAGCCGATGTCACGCCATTGCACTCTAGCCGGGTCAACAAGATCAAGACTCCGTCTCAAAAAAAAAAAAAAGACAGCTGTAATTGTCAACTGATTGACCTACCCAGCTAGACTGCAACTTCCATAAAGACAAGTGATACATGTATGTTGTGGAGTGTTTGGCATGCTGTTGAAACTTAATAAGGATCGGAGGAAAGTCAGAAGATACATCCAGATTCAAATTTAGGGACCTGTGAGATCATGCTGTTTTGTTTTGTTTTGTTTTGTTTTGTTTTGTTTGAGCCATTTCCCACCTCCCTTTGGGTACTAATCAGTCAACTGATAAGCATTTCATTCATTCAACTATCTTATCCATCGATCATCATCATCTATTTATTTTTGAGACAGGGTCTCTGTCACCCAGGCTGGAGTGTAGTGGCACAATCACGGCTCACTGCAGCCTTGACCTTCCGGACCCAAGTGATTCTCCTGCCTCAGCCTCCAGAGTAGCTCGGACCACAGGCGCTCGCCACCATCCCCGGCTAATGTTTTTATCTTTTGTAAAGGTGGGGTCTTGCCATGTTGCCCAGGCTGGTCTCGAACTCCTGGGCTGAAGCGATCCTCCCGCCTTGGCCTCCCGAAGTGCTGGGATTGCAGGAGTGAGCCACCGCGCCCGGCTGGAATCCTAATTTATACTTTTTTAAAGATCATGCTGGCTCCTCTGGGAGAATATATAAAACATCTATTATACTCAGAATCTAAAACACTTGCCATAAGGTAGTTACACTCTCGGCGACCTATTGTCAAAAGGGAAGCCTCCCAGAAAAGATGGGGGCGCTGTAGCTGCCGGGTCAGCCGAGTCCACTCTCTGGTACTTTTAGAGTCGTCGGTCGCTTCCGGGAGAGGCCGCGTCTCCCGCGCCTTCCTCTCTATCCGCCGCCGTCTCTGTGGTCCCCGGGGCCCCGCCCTTCCCTGGACTCTGCCCAGTGCTGGACTCGGGGCCGCCGGGTGCCAGAGTCCCTCGGGTCTCAGGTCATGGCGGTCCCGGGGCCGGCGCCCGGAGCTGGTTCCCGGTAAGCAGGGCGGTCGGGGAGGAGGTTTGGGAGCAGGAGTTCGGGGCTGTGGGGAATGGGGTCTTCTGCCTACCGTGCCTTGTCCGCCGCCCTGGCGCCCCTGTCTCGCACCCACGACTTCTGAGAGAAAGAGGAGCTCTCGAAGGGGCGTCCGCCCTCCCGCCCCTCGAGGCCGTTCCGCACCGGCCGCGGCCCCCTCCGTTCTTGGCCGGACTTGTGCCATCACCTGCACCCGGTGTGGGACCCTCTCTCTCGCAACTGGCTTTCTTTTTTTTGAAAAAAAGAACCTCAGGTGCACAAAATTTAGTTAATCCTTCTCAGTTCTTGACACCCTGTGGGCCAATGCAAGGCTCCTTGTTTATTTTATCACTTCCTCTCTTCGTTCCTATTCCCAGACCCCTTTCACTCCCCTTTTCATTTTTTTTTTTTTTTTTTTTTTTTTTTTTTTTTTTTTTGAGGCGGAGTCTCGCTCTGTCGCCCAGACTGGAGTGCAGTGGCTCAATCTCCGCTCACTGCAAGCTCCGCCTCCCGGGTTCACGCCATTCTCCTGCCTCAGCCTCCTGAGTAGCTGGGACTACAGGCGCCCGCCACCTCGCCCGGCTAGTTTTTTTGTATTTTTAGTAGAGACGGGGTTTCACCATGTTAGCCAGGATGGTCTCGATCTCCTGACCTCGTGATCCGCCCGTCTCGGCCTCCCAAAGTGCTGGGATTACAGGCTTGAGCCACCGCGCCCGGCCCACTCCCCTTTTCAGACAGCCACTCTGGTGTGTTATATAAGTGGCTTTACGGTCCAACTTGTGTAAATTTGTGCACATGTTACTTTGAAATCTATATAGTGGTTTCGAATTCCTAGATAATATGCTGTGATTTTTCTTTAAACCTTTTTTCCCAACGTTGTGTTTTTGAGTCCATCCATGCTAGTCATCTTGTTTTCACTTCTGAGTGCTGCTATGTGCATAGACTTATTCCCCTAGTGGTGGATACCTAGATTTTTTTCTAATATTAACACCCCAGAGGCCACAGTGTCATGAATATTTTGACAGTTGTCTCCTTGTGGATATTGGTGCATTTCTCTGGGTATCCACCCCAGAGTTGGGTCCTGGTCATATCTAATTTTGCTGGATTGTTCTTTGGAATGGTCACACCAGTTTATACTTCACGACAGATAGTACCTAAAGCTTCCTGTTTCCCAGTATCCCTCCATTGTCCGGTGGTGGTTGGTTTTGTAATGTTTATCAGTCTGGTGGGTGTAAGGTGGTATCCCATCGTGTACATTTTCTTTCTTTCTTTCCTCTCCCTTTCCCTTTCCCTTCCCTTTCCCTTCCCTTTCCCTTCCCTTTCCCTTTCCTTTCCCTTTCCTTTCCCTTTCCTTTCCCTTTCCTTTCCTTCTTTCGAGACGGAGTTTTTTTTGCTCTTGTTGCCTGGGCTGGAGTACAGTGGCACGATCTCGGCTCACTGCAACCTCCGCCTCTCGGGTTCAAGCGATTCTTCTGCTTCAGTCTCCTGAGTAGCTGGGATTACAGGCGTGCGCCACCATACCTAGCTAATTTTTTGTATTTTAGTGAAGACGGGGGGTTGACCAGTCTGGTCTCGAATTCCTGACCTCAGGTGATCCACCCGTCTCGGCCTCCCAAAGTGCAGGGATTACAAACGTGAGCCACTGCGCCCGACCTGCATTTTCATGTGTTTATTAAACATGTGGGTTTTCCCTTTTTTGAATCGCCTGTTTATATCCTTTCCCACTTCTCTATGGATTTCCTATGTTCCTGGCTTGCAGGAATTCTTGTAGGCTCTAGATATTACATCCTGGCCATGCCTGGTGGCTCACACCTGTCATCCTAGCACTTCGGGAGGCTGAGGTGGTTGCACCACTGGAGTCCAGGAGTTCGAGACCAGCCTGGGCAACATGGTGAAACCCCATCTCTACCAAAAATACAAAAATTAGCTGAGCGTGTTGACGCATGCCCGTACTCCCAGCCACTAAAGAGGGTGAGGTGGGAGAATCGCTTGAACCCGGGAGGCAGAGGTTGCCCTGAGCTGAGATTGCACCACTGCAGCCTGGGCAACGGAGCAAGACCTTGTCTCAAAAAAAAAAAAAAAAAAAAGATTTTAGGCCTGGCGCTGTGGCTCACGCCTGTAATCCCAGCACTTTGGGAGGCCGAGGCAGGCGGATCACCTGAGGTCAGGAGTTCAAGACCAGCCTGACCAATATGATGAAACCCCATCTCTACTAAAAATACAAAAATTAGCCGGGTGTAGAGACATGCGCCTGTAATCGTAGCTTATCAGGAGGCTGAGACAGGAGAATCTCTTGAACCGGGGAGGCGGAGGTTGCAGTGAGCCGAGATCGCGCCATTGCACTCCAGTCTGGGCAATGAGCAAAACTCCGTCTCAAAAAAAAAAAAAAAAGAGATTTAAAGTCCTTGTTGGTTTTGCACTCTGCAGATACCACCTCCAAGTCTTTTAATCTATGGCACTGTGTTGAATAAAAACATTTAACTCTAATGAAGTTAAATTCATCAGTTTCCCTTATATAGGTTTTTAAGGTACCTTCATTAAGATATTTTTCTACATTTCTTTCTACTAACATAATAGTGTTACTTTTCACATTTAGATTTTTCATCCATTTGTAGTTTTTTAAGGTGTTTTTTTTTTTTTTCTTTTGGGGACGGAGTTTCGCTCTTGTTGCCCAGGTTCTTGTTGTAATGGCACAATCTCGGCTCACTGCAACTTCTGCCTCCCGAGTTCAAGCAATTCTCCTGCCTCAGCCTCCCAAGTATCTGGGATTATAGGCATGTGCCACCAGGCCCGGCTAATTTTGTATTTTTAGTAGAGATGGGGTTTCCCCATGTTGGTCAGACTGGTCTCAAACTCCTGACCTCAGGTGATCCGCCCACCTCGGCCTCCCAAAGTGCTGGGATTACAGGCATGAGCCATTGCTCCAGGCCTTAAGTTTATTTTTGTAAATGGTTTGAGATAATGACCTAAGATTTTTTCCACTGTTTTCGATTACCACTACACCTGACCCAATTAATAACTAATTAATTAGTTAAAAATTAGAGAAGCTGTATAGCATAGTTAAGAGTGCAGATTCTTGGAGCAGGTTGACTATTCAAGCTCAAGGCTGCCACTCACCAGGTGGGTGACACAAGACAAGTTACTTCACCCATTTTTGCCTCCGTTCCTCATCCATAATATAGGATATAGTCCCTATTTCCTAGGGTCGTGGCCATTAAATGAATTACACATGTAAAACATTTAGAATAGGGCACATAGTGCATGCTTCATAAGTGCTGGCAGTTATTAGTATTAATGTGCCCTTTCTTGTGTTGTAACCTCTATTGTGTGCCTATGTGAACATAGGTGTTTGTTCTGTGGGTTTTTTGTGCGTGGTTTTTGTAGGGTTTTTTTTTTTTTTTTTTTTTTGTCTGTCTGTTCCATTGGTCTTTTCGTTCTTGTGTTAATACTATAGTATTATTCTAGCGCTGTAATTTGATATGTCTTAACCTGATGGTTTGGGTCTCTT
The DNA here is from genome assembly GCF_007565055.1 of Rhinopithecus roxellana. Classification (NCBI taxonomy): domain Eukaryota; kingdom Metazoa; phylum Chordata; class Mammalia; order Primates; family Cercopithecidae; genus Rhinopithecus; species Rhinopithecus roxellana. Next base: position 132,414,922 of record NC_044553.1, on the reverse strand, counting down.
CCTCCTCCTCTCCTGTTTTTCATAATTGCCCTAAGCTAGGGACCTTTTATATTTCCATACAAAGTTCCTCAGAGAAGTCCTGCTTTTGATTGGTATTACAATGAATTTATAGATCGCTTTTGTTTTTTGCTTTTTTTGAGGCAGGGTCTTGCTCTATCACCCAGGCTGGAGTGCAGTGGCAAGATTTCTGTTCACTGCAGCCTTGACTTCCTGGGCTCAAGCAATCCTCCTGCCTCAGCCCTCTGAGTAGCTGGGACTACAGGTGTGCGCCACCATGCCCGGCTAATTCTTGTATTTTTTGTAGAGACAGGGTTTTGCCATGATGCCCAGGCGGGTCTCAAACTCCTGGGCTCAAGTGATCTGCCTGCCTGGGCCTCCCAAAGTACTGGGATTACAGATGTAAGTCACCACGCCCGACCTATAGACTGCTTTTGTTAGAACTGAGGTCTTTAGGCTGGACGTGGTGGCTCATGCCTGTAATCCCAGTGCTTTGGGAGGCTGAGGCAGGCAGATCATGAGTTTGAGACCAGCCTGGCCAACATGGTGAAAGCCTGTCTCTACTAAAAATATAAAAAATTAGCCAGGGGTGGTGGCAGGCACCTGCAATCCCAGCTACTTGGGAGGCTTAGGCAGGAGAATCGTTTGAACCTGGGAGGAGGAGGGTGCAGTGACCTGAGACCACACCACTGCACTCCAGCCTAGGCAACAGAGCGAGACTCCATCTCAAAAAAAAAAAGGAAAGAAAGAACTGAGGTCTTCATAATGTTGGGTCAAGCCAGGCCTGTCTTTCTAGGTCTTCTTTCATGTCCTACAATAGAGCTTTTCATTTTCCCTTTAAAATGTCTAATATGTTATTTTATTTATTTATTTTTTTAAGAGACGGAGTCTCGCTTTGTCACCCAGGCTGGAGTGCAGTGGTGCCGTCTCAGCTCACTGAAACCTCTGCCTCAAGAGTTCTAGCAATTCTCCTGTCTCAGCCTCCAGAGTAGCTGGGACTACAGGCGCATGCCGCCACGCCCGGCTAATTTTTTGTATTTTAGTAGAGATGGGAGTTCACTGTGTTGCCCAGGGAGGTCTCGGACTCCTGAGCTCAGGTAGTCCACCCACCTCAGCCTCCCAAAGTGCTGGGATTACAGGCGTGAGACACTGCACCCGGCCAATATGTAAAAGTTAACTCCTGGATATTTGATAGTTTTTCTGTAGGTTTTTTGCTTATTTTCTTTATATTTTGTAATTGATTATTGCTGGTATAGAAGAACACTATTGATATTTGTATATCTAATGACATTGGTAAACTCTTTATTTTCAACAGTTTGTCTGTCAGTTTGCTTGTTTCCTGTGTAAATGATCACATCATCTGCCAGTAACAGTTTTGTTTGTTTTTTGAGATGGAGTCTCACTCTGTTGCCCAGGCTAAAGTGCAGTGGCATGATCTCAGCTCACTTCAACTTCTGCCTCTTGGGTTCATGCGGTTCTCCTGCCTCAGCCTCCCAAATAGCTGGGATTACAGGTGTGTGCCACCATGCCCAACTGATTTTGTGTTTTTAGTAGAGATGGGGTTTCACCATGTTGGCCAGGCTGGTCTCGAACTCCTGTCCTCAAGCAATCCTCTTGCCTCGGCCTCCCAAAGTGCTAGGATTACAGGCATGAGCCACCATGCTTGGCCAAAGAATTTCCTTTGTATCCGTGGTCTGTTCCCAGCCTACCATCTTCAGCATTCGGAAACCGTTCTTTCTGCATGGCCTGGACCCTTTACAGAACAATGTGGATGTGCTTAATAACTACTCCCTAAGGCTTAATTACATCTTGGGCTTTTCTCTGCCTCCCCACCTTCTCTTCAGGCCGAGGTTGGATCTGCAATTTCTCCAGCGGTTCCTGCAGATACTGAAGGTTTTGTTTCCTTCTTGGTCATCACAGAATGCCTTGATGTTCCTGACCCTTTTGTGCCTGACCCTACTGGGTGAGTGAGTGAGCCCAGACTAGAGGAGAGAGGGGAGCTCTGGTTTGGGGTCCCTTTCCACCTTTTTTTCCTGAGACGGAATTTCTCTCTTGTTGCCCCAGGCTGGAGTGCAGTGGCACGGTCAGCTCACTGCAACCTCTGCCTTCCTGGTTCAAGCGATTCTCCTGCCTCAGCCTCCCGAGTAGCTGGGATTACAAGCACCAATCACCACGCCCGGCTAATCTTTGTATTTTTTAGTAGAGACCGGGTTTCACCATCTTGGCCAGGCTGATCTCGATCTCCTGACCTCAGATGATCCACCCTCAGCCTCCCAAAGTGGTGGGATTACAGGCGTGAGCCACTGTGCCCAGCCACTTTTCATCTCTTTGGGGTGCTGATGAGGCAGGGACTCAGGAAGAAGCCTCACTTTTTTTTACCCCTCATCACTGATTTCTTACTCCTCTCCCTCCTTTCAGAGCAATTGGTGATCTACCAAGTTGGCTTGATCCCCAGTCAGTACTATGGTGTCCTGGGAAACAAAGACTTGGAAGGGTTTAAGACTCTGACATTCCTGGCTGTCATGCTCATTGTTCTGAACTCCACGGTAAGATCTTTCCCTCTCTCTGTGTCTCTCTTCCTCTCCAGTCCAGTGTGATTGTAATGCCTAGTGGGCCTTAGCCTCCAGGAAGCAGGAAGCAAGCTGTAGGGGTGTGTTTCCTCCCTTTTCTGGGAACTAAAGGGATAGTTGCCCTTATTAAGCACATTGATCTTGCTATTGGCCCACATGGAATTGATTCCTCAGATGTTTCAACTCCTGGGCCCAGGCCACAGGTTCTGGTTTAATTCAGCATTTAGCAGAACTGATCATTGCCCCTTTCCTTCCTAGAACTCTTGTTTCCGGCAGCTCATTAAAACTGGGCTCGGCAGCCAGAGTTGCTGCTCCTCCTCTGTGGGACCGAGGCTGTGACTTATCCTGGCACCATGTCACACCTCCCAGCCTTTGAACTGGTGCTTTCTTGCACAATGGCCCCCTCCCCTCCCCCTCATTCAGTAGTGGGCTACCGCTTGCTCACTTTTCATCATCCCTCCGTTGTCACCTCTTTCAGGTCTTCCTCAGCTTTCTCCTTTGTGTCCCCTCCACCAAACTCTACCCTTTTTCTGTACTTAACTAATTCCTTGAGTTTACCTCTGCTGTAACACTCCTCACACCCTTGTAATTGTTTTCTGGCTAAACTGTGAGCTCATAATGTCCCTAGTGCTTAGCACATAGTTGCTCTGGAAGTGGTAAATGAGTCTGGCAGACTCAGGGCTCTGCCAGAACTCAAGCCTAATGCTCTCTGCCAGGCTGTGCCACCTGTTTTTTTGGGGGGGAAGCCACTTCTCGTCATACCATGGCCACTTTTGTTGGGTCTTCGTTCAGTAAGCACCTATGCATACAAATCTCTGTCCCAAGCTTGGGGGACAAAGGAGTAAGAACATAAATGGAATCAACAATATGGTTTCCAGTTTTCAGAAGCTCATCTACTCTCAAAATAAGACAGTATAGAAAGAGGCTTGAGGGTCTTGCCTCTGGTAAGCCCTTTAGTGTTTGGTGAAGGAGGCCGGGCGTGGTGGCTCACACCTGTAATCCCAGCACTTAGGGAGGCCGAGGCGGGCAGATCACCTGAGGTCAGGAATTCCAGACCAGCCTGACCAACATGGAGAAACCCCGTCTCTACGAAAAATACAAAATTAGCTGGGCATGGTGGCACCTGCCTGTAATCCCAGCTACTCGGGAGGGTGAGGCAGGAGAATCACTTGAAACTGGGAGGCGGAGGTTGTGGTGAGCCAAGATCACACCATTGCACTCCAGCCTGGGCAACAAGAGTAGAACTCCGGCTCAAAAAAAAAAAAAAAAAAAAATTTGGTGCAGGAATGAACACGTGAGTCAGTGAGTGAGGAAGGGAAAGTCTCATGACTTGATGATTTAAACAAGAAAAGAGCTGAGTGGACAGAGTAATCATAGTCAGAGTAGGCTGGGATGGGTCAGTGGAGGCTTTTGCCAGCCGTGAGCTTTGAGCTGAGATTTTCAGGAAGCCATCTCTCCCTTCCGCTTGCTTCCCCCACTGCACAGCTGAAGAGCTTTGATCAGTTCACCTGCAACCTGCTGTATGTGAGCTGGAGGAAGGACCTCACTGAGCACCTCCACTGCCTCTACTTCCGGGGCCGTGTGTACTACACCCTCAATGTGCTGCGGGATGACATCGATAATCCGTAGGTGCCCCAACTCAGTCCTTTCTACACTCTGTTTGGTCCTTTCCATCTGGCCTAGCCCTGGAGACTCCTGGCGGCAGACCCCATGGAGATCGTCTACAGTTGTTTTCAAATGCTACTGCCCAGAGTCATGGGGGAGGGTGCCCTGCAGAGGACCCCTGGAGAAGCTGCAGGGCTGCTAAAAAGAAGCCTGCCAGGTGCAGTGGCATGCACCTGTAGTCCCAAAAACTTAGGAGGCTGAGGCAGGAGGATCACTTGAGTCCAGGAGTAGCGCACTGTGAGCACGCTTGGGAATAGCCACTGTGTCTAGCCTAGGCAGCATAGCAGAAACCCCCATCTCTTAAAAAAAAAATGTCAGGAGCAGCTTCCTTTTGTCCTTTTCATTTTTTATATCTTAGTCTTCCAGTAAGGCACCCTCTAAAGAAAATGTCCTTGCTAGAAAAACTAGCTCTTAGATTTTCATCAGTAAAAAAATACCACTGTCCAGGACTCAGTCTAGGATTCAAATCCCCATTCTATCACCACTCAGCTTATAGCTCTTAAAGTCACCAAGCCCCAGGTTCCCCTTCTGTAAAATGAGGATGATAATAGTTCCTATCTCAAAGGATGTAGTGAGGATGAAATGATATCATTCATGTAATGCACATGTACGGTGCCTGACACATAGCAGGTGTTCCATTGTAAGTTAGCTATTGTTAATTTACAGATGAGGAAGCTGAAGCGCAGAGATTGCAGGTGACTTGCCCAAGGTCACGTCGCTCATTGGGAATAGGAGTCAGTATGGCCCTAGTGGTGAGATGAGACATACGGGGACTCCTTCACACCCATCCCCTCACTCACCGCCTTCCTAGCAAGCACTTTGTTGCCTGGGGTGCCTCTCAGCTCAAGCTGAGCTTTGGTGCAAAGATGCCTGGGAGGCTGCTGCTGCTACGTAACTTCTAGGCCCCTTTCTGATGGCTATGGCTTCCATCCTGCCTTTGCCCCCTGAGTAGCTGGTACTACAGGTGTGCCTCACAACCTGGAGCTTTCACAGCCAGATAACTAAAGGGGCCAGGGTAGGGTTTATATAAGAGAAATTTGGGAGGATTGAGATAAAGGGGATAGTTTTCTTCATCATCCAAAAAAAGCAGCTCATCTGCCTTCAAGTTTTTCTTTGACTCTGCTCAGAGCTGGCTCAGGCCCCTGGGTGCTGGACCTTTCGGTTCCCACTTTTTCAGGGGATTAACTGAGGCACCATAAGATGCAACTCTCTAGAACCCTGTTTAAAGGCCCCAGGATTTAGTTGCCCCCAGGCAACCAGCCTTGTCTGGTTCCCTCTTCCCACAGGGTCAGTGCTCACAGCACTGCGAGGCAAGGTCAGGAGCAGAGGTGATGTGAAAGTGTCTTGCTCTCTCCACCTTTGGGCCCATCTGCCTGGGTCCAGCTACTCTGTGTCGTTGGCTCCAGGGACCAGCGCATCAGCCAGGACGTGGAGCGATTCTGCCGGCAGCTCAGCAGCATGGCCAGCAAGCTGATCGTCTCCCCATTCACCCTCGTCTACTATACTTACCAGTGCTTCCAAAGGTGAAGCCTCCCTCCTCCCCAGCCTGGTGTTTCCCCAGAGGGTCCTCAGCTCTCCCAGGTCAAGGTCCAAGAGAAGCTTATTTCCCTTCTCTCCCACCTAAACCTTAGGGAGTCTTCCCATCCCATGTGCTCAGGCCCCTGCCCTTCCTTTGGCCCTGTGTTGCAGTGTCACGGGTATCCTGGCTCTGACAGCTCATGCCAGATGCCCCTACATAGGAGCAGACGGCCCACTGGGCTACTCAGATTGGACAGGGGCTACCCGAGAGGGGACAGGAGTAAGGGCTGAGACCTGTGGGGATAGGTGGCACCCCACACCCTCTCTCCCTCTCTCTGTATTTCAGCACAGGCTGGCTCGGGCCTGTGAGCATCTTTGGGTATTTCATCCTGGGGACCGTGGTGAACAAAACTTTGATGGGCCCCATTGTGACGAAGCTGGTGCATCAGGAGAAGCTGGAGGGAGATTTTAGGTGTGTCTCCCTCACTTGAGGTTTCTGGGCTGGGGCATAATGGTTAAAGAAGGGGATGTGGAGTAAGACTGCCTAAGTTTAAATCCTAGCTGTGCCAGTTACTAGCTGTGTGATCTTGGAGAGGTCTTTAACCTCTCCAGCTTCAATGTTCTTGTCTCTAAAGTGGAAATGGTACCGTTGCCTACCAAGAGGATTGGGAGGATTAATGAGATCATACCTGAGAAGGACTGAGAACTGTGTCTGGCTTGCCATCACCATCATCATTGTCATCTCTTAGCCTTCTCACTGCCCTGGCGTAACCACCCTGTCTTGGATCAGTTAGGTGTAGCAGCCGATGGATCCAGCGCCTACCCTGTGCTTCTTGTCCCCCTCCTTCAGGCCAGGCCCTGGGAGAAGGAGATGCTGTGAGCAGGAATACCCCCGTCCTCTCTGCGGAAAGCTGAGGGGCAGCCCTGTCTCTGCAGAGCTCCTGCCACACCACCTAGCCCCGGGATTTTCTACCCAGTAACAGTCCAGGAAAGGGTCAGACTGAGGCAGCCACAGTTTTCAGGCAGAGCCGGGCTCCACTTTGCAGGGGGGGTCTTCTTGATCCAGGACTCCAACAGGAGTGGGGCCAGTACTCCCTGTGGTCAGCACACATTTCCCTTTGGTCCACCCAGGTTCAAGCACATGCAGATTCGGGTGAATGCAGAGCCTGCCGCTTTCTACAGGTGAGTCTGGAGAGATGGTTCCCCTTCTGCCTTGCCAGAGCTGAGAGTGGAGAAGGAAAGATGAATCCTACAACTCTCCCACCACCACCGAGCTCAGGGGCTGAGTGTTGTCACACTTGGCTGTGACCCTCTCCCTCTACCTCCCCTGCCCTTGTCTGCCTTGTCCTTAGGTACAGGGGTTTGCTTCTGAAGCTGGTGGTTCCTTATTGTGGCCAGCTTTAGTCTTAGTGGCCTAGAGTAGGGCCTGAAATTGTCAAATGAATGAATGCCTCGTCCTCTTGCTGGTGACTAAGACATACCTCTGCCTCTGCTCTTCTGTCTGTTAAGAAGCTTTCTTGCCAGTGCCTGAGGTCCAGGCCTGATCCTTTGTCTCTGTAGTGTGGGATGGAACGGGAGCTTCTCAGAAAACCAGGAGACCTCCTCACAATGCTGTCTCATGGAGCCAAGCGTCTGGTCTCCTGACGGCAGTAGCAGGAGCAGCAGCAGCATGAAATCCCATCTCTTCCCTCTGGGGCCAGCGCCAGTCCCTGTGCTCTGCCTTATGTGAGCCCTCTGAAATCAGCATTAGGATTGATAGTGTAGGCGGAGGTTTGCGTTTAAGTGGAAGCTACTGCTTGGCTCACCTGTAGTTGGGGTGGATCTGATAGCCCTGGGACCTTTGCTCCTAAGTCTCTGCTGCAGTTTGCAACCTCTACCACTTGAGGGCACCAAGAATACTGGGAATCTGCACTGGGGTGGGATTGTGGGGTGGGCAGGGCTGGGTGTGTAAAAAAATTGCTTTTGGAGGCTGGGCATGGTGGCTCACGCCTATAATCCCAGCGCTTTGGGAGGCTGAGGCAGGTGGATTGCCTGAGGTGAAGAGTTCGAGACCAGCCTGGCCAACATACTGAAACCCTGTCTCTACTAAAAATACAAAAAATTAGCTGGGCGTGGTGGTGGGCACCTGTAATCCCAGCTACTTGGGAGGCTGAGGCAGGAGATCACTTGAACCCGGGAGGTGGAGGTTGCAGTAAGCGGAGGTCCTGCCATTGCACTCCAGCCTGGGTGACAGAGCAAGACTCCATCCCAAAAAAAAAAAAAAAGGAAAAGTTCTTTTGGATTCTGTAACCTCTGCTCATGAAGCTCTGGGGAAGGCAGGTTAGTTCTTAAAGTTCCAGATGAGTTCTTCTGTGGCCTCTGTGCAAAATCTGAAATGCCCCCTCTCTCCTCCCTCTGCTTTTTCTGCCTTAGCGGATTTCTTCCCATCCTTGAAACCCCGGATCACCTCCTCTGGAGAGCCTTCCCAGACTCCCTTAATGGCTAAGCCTATCTGCTGCCATGGCCCTGAGGGCACACTTAGTACTCCTGATTCCAAATGATTTCTCATCTCTTTATTGCACTAGCTAACTAGTGCAGTGCCTGGTACACCTAGTGACTGCTTTGTGTATGTTTATTTAACAATAGTTTTTATTTATTGAGGGCTCCTTATATTTATTGAGGGCTTGGCACTTTATATTTAGAAACTTTTAATTTTCACTCTAACTTATTACATAGGTATTAGTGGCTCCATTTTATAGATGAAAAAACTGAGGCTTGGAGGCTTAAGTAGCCTGCCTGTGTCACCTAGCTAGTAACTGGGTGAGGATTAGAGCCAGGATTTGAACCAGGTCTGCCCAACTCTAGAGTTTCTGTTCTTCACACAGACAATACTATAAGGCATGACTGAAGCTGTGAATGGGTGCTAGTGGTAGACAGAGCTTGAAATCAAGATCATTTGGATGGCCTTGGTTTCTAAAGAAGGGTGTGATATGGGACAGGGGGCCCCCCAACCTGGCAGAACCTCTCCAGCCCTGTGGACATCCCAGCCTTTCCTTGTCAGAGCTGGGCATGTGGAGCACATGAGGACAGACCGCAGGCTGCAGAGACTCCTTCAGACCCAGAGGGAGCTGATGTCCAAGGAGCTCTGGCTGTACAGTAGGCGAGGGGGCCCAGGGAAGTGGGAACCGTGGGGTTGGACTGGTCTGCTTCCCTTCCCACACCTCTCTGCCTCCTGTCTGCAAGGATAAATATGCTGTGATGAAGGAATTCACCGGGGGCCAGGGGCTGTTGCCTTTCTGTGAGTATCCTCAGGAGAATGAGGATCCAGGGAAGGCATGTGGCCCTATTTGGCGTGCTGCTCCCCGTTTTAGGGTTGTGTCCCCTGCAGGGCATGTGGATGGTTCCTGGGTGTCTCACGCATCTGTCTTCTACAGTCGGCATCAACACCTTTGACTATCTGGGCAGCATCCTGAGTTACGTTGTCATCGCAATCCCCATTTTCAGTGGGGTCTATGGAGACCTGAGTCCTGCAGAGCTTAGCACCCTGGTCAGCAAGGTGAGACTCCCTTTTGGTGACCCCTCATGCTCTCCCCCTCTGTCCTTTGGCCCAGTGCCTGTGGGCTGGAGTCGAGACCTGCTTGACCACTCCCCATCCTGTCCAGAATGCCTTTGTGTGCATCTACCTCATCAGCTGCTTCACCCAGCTCATCGACCTGTCCACGACGCTCTCGGATGTGGCTGGCTACACACACAGGTGAGGCCAGGTCCCACCCCTCTGGCTCCTGAGCAAAGTGTGTGCTGCTGGAAGAAGTGGCTGAGTGAAAAAAGGAACAGAGACATACCATGTACTCGTGGGTGTGAGATAGGAAAAGGAATTCGCCTTCACCTGGCCCCCAGACCCTGCCTCAGATTTTCTTTTCTTGCTCAGGATTGGGCAGCTTCGGGAGACGCTGCTGGACATGTCCCTGAAGTCACAGGACTGTGAGATCCTAGGCGAGAGCGAGTGGGGCTTGGACAAGTGAGTAGTGGGCTGGCAGAGCAGTAGTTGAGGCTGCAGGCTCTGGCATCACCTGGCTTGGGTTACCCTGGAGCCCTGCCCTTTCCCAGTGGGCAGCAGAGTTGTGAGGAGTAGATGGAAATGGAATGCCAGGCACATGTAAGTTCACAGTCGATGTTGCTATTCCGGCATCTGTTCTGCTAATTTACACCATTCCCCCCGGCCAGTGGAAGCAAAGTACACACACTTTCTGCCTGAGATAACAGGAATCTGCAGTGTCCTCCTCTTCCTGTGCTTCCTCCTCCCACTGAGTCCTTTCCCTGCCCCTTTCCTTGGGGCATATCTGTCTTTGTTCTCCCACCTCACTTAGCCCCAGAGATGTCTGTATTCGTGTATCTGTGTGGATCTGTAATGTTTCTGTGCATTCAGGATTTGTTTGCTCTCCACACTTTCCTTGGGCAGATTGCCTAACGGTTCTGTTTCTTCATGTCTGAAAAGGAGGTCATAATGGAACCTTCCTTCACTTGTTGTAAGGATTGGATATCATCATCCGTGGAAAGTGCTTGGACAGTGGCCACATCATAAGCTTTCAAAAATCAATCTGAATTCCAGGGCCTACACTCCACTTGCTTTTCTTAGGCGTTAATGCCTTAACTCTTGCTTCTGTTCCAAATGAAAGCTTCATGCAACCATGAGTTCAGAGGCTAGGCATAAAGGAGGGTCTGTAGGAAACTGGAATTGCTGTTCTGTGGGTTGCCAGGCATCCATGCAGAGCCTGAAACTCCAGAACCGTTTAGCTTTAACCACTCCCATTCTTGTTATTAGTACTCTGGTCATACTGTGACACCATGAAGACCCACCAGCATTAGAGTTAGATGAATACCGCTCTGTGACCTGGGCAGTTACTTAGCCACCTGACTCTTAATGTCCTCATCTGTGATGATATTTGAGATTCATGGGCGTTAGACTGATTAAGATCAGTCCCATAAGGGGCTTTGTCCAGCCAGGCACAGAGTAGAAGTTCCACCCCTACCCCTGTATTAATGTGCTCAGGCTGCTGTGACAGAATACCACAAGCCGGGTAGCTTAAACACTAGAAATTAGTTTTTTCACAATTCCGGATGCTTAATGGTCCACGATCAAGTTGTCAGCAGGGTTGGTTTCTTCTGAGGCCACTCCTTAGCTTGTAGATGGCCACCTTGTTGCTGTGTCCTCATGTGGCCTTTCCTCTGTATATGCATGCCCCTGCCACCTCTGTCTTCAAAGGACACCAGTCATAGTGGATTAGGGTCCCGCCCCAACAGCTTCATGTTAACATCATCTCTTTAAAGACCCTGCCTCCAGCTGGGCACAGAAGCTTCCACCTATAATCCCACCACTTTGGGAGGCTGAGGTGGGCGGATCACCTGAGGTCACAAGTTCAAGACCAGACTGGCCAACATAGCGAAACCCTGTGTCTACTAAAAATATGGACGCAGTGGTGGGCACCTGCAATCCAGCTACTCAGGAAGCTGGGACAGGAAAATCGCTTGAACCGAGGAGGCGAAGGTTGCAGTGAGCCAAGATTGCACCACTGCACTCAAGCCTGGGTGACAAGAGCAAGAGCTTCTTTCAAAAAAAAAAAAAAAAGACCCTGCCTCCAAATGTGGTTACATTCTGAGGCACTGGGGGCTGGGACTTCAGCATGTGATTTTGGGAGGATGCAAGTCAGCCCATAACAATCCACAGGTGGTGGCTCCCAGGAGAAGTGCCTCCCCCACAGCAATGCTGACCCTGTCCATCTTCCTCACGCCCCCTCTCTTCTCTGACACAGAGCCTCAGGGTGGCCAGCGGCAGAGCCAGCAGACACAGCGTTTCTCCTTGAGCGGGTCTCCATCTCTGCCCCCTCCTCTGACAAACCCCTAATCAAGGATCTGAGCCTAAAGATCTCTGAGGGACACAGCCTGCTCATCACAGGCAACACGGGCACTGGCAAGACCTCCTTGCTCCGGGTTCTGGGCGGCCTCTGGACAAGTACACGGGGTGAGAGCCAGGCCCTCCCTGCCTCTGACCCAGCCTGGGCCCTAGGGGTGGAGTGAGGGCGGGGACAGTGTAGTAGAATCCATTCTTTTCTGTTGGGGAACGAGGAAGAGAGGAGACAGGCATTTGCCTCTTCTGGGAGATCTCACAATGAAGGTTTCTGTGGGCTCTGCAGGCTCAGTGCAGATGCTGACGGACTTTGGGCCCCACGGGGTGCTATTCCTGCCACAAAAGCCATTCTTCACTGACGGGACCCTTCGGGAGCAGGTCAGCCTAGTTCAGGGGGCCCACTCCTCCCTCCTCAGCCCCACTCGCCCACAGCTGGGACCTTTGGCACTGTGACAGGTCTCAGGCCCTAGAATCAGGGCAAAAGGTGAGGTAGTAAAGTGGCCCAGGCCTGGGACCTGCTGGCTCTAAGAACCTTGTATTCACATCCATGGATTGGGCCCACTACTCAGAGCAGCTCCTGAGGCAGGTAAATGGGACAAGGACTCACGCCAGATATCCCACGCATAAACACCCGAGGTGGGTTTGTGGGGCCCCTGCCTTCAGGAGGCTGTTCGACTCTTCCCACTAAACACACTTCTGAAGGTTGTAGGGACCTTGCCCTGCTGTCTGCGGGCCAGAGCCTCTCCCATCTGACCCAGGCCAGGCATTCCCACCTCTCCTCCTTGGGAGGTTCCAGTGGGTTCTGGAGGGAGGGTGGGCTGTGTGCAGCTCCATCTCTTGCTCGCCCTCCTCCTAGGCTGGTGTGGTTTTTTTCTTTTCTCAGGTGATATATCCCCTGAAGGAGGTCTACCCTGACTCAGGTGAGCTGGTCCTCCTTAGGTCATGTCCTCTTCTTCTGTCGCGGTTGTCCTTGCTCTACCTGACTGTGGCCTCACCTGTGCCCTTTGGGAGAGGCCCCAGCGAAGCCACTGATTCAAGGAAGAGGGACTCCTCTCCTCTTCCTTTGACTGTTCTGGGGTCTGCACCCAGATCTCACCTCATTCTGTCTTTCCATCCTTAAGGAGAGACGCCCATTGGGACAAGGGAAGTGATGCCTTCCTTCACCCACCCCTTCCCTTACCCAGGGCTGCAACCTGTGACTTCAGAGGCTTCACCCAGCATTCTGGGGCCCCCACCCCTGCCATGATCCATGATGTGCCCTGTCTATTCTTTTTTTTATTTTTTGAGATGCAGTTTCACTCTGTCACCCAGACTGGAGTGCAGTGGTGTGATCTCAGCTCACTGCAACCTCCACCTCCCGGGTTCAAGCAATTCTCCTGCCTCAGCCTCTTAAGTAGCTGGGACTACAGTTGCATGCCACCACGCCTGCCTAATTTTTGTATATTTAATAGAGACAGGGTTTCACCATGTTGGCCAGGGTGGTCTCCATCTCCTGACCTTGTGATCCACCCGCCTCGGCCTTCCAAAGTGCTGGGATTACAGGCCTGAGCCACTGTGCCCAGCCTTGCCCTGTCTGTTTTGACCAGCCAGGAGGCTCTGGCTTTTTGCAGATGGCTTCTCTGTTGTGCAGGTTCTGCTGATGATGAGAGGATCTTGAGGTTCTTGGAATTGGCAGGCCTGGTAAGTGGGGGCAGGGACCCTCAGGACCCAAGCCCACCTGGGAGCACCAGCTACAGGTAGGCAGGTGCTGGCCCTGCTGTGCCTGGGCCCAGGACTGGAAGTCTGAACCTGGGGTGGAGAATGGGAGTATCAATTGACTGTGTGTGCTATTGGCCAGGTTTAGGCAGGAAGCGGGTAGTGCTCTCACCGGAGAATTTTAAAACAAGAATAGGACTGACAAAGGCAGTTTGCTTTTTTGTTATCACCATACTCCAGCAAGTCTAAACAGTGTCATTGGTAGAATGTTCGTCTCTGGCTAGGGCAGACTGTCTCACAGCCCCCCACGTTGGTATGCCACTGGGGCATATATTTGTCTTAGAGATGTGTGTGTGTGCACGCTGGGGAGTGAGGGAGGTTCCCCATGATGGCAGGTAGCAGGGCTGGCCATTTCATGGACGTCGTGCCCTCTGGGTCTGTTACAGTCGAACTTGGTGGCAAGGACAGAGGGTCTGGACCAGCAGGTAGACTGGAACTGGTAAGAACAGAGCTTGGGAGCTTCAGAGATAGCTCCACCATAAAGACCATTGGTTTCAGGGTCCCTGTCAAGGAATGGAACGGCTCCTGACCCCAAAGTCCAGATGTTTGGCTGGTCAATCGGGTGCAAGTTTATGTCCTTGGGAATAGAGTTCTGCCTCACTCTGTGAGGGCTGTAGGCCTATGGTTGAAAGGGGAGGGGCTTCTATCTCCTGGGGCTCACCTCTGTACAGAGAAACCTCTTCCCACCCAGACCATTCTAGGTAAAAGCTAAGCTATATCCTTCCTCCTCCAGCAGTCCTCTCCCCTCCCTTTCCTCAGGTATGATGTTCTGTCCCCAGGGGAGATGCAACGGCTCTCCTTTGCCCGACTCTTCTACCTGCAACCGAAGTACGCAGGTGAGGTCTGCCTTGTGGCTGCACATGCCATGTGTTGTCTGCACTCACGGGTGTAGCAGCATGTGTTCACAGGTACCCAGGCACACCTGTGCATGACTGGGCTTTTCCGAGTTCCCTGCTGGAGAGGACAGCAGGCCCTGCCCGTGTAAACAGTGCTTGGCATCTTCAGAGTAACACTGAATATGCTGTACTGCCTGCTCATAAGCTTTCTTTTCTTTTTTTTTTTTTTTTTTTTGAGACAGAGTCTCACTCTGTCACCCAGGCTGGAGTACAGTGGCACAGTCATGGCTCAGTGCAGCCTGGAAATCCCAGGCTTGAGTGATCCTCCCACCTCAGCCTCCTGAGCAGCCGGGACTACAGGCATGTGCCACCACACCCTGCTAATTTTTTTATTTTTATTTTTGTAGAGACAGGGTCATGCTATGTTTTCCAGGCTGGTCTGGAGCTCCTAGACTCAGGCCATCCTCCCACATTGGCCTCCCAAAGTGCTGGGATTACAGGCATGAACCACCATGCCCAGCTCATAAGCTTTTTGCCTGGCAGTAGCTGGAGCCAAGAGCCAACCTTGAAGGGTTGTAATTTTATGCTCCTCTGGCTCCATCATCAAATGAATGGGCACCCATCCTCCTCTCCTGCCAAGCTGTGCCTGGCAGGGGGATGGGTGTGGACTTTTCCAAAGACTGACATTCTTGCAGGGGCTGGGATTCCCTGGATTGAGTGGTCCCAGGAAGTAGCTGGTGCTTTTCGGTAGAAGCTGAGAGATTTCATGCAGCTGCTCACAGGCGATTCCCTCACAGAGTCTGGCCCTCTTCTCCTCTGACCCATCCTTCTCCCTGAGGCAGGGCTTCTGGAAGCCAGAGCAGCTTTCAGCCTCCCCTGGGTCCCAGCTGGGGTTCAGTGTGGGTGGGAGGAGAAGCAGCGGCAGCAGAGGGCAGGGCTTTGATCTCTTCCTCCATGCTCTGCCCTCAGTGCTTGATGAAGCCACCAGTGCCCTGACAGAGGAGGTGGAGAATGAGCTCTATCGCATCGGCCAGCAGCTGGGGATGACGTTCATCAGTGTGGGACATCGGCAGAGCCTTGAGAAGGTACCTGTGCTCACAAGGATGGCCTAAGGAGGAGAGAGAACCCAAAGGCTGAGCCTGGCCAGAGCCAGAGGCCCCTCAAAACAGGGAGTAGCAGTAGCAGAGAGAACTGAGTGGCCTCCTGTGCCGGTGGCCAGGGCAACCTGATCTCCGTGTGGTGGTGGTCTCTTGTAGTTTCATTCCTTCGTTCTGAAACTCTGTGGAGGAGGAAGATGGGAGCTGATGAGAATCAAAGTGGAATGAAGCTCCAGCTTTTAGAAGGAGAGCCACACACTGGAGGGTCGGCAGCCCTCAGGAGCGACCAGGAGGACTGGCGGGGAAGATCGAGCTCAGGTTCGCCACATAGGTCCTGTGCAGGAGCCCAGGCGGTGTTGGTCTGAGCCCAGGTCTGGGTTTCTGTGGGGGACACTGAGTCTCCCAGTGTTCAGTCTCCCAGGACTCTGCCGCCTCAGCCAGAGCCTCCATATGCTTGAAGTGTTGATTACCTACAAATGATTTCAGATCGTGTTTGCTAAAGAGAAATCTGGAAGTGTGAGATCTGTAAGAAATGAAAGGTCAGGGTGGAAAGCAATCTCTTGGAGTCAAGAGATCTGGAAATCTTTTAATCAGTTATATTGTGCAGCAATAGATTTTTAACTTTAATTAACTGACCATTTAAGTTTTTTTTTATAAGTTTTTTACAAAGAAAAGTTAAACATTAAAAAGAGTTACAGCTTTCTGTCTTCTCTATCATGGAATGATCTTTTTTATTGAATCTCCAGACTTGTATTTGAGAGCTTGGTGGGAAGGGAAGCATGCTCTGCTGTTGCCCAGGGTTTTTCACTTCTCCCTACATCTCCCTTTCCATTCATCAGTGTTGTGTGGTTAGAACCTGAACCACTAACTTCTAGGGACCTTTGGTCTGTCCTATCTTAACCCAAATGAAAGTAAATCCCTTTCCCCTTAGCCAAAATAAGGTTGGGTTTTTTTAAAAAAAAATAGTCTATATTGGGGAAAAACAACAACAAATTAAACAGACAAAACCCAGAAAGCAGGAAGCATGAGGTGGAGTTACTGTGCCCAAAGTCCTCACTCAGACCCGTGCCCCTCCAGTTCAGTTGTCTACGTATTACCTCCCTCACTTTCATGATGTTTGCCAGGCTTCTGTACTTCTTGTACTTGAGTTACTTAATTTTTGTTTGTTGGTTTGTTTTGAGACGGAGTCTTGCTCTGTCACCCAGGCTGGAGTGCAGTGGCGTGATCTCGGCTCACTACAAGCTCCGCCTCCCGGGTTCATGCCATTCTCCTAGCTCAGCCTCCTGAGTAGCTGGGACTACAAGGCGCCCGCCACCATGCAATTTTTTGTATTTTTAGTAGAGACGGGGTTTCACCGTGTTAGCCAGGATGGTTTTGATCTCCTGACCTCGTGATCCGCCCACCTCAGCCTCCCAAAGTGCTGGGATTACAGGCGTGAGCCACCGTGTCCGGCAAGTTAACTTAATATTTTTAAGAACAAAAACTTACCTTTTAAGTTTACATGGATTTTTAAGTGAAATTTTACACTTCACATAAATGGAAAGTAACTAAAAATAAATACAAGAAAAAACACCAGTGTTATTAAATTACAGCTAGATGCTGTTACCTGCATAGACTCTGGGCCTGAGGCTTGTTCTTTTTGTAAAAAAGGGAGGTGAGGAGTTAGACAGACTGGCACTCAACTGAGATTTTTCTCCTTAATAAAATTAGAAAGACGGAGCAAGAGTTGTATTTTCTCACTGTAAAATTTAAGATTGTTTAACGCTGCCTTGGTACCACTTAAAAATGGCTTTATTACTGACTTCTTCAACTCCTAAGCCTTTTTCACAGGTTCTCCTGATGCTGCCAGGCTATTTTGTTTATTTTTATTATGTATTTATTTATTTATTTATTTTTGAGACAGTGTCTCACATCTCACTATATAGCCCAGGCTGCAGTCTAGTGGCACAATCACAGCTCATTGCAGCCTTGACTTCCTAGGCTCCCGTGATCCTCCCACCACAGCCTCCCAAGTAGCTGGGACCACAGGCAGGAGCTCCCATGCCCAGTGTCCAGATTATTTTGGAGACTAATTCATTCCTAACTCAAGGTCTTTGCATTTGCTGCTTCCTCTGCCTCTAACTGGTTCCCAGTGCTGTTCTGTTCTTTACACTCAGCCTTCTCCCTCACAGAAACTGCCCAAGAAAGCTACTCCTAGGGGCACACTCTGCACCTGCTTCCCTCCCTTATGTCAGAGATGGAGACTACTCAGCGTTGTAGATGAGTCGATACAAACGTGCATGGAGGAAAATCGGGTCTTGTGTCCTTCATAGTACATTATGAACAAAATGTTTGTTTTAAATGCATCGTACATCAACCAGGCGAATAGTTTCCCAAACTTAAGGCCCATTTTGGCCACCTAGGAATCTACAGTGACCCATGTGGATGAGACATAAAGATAGCCGTAGGTTTCCCATCACTCTTCTGGAGGCTCCTGGCTGCGGGACAGGCAGAAAAGCCATCTTTTGTCATCTTTATCCACTGTCAGCTTGCCATGTTAATATGTGTCTAGTAAAGGCACCTCAAACCCAGCATGTCCCAAAATGAACTTAAGAGCTTCCCCTGGCCAGGTGTGGTGGCTCATGCCTGTAATCCTAGCACTTTGGGAGGCCGAGGCGGGTGAATCACAAGGTCAGGAGATTGAAACCATCCTGGCCAACATGGTGAAACCCCATCTCTACTAAAAATACAAAAACTAGCTGGGTGTGGTGGCACATGCCTATAATCCCAGGTACTTGGGAGGCTGACGCTAGAAAATCGCTTGAACCCAGGAGGTGTGGGTTGCAGTGAGCTGAGATCACGCCACTGCACTCCAGCCTGGTGCCAGAGCAAGATTCTGTCTCAAAAAAAAGAGCTTTCCTCACTCACGCCTGTAATCCCAGCACTTTGGGAGGCCAAGGCAGGCAGATCACAAGGTCAGGAGTTCAAGACCAGCCTGGCCAATATAGTAGAACCCCATCTTTACTAAAAATAAAAAAGTTAGCCAGGCGTGGTAGCAGACATCTGTAGTCCCAGCTACTGGGGAGGCTGAAGCAGGAGAATCACTTGAACCCTGGAGGCGGAGGTTGCAGTGAGCAGAGATTGTTCACGGCACTCTAGCCTGAGCAATAGAGTGAGACTCCGTCTCAAAAAAAGAAAAGACTTTCCTCAGAGCCTTTTCTAGCATCTCCTCTGATGGCAAGTGGTGCTACTCACTGTTCATCTGGATACATGAGTCAAAACTTTAGACCTAGCCTTGGTGCACTAGGTCTAAAGTGCACCCTTATCTAGTGCATCACCAGGTACTGTCGATCTGACCACGTAAGTCAATCTTCCAGCCATTCACTTCTTTTACCTGCTTGAATCCTAGCTAGAAGCAGCTCAGAGGGAGCCAGAAAAATGAGAAAAACCACAAGGAGAATTGAGAAACAGGAGCCTGGACAGCAGCTGGACTCTGAAAAAAAGAAGTGTCAGGAGGCAGCCTGAGCCTGCCATGTGGGTAATGTTAGTAACTGGTGGCACAGCCATTCTCTGGGCTATGGGGCAGCTCTTGAAAGTGAGGGCACTTTGATTTGCTGCACACCAACCATGTCAGGCACCATTCTCAGTTCCAGGGTTACAGTGGGGAGCAAGATAGACCTGGCACCTCTGCTGGAGCTCGTGTGTTCCATGTGGTACATGGTGGGTCTGAAGACAGAAAACTGCAGGAAAACGCTTTGGGCTCAACTACAAGTGGAAAACATTTACAAAATCCTATGTCTGTTGTGATGCTGTAGGAGGTCTTCTTGAGCTGCCTCTAGAACTCAAGCATTCTAGCATTCCCCAAAATATCAAGTCAAATACAAAACCATGAAACACTATTACAGAATGTTACCAGATGGTTCATGAGTGTGTAGGGAGTCCTAGTTCCTGCTGCAAAGCAGACCATCTCTTTTTTTTTTCTTTGAGACAGAGTTTCACTCTTGTTGCCCAGATTGGAGTGCAATGGCGCAATCTCAGCTTACTGCAGTCTCTGCCTCCTGGGTTCAAGCAATTCTCCCACCTCAGCCTCCCTAGTAGCTGGGATTAAAGGCATGTGCCCCCATGCCCAGGTAATCTTTTGGTTTTTTTTTTTTTTTTGAGACGGAGTTGCTCTGTCCTCTAGGCTGGAGTGCAGTGGCGCAACCTCGGCTCACTGCAAGCTCTGCCTCCCGAGTTCACGCCATTCTCCTGCCTCAGCCTCCCGAGTAGCTGGGACTACAGGCGTCCACCACCATGCCCAGCTAATTTTTTGTATTTTTAGCAGAGATGGGGTTTCACTGTGTTAGCTAGGATGGTCTCAATCTCCTGACGTCGTGATTCGCCCGCCTCGGCCTCCTAAAGTGCTGGGATTACAGGCATGAGTCACCACACCTGGCCCTTTTTTTTTTTAAGTAGAGACAGGGTTTCACCATGTTGGCCAGGCTGGTGTCGAACTCCTGAACTCAGGCAATCCAATTGCCTCGGCCTCCCAAAGTGCTGGAATTACCAGCGTGAGCCACCATGCCCGGCCTGCAAACCATCTTTTACATCCCCACTATCTTTCCCTCGGTTTCACTTCTTACACAGCGGCCTGTGTCTTCTCTCCCTCTCCTGTATGTCCCTTGCAATCCCTTTAACCCCTCCAAAAGAATTGGGTGCTGGAGGCCGGGCGCGGTGGCTCAAGCCTGTAATCCCAGCACTTTGGGAGGCCGAGACGGGCGGATCACGAGGTCAGGAGATCGAGACCATCCTGGCTAACACAGTGAAACCCCGTCTCTACTAAAAATACAAAAACCTAGCCGGGCGAGGTGGCGGGCGCCTGTAGTCCCAGCTACTCGGGAGGCTGAGGCAGGAGAATGGCGTAAACCCGGGAGGCGGAGCTTGCAGTGAGCTGAGATCCAGTCACTGCACTCCAGTCTGGGCGAGAGAGCGAGACTCCGCCTCAAAAAAAAAAAAAAAAAAAAAAAAAAAGAGGATTGGGTGCTGGAGAGGACAACTTGGATTCTGGGACAGATTATCTCAGGAAAGACCAGAGAGGATAGAAGTGATCTTAGCTTTTGAACAAAAATTCATGAATGCAGCATCTGTGGGGCAGGCACTGCGAACAGAAGTCCTCATACACAGCTGCCGCACGTCCCCCACGTCCAGCATTTTCCAGACATTTTTTTCATTTACGTGTATGTGTATGTATGAGCGATGGGGTCTTTGTCATCCAAGCTGGAGTGTAGTAGCACAATCATAGCTCACTGCAGCCTCAACTTCCTGGGCTGAAGCAATTCTGCCTCAGCCTCCTAAGTAGCTGGAACTATAGGTGTGCACTACCATGCCCAGCTAAATTTTTTGTTTTTGGAGATGGGGTTTCACCACGTTGCCCACGCTGGTCTTGAACTCCTGGGCCCAAGCAGTCCTCTTGCCTCGGCCTCCCAAAGTGCTGGAATTACAGGCGTGAACCACTGTGCCCTGCCCATTTTTTCATTTAGTTGTCACCACAGACCTAGCAGCGAGGAAGGCTGCAGGGCCTGGGCTATCACTGATGGCCAGTTGAGAAGGAAGCAGAGTGGGAAAGGCTCTGGGCAGAGGAAGGAGGGAGGGAGATGCTTCTCATGGGCGGAGGATAAGGAGCCCCCACGAGACTCGGGCTGGTCACTCTGGTCATTTCGAGGGTGGCAGGGACTGGCAGGTCACAAATAAGCCTCTGTTCCTGCCATAGGCCAGAGAGAGCTGTGCTCTGTGTTCTGCATCTGCAAGAGCTGAGCTTGTCAGTTCCAGGAAGCCGGAGAAACACAATACCAGCTAGTCTCTGTAAATGCTGCCTTTCTGGAAGCACTGTCCTGTTGGTGCCAGGAGCTCCTGGCTGATGCCATGCTTGGATTTTGGGACAATGCATGTTCCTGAGCTAATCCCTGGAACAGAGAGGACCCTGTGGAGGCACGTGTAATTGTTGGGACAGCCTGCCCTTGGAGAACAGGTCAGCTGAGAGGGGGCCAGTACCCTTGTGGGAGGCTGCAGCAATGCCCTCCTAGGGGGTGGGGTAAAGCTTATCTAGGCCCTGGCCCTGGGCATCAAACAGGAGGACATGGGCTTGGGAACATTGACCTTGAGCCTCCAAGCAGGGTGAGGCTGGCCAGGGTGGGCCAGTGAATTTGTTCATCTGTGGTAGGAAAGAGTCTTGAAGGTCGGAAGCCTAAGGAAAGGCTCAAGTCAGGGCAGGACAGAGGGGTTCGTTTGTTTTTAGCTCCTGGCATTCAAGGAAATCTCTCAAGGCACTAGCTGAACAGAGACCACACATGACAAGGATTACTGACTTTGCCAAAATAGTTCGGTAAAGTCACCAAACAAAGAGGCAACTACAGCCTTCAGCAATTAAAAGCAGCAAACTGGGGAAGGAGGAGAAACTGATTTCTAGGGTTGCCATATTACAATATTCAAATGTCTAGTTTTCTTTTTTTTTTTTTTTTCTTGAGACAGAGTCTTGCTGTCTCCTAGGCTGGAGCGCAGTGGCGTGATCTCGGCTCACTGCCTCCCAGATTCAAGCAATTCTCCTGCCTCAGCCTCCCGAGTAGCAGGGATTACAGGCGCATGCCACCATGCCCAGCGCGATTTCACCACGTTGCGCAGGCTAGTCTTGAACTCCTGACCTCAGGTGATCCGCCCACCTCAGCCTCCCAAAGTGCTGGGATTACAGGCGTGAGCCACCATGCCCAGCCTTCAAATGTCTAGTTTTCAATAACAAGTAGAACCTCACAGATTATACAAAGAAATAAGAAATGATGGTCCATTCAAGAGGAAAAAAGTTAATTGACAGAACCTGTCTCTAAGGGAGCCTAGACATTTAAATATGCTCAAAGAACTCAAGGAAAGCACAGGCAAAGAACTAAAGGAAACCAGAAAAATGATGTACAAACAAAATGAATATCAAGAAAGAGAAATTATAAAAAGGAATTCAGGCCGAGTGCGGTGGCTTATGCTTGAAATCGTAGCATTTTGGGAGGCCGAGGTGGGTGGATCACCTGAGGTCAGGAGTTCAAGATCAGCTTGGCCAACATGGCGAAACCCCATCCCTACTAAAAATACAAGAAATTAGCCAGATGTGGTGGAGGGCCCCTGTAATCCCAGCTACTTGGGAGGCTGAGGCAGGGGAATCGCTTGAACCTGGGTGGGCAGAGGTTGCAGTCAGCCGAGATCGTGCCACTTCACTACAGCCTGGACAGAAGAGCGAAACTCCATCTCAAAAAAAAAAAAAGAATAAAGGAATTCAGTAGAGCTGGACTTGAAAAGTATAGCAACTGAAATAAAAAATTCACTAGAGGGGTTCTACAGCCAATGAGAACAAGTGGAAGAAAAGAACCAGCGAACCTGAAGACAGGATGATTGAAAGTCTCCAGTCTAAGGAGCAGAATGAAAGAAAGTAAACAGAATCTAAGTGATTGTGAGACACCATCAAGTGGAACAACATCCTGAGACTGTGGGACTCTCAGGAGAAGAGAAGAGGAAGGGGAAGGAAGAATATTTCAGGAGGTAACAGCCAGAACTTCTCGAGAGTGAAAGGTAGAAAATATTTGCAAATCAGAAATCTGATAAGAGTCTAGTATCCTGATAAGATATAAATAACTCTATATAAAGAACTCTTACAACTCAACAACAAAAAGACAATCCAATTTAAAAATGGACATTTCAGGGCCAGGCGCAGTGGCTCACGCCTGTAGTCCCAGCACTTTGGGAGGCCGAGGCGGGCGGGTCACGAGGTCAGGAGATTGAGACCATGGTGAAACCCCGTCTCTACTAAAAATACAAAAAATTGGCCGGGCGCAGTGGCGGGCGCCTGTAGTCCCAGCTACTCAGGAGGCTGAGGCAGGAGAATGGCGTGAACCCGGGAGGCGGAACTTGTAGTAAGCCGAGATCGTGCTACTGCACTCCAGCCTGGGCGACAGAGCGAGACTCCGTCTCAAAAAAAAAAAAGAAAAAAAAAGGACATTTCTCCAAAGAAGATATATAAATGGCCAGCAAGCATACAAAAAAAGATGATCAACATCATTAGTCATGAGGGAAATGCAAATAAAAACCACAGTGAGATATTTCATACCCACTAGAGTGGCTATAATTTAAAAAACAGAAAATAACAAGTGCTGATGAGGAAATAGAAAATTAGGTCTGGGTGTGGTGGCTCACGTCTGTAATCCCAGCACTTTGGGAGGCCAACACAGGTGGGTCACCTGAGGTCAGGAGTTCAAGACCAGTCTGGCCAACATGGTGAAACCCCGTCTCTACTAAAAATACAAAAATTAGCACAGAGTGGTGGCACACATCTGTAGTCCCAGCTACCCGGGAGACTGAGGCACGAGAATCGCTTGCACCTGGGAGGCAGAGGTTGCAGTGAAGCCGATATCACACCACTGCACTCCAGCCTGAGCAACACAGCAAGACTCCATCTCAAAAAAAAAAAAAAGGTAAAGAAACATTGGAACCTTTGTACATTACTGGCAGAAATGTAAAATGGTGCAGCCACTATGGAAAACATTCTGGTAGTTCCTCAAAAAGTAAAATAACTACCATATGACCTGACAGTTCCATTCAGGCATATCTCAAAAGAACCAAGGATGGGCACCCCAACCAATACTTGTATAGGAATGTTCATAACAGCACTATTCACAACAACCATAAAGTGGAAACAGCTCAAAAATGTCCATCAACAGATGAACTGGCACTGTCTCTATCACTGGATTTGGTGCTGAAGCTGCTTCTAGCTCTGCAGCTGGCATTCATTCTGGCTTTAGCTTGGGGATGAGTGCTGTGGTGGGTGCTGGAGCTAGCTCCTTTGTAGCTGGTGTATTGCTAGTGCTAGACTAGGTGTACTGGCTGTATTGCTAGTGCTAGACTAGGTGCCAGAACTGTCTAGCTCTGGAGCTGGATCTAGGGCTGGTGCTAGAGCTGGAGCAGGCTGTAGCTTCAAAACTGCCATTGGAGCTGACTCTAGCTCTAGAGCTGACACCAAAGCTAAATACAGCTCTGTGGCTGGCGCCACAACTGGCTCAAGCTCTGGAACAGGTGATGGAGCTAGATCTAGAGCTAGCACTGGCTTTAGCTCTGGAGGTAGTGCCAAAGATGGCACTTCAGCTGGCCTAGGCTCTGAAGCTGGTGCTAGAGCTGGCTCTAACTTCTCATCTGGTGCTGGAGCTAGTGATGGAGCTGGCTCTAGCTGTGCTCCTGGTGCTGGAGCTGGCATTAGCTCTGGACCTAGAACTTGCTTTAGTGCCAGCGTTAGTGCTGAACCTGCTTCTGGCTCTGGAGCTGGCACTAGATCTAGCTATGGCTCACAAGTGGATGCCAGAGTTGGTGCTGGAGTAGGTGCAGAGCTCTCTGTAGCTCTGGAGCTGGAGCTAGTGCTGGTACTAGTGCTGACATTGGCATAGGAGCTGGAGCAGGCTCTAGTTTTGGAGCTGACTCCAACTTCAGAGCTGACTCTAACTCTGGAGATAGCACTGGGTCTGGAGCTGGCTCCCGAAGTTGAATGTAGCTCTGGAGTTGGCACAACTGGTTCTAGCTCAAGCTGGTGCTACAGCTGGCTCACTCTATAGTTTGTGCTGAAGCTGATGCTAGAGCTGACACTGGATCTGGCCCTAGCTCTGGACCTGGTATCAGAGCTGGCACTGGTGCTGGAAGAGGAGAAAGATTTGCCAGCATGATTGGATTCCATGTGCCTTTTCAAAGACAGAAAGCATTCCACTGCAGGCCAGACATGGTGGCTCATGCCTGTAATCCCAGCACTTTGGGAGGCCAAGACAGGTGGATCACTTGAGGTCAGCAGTTTGAAAACAGCCTGACCAACATGATGAAACCCCATCTCTACTAAAAATACAAAATTAGACATGGTGATGCACACCTGTAATCACAGCTACTTGAGAGGCTGAGGCAGGAGAATCACTTGAACCTGGGAGGTGGATGTTGCAGTGAGCTGAGATTGCACCACTGCACTCCAGCCTGGGCAACCAGAGCGGAACTGCGTCTCAAAAAAAAAAAAAAAAAAAAAGCATCCTACTGCTTTAAGAGCAGTCCCAGCTGGGCACGGTGGCTCACGCCTGTAATCTCAGCACTCTGGGAGGTCGAGGCGGGTGGATCACGACGTCAGGAGTACGAGACCATCCTGGCCAACATGGTGAAACCCCATCTCTACTAAAAATACAAAAATTAGCCGGGCATGGTGGTGGGTGCCTGTAGTCCCAGCTACTCAGGAGGCTGAGGCAGGAGAATCGCTTGAACCCAGGAGGCAGAGGTTGCAGTGAGCTGGGATCGCACCACTACACCCCAGCCTAGGCGACAGACTAAGATTCCGTCTCAAAAACAAAAAAAAAGGGAGCAGTTCCAGCACAAGAACCATGCCCCCAGCAAGTCTTCTCAGTCTGCAGCCCACCAAATGAGTGCTCTGAGCTTACTCTCTGCTCCTGTCCAACACCGCTCGTCCCTGGGTGGCCCAACCCCAGGCCCCTCCCCACACATTCCCGCACACCCACCCTAGTCCTCTTCATCCTCTGGCTAGTCTACCCCAGTGGCCCCTAGGTGCTTGAGCTGGGCAAGAAGAAGTCAGGCCTAGCACTCCAGGTACCAAACCGGCATGATGAGCTGAATGTAGCCACCAACAGCCTCAGGCAGGGAAAGTCTTGAGTCTGACAGAATTCTCCAGGCACTAGTCCAGACTGGAGCCCAGAATGAGGAGATGACGCTGGGAAAGGTGAGTGAGCAGTGGAGTCAGAGGCCTCGCCTTTCTTCCCGCGCTACCCTCCTGTGGCACCCCTGCAGGGGTCTAGGCTCCCATGTCTTCCCTTGCCCACTTCTACCCCAGACCCCAGCCCCAGTCTAGCTGTCTGGCAGCAGCAGACCTGGTCACCAAACATAGGGCTAGCAAGAAGCCTCAGGCCTAGGGAGCTCTCAGTAAATGTCTGACCAGCCAGATGCAGTGGCTCATGC
Organism: Rhinopithecus roxellana; assembly: GCF_007565055.1. Lineage (NCBI taxonomy): Eukaryota > Metazoa > Chordata > Mammalia > Primates > Cercopithecidae > Rhinopithecus > Rhinopithecus roxellana. The sequence continues at coordinate 132,388,620 of NC_044553.1, read as the reverse complement.
CTATAATTCCAGCATTTTGGGAGGCCGAGGTGGGCGGTTCACCCGAGGTCAGGAGTTCCAGACCAGCCTGACCAACATGGAGAAACCCTGTCTCTACTAAAAATACAAAATTAGCCAGGCATGGTAGTGCATGCCTATAATCCCAGCTGTTCGGGAGGCTGAGGCAGAAGAATTGCTTGAACCTGGGAGGCGGAGGTTGTGGTGAGCCAAGATCGCGCCATTGCACTCCAGCCTGGACAACAAGAACGAAACTCCATCTCAAAAAAAAAAAAAAAGGTCTGACCAGCTCCCCAAGGCAGGCCTAGACAGTCTGGGGAAGACCCTCCCCATCTAGGGACACATGGGTCACCCTTGCCCTTCTGCTCAGGAGGTACCAGAGGGCCTCTTCCTGACTCCAGTCCTCCCAGCCCAGGCTGTCTGCTCACACACTGCTCACTCTGTCCACATTCTTCTTCTATTTTTTTTTTTTTTTTAGACGGAGTCTCGCTGTGTTATTCATGCTGGAGTGCAGTGGCATCATCTCAGCTCACTGCAACCTCCGCCTCCCGGGTTCATGCGATTTTCTCACTTCAGCCTCCAGAGTAGCTCGGATTACAGGCAGGCGCCACCACACCCAGCTTATTTTTGTATTTTTAGTAGAGACAGGGTTTCGCCATGTTGGCCAGGCTGGTCTCGAACTCCTCACCTCAAGTGATCCGCTCACCTCGGCCTCCCAAAGTGCTTGGATTACAGGTGTGAGCCAGTGCACCCAGCCAGTCTGCCCACATTCTTGACATCTGTCTCTACTCACTAGCCACACTGCAGCTTCCAGAGAAGAGTAAGCCTGGCCCCCAGCTTTGCCAGGGGTGGTCAGATGGGTGGGCACCTTCCAGTCGTAGCATGGTCACAGAGTATACTCCTACCATCTGTCTCCCACTTCCAGTGGAAAAGATGACGCTGCCCCAGGGGACCTGGCACCAGGCCACCAAGCTCAACCACAGCCCTCTCTGCACCCCACCAGGCAGACAGAACCATCAGAGGAGTCTGGCTTCCCTTTAGTTCCAGACTGGGGAGGCCATCATCACACCCCTCTAATCCTGATGTACCACAGCCAGGGAGCCACATGCAGCCAGTGGCCTCACAGGGCTATGGTTAACTCTGGACACACATCCACTATGCAGTCACGGACTAATATAGGCAGAAGCCCAGAAGGCTCTCTGGCTGATAGCTCTGCCTTCTGTTACTCAGTTGGAAGTATGCTAAGTCATCAGCATACATTTAGCCTCAGTTTTCTGGAATAACTATACCCTGCCCCCACCACTGTAAGTTGATTGTGTTTGAAATCTAGACTGCTATACCCCCAACACCTAGAAGAATAGACACTCTAGTGTCCATGCTGATAAATCCTTGGTTAGGGTTCTAGCATATGCTGCCTTTATTAAAAACTGCCCCAAGCCCATTTACTAAAGCAGTAGCTAGTGCAAGTTTGCGTGGCTTATAATGGGGGCAGGCTGGACTTGAAACTAGAGAAAGCCTAATTCTTGCTTATTTCAAAGGTTCATTCCAGGGGTATGAGTGAGGTATTAGCTACATGTGCTTGGGGACATCAAAGTACCCTGGACCCCTCCAGTCAGAGAAAAGGGGTCTGGGAAGTCTTTCTTTTTTTTTTTTTTTTGAGACGGAGTCTCGCTCTCGCCCAGGCTGGAGTGCAGTGGCCGGATCTCAGCTCACTGCAAGCTCTGCCTCCCGGGTTTACGCCATTCTCCTGCCTCAGCCTCCCGAGTAGCTGGGACTACAGGCGCCTGCCATCTCGCCCGGCTAGTTTTTTGTGTTTTTCAGTAGAGACAGGGTTTCACCGTGTTAGCCAGGATGGTCTCAATCTCCTGACCTCGTGATCCGCCCGTCTCGGCCTCCCAAAGTGCTGGGATTACAGGCTTGAGCCACCGCACCCGGCCTAGTCCTTTCGTGCCAGGATATTCAAAATGTATCTGTGGCCAGGCACAGTGGCTCATGCCTGTAATCCCAGCACTTTGGGAGGCTAAGACAGGAGAATTGCTTGAGGCCAAGAGTTCAAGACCAGTCTGGACAACATATTAAGCTACAAAAAATTTGGCCAGGCGCGGTGGCTCAAGCCTGTAATCCCAGCACTTTGGGAGGCCGAGGCGGGTGGATCACGAGGTCAGGAGATCGAGACCCTCCTGGCTAACACGGTGAAACCCCGTCTCTACTAAAAATACAAAAAACTAGCTGGGCGTGGTGGCGGGCGCCTGTAGTCCCAGCTACTCGGAGGCTGAGGCAGGAGAATGGCGGGAACCAGGGAGGCGGAGCTTGCAGTGAGCCGAGATCGCGCCACTGCACTCCAGCCTGGGCTACACAGCGAGACTCCGTCTCAAAAAAAAAAAAAAAAAAAAAAAAAAAAAAATTTAAGTGTTTTTTTTTTCCTGCAAAAAATTTTAAAATTAGCTGGATGTGGTGGCACACACCTGTAGTCCCAGCTACTTGGTAGGGCTGAGGTGAGAGGATCACTTGAGCCTGGGAGATTGAGGCTGCAGTAAGCCTCATCACACCACTGCACTACAGCCTGAGCAACAGTACAAGATCCTCTCTCAAAAAAATAGTAAAATTCAATGTAAAAGTTAAAAAATAAAGTGCAACCGTAAGCACTATACAATGTGTTTTCCCAACTCTGTCCCCTGAGAAGGCCTAGAAGCAATTGTACCACAATAACAGTAAGCATACCTGGTGCCCAGATTTCGGTACCTAAGTACCATTCTCCACTAAAAAGCCAGACAAGAGGCACCAACAGATGTTAAAACTAGTGGATTAAAGTTTGATGAGGAATAAGACATTTATATAGTCTCAAAGCATCATACCACAAAATACTTGTTAATAAGTACATGATACTCATTAACTTCACAAAGGAAAAACCTGGCAGGTACTATCTTTTTTTGTTTTTGTTTTGAGACAGGGTTTCACTCCCATTACCCAGGCTAGAGTGCAATGGCACAATCTTGGCTTACTGCAACCTCCACCTCCTGGGCTCAAGCGATTCTCCTGCCTCAGCCTCCCAAGTAGCTGGGACTACAGGCACACATCACTGCACCCAACTAATTTTTGTATTTTTTGTAGAGACAAGAGTTTTGCCATGTTGCCCAGGGTGGTCGTAAACTCTTGAGCTCAGGCCGTCTGCCCCACCTTGGCCTCCCAAAGTCCTGGTATTACAGGCATGAGCTACTGCACCTGGCTAGCAGTTACCATCTTAATTGAATGATAAACATTAACATCACCAGTAATGGAACAACATGGTGTGCTTCCTGATATATGATGCACTGAGAACGGAGAACCAGTTCCATCAAATTTTCTCCAAAAATTCAGATTCAGGTATGCAACCTGAGTCTTATGAGGAAATATCAAAACCCAAATTGAGGACATTCTATCAAGTAACTGACCTGAAATCATCAAGAACGTCAAGGTCATAGAAGGCAGTTCCAAATTGGAGACTACAGAGACTGGGTCAGTCAATTCAGCATGCAGTCCTGGATCAGATCACAGTTGATAAAGGACATTTTTGAATGATCAAGGTTCTGTGGATTAGTTGATAGTATTTAATACACTTGTGGACAAATCAAAGTCAATTTCTTGATTTTATTGGTTGTATTTGGTTATGTGGGAGAGTATCCTCATTTTAAGGAAATATACACTGAAGTATTAAGTGGTAATGGGGTATCAGGTCCCCTGAAGTATTAAGTGGTAATGGGGTATTAGGTCCCCAACTTACTATCAAATGGTTTAGAAAAAAATGCAAAAATAGGCCAGGCAAGGTGGGTCATGCCTGTAATCCCAGCACTTTGGGAGGCCAAGGTGGGAGGATCACTTGAGCCCAGGAGTTTGAGACCAGCCTGGGCAACATAGTGAGACCCTGTCTCTACAAAAAAATTTAAAAATATTATCTGAGCATGGTGGTGCACGTCTGTAGTCCCAGGTACTTGGGAGGCTAAGGTGAGAGGATCATTTGAACCCAGGAGGCTGAGGCCACAGTGAGCCATGATCACACCACTGCACTCCAGCCTGAGGTGACAGAGGAAGACCCTGTCTCAAAAAAAAAAAAAGTATAGATATACAGAGTGAATAACAAAAAAATGTAGTGAATTAGACTTTAGGTTTTGTTTTTGTTTTGAGATGGAGTTTCACTCCTGTTGCCCAGGCTGCAGTGCAATGGCGCAATCTCAGCTCACCACAACCTTCGCCTCCTGGGTTCGAGCAATTCTCCTGCCTCACCCTCCCGAGTAGTTGGGATTACAGGCATGCGCCATCACGTCTGGCTAATTTTGTATTTTTAGTAGAGACAGGGTTTCTCCATGTTGGTCAGGCTGGTCTGGAACTCCCGACTTCAGGTGATCTGCCCTCCTTGGCCTCCCAAAGTGCTGGGATTACAGGCGTGAGCCACCACGCCCCGCTAAGAGTTTTTTTGTTGTTGTTGAGACAAGAGTCTCACTCTGTCTCCGAGGCTGGAGTGCAGTGGCACCATCTTGGCTCACTGCAGCCTCCACCTCCTAGGTTCCAGGGATTCTCCTACTTCAGCCTCCCGAGTAGCTGGGACTACAGGCATGCGCCACTACGCCCAAATAATTTTTTTATTTTTAGTAGAGACAGGGTTTCACCATGTTGGCCAGGCTGGTCTCCAACTCCTGACCTCAAGTGATCCACCCGCCTCAGCCTCCCAAAGTGCTGGGTTTACAGGTGTGAGTCACTTCACCTGGCGAGTATTTTTTAAAGTACTGCTAAAGAGTAAATCCTTCCCTTTATTTCTACCTGACTTCCTGACTATACTACCAACTGTATGGTCTATGTGACTGTGGGAGAACTTCCATTCTTCCAGCTGTCATTGCACCTAGCCTGGCACAAAAGACTGGAAGAAAATACATTTAATATTTTCAGCTGGGCGCTTGAATCTGGGAGGCAGAGGCTGCAGTGAGCCGAGATCGCACCACTACACTCCAGCCTGGGCGACAGAGCGAGACTCCATCTCAAAAAAAAAAAAAAAAAATTTCATTGCCTGTCTGCCTAACCACTCACTCACTCCTCCAGAGCTTACTTGACACTTCTGAAGGTAGAGGGCAGAGATGAAGAGGAAGGTGCCAGTTACAGGAGAGACGCAGAACCATGGCCCAGGAAGGCTAAACGTTCAGTTCAGAGACCGCAGAGCGTTTTTGGAAGCCTCTTCTCAAGAAGGGATTAATAAGAACCAGGCAAAACAAATCCAAACAGATAACTGATGTCAAGACCAGGGGAAATGTCCCAGCAGGGAACTGAGTGGAGCAGTGACCACCAGCCATAGAGAAGGATACCAAAAAGCCAAAGGCTTAAGAGGTAACATGTTATTCCCATTTCGCAGCCCTTTATAGTTTACAAAGGAGCTTCTAGGACAATGGTGGAGTGGGCTGGTAAACAATTCTGATTAAGAACACCTAGAGGTGAATAAAATATAACAAAAACAAGTTTTATGCATGAATGGAATAGGAAACAAGAAAGGGAATCCCAGGTATGACAGTCAGAGTCGGATGGTGACTATTGACTAGGACTTGCATTTTATTTATTTATGAGATGGAATCTTGCTATGTTGCCCAGGCTGGGGTACAGTGGTGCAATCATGGCTTACTGCAGCTTCAACCTCCTAGGTTCAAGTGATTTTGTTATTTTGGGTTTTTTTTTTTTTTTTTGTAGATTGGGAGCTTTGCTATGTTGCTCAGGCTTCTGTCAAACTCCAAGGCTCAAGTGATCCACCCGCTTTGGCCTCCCAAAGTGCTAGGATAACAGGTGTGAGCCACCCTGCCCAACCCTTAGGACTTGCATTTTATTTTTTCATTTTATTTTAATTAATTTTTTTTTTTTTTGAGATGGAGTCTCACTCTGCCACCCAGGCTGGAGTGCAGTGGTATGATCTCGGCTCACTGCGACCTCCGCCTCCCAGGTTCAAGCAATTCTCCTGCCTCAGCCTCCCCAGTAGCTGGGATTACAGGCACCCACCACCACGCCTGGTTAATTTTTTGTATTTTTAGTAGAGATGGGGTTTCACCATGTTGATCCAGTTGGTCTTGAACTCCTGACCTCAGGTGATCCACCTGCCTCAGCCTCCCAAAGTGCTGGGATTACAGGGTGAGCCACCATGCCTGGCCGGGACTTGCATTTTAAATGTGCATGTGGAGACAGAAGAGCCGACCTCATGACGAGGACTGGAAAGGACACTGACGCGATGCAAGTATTTGAACAGAAAAAGAGAAGGAGAAAAGCTCGTTGTGGTCAATAACAAAACACACAAGCAGACAGTATATCATGAAGAGTAAAAAATGCAACAAACAAAAAGCAGAATTACAAGGCAAAATTGGCAAATCCACAAAGCAGAAGATTTTAAACTCTAATTTCCCAAAATTAGAAAAAACATGTTTAATCACAAATGGAATATTTATGAAAATTAACCACATGCTAGCCCTAACCAAGTCTCGATATATCCGAAGAGCAAGATGATGAACCGTGATCTCTGATCATAGTGTAATAAGATTAGACTGAGCACAGTGGCTCACGCCTGTAATCCCAGCACTTTGGAAGGCCGAGGTGGGTGAATCACCCGAGGTCAGGAGTTCAAGACTAGCCTGACGAACGTGACAAACCCCTTCTCTACTAAAAATACAAAAATCAGCCAAGCGAGGTGGCACGCACCTGTACTCTCAGCTATTTGGGAGGCTGAGGCAGGAGGATGCTTTGAACCCAGGAGACAGAGGTTGCAGTGAGCTGGGATGGTGCCACTACACTCTAGCCTGGGGAACAGAGTGAGACTCTGTCTCAAAAAAAAAAAAAAAAAACAAAAATTAGCTGGGCGAGGTGGCTCACACTTGTAATCTCAGCACTTTGGGAGGCTGAGGTGGGCGGATCACCTGAGGTCGGGAGTTCAAGACTAACCTGGCCAACATGGTGAAACCCCATCTCTACTAAAAATACAAAAATTAGCTGGGCGTGGTGGCAGGCGCCTGTAATCCCAGCTACTGGGGAGGCTGAGGTATGAGAATCACTTGAACCTGGGAGGCGGAGGTTGCAGTGAGCTGAGATCATGCCACTGCACTCCAACCTGGGTGACAGAGTGAGACTCTGTCTCAAAAAAAAAAAGAAAAAAGAAAAAAATTAGAAGGCAATAATAGAAAGAATCACTTCCCTCACAAAAATCCTAGAGCTTGGAAATTTCAAAACATTCAGAAGCTTAAAAATGGAATTTAATAAATATGTGAAACTGAATATAAGTGAAAACTCTGTGCAGTCTTTTGGGATGCAACTCTAATAAAAACGACATGTATGCTTTTTAAGATCAGGCGCTGTGGTTCACAGCTGTAATCCCAGCACTTTGGGAGGCCAAGGAAGGAAGATCACTTGAGCTCAGGAGTTTGAGACCAGCCTGGGCAACATGGTGAAACCCTGTCTCTACCAAAAAAAATACAAAAATTAGCCAGGCATGGTTGTGCACACCTGTGATCCCAGCTACTGATCAGGCCGAAGTGGGAGAATCACTTGAGCCTGGGAGATGGAGGTTGCAGTGAGCCATGTTCACGCCACTGCACTGCAGCCTAGGTGACAAAGCAAGACCGTCTCAAAAAAAAACAAACAAACAAACAAAAAAAACCACGTGTGATTTTTAATGTCTGAGATAAGTGTTTAAGAAGTTAGCAAGGCCGGGCGCAGTGGCTCAAGCCTGTAATCCCAGCACTTTGGGAGGCCGAGACGGGCGGATCACGAGGTCAGGAGATCGAGACCATCCTGGCTAACACGGTGAAACCCCGTCTCTACTAAAAATACAAAAAAACTAGCCGGGCGAAGTGGCGGGCGCCTGTAGTCCCAGCTACTCGGGAGGCTGAGGCAGGAGAATGGCGTAAACCCGGGAGGCGGAGCTTGCAGTGAGCTGAGATCCAGCCACTGCACTCCAGCCCCGGCGACAGAGTGAGACTCTGCCTCAAAAAAAAAAAAAAAAAGAAGTTAGCAAAAGCCCACTTTCCCCAAAGTGGGCTTTTGGGGAAAAAGTGGGCTTTTGGGTGGATACAAGGTAGGAAAAAGTTTTTAAACAACAGCAAAATAAAACTGATGCAAGAGGAAATAAAGTTTAGTGCAAACTATCTCATCTCATTGGGCTTTACAACAGCGCTGTGCAGGACTGTTAGGACTGTAGTTTTATGCCTGAGCGTACCAATACTTGAGGAAGTTAAGAGAGTAGTAAAGGCCAGACACGGTGGCTCATGCCTGTAATCCTAGCACTTTGGGAGGCTAAGGCAGACAGATTGCCTGGACTCAAGAGTTCAAGACCAGCCTGGGCAACACGGTGAAACCTCATCTCTACTAAAATATGTGGTGGCATGCACCTGTAGTCCCAGCTACTCAGGAGGCTGAGGCAGGACAATTGCTTGAACCCGGGAGGCAGAGGTTGCAGTGAGCTGAGATCGTGCCACTGCACTCCAGCCTGGGTGACAGCGACACTTCGTCTCCAAAACAAAAAAAGAGTAGTAGAGACTGCACTTAAACTCAGGTCTTCTAGATCCATTCTGATGTTCTTTCTATTTTTAGCTCACACTCTAATCATCACGGGTTGCCCTCCCTGGGCCATGGAACCTTGCACCTATCTGTATAGGAATGGCCCCAGATGAGGGAGGGCTATTGGGAAGTCTTCACCTTTCATGGTACTCTGCCCCTCCCTTCCTAAAAGCTTGTGCTTTCTGCATGGAAACCATGCACGGACTGACTCCTGAATCACAGAACATTGTGGGAGACAGAAATGTGGGGTGGAGGAGAAAGAGGCGCTCCTGTTAGAGAATGCTGTTGTCCTTTGGTCCTTTGAACATCCTCCTATATCTGTTGCTGTTAAGCTCAGCACTTGTCTTAATCATTCCTTTCCCTTTTTTTTTTTTTTTTTGTTTTTTTTTTTTGTTTTTGAGAGAGTCTCCCTGTGTTGCCCAGGCTGGTCTCAAACTCCTGAGCTCCAGGGATCCTCCCACCTCAGCCTCCCAGAGGACTGGAATTACAGTTGTGAGTCACCATGCCCAGCCTTAATTTTTTTCTTTCTTTCTTTCTTTCTTTCTTTCTTTCTTTCTTTCTTTCTTTCTTCCTTCCTTCCTTCCTTCTTTCCTTCCTTCCTTCCTTTCTTTCTTTCCTTCCTTCCTTTTTCTTTTCTTCCTTTCTTTTCTTTTCTTCCTTTCCTTCTTTTCCTTCTTTCCTTCCTTTCCTTCCTTTCCTTCCTTCCCTTCCTTCCCTCCCTCCCTTCCTTCTTTCCTTCCTTCCCTTCCTCCCTCCCTCCCTCCTTCCTTCCTTCCTTCCTTCCTTCTTTTCTTCTTTCTTTTTTCACAGTCTTGTTCTGTCACCCAGGCTGGAATGCAGTGGCACAATCTCAGCTCGCTGCAACCTCCACCTCCCGGGTTCAAGTGATTCTCCAGCCTCAGCCTCGCAGGTAACTGGGACTACAGGCGCACACCACCACACCTGGCTATTTTTTGTATTTTCTAGAAGAGACAGGGTTTCACCATGTTGGCCAGGCTGGTCTCGAACTCCTGGGCTAAAATGATCCACCTGCCTCAGCCTCCTGAAGTGCTGGGATTACAGGTGTGAGCCACTGGTCCCAGCCCAGCTTTAATATTTTCTTGTTCGTAAATATATCCATCAATCTAATTCCTGTGTAATCATCTCTCTGATGGCTGCGAAGCTCTTTGTTGGCTGAGCATGGATTTGCCTTTTAATAATTTGTTTCTGCATCTGAGCAGGTAAAACTTGCTCTGGTCTACCCTCACTGAGGCTGTGTGGAGGAAATAGTGAATGTTTCCTCCTCTTCCCTCTCACCTCTGAGCCCACTATTGTCCCCCTGGTCAACCACCTTTTCTCCCGCCTCAGCACCAAGCAAAGGGGTGAGTGAATATCAGCCTGGTGAGCAGCTTAAGCAATTCTGCAGCTGAACGGAAGGCCACCTCCTCATTCTTTTTTTTTTTTTTTTTTTTTTTTGAGATGGAGTCTCACTCTGTCGCCCAGCCTGGAGTGCAGTGGCATGATCTGGGCTCACTGCAAGCTCCACCTCCCGGGTTCACACCATTCTCCTGCCTCAGCCTCCTGAGTAGCTGGGACTACAGGCGCCCACCACCTCGCCCAGCTAGTTTTTTGTATTTTTTTTAGTAGAGACGAGGTTTCACCATGTTAGCCAGGATGGTCTCGATCTCCTGACCTCGTGATCTGCCCGTCTCGGCCTCCCAAAGTGCTGGGATTACAGGCTTCAGCCACCGCGCCCAGCCAGCTACCTCCTCATTCTTTTACCCCTTCCTGTGACAGAGACTCCCTGAGGTCCACAGCCTGGCTCTGCCTCATGAGGAACAGAGCCATGCAGATAAATGGGAGGGGGTCCTTGGCTCAGAGGTGAGGAGCAGGGGAGGGGAGGAGGCCAACAATCAATGAAAATAGTCAGCATTGGGAGGGATTGATCTGGAGTGAGGAATTAATAGAGCAAATCACTGCTGGACCTGCTCAGCTGTGACTAAGCAGAGGCTTGCCTGACTTCATTGCTGCCTGAGTTGAGCAGCAGCCAGGCAGGAGGTGGGGACAACAGGGAGACCTGAAGAAGAAATGGGAGGCAGGAAGCTCCAGGAGACAGGGCCAGCCAGGGCCAGGAGCTCTTGACCCCAGCTTGGTTCCCCAGAGGGTGGGTCTTGGGGGCCTGGGGGACCAACTGGGGTACTTGGTAAATGGCGCCCTGGGAGGTCAGAGACAGGGAGAGGGGAACCCTGGCACTTGTTCCAACCCAAAGAAGCCCTCTGTTGTTTTCCCTCTAGAAAACAAACTAGTTTGTTTTAAAAAATAAACCTTTTTTTGTTTTTTGAGACAGAGTCTTACTCCATCGTTCAGGCTAGAGTGCAGTGGCACGATCTTGGCTCACTGCAACCTCTGCCTCCCAGGTTCAAGGGATTCTCCCACCTCAGCCTCCCAAGTAGTTGGGATTACAGGCGTCTGCCACCATGCCCAGCTAATTCTTGTATTTTTAGTAGAGATGGGGTTTTGCCATGTTGCCCAGGCTGGTCTTGAACTCCTGACCTCAAATGATCCACCTGTTTCAGCCTTCCAAAGTGCTGGGATTACAGGCGTGAACCGCCACACCTGGCCTAAAAGTAAGCTTTATTTTTACAATTTTAGATTTACAAAAAAAAATTGTGAAGATAGTACAGAGTTCCCAGGTCCATAGTACAGAGACCTCGTAACCCCCTGCTGTGGTTTGAATGTGTTCCTCCGAGGTCATGTATTGGAAACGCAATCCCCAATGCGAATGTGTTGGGAGGTGGGGCCTAATAGCTGATTAGGTCATAAGGGAGAATGGATTAACATTTCCATGGTAGTGGGCCTGTTATAAAAGCAAAGTCGGCCTCCTCTTGTTCTCTAACACATGCTCTTGCGCCCTTTTACCTCCCACCATGTTATGACGCAGCAAGAAGACCCTCACCAGATGTAGTCCCTCAACCTTGGACTTTCCAGCCTCCAGAACTGCAGAACTGCAGAACTGTAAGAAAGAAATTTCTTTTCTTCTCTCTCTCTCTTTTTTTTTTTTTTTTTTTTTTTGAGATGGGGTCTGGCTCTATTGCCGAGGCTAGAGTGCAGCGGTGCAATTTTGGCTGATTGCAACCTCCACCTCCCAAGCTCAAGTCTTGTGCCTCAGCCTCCTGAGTAGCTGGGACTATAGGCATACGCCACCACGCCAAGCTAATTTTTGTATTTTTCCTAGAAATGGGGTTTCACCATGTTGGTCAGGCTGGTCTCAAACTCCTGACCACAAGTGATGCACCCACCTCAGCCTCCCAAAGTGCTGGGATTACAGGCGTGAGCCACCACACCAGTCTCTCTTTTCTTTTTTTTTTTTTTTTTTGAGACGGAGGCTTACTCTGTCGCCCAGGCTGGAGTGCAGTGGCCGAATCTCAGCTCACTGCAAGCTCCGCCTCCCAGGTTCACGCCATTCTCCTGCCTCAGCCTCCCAAGTAGCTGGGACTACAGGCGCCCGCCACCACGCCCGGCTAATTTTTTGTATTTTTTTAGTAGAGACGGGGTTTCACCACGTTAGCCAGAATGATCTCGATCTCCTGACCTCGTGATCCGCCCGTCTCGGCCTCCCAAAGTGCTGAGATTACAGGCTTGAGCCACCGCTCCTGGCCTCTCTTTTCTTTATAAATTACTCAGTCCATAGTATTCTGTTATAGCCACACAACAGACTAAGACACCCCTCACCCAATGTTACCTCTTATTGACATCAACATTAGTATGGTACCTCTGTTGAAATTTATGGGCCAGGCTGCCGCAGCTCCACACTGTGAAGAGAGGTGGGGAAGGCACTGCAGTAGGTGAAAGATTTCAAGGCCCCAGTGAGCTGTTGGGTGCAGGAGACACAGGAGGCTGGAGGGCCAGCAGGAGGCTGGGACCAGGTCCCAGCCATCCCTGAGATTGAGTCCCTCTTTCTTGCAGCAGCTGCTCTCACCAGGCCATAGGACTGGCCTCAGAAGCTCCCCTGCTGTCACCAGCCCGGCTTGCCACTCTCCTACCCCCAGCCAGACTCTTCCTCGTCTTTCCCTGCCAGGCCTGCTCACCAGCTCCCGCAGTCCTCATAAACCAGCCCCTCCTGCCCCTGTAGCTCTGCTGCTGTTCTTGGTGCGTGCAGCCATCTCTTGGCAGCCTGTTAGCCCTGCTCCTGGAATAAAATCTCCCTTCCAGGAGCCAGGTGTCAGGGTCAGAGGAAATAAGACACTCTTGTGGTATAGTCAGCACCTAACAGGACTTCTCTCTTTGTTCTGCCTCAGTTGGGCCTGGCCATCCAGGCCTTCCTTTCCTGTCCAGCCTCTCCCCTCTTCGATTACTTGTAACCCTATTTGCATTTCCTTGTGCAGAGAACTGCTTGCTTCTCCTCCGGGCAAATCCCCTGAAGTGATCGTCCAAGAGGATTTCTGCTATCTCCCAAGGCTCTGAGTGTCCCAGTTGTCCCCTAGGCCTACCTGAGGGTGAGGCAGCTGCCAAGGATGCCCCCTGGGTTTGAGAGGCTTGCGTTGGCCCCGCCACCTTTCCTTTGTGCTGTACAGTGCCTTTCTCCACGTCCTCACTTTTTCCTTGAAACTTAACGCCATAACAGGCAGAGCAGATGTTACTATTCCATTTCAGAACACAGAGAGAGAGGCTCAGAGGGTAAACACCCTGGCCCAAGGCCCACAGATGGTCAGGTCACCCTATTAGATGCTTTCACAGTTTCTTTCTTTTTTTTTTTTTGAAGTGGAGTCTTGTTCTATCTCCCAGGCTGGAGTGCAGTGCCACAATCTTGGCTCACTGCAAACTCCACCCCCTGGGTTCACGCCATTCCCCTGCCTCAGCCTCCCGAGTAGCTGGGACTATAGGTGCCTGCCACCACGCCTGGCTGATTTTTTTTTTTTTGTATTTTTAGTAGAGACGGGGTTTCATCATGTTAGCCAGGATGGTCTCGATCTCCTGACCTTGTGATCCGTCCGCCTCGGCCTCCCAAAGTGCTAGGATTACAGCCATGAGCCACCACGCCCGGCCTAGCTTTCACAGTTTCTTATAGCATGCCTCCAAGTTAATAGGACATTTGCAATTTTATATTTTATTTGTATGGTTACTTGAATGCTGTCATTCCCTCCAGACTGTAAGTTCCATGAGAACAGGGAACTTGGGGCCAGGAGCGGTGGCTTACGCCTATAATCCCAGCACTTTGGGAGGCTGATGCAGGCAGATCACTTGAGGTCAGGAGTTCGAGACTCCATCTCTATGAAAAATACAGAAATTTAGCCAGATGTAGTGGCACATGCCTGTAATCCCAGCTACTCAGGAGGCTGAGGTAGAATTGCTTGAACCCAGGAGGCGGAGGTTGCAGTGAGCCGAGATTGTGCCACTGCACTCCAGCCTGGATGACAGAGCAAGACTGTCTCAAAAAGAAAAAAAAAAAAAAAAAAAAAAACAGAGAATTTGGGACTGCTTTGCTTACTGCTGTATACCCAGTGCCTTGCCCCACTGCCTGATACATAATAGATGCTCAGTCATTATTTTTAAATTATTGAATAAATGATGAGTTATAGGCAGAACGTTCATCCATGCATTCAATAATGGATTGAGGGTCAGGCCCTTTGATGGGTCCTGGAATAAAAGAAGAATAAGATATAGCCCCACTCTTGAAGAAATCAGTCTTATGGGAAAGATAGACTTGTAAATAAAAAAACTACATAATCCCAGCACTTTGGGAGACTGAGGCAGGAGGATCACGAGGTCAGGAGTTCGAGATCAGCCTGACCAACATGATGAAACCCCGTCTCTACTAAAAATACAAAAATTAGCCCAGCATGGTGGCATGAGCCTATAATCCCAGCTACTCAGGAGGCTAAGGCAGGAGAATTCCTTGAACCTGGAAGGCGGAGATTGCAGTGAGCCGAAATTGTGCCACTGCACTCCAGCCTGGGCGACAAAGTGAGACTCCGTCTCAAAAAAAAAAAAAAAAAAATTACAACACAATGTGGAAAATGCCATAATCAGGAATGTCCCAAGTGATGTCAGAGAACAGAGGTTATAAAGTATTGCTGGCCAGGCACAGTGGCTCATTCCTGTAATCCCAGCACTTTGGGAGGCTGAAATGAGAGAACTGCTTAAGCCCAGGAGTTCAGGACCAGCCTGGACAACATAGTGAGACCTCATCTCTACTAAAAATTAGCCAACGTGATGCACACCTCTAGTCCCAGCTACTCAGGAGGCTGAGATGGGAGGGCACCTTGATCTGAGAGCTCAAGGCTGCAGTGAGCCGTGATCACACCACTGCACTCCAGCCTGAGCAACAGCAAGACCCTGTCTCAAAAAGAAAGAAATCAGTAAATAAATACACTCTTCTTGGAAGGTCAGGAGGGCTTTGGAGGGGAGAGGACTGGAAGGATGACAGGTGGTTTACTTCCTGGACAGTTGATGGAGGACAGGGTGAGAGAAAGGCATTCCTAGACCGAGGATGAATCCTGCAGGGGCTGACATGCCAGGGAAGGCCTGGGAGCAGCCTGGCACGGCAGGACTTGAAGCCAGGCTCATGGCTGTTTCCTGTCCCCACACAGGAGCTGGAGATTTCCTACGTGTGCCCCTTAGGGTCCTGGTCTGCGAGGACCACATCTGGGTCCAATCCAGGGTATTAAGACTGCTGACCTCCTGTCATTCTCCTTTGCTGATGGGCTGCCAGAAACCTCATCCACGAGGGAGTTCACATCTAAGCCAATATGAAACAATCTTACGAGATTCCTTGAGCCCAAAGCTCAAATACAGCCTGTCTCATCTGCTCACCCCACTCTCTCATCTCGTAATTCCATCCAGCACATCATCAAGTTAGTGGGTCACGGCCATCTGCAAACAGTTTCATGTGGTCTTCCTTGAGCTGTTTCTCTTGTTGACTCTCCTTCCCTTTGACAAGGATTTAGCATAATCTGTCTGGCTTTCAATTCCAGATACTGTTACCTTTTTTGTTTGTTGTTGTTTAGGTTGAGGGTAAGATGTGGAAGGGCACAGGTGTGCACAAAAGGAAGGGAGTTCTCTTGGGGGCCAAGGTGGGCTGTGGGCTTCCACAGAGGGTGGTAGGAAACAGAGTTATCAGTAAATCAGTACCAAAGGAAAGAGGCAAATGCCAACTACTGTGTGGGGAGTAGGAGGGAGTCAGAGGTAAGAACTATGGATCTTTGGGACATTTAGGTTGTGTCGAACATGGAGGCCGATCCCATGTCACAGTGATGAATGTCATTGAAGGGTGGTATAGTATCAGCTCCGTGGAGAGACGTAGGCCGCTTGTACTCCTACAATTAGCGTAATTTTTTAAAAAAGGAACCCAGTAATTTAGACCTAAAAATCAACTTGTAGATATACCTTTTTTTCTTTTTGAGACAGAGTCTTGCTCTGTTGCCCAGGTTGGAGTGCAATGGCATGATCTCAGCTCACTGCAACCTCCACCTCCTGGGTTCAAGCGATCCTCCTGCCTCAGCCTCCTGAGTAGCTGGGATTACAGGTGTGTGCCACCACCCCTGGCTAATTTTTATATTTTTACTAGACACAGGGCATCGCCATGTTAGCCAGGCTGGTTACGAACTCCTGACCTCAAGTGATCTGCCCACCTCGGCCTCCCAAAGTGCGGAGATTATAGGCATGAGCCATCATGCCCAGCTGTAGATTTACTTTTTATGCCACCCATACACACGGAACACAAACCATTCCCCACCCACAGTGGACTCCTGGATTCCTCCCCTGCTATTTTTAAGTCAATTTTATTCTTACTTGTATCTTTACAGAAAATGGCACAGAAATCACAGGTTTCGAATACCTAGAAGTTATTACAGTTTTATATTTCAAACACCTCAATATCAAGTTTCTTTCTTCTCACTCTATGTACATTATTTACACACCAGGGGCTATAGTCTAACACTTCAAACCAACAGGGACAAAGACAAGAAGAACCAGGGTTGGGGGAGGGAAGCTCCATAATGGAATGAAGAATAAATCAACTTTTAATATGGAATTAAAGTTGCAGCGCACACTCAGGCCTTTCTCTAACGAGGTATTCCCTGCAAAGGTGGGTGGGGTGGTGGATGGGTGGATGGGGTTGGGAGCCTGGCCTGGGAATCTAGATTGGGCAGGTCAACAGAGCTATATGCTCCCATTGCTCATGCGAATGTAAAAGGCCAGGCCAGAGAGGTCGCCGTACTAACAGGTCCACCCATCAGCCGGCAGAAAGAAGCCCCGTCTGTTTATTCCATCATGTTACCATGTTTTAGTCTAGTGGACATGCTTCCTGGCATACAATGGCATGAAGGCGTGTGTGCCTGCAGCTTAGCTTGGGCTTACTCCTGGCTTTCTGCCTTGCTTCCAGCCTTTTTCCTATCTTTCTGAACAGGTCAAAGGCTTTCTCTGAGAGGTGCTCGGCCCTAGGCCCTTAGCCCCCTGTCTGTCTGGAGTGAAGGTTTCTCCAGCAGGCCCTTAATGCGTATGCATAGCCCCAGGCCGACTCCAGGCTTTGCTGCTTAGTTGAGGCCAGGCCTGTAGCTTCCTAGATGTCATTTACCAGCCAGATTGGGTTGTTCAAGGCAGGGCACATGCAAACTCATAGTTCACAAGGAGCTGTGGGGGAAGGGTGCCTTCACAGCAAGTCAAGGTCACAGGCAGCATATCACAAGAGTCGAGATGCTTCAGGACTCAGGCTCAGGGGCCCGAGGACCCAGGGTAGAAGGTTTGGACTCTTGCACAGTGCAGTGAGCCACAGCATTTGTGAGGCATAGGACATGGACTCACGGCACACAGTGTACATTGCCACATGCCACGTAGGTGCCTGTGCTGGGATAAGCCAGTGGGCAGGTTGGGTGTGGAGAGGGTGGGTTCCTAAGGGTGACTATGGCAGGGCATGAGACCAAGGGTGGCTGAGGGGCCCAGGCTGAGACTTCCCAAATGTAGCCTGCCATCTGGACTCCACTGATGGGTGGGGCAGAGGCTGGGCCTGCACAGTGTCTTCACACTGCAGACGCCCAGGCCCAGCCAGCTCTGCAGGAAGGAACAGGCTGAGTTGGGAGAAGACTTTTGCTGAGGACTGGGGTGCTCAGGATGCTGGAGCTGCAGTTCCAGTCCTCCGTCTGTGTAACAGCCATGGCAGGCAATGCACGATGCATTTGCAGCAATGGGCTTTAGGCATGGGCAGAGCGGAATGTAGAGTTGGGAAGGAGGGCTCTTTAAAGCAAGAGAACAGAGAGCAAAGGGTGGCCAAAATCAGTGAGCGCTGCAAAGGGATTGAGAGAAAAGGGGCTTGAGGGGACGTTGTGGGCAGCAAGAAGGCTTCTGAGGCTGGGATGCTGGAGAGGTCAAAACTAGATGAGGGATGTCTCAGCATGGTCCGGAGTCAGAACCCAGCGGTGCCTGCAGCCACCAGGGGTGATGGAGGACCTGTGGGGGACAGGGAGGATGGCAGAGGCCAGGCCTGGGCCTTGCCTTAGAGAGCACCTCCCAGCACCACAGGCTCCGAGGAGAGTAGAGTCTTGGGGCTGTGGCATCTGAGCGTGCCTTGACCTAAGCCATGTCCTCCAGCTGCGGTGGACTGAGCCTCTCCGCCAGCCTGTCTTCATCCATGGCCTCTTCCTCCTCTGGCTTCTCGGTACTCCGGGCCAGGCTGTCCGGCCCAGACACAGTCCCCAGCACTTTGGTGCTGTGCTCCTGAGCTTTGGCCCGGAGCGCCGCAATGCTGTTCTCCCTCAGTTCCTCCTGGGAGATGGCCGCCTGAGCGTCGGGGCCCCGCTCCTCCTGCTCCATCTTGTCAAGCTTGGGCAGGGCCTGGCGTTCCCCCTCGGGCTTCCTCCCCGACTCGGCTGCTGCCTCCAGCGACTTTTTGTGCATCCCTAAAAAGAATTGTTGGTATTCGGGTTTAGAAAAGCGCCTGGGAAAGCCATCTTGAACTGAAAACGGCAAAGATAGAGAGAGGCCAGAATTAAGGACGAGCAGAAAGCCTTACTTCCCACACCGCAGTCACACAAGTCCCAGGGCTGGGCCAGGGTCAGGGAACAGGGAGATGGGTCGCCAGTCCTGTGGAGGACCTCCCCCTGCCAAAGCCCTGGGCACCTGGGCCTCAGGTGGCCTGTTCTGTCCCTTCCAGGCCATAGCACATACTCCCCTGTCCCTCCCCCATGGGATTCCAGATCTTAGAACCCCAAGAGAAGCTGGTGGTGTTCTTAGATACAGGCCCAGAGGGCAGGTGGGGAAGTTGGCAGGTGGGGAAGATAGCAAGTAGAGAGATTTGGGGGACAGAAGTCCTTTGGGCAAAGCAGAATGGCATCCAGAGGGATCTACGGGTCCTCTCAACCCCCAAGGAAGGCTGTTTTGTTCACCATAAGCCCAACTCTGGCCAAGGGGAGAGGAGGGTACAGACCCCAGGGTAACAGCCACACCTTTCTCACAGGACAAAATAATCCACAGTTAGGGACTCCCTCATGATGAGAGTTCTTGGCACCCAGAGCAAGTGACAGACACCAGGCCCCAGGCCCACCCTGCTCTGAGTCCCCCAAAGTAGAACAAGAGGTTTGCTTTGAAGAGCTTCTCTCCTGCTAGGCTGCTGTGGCCCAAGTCCCCCTGCTTCAAGACTCTGTCCCCCTCTCCAAGGAGCCCGCTCTCCTCACCGCAGGGGCAGGGCCCCAAGGAGGGTGCGGGCTCTTACCCAGTAGCCACGGGGCACAGGAGTCCATGATGCCATCCTTGGCAGACTTGAGGATGGACTCGGGCAGGGGGATGGAGTGCCGCACCATGGCCCCGTAGAGCCCGTACTCCGCCATGACACTGCTCCGGCCCCAGCACTTCTCCCGCTTCCTCCACTTGGCTCTGCGGTTCTGGAACCAGACCTGCAGGTGCACAGAACAGGTCAGAGGCTTGCTCTGAGAAGTGCTGGGCCCAAGGCCCTTACCCCTTGTAGGCCTGGAGTGAAGTTTCCTCCAGCAGGGTGTCCTTAACCTAAGCTTGCCCACTCCCTGGTGCCACCTGGGTTTCTCCAGGCTCAGAGAGTATTCAGAAGGAGGACATCAGTCTTAGGAGAATACCATGGGTAGTTCTAGGGAGATGGGGTATGGATGCCTCCCGGACAGAGTCTTACAGGTGCACAGGACCCAGTGTCGTCGGCTGTTTGCAGATGAGAAGACTGCCACGCCAGTGATGGTTCTCTTGCATGTGTTCACACCTCCAGCACATAAATCTTTTTTTCTGATTTGCAGAGGGGCAAATTCCTTTCCCAGCACTGGACTAGCAATGTCTCTGGCTCAGGGTTTCCTCTCTGCCAGAAGCCCAGAGCCAGAACCATCCAGGAGGGCTGCAGGTGAGTGGGGGATCAGGGACAAAGGGCAGCGGACAGTCTTAGGGGCACTTCACCCAGGTATCAGGGAGGCTGGGAACTCAGGGAGGGAGACTCCCCTGGGAGGCCTGGGTCAGCCTCCCTCCTCTGCCCTGTCCCAGCTGAGCTCTGCCAAGCCACATGTGCCCTCCAGGTACCTGCTCCCCACAGCTCTGGGCCTAACTCTGAATGGTATCTGGGGGAGATGGGCCAGGGATGAAGACAACATTATCCAGGGTTGAGGAGCAAATGGGAGGAGGGACCTGGGAGGGAGTGGGGGCGGAGGAAGCACTAGCGAATGTGTCTCTGGCCCCAAAGCTGATTGGTGCAGGGTCTGAATGACAGTGGGGTACCCTGGGGTGTCTGCAGCACTCTAGCCCATTTGGGAAGAGATCCCAGAATCCCTGCCAGGTTTGGGGAGGGAAGATTTCTTGGTCCCCCAAAGAAGCTTTCCGGAGATTTCCCGCAGCTGACAGAGCCAAGAGCCCCTTGCATTGTCCGCCAAGGAGGTCCAGGCTCGCAAGGAACTGGTGGGCCCCAAGCTTGGCCGGTCCCTTCTCTCCCCTCACAGCCCTTGAAGGCTCTGACCCCGGGGACAGCGAGTCGCCCCAAGGAAGTGGAGGGAGTGGGGCGGCGAGGGGGAGGACCGAGGTGGGTTCGGGAAATCTGTTCATTTCCTCCCGATTTCCTTGCCTGCGTCTGGGCCGGCCCCGCCCTTCCCTCCGGGCCCCCTCCCCCGCGGCCGAGGTATCAGCTTTTAATGAAAAATTGCTCCAGCTCTATTCAGGAGGCGGCAAAAGAAGAGTCACCCCCAGGGGCAGCCCTGGGCTGATTGAAAAATAAGTTAATTTCAGTTTGAATCGATGGGCCTCAGGCACTGAAATATCACGGGAAATTAAAGCGGCTGCTCTCCCGGGAGCCGCGGCATTGACCCGCACTAATTAATGCTGGGGAGGCAGCGCTCGCCTCGCCGCGAGCGCCCCCGCTTCCCCGGGGACCCCCAACTCTTCTCATTTAACTAATTAGACGGGGAAAATTGGGTGTTAATTTGTTTAGGATTTTCCCCCTTCCCCCCGGCAGCCCCTCGCGGTCCCCGCCCCGCGCGGCGCGGAAATGCATGCAGGCTCGGCGGCAGATGGCTGCCCGGGTCACGGTGCAATCTCCTCCGACTTGATTGCTTGATTAGGTCGTTAGCACATTAAAAAAAAAAATTGCTTGCCGTCTGGCGCTGGCGTGATGAGTGGGACGCGCGGCAGCGCCTGGGTAATTTATCTTTTTATACGGCAAAGAATTTGATTTCAATCTGCAGATATATGGGGCGCCTTTGACACCTGTTTAACATCGCGCCGCTGACAGCTTAACCCTTCGCTGCCTGGGGAGCCCGAGCTGGGGCCGTCGGGGCTCGGGGGATCAGCACGCTCCTGCGGTTCCCGCCATCGCCGCCAGGTGGCGGAGTGAGCGCCCGGCGGCCCGGAGTCTGTGTCGGAGCGAGGCCGGCCACCCCCGGCAGGGGGCGCTGCGGCCCGCCCGCCTCGCATCCCCCACGGAGGTCACAGAACACTGCCCTGGGCACGCGCACCTTTAGGTTGACCCAAACGCGTGCCCTCTTGCTGCTTTGTTATTTGTAAATAACTGGGAGCCTCTAAACATGGGAGCGACACGGCCTTAGATGCCCCCGGCCTCTCCCGCCCCGAGTGGCGCCGTCCCTGTTCGGGCAGCACTTTTGCTGCCACCGGGTTTGGCAACTGCAGTTTCCGCGCAGAACTGGGGGACTGGGAAGCGCAGGTGCAAGGCCTGTGCCTGGTCCGGACCTGACCGCCCTGGCAGACCACTGCCAAGGAAAAGGTTTGTGTAATTCAAAGGCCGCTAGATGGCTGTCCTCCGTGCCCTGAAGGGAGAGGGGAGCAATGCCAGCCGGGCTAATTCGGGCCTGCGTCCCGGCCTGGCTCCATGCCGAATGTAGATCTCCCCAGTGCTGTGGGCCTGTGCTGCAGGATGTGTGCCCGACCAGCTGTCCTATCCGGGGCCTGCGGTTTGTCTGAGGCCTCAATCCTGCCCCATCACCCTCCCCTTAGCATACCTGCTTGCTGAAAGCTGCTTTCTCCCACAGAGGAAAAATCTGAAAGGACTAATCCACATACAAGTATGATTCCCGGCCTGGCACAGTGGCTCACGCCTGTAATCCCAGCACTTTGGGAGGCCGAGGCGGGTGGATCACCTGAGGTCAGGAGTTCGAGACCAGCCTGGCCAACATAGCTAAACCCCATCTCTACTAAAGATACAAAAATTAGCCAGGCATGGTGGCGCACACCTGTAATCCCAGCTACTCAGGAGGCTAAAGCAGGAGAATCGCTTAAACCCGGGAGGTGGAGGTTGCAGTGAGCCGAGATCATACCACTGCACTCCAGCCTGAGCAACAGAGCGAGACTCTGTCTCAAAAAAAAAAAAAAAAAGTATGACTCCCGGTTTTATCCACCTCTCAGAGAAGACAGCAAAGAATGAATCCCCTGGTGATGGAATTCCAGACACCAAGTGTGACCACAGAGGACTGGAGAGGTTTGGTTCATGAATATAAGAAGCCACCTACTTCCTGGTCAGGAGACAGTCTGTCCTGCTTGAATACATTGCATTATATTAGGTTGGTGCAAAAAGTCATTGCGGTTTTTGCCACTGAAAGTAATTACTTTTTTTTTTTTTTTTTTTTTTGAGACAGAGTCTTGCTCCGTCACCCAGGCTGGAGTGCAGTGGCGTGATCTCAGCTCACTGCAATCTCCACCTCCTGGATTCAAACAATTCTCCTGTCTCAGCCTCCCGAGTAGCTGGGACTACAGATGCCTGCCACCACTCCCGGCTAATTTTTGTATTTTTAGTAGGGACAGGGTTTCACCTTTTTGGTCAGGCTGGTCTCGAACTCCTGACCTCAGGTGATCCACCTGCCTCGGCCTCCCAAAGTGCTGGGCTTACAGGTGTGAGCCACTGTGCTTGGCCGAAAGTAATTACTTTCAATGGTAAAAACCGCAATGACTTTTGCCCCAACCTAATAAAACAAGGCCACAACCCCTCAACTGGTATCTGTACGACCAGACTGGAGAATCTTTTGGATTTAAGAAAAAAGATGTGATGCATAAACCACAGTAACATAATGTCCTGCAGCAGCAGCACCTCATGATCAAACCCATCAGCTTCCATTTCTCAGCAAAGCATTTATGTACATGTTCACACTAAGAACGATAAATACATTCCATAAGGTCTGGTCCGGTTTTTGCCATCACTGAGTTTTGATGCCAAATTTATAAAAGAGTGTTCTGTTTTCAATGCAGTTTGGACTTAGGGATTCTGGAGAAGGCATTGTGGAATATAGAAAAACAGAGATGCCCCCACCCACCCAGTGTGGATACCTGGCAAGGTGCACTGCCCTGGCTTCCCCAGGAGTTCCACGAATACCCATGGTTGAGATGGCGCAGGTTCTCAGATGGAAACAGCATTTTTAGGGTACTAGAAGGGGGTGCAGACTCGGGATTCAGATCATCTCTGGGGCCTATAAACAGAACCATTTTCCTGGGTCTCCTGATTTGGGCAAATGAATATCTGGCTGATCCGTAGATCAGACTTTGCTCACAGACACTCTCCCAGGGGAGCCGGTGCCAGCTGGTCGCTCAAACCAGAAGTCATCCAGACCCTCACTTATCGGCTCCTGGAATGCTTGGCTCTCTGTGAAGACCAGATGCTGCTCCAATTTATGGAGGAAACCTGGACGGCCAAAACAATTTCTTTCTAAGACAGTTGGCAAGGATGCTGTGGCAATGGTGCCTTGGAGGGAAGTGGACAAGGAATTAGAATTAACCCTAACCGCTCTGTATATGTCCCTTTCTATTACCTGCCTGGAAGCCACCAGCCTGTATATAGAACTGAAATATTTACAAGAAGCAGTGAGGCCAGCCAGTCCTGACCTGGAATTCCCAGCTCTGAAAAATTGCTGTGTGACTTTGGGCAAGTTACTTGACTTCTCTCAGTCTCAGTCTCCAAATGAAAGATAAGAATATCCACTTTTCAGGGTTGTTTGGAGGATTACATGAAATAAGTGAGTGCCTAAAATCAGTGCTTGTCACACAGAAGGTGTTCAATAAGTGTTAGTTTTTGGTAGAGGCACTGAAAATAAATGGAAGCCTGCCCGGAAGGCAAGTTAATCAATGGCATTACCTGGCCCTCTGGCCTCCTTCACATGCCCTTCAAGGCTGGACTGACAAATAATAACAACAACAATCCAGGAGGAGGGGAAGACACATCCAACCTTCGGCTGTATATTCAATACAGATAGCCTCTAGCTCCCCCTTAGGCATTTGGAGAGCTAAACACCGGTGTCCCTGAAACTCTTCCCATATTTCTTTTTTTTTCTTTCTTTTTGTTTTTTTTTTTTGAGACAGAGTCTCGCTCTGTCGCCCAGGCTGGAGTGCCGTGGCGCAATCTCCACTCACTGCAAGCTCCGCCTCCCGGGTTCTCGCCGTTCTCCTGCCTCAGCCTCCTGTGTACCTGGGACTACAGGCGCCCGTCACCGCGCCCGGCTAATTTTTTTTGTATTTTTAGAAGAGACGGGGTTTCACCGTGTTCGTCAGGATGGTCTCGATCTCCTGACCTTGTGATCCGCTCGTCTTGGCCTCCCAAAGTGCTAGGATTACAGGCGTGAGCCACCGCGCCCGGCCTCTTTCTTTCTTTTTTTAAAATTTGAGACAGAGTCTCGTTCTGTCGCCCAGGCTGGAGTATACTGGCATCATCTCGGCTCACTGCAACCTCTGCCTCCTGGGTTCAAGTGATTCTCCTGCCTCAGCCTCCCAAGTAGCTGGGATTACAGGCACCCACCACCATGCCCAGCTAATTTTTTGTATTTTTAGTAGAGTCAGGGTTTCACCATGTTGGCCAGGCTGGTCTAGAACTCCCAACCTCGTGTGATCTGCCCGCCTTGGCCTCCCAAAGTGCTGGAATTACCGGCGTGAGCCCCTGTGCCGGCCTCTCCCCAAGCCCTTAAGGCTCCAGTACAGGGGAACACCCACACAGTGCCCATACTCACTGGGAGTGAACTGTGGCACAGCAACTAGAAGCCCTAGGCTGGGGATTTCTGCTCTGCCTCTAGGTGCCTTTGTGGCTATGAGTGCATTTTTTCTTTTCCTTCCTTCCTTCCTTCCTCCCTCCCTTTCTTTCTTTCTTTTTTTTTTTTTGATGGAGTTTTGCCCTTGTTGCCCAGGCTGGAGTGCAATGGCGCGATCTCAGCTCACCACAACCTCCACCTCCCAAGTTCAAGCGATTCTCCTGCCTCAGCCTCCCGAGTAGCTGGGACTACAGGTGTCTGCCACCATGACTAGCTAATTTTGTATTTTCAGTAGAGATGGGGTTTCATCATGTTGGCCAGGCTGGTTTTGAGCTCCCGACCTCAGGCGATCAGTCAGCCTCGGCCTCTCAAAGTGCTGGGATTACAGGCGTGAGCCACCGCACCTGGTCGAGTGCATTTCTTAACCTTTCTGAGCTTCCCATTCCTTACCTGCCCTGTGATACCACCTCTCTGCAGGTTTCTGGTGAAAATTAAACTGTGTGTGGGAAATGCCTGCCACATAGTAAGAGCTGAAACACACTGGCCTAATGCTTGATGAATTCTGTGGACAGATGTGCAACAAGCTTTGCTTTCTAGCAAATGTTCTAGGATACCATTCACATGAAACCATGTCATTTTATCTCCCACCTTTGATATTTCCTCTCAGCATTTAGGCTCCTTTTTCTTTTTTTTTTGTTTTTGAGACGGAGTCTCGCTCTGTCACCCAGGCTGGAGTGCAGTGACTGGATCTCAGCTCACTGCAAGCTCCACCTCCTGGGTTTACGCCATTCTCCTGCCTCAACCTCCCGAGTAGCTGGGACTACAGGCGCCCGCCACCTCGCCCGGCTAGTTTTTTGTATTTTTTAGTAGAGACGGGGTTTCACCGTGTTAGCCAGGATGGTCTCGATCTCCTGACCTCGTGATCCACCCGTCTCGGCCTCCCAAAGTGCTGGGATTACAGGCTTGAGCCACCGCGCCCGGCCTAGGCTCCTTTTTCTACATGGACTGTTGGTTCTGACAAACCCACAATATTCGTTTGATCCCTCTCTTACTCACTTTCCTGACCGCTCACTTTCTAGAAGGGACTGCTCCTCTCACATGGGAGTCTGGTCCTAAGCTCTTCAGGAGACCATGTGTCAAGGTGCCAGCGAGGACCAGAGCCCTGCCTTATACTTCAGTCAGGGTGCCAGGGGCCTGAAAAGGGGCCCAAAGTGACACCCAGAGCCACCAGATTTGGAGTCCCAGGACAAAGTGAGTTGGGAGGACCTTCCAGTTTGGGAATGACCCTGTGTTTCTTTTTACCTTTTTTTTTGAGATGGAGTCTTGCTCTGCCACCCAGGCTGGGATACGGTGGTGCGATCCCGGCTCACTGCAACCTCTGCCTCCCAGGTTCAAGCAATTCTCCTGCCTCAGCCTGCTGAGTAGCTGGGATTACAGGCACCCGCCACCATGCCCAGCTTATTTTTGCATTTTTAGTAGAGACAGGGTTTTCACCATGTTGACCAGGCTGGTCTCGAACTCCTGACCTCAAGGTGATCCGTCCTCCTGGGCCTCCCAAAGTGCTGGGATTACAGGTGTGAGTCACCACGCCTGGCCAAGCCTAGGTTTCTTGATACATTTCTCCTCAGAATTATCAGCAGCGATACTCCAGCAGCAATCAGAAAGCTCAGGTTGGCCAGGCGCAGTGGCTCACGCCTGTAATCCTAGTACTTTTGGAGGCCGAGGCGGGTGGATCACAAGGTCAAGCGATCGAGACCACTCTGGCCAACATGGTGGAACCCTGTCCCTACTAAAAGTACAAAAATTAGCTGAGCATAGTGGCGTATGCCTATAGTTCCAGCTACTCGGGAGGCTGAGGCAGGAGAATCACTTGAACCCGGGAGGCAGAGGTTGCAGTGAGCCAAGATCATGCCACTGCACTCCAGCTTGGGCAACAGAGGGAGACTCCATCTCAAAAAAAAAAAAAAAAAAAGAAAAAAGAAAAAAAAAAAGAAAGCCCAGTTTGTGTGGAAATCCTGTGGCTGTCCACAGCTGTCTGGTGGGTGCCTCCACAGCAGGCACAGAATGTGCCTGTGCCTCCAAGGGTAGACTGGGCCCAGGGAAGGACTTCTTGCCAAGTGGATGCAAAGGCACAGCTAGCAGGCTAGGCAACCCTATCAACTCTTTCTCTACGTGGGCAATCAGCAGGAACAGCCGAGGCCATGCCTCACGCCTCCTCTTGTCTCTGCATCATCACATAGCTGCTGTCCTGCAAGCTCCCGCCCTGGCATCGCCACCAGATAACAGGGTTCTGTCCCTCAATCCTCTCCCAGGATACCCTCTGCAGTCCTTCCAGGATCACCCTCCTAAATACCTCCTAAAGGAGATATTGTGCATGACAGATGCCCTTTGCACATTCTGGTCTCCTCGCTACCCCAGGCCCTGCCCTGCAATCTTGTCACATGCCATCAGGCCTGGCTTTGTCGGCCATGCCATGGGTGAGCGTCCATCACATTCACCCAGTCTCTTTCTTCCCCTCTGGCTGGAAGCTGATGAATTTGGGATCATTGCTGGCATAGCTTAAGGGCTTCACACTCTGCACCCACTCAGCACTTCAGCCACGATTTATTTCAGCGCGCTCTGTGCAGCCCAGCCTAAGTCTCAGAAAAGCGGAGTCTTGCTGCAGCCTCTGTTGCCCACTAGGGGGCAGCTCCGACCACATTTCCAGACAGCCTCCTGCCTGAGCACTAACAGGCCATTTCCTTCCTCACCCCAACCCCCTGCCACCCATAACGCCACTTTCTTCCACTCATATTAACCCACTCAGAACAGTAACACCCCTCTCCTGAGCCTCCAACTCAGTGTGTTTACATTCACTGCACACAGAATCACCTAGAGAGATTTAAAAGCATACAAATGGCAACATGAAGATGTTTGATTTTTTTTTTTTTTTTTTGAGGTGGAGTTTCGTTACCCAGGCTGGAGTGCAATGGCGTGATCTCAGCTCACTGCAACCTCCGCCTCCCGAGTTCAAGCTATTCTCCCGCCGCAGCCTCCTGAGTAGCTGGGATTACAGGCATCTGCCATCATGCCCGGCTAATTTTTGTATTTTTAGTAGAGATGGGGTTTCAGCATATTGGCCAGGCTGGACTTGAACTCCTGACCTGAGGTGATCTGCCCACCTCGGCCTCCCAAAGTGCTGAGATTACAGGCGTGAGCCACCGTACCCAGCCTAATTTTGTGTTTTTAATAGAGATGGGGGTTTCACCATGTTGGTCGGGCTGGTCTTGAACTCCTGGCCTCAAGTGATCCACATGCCTTGGCCTCCCAAAGTGGTGGGATTACAGGCGTGAGCCACCCCACCCTGCCAAAGATGTTTGATTTTAAACCAATTAAATCGGAATTGCTGGGTGTTTGCAGGGGGAGCCCATGGGCGTTTTAAAAATCTGTCCTGGGGGCCGGGCGCGGTGGCTCAAGCCTGTAATCCCAGCACTTTGGGAGGCCGAGATGGGCGGATCACGAGGTCAGGAGATCGAGACCATCCTGGCTAACAGGGTGAAACCCCGTCTCTACTAAAAATACAAGAAATTAGCCAGGCGTGGTGGCAGGCGCCTGTAGTCCCAGCTACTCGGGAGGTTGAGGCAGGAGAATGGCGTACACCCGGGAGGCGGAGCTTGCAGTGAGCTGAGATCCGGCCACTGAACTCCAGCCTGGGCGACAGAGCGAGACTCCGTCTCAAAAAAAAAAAAAAAAAATCTGTCCTGGGGTCCGGCTTGGTGGCTCATGCCTGTAATCTCAGCACTTTGGGAGGCTGAGGAGGGCAGATCACCTGAGGTCAAGAGATTGAGATCATCCTGGCCAACACGGTGAAACCCTGTCTCTACTAAAAATACAAAAATTAGCCAGGCGTGGTGGTGTGCACCTGTAGTCCCCGCTACTCAGGAGACTGGGGCAGGAGAATTGCTGGAACCCAGAAGGCGGACGTTGCAATGAGCCGAGAAAAAAAAAAAAAGTCTGCCCTGGTGACTCTAATAACCATCCTGAGATGAGATCCATGCAAACCCTTCCCTACTCAGGCACTCATCTTCTTCTGGAATATGACCCCCTGATACCTTAGGCAGGGGCCACTTTAAAAGAGGCAAAGTCAGGCCGGGTGCGGTGGCTCAAGCCTGTAATCCCAGGACTTTGGGAGGCCGAGATGGGTGGATCACGAGGTCAGGAGATCGAGACCATCCTGGCTAACACAGTGAAACCCCGTCTCTACTAAAAAATACAAAAAAAAAAAAAACTAGCTGGGTGAGATGGTGGGCGCCTATAGTCCCAGCTACTCGGGAGGCTGAGGCAGGAGAATGGCGTAAACCTGGGAGGCAGAGCTTGCAGTGAGCCGAGATCACCCCACTGCACTCCAGCCTGGGCGACAGAGCGAGACTCTGTCTCAAAAAAAAAAACAAAAAGAAAAGAAAAAAGAGGCAAAGTCACACAGTGCTGGGCAAAGAATCTAAACCTCAGCCTTCAACATAAACGAGACTTCTAAGAGAGGTGACATGTAGTCTCTGCTCACTTCGAACATTCATAGCTCCGTAATGTTTGCATTTTATAACAAGCACATCTTAGAAAATAAAAATAGAGTAAACATGTGAATATATATGTAGCCTGCCCTTACAATTCTAGTAACAAGTGACCCCACAGAGGAAATTAAGTCAGTCTGGAAACCCACCTGCGCTTTCCCAGGGCTGATAGCTGGCAGGGACTTTCAGAATGCCATATCCTAGCATTAAAAAACAATATTTTTTTGGAAACAGGATTTTGCTCTGTCACCCAGGCTGAGGTGCAGTAGCACGATCACAGCTCACTGTAGCCTTGACCTCCTGGACTCAAGCCATCCTCCTACCTCAGCCTCCCAAGTAGCTGGGACCAGCATGTGTCACCACACCTCCTAATTTTTGTATTTTTTGTGGAGACGAGGTTTCACCATGTTGCCCAGGCTGGTCTGAAACTCCTGGCTTCAAGTGATCCTCCCACCTTAGCTTCCCAAAGTGCTGGGATCACAGGCACCAGCTTTTTATTTATTTATTTAAGACATATAGAAGACCATGTGCCTGAGTCTGACGTGGAGACGTAGAAGCTTTTCTTTCCCCAACACTGCACCATGTTCCTCCACCTCCAGCCCAGAGAGATGTGGAGTGAGGACCTGTTTACCCCCCAAACACACAGGCAGAGGAAATCGCCATGCCTTTCTGCTGGGACTGGTTTGTCATCACCATTCTTTGCATTAGTACAGTTTGTATAGACAGGCATGCATGTCTATTTCACAGGATCTCATGTCATAGTAGCTGAGTACTGGGTTTGAATCCCAGTCTTAGTTTACCTCTTGGCCCCTCAGTTTCTTCATCTAGAAAAGGGTATAGGAATGACATCTAACTAATTTGTCTGTTAAGGATTAAATGAAATGAGGCAGGCTGGGCACGGTGGTTTACACCTGTAATCCCAGCACTTTGGGAGGCCGAGGTGGGTGGATCTTTTGAGGTCAGGAGTTCGAGACCAGCCTGGCCAACATGGCAAAAATCTGTCTCTCTAAAAATACAAAAATTAGCCAGGCATTGTGGCGGGCCCCTGTAATCCCAGCTATTCAAGAGACTGAGGCAGGAGAATTGCTTGAGCCTGGGAAGCGGAGGTTTCGGTGAGCCAAGATCACACCACTGCACTCCAGACTGGGTGACACAGTGAGACCCTGTATAAAAAAAAAAGAGAGACAGAGAAAAAGAGAAGAAATGAGGCATGGAAAGCACTTAATATCTAGGACGATGGTGAGTACTTAATAAATGCCAGCAATAACACGATTTTTACTAAGTTAGCATTATGGAAAAATATTATTATCTTAAAAATGAGTAATTTCAGACTCAGAGTTTGGCTTGCTGTCAGTGAAACAAAGACTGGAAGTAGGTATGTCTGCCTTTCCATGTCCACACCACAGGTTCTCATCAGATCTCAGACATGCAGGGGTTTCCTGGGTTAGTCTGGCAGGGGTGTATGCCCCAGCGGTCCATCTGGGCCTGTTAAACTTCACCTGCCCTGCACTTCCATTCCACCAATGGCAGCCCAGGGGCTTGTGGTGGGGGAATCCTCAGGAGACACCTCCCTGGAAGGGATCTCACCTCTTTCTTCTACAGATGGGGAAACTGAGGCTCACAGATGGGAAGTGGCCTAGCCTCTGCCACACTAGATGTCAGAGCTGGAGCTAAAATCCGGGTTCCTGATCTCCAGTTCAATAACCTTTCCATTCCACCTTGATAATTTCTTTCTGCTTTTGTTTGTTTGTTTGTTTGTTTTTGAGACAGAGTCTCACTCTGTCACACAGGCCAGAGTGCAGTGGTGCGATCACGGCTCACTGTAGCCTCTACCTCTTGGGCTCAAGTGGTCCTCCCATCTCAGCCTCTTGAGTAGCTGGGACCACAGGCGTACATCACCACGCTTGGCTACTTTTTAAAATTTTTTTTTGTAGAGATGGGGATTTCACTATGTTGTCCAGGCTGGGCTCAAACTCCTGGATTCAAGGAATTCTTCCACCTCAGCCTCCCAAAAGGCTGGGATTACAGGCATGAGCCCCTGCACCCAGCCAAGAATTTCTTTTTCTTTTCTTCCAAGACAGGGTCTCATTTTTTTTTTTTTCTTTTTTCTTTTTTTTTTTTTTTTTTGGCTTAGCCTGGTCTCAAACTGCTGGGCTCAAGCAATCCTCCCAACTTGGCTTCCCAAAGTGCTAGCCTGAGCCACTGCGTGGCGGAGAATTTCTAACTCCAGACTTGGAGCCAGTAATAACTTCCCCTTTCCGGCTCATCTCATCTACAGAGTCTTCTGACCCAAAGCTGGGCTGGGAGAGGGCTGGCTCAGGAGTGGCGGCCAACACGTGGAGGGGAAATGATGGGGAGGGAAGGCAAGGTAGAGAAGCAAGCGTTTTGGAGTCTAAAGGGACTCAACTCTGGCCTCTGTCTGTGCCTCAGGTTCCCCATCTGTCAAATGGGAATAATAGCCCCTAGCTCATGGGTGTTCTGAGGACTCTGCTGAATATACATGAACTAGCTCTGTGAGGAAATGAAAGACATGGGTGGGCTGCTAGTAGAGGGAGGGGGAGGACTTGCTTTTCACCCTCTTGAACTCATGTACAGAATTTGCCCATTCAAAAATAATTTTGTTATATAAGTGAGCTTTGGGCCTTTTTTTTTTTTTTTTTAAGAACAGTGCCTGGTACTCAATAAACATTGATTATCTTTACTGTGATACAGGTCCCCCGCCTGACTTCAAATCACCTCTGCTCCCCGAGCTTCAAGTCAAACCGAAGACTTCAAACAGAAGAGTCGGGCAGTGCCACTGTGGGCTTTCGATTCAGAGCTAGGTTTGAGTCTTGTGTTTCCCACTTACTAGCTGTGGGGCCTGGGCAAGTGGCTGTGACTTAGTTGCCTCAGTTCTCAGAGGAAATTCATGGTCTTCAGCCCCTGATTGTCACCAGGATTTAATAAAATCAGATCTGACACCGAGTGAGCTGGGGGCACGTGCCAGGCACTGCCCTGAACACTGCACACATATGGCTTATTGCCTCCACACAAGAGGCAGGTGCCACTGTCACCCCTGTTGTACAGATGAAGACTGAGGGGCTCTGGGAGGTGAAGCCCGGCCAGGAGCCCAGGCAGTCTGGCCCCAGAGTCAGTGACCCTAACCACTGTACCGCCCTGCCTGTCCTGTACATGTCGTGAATTCAGGAGAACACCTGGCACATGGAAGCTCCTCTGGAAACGATCACTGTGACTGCTGTTGATGCACACCAAGATCTTTCCCAGGTCACTTTACTGAACTGGGGCAAGACGACTTGACAACTCACAGTCAGCTTCTGGGGGTAGCATTCAGGCCTGTGGTGCTCAAAGGCTCTGAGACTCTTCCCTCATTTCTCCGATATCCACATATTGCAGAGCAGGTCCTCACAGTCCCAGGGCGATGAGCTCTCCTCATCCCACACCCCAAGCTCCTTCGTG
The DNA here is from genome assembly GCF_007565055.1 of Rhinopithecus roxellana. Lineage (NCBI taxonomy): Eukaryota > Metazoa > Chordata > Mammalia > Primates > Cercopithecidae > Rhinopithecus > Rhinopithecus roxellana. The sequence continues at coordinate 132,355,640 of NC_044553.1, read as the reverse complement.
CTGGTTCTGCTGCCCTCAGATACCACCGTATAGGCAACCCCCAAGCAACTTAACAAAGCCCTGTGAAGTTAAATGTGCCTGTTGGGGCATTTGTAGCAATGCAGTTACAGCTGAGGGAGAGCCTGCCCCCAAATCCTGAGCTCAGCAGGTTTCAAACACCTCATCCGCCCTCCCCTGCCTAATCTACCAAGCAGATTTTAGGACAACTCACTGCAAGAGACAAGCTATTCCTTCATTCTGGTCAATACTGCAAATGTGGGGCTTGCCAACAGTGGGGATTTGTCATTGCTTCTCCCTGCCGCAGCCACCTGAAATGGCCAACTTTATGCTAATGAAGGCCAGGCAGGGGTCACTGCCATGAAGTGTAAGGCTTGACTTACACACGCACGCACGTGCACACACAACTCAGTGTCAATGCCCGGCTTACCTGACTAGAACCCAATTGGGTGGAGGGTAATGGGTCCAGGCCACCACGGATAATGCACCAAACATAATCTGCTTATGAATAATTGAGCTTATTGTTAGTGTCAATGTCTAAAACCATCGGCTGAAATTCCAAATAGATGTCCAGGGGAGAGGAAGGCCTCACAGCCTCATTTCACATTCTCTGGTCCTCCAGTGAGAGAGTACAGAGCAACTCACACACCTTACTCAGCTCCCCCCGCCTCCCAGGCACACATCACACCTGAAGACACAAGGGACCTAGGTGGGAGGAGATGCAGAGCAGAGCAGTTCCGGGAAGTCAGGACCAGCCCCCGGCCCACATGCCCCAGCCTTCGCAGCGAACTAGCTCTGGACCGCTCAGGCGATGGGAGCAGCTTTCACTGAAGGTTGAGCACCAGCTAAGACAACCCCCAAATCTTCTGGAAATGTTCCTCCTGCCCCACTCCTTCATAGAGGCCCTGCCCAGACTCCATCCTCTCCCAGAGAAATGATTCCACAGCCCTACTCCTGCCCAGGTAGGGGACTCTGGACTTGCCAAGGTCCTGCTACTGCTAAGTGGATGCCCCATGCCTACCACATGCCCAGATCAGTGGCTGGTTATGCCACAAAACTGCCCAGGAGAGGAGGAGGGCTTAGTGAGCCACCTGCAGGGCCCTGCCCCAGCTCACATCCTGGGCCAGTCTGGGGAGAAGAAAAGGAGCAGCAGGTCAGGGCAGCAGTTGCTGGGCTGTGAGTGGGAGGAAGGAGCCTTAGGTGGAAGCAGTGGTGGGAAGCAGGAAGAGAAAGGGTAACACTTTCATCATGGGGAGGGGAGCAGAGAGGAGGGAAACAGACTGGGGTCAGGACTAGAAGCCACTTTCCTCTTCACAGCCACCCAGAGGTCTGGAGCCCCCTCTGGCCTTGGAACAGACATTTAGCTGTACCAAGGGGACCTCCGCCTCAACAGAGACCCTGTCCAGGACCGGGGGCCCCTCCAGTACTCCATCTCTCATCCCCACACCTCTGCAGGGTCTGTCTGACATACTCCCTGGGAAGCCTATAGTCTGGAACAACAGCCAGGCCACAACTGGGTGCCTCTCATCCCCCAACAGCACCCATCTCACATGGCAGGTGGTCAGCTTAAATAGGCTGAGAACATGATCGCAGGCAAGCACATGTCCACAGTGGGACTGGGAGGCGGGGTCATGGGCATCTGGAACCCTGTAGTGGTAGATGTCACCGAGAGAGGGGAGAGTGGAGGGGAGAGGGACTCAGGGCTGTTACCTGTATCCTGTCTTCCGGTAGCTCCGTTTTCATGGCCAGCATCTCCCGGGCATAGACGTCTGGGTAGTGGGCCTCGTTGAATGCCTTCTCCAGCTCCTCTAGCTGGTAGGAGGTAAAGATTGTCCTGAGGGGAGCAAGACCGAACTCTCAGGACACCAGAAACTAAAAGAACCTGTCTCAGAGAGGACAGAACCACCTTCCTCTGTGCTTCCTGGGCAGACTCCAAACCCCCCAGTCTGGCTCAGCACAATAGGACACAAATTCTCTCTCTCTCTGTCTCTCTCTGTCTCTCTGTCTCTCTCTGTCTGTCTCATAGTTTAACCCTCTGGACTCTTCTTATTCAAGGCTGAGGCTCACACTACCCTTCCTGTGTTTGGAGGGTGGACATTATTCCAGCCCTCAATGACATTTCACACTGGGAATCTTTCTGGAGGTGCTCTGGGGGAAAGGCTGTTAAGAAGGACATTCTAGAAAAGCAGAAAGCCCCTCTTCCTCCCAAGCACAGAGAAGAGGGCTTACCAGATTACTAAATAGCCCAGCTCCACCCAGACCAGCTTCCCGGGCCCCTCTCACAGTCACTAGAGATGAATTTTTAAATGCCTTTCAAAGTTAGAAGATTCACCAGAAGGTCAAATGCAGCCACAACCTCAGTGTTTATACAGCTGAGAACTGAATCTCCTACTCCCTCAACTCACCCCAGCGCCCCTTCCTCCTCCCCTGCCCTTCCTCGACACTACCCAGACCTGCTAGCTTCCCAGCACTGTCCAGAGCCTTTTCCCGTCCTGTTCTGTGCTGGGAAGGGAAAGACCACCTTCCAATCATCCCATACTTCCAAACTCAGCCACTCACCTGGAGGGGGTTCCATTCGGGCCACCGTGAGAGCCCACAGGCACAGTTGCCCACCCCACAGAGCAGTTCATATTGATCTCTTTTGTGTTATAAACTGCTTTAAGAATCTGGTAAAAGCTACATTCTCTCATCCTAGGAAAATGGGCAAATAAATATGCCCCAACCCGTAAAATTTTGCCTCCAACATTAGGGGATTCATAGGTCCCCTTTCTTGAATAAACCACTAAAAACTACTTCCAGACACAAGCTCTTTTCTTTTCAGACCTTAATTTCACCAGGTTTTGGGTGATCTTTATCCTGAAACCTCATTAACAAGCCAACAGGCAATATAGTCCAGCGTTCACAAACAACTGGTAGAAATGGTCCAGCCCTTGCCTGGTCCCCTGGAGTCAGACCCTGGCGCCAGCACAGGGATGTAGAATCCCTCACTGCTGTGCCCTCGCCCTCATCTAACACAACCCAAAAGTGCAAATTTGAACTTCACACACTCCTTCATCTAACACAACCCAAAAGTGCAAATTTGAACTTCACACACTCCTTGTGCTGGTGTCCACTTTAATAAATCGGGGGATAATTCAGGGAAGAAAGATTGTGCTCCTTACAGAAAATGACTGGTTTGATTCTAAATCGTTTCTCCTATTCTCTGGGGGTGGGGGGCGGTGATGTGAAATGCTTATGCACACACAAAGTTAATTCTTGAAAATTTTCAAGATCTGCTGCTTTTTCGCTTCTGCCATCTGCTGAAGGTCTCATGGACAGAGCACCAAAATAAACAATCAAAAAATGCAAGTCCTTTCCAAAACCAGGGAAACTGAGGCACAAAGGCAGTCAAAGAGGAGAGCTGATTATAGGTCATGTAGAACCATTCAAGTCCCAGTCTCTACTTGGGAGAGTCTCTCTTCAAAAACAAAACAAAAACTCAAATCTCCCAAACTTTCCCGAATTCATGCCTCAGAGCTGACACACTTCCCCCATAATGTGACCCAGCCTGTGTTCCTGGTTTATGCAGAACCCCAGACCCTTCAGGCTCCTGTTGTGTCCAGTCTGAAGAGGAGCTGAACTTTCCCAGTAGAGTGAAAGAGCAAAATCTGAGAGACTCTCACTGTGGCTACTTTGTCCCCACCCCACCCCCCCAAAACGCTTTTAAGTCTGGTTTGTTTCTGGGAGACAAAAACAAGCCTATCTCTCATCACCAGATTCCAGGGTCTCTTACCCCAAATCCCCAAGTCACAGAAGCTCGAGTAAAATGTATTTTTTCCTAATTAAAAAAAGCACTTGAAATCAGTAGCCATTCTCTTCTCTCCAATAACCTTCTCCCTTCATGCACCAGAAATAGAAACCCCAGGCAGTTAATACCCTGGTGTTGCCGAGTTGCTGTTCTGCCCCTAAGAAAACCCACCAAAGCGCCCAAAGGTGTTCCTGGCCAAGAGAGTGACAGGTGAAAACAGACGGTCAGAACCTTAAGCACGGACTTTGCGCGACGGGTCACCCAGCTCCAAGTGCCACACCGTGAGATGTCCTGATGTGGAAATCCCGTTCCTGTACCCAGGGTTTGGGGCTGCCTTTTCCAGGGCTCTCCATGCTATGGGAACCCCTCCTACACCTCCTGGCACCAGCACAAGAGCAGTTTTGCAGGTCTCTGATCTGCCCTCCCTGCAAGATCCCTGTCCCCTGCTTGGGGAAGATGACGGGATTACCCACCCTGGCACCAGTGTAAGATAGGTGCATCAAAAGTGTTTTAATGAATATTCGCTGAATGAATTGAATGTAAACAAACAAACAAACAAAAAAAGACCAAAGATCAAGACCAAAAAATGTTTTCTTTTTCCTTTTAAAATAAAGCAATAATAAACAAAAGCAAACAGCTGCCGGAAATAAAGAATAAACCGAGGTCCGGAGAAACCAAGTCGAAGTTCACCTGCATTCAAGCCAAAACCTACTGGGGCCTGAGGGGTCAGGATAGGCCGTTTTAAAAGGTGGCGAGTTGGGAGTTGGGGGGTCAACCGTGAGTTTCCCACGGCCAAGGAAGAACGAAGCATAGAAAAGCGCAGAGAGAGAGGGTGCGAAGAGGCTGAGAACAAATTGGGGTGAGAAAAAAGGATGTGGGTCGGGGTGGGGCGGTGGGGGGGGGCCGAGAACGCCCTAGTGGAGAAATGTCTCGAAAAGAGCGCAGAGCCGGCGGCAGCCCCACCTGATGGGGACGGAGTGGGGTGCGAGGAAACAGCTCCGAGGTGAGCGCCGGGGTAGCACCTGCGAGCGGCACCCGCAGAAAGGCAGGCAGATTTTTGGTTCTCCCTCCTTCATTTCCTTGAAAACCACCTTACAAATAATACCCAAGGAACTGGTAGCAGTGTGGCTGGTGCGGAAAGGAATGAGGGCGGGGGTGGGGAGAAGGGTAGGTTACTTTTCAAGATATACCTGTCGGCATCTATTGAGTTTTAACTTTGTGCAAGTAATTTTCATTTAAAGACAAAATAAAAACAAAAACGCAAACAAAAAAACCCTTTCTAGTCTGTACTCCGATGCAGCCTACCCTACTCCAGCTACGGCTGGTGGGACCGTCCAGTCTACATCGCCTCCCACTCCATTTTACAGACGAGGAAACTGAGGCTCACGAAAGGGAAGCGACTCGGTGGGAATCACGAACGAGCAGAAGTCAAAAGAAAATGCTCTGTCAGTGCAGAGATCGCTCCAGCTTTGGAGAACGGTGGGAGCTGAAAGCTTAGGGAGTTGGCAGAGAGGACAGGGACGCCGGGATAGAAATGGGGGCGGCGGGTGAGGCCGAGGGCAAAGAACCGGCTCTGGCGGGAGGTGGGAACTAATCTGCCCGCCGCGGGGTCTGTGTGGCTCTCAGAATATACTGGTGTGGGGATCCGGGAACGGCCACCCCCTCTGTGGCTCAGTTTGGCCTGTGTTGGAGCCTTTCGTTTCTCCTGCACAAGGAGGAGAAAGCCGGAACCCAGCCGCTTTCCCGGCGGCTACTCATCGTGCTCACACAGCTCGGACGCCAAGGCCCCGGACAGATTCCGGCAAACAACGCGTGGTCTGCGCCCTGGCACGGCCTCAGACCTCAGATCCGGGGTCAGCGAAAATAGGGTCCGAGAGACCCGAGCCCGGAACGGTCGACTGCAGCGGGGTGCGCGGGCAGCAGAGGTAACAGAAAGCGCCGCAGGGGGCCTCACCTGTGTCGCCGCTTCTTCCTTTTCTTGGTCTGGTTTAAAGCAGATTTGGACATTTTTCGATCGCTGGAGGAAACATCTTCAGAATCTGAAAAGCGGGCGGAGTGACATGCGGCAGAGTGGGGGACGCGCTCGGCGGTGCCCGAAACTCGCGAGGGCCCCACTCCGGGCCGCCTCCGCGAGCGGCGGGGACCTGCTCTATCTCCCCAGGAAGCCTTCGGGCGCCCCGGTGGCCGCCCCACGCCTGAGCTCAGGTTGGCCTCTCCCGCGCCGGGGCCCGAATCCAGAGGTTTTGAACAGATTTCGTTGTAAGAGAGGAAAAGGCCCCAGCACGCTTGGGACCGGGACAACAGAGAGCGAGGTAGCCTTAGGAGGCCGCAGAGACCCCCGGCAGCGCTCGCGACCCTGCTGCGCCCTGCCCTGCGCGGCCAGCCCCAGTGCCCCGGGCCGGAAAGTTGGCCCCGAGGAGCGAGGAGCGGAGCCGAGGCGTGGGGAGCTGGGCTCCGGGAAGACTGGGGGCTGCCGGGCACCGTCCTTTTCGCAGGGCGGCACAATGACTCCCCACTCCAGGCCCAAGAGCCTGCGAAGCGCCGGTTTTCGTTGCCCTTTCAAGTAAAACAAAATAAAACGCAACGAAAAATCGGGGGAATTGCCAAGCTCAAACAAGAATCGGAGGGTCGAGCAGGCCGCGACGCACCGCCCGGAGAGCAGAGCGGGGAGAAGGCGGAGAGGTCACCCAGGGTCCCCGAACCCGCAAGTCTCCGGGCTCCGGTATATAGAGGCGCTTACGTGGGAGCGGATGGCGGCCGCTTTGGCTACCGTGATGGCCGGGTTGTCTCAGCTCGTGGGGGTGAAAAATAAACCCCAATTGACCAACGCGGGGTTTGGGAATGGGGAACGAGAAGGAAACAGACAACTTTGGACACCAGGGATGGGGCCGAAGCCGGAACAGCATTGGGCTCGGGGAGTGCGGATCCTCCACGAGGCCGGGCCCGCAGTGGAGCCGCGGACCTGGGACCTTCCGACCCGGCCGGGGACCCTGCCCCACGGGCTCCGACACCCTAAACCCCGTTTTCAGTGGAGCCCCAACAGAATCTCGTGGCCGAGCCCGGCCCGACGCGGGGACTGGAGAACTGCGCGGCCGCCTGAAACGCTTGGGGCCGAAACCCTGCGGACACCGAAGCATCCTCCCGGGACCCGGCACCAGGTGCATCGGCCCAAGGCCCCGGGTGGCGACCCCGGCCTGGCAGGAACTTTTCCTCCGGGAGGCCTCGTCCAGCAAACGAGAGCCGACGGCGCGGGGTTCCCGGCTGTCGCCCCCCAGTCAAGCAGCAGCGCAACCTCTCCTCACCTACCCGAGCTGGCCGTCTGGCTGGTGTCCAGCGGCCCCGATGCTCTGCCCAGTGGCTGCAAGTGGACGCTCTGCGGGTCGGACAGCACTTCCAGGAAGGTGGGCTGCGCGTAGAAGCCGGGGAGCCCCCCGGGCCCCAGAAGCCCCATGCCGCCCACCCCCGCGGGGCTGAGCACTGAGCGCGCAGCCAGCAAGTGCCCGGGGGCCAGGCCGTCAAGCGCAGCCCGCGGGTGGGAGCTCGGGGGCTCCTTGTTTAAGCCCAGGATCTCCTGGATGCCGAACCCAGTGCACCTGGCCGGGGCGCCCCCCGAGGTACTCTTGGCCACTGTCTCGGACTTCGGCTTACTCAGCGCTTCCCCTGCTTTCCCCGTCATCTCCCGGTTCTTTGGAGGGGCTGAGGCCGCAGGTCTTTAGCTCCCCCCACCCCCCCGCCGAGCTCCCCGCTTCGCGAAGTTGGTCCCAGGTGCCCCTTCCGGTGTCTAATGCTCTGGAGCCCAAGGAGATTCCCCTTTTATCCAACCAGGCGGCAGCCCAAGTGGGGTCAGAGCTGAGCAGCCAATCACCGGGGCCAAGAGCGATTAGGAATTCCAAAAAGCTGGCAGCTCCCGCCGCAGGGAGTGTTGAGGGGCCAGGGTGTTGGGGGTCGAGCACGGGGTGGGTTCTGCAGGATGCCCATGGGCAGGGACCCCAGGGACCGAGGTGAGACAACCAGGTTAAGGTTCAGGTTCATGTTCAGGTTCAGGGCTATTCCGGGAGACAGAGTGGCTTGGGGCTCTGGGCAGATTCTGGCAGGGACAGGTCCCTGAGGTCAGGTGGGAGGATGGGCTAAGGGCAGAGGTGAGAGACTGGGAGACCTCCTTCCCTCAACTCCTATGCAGGTTGGCAGCATCAGAGCGGCCTGGATATGGCACCTCTGTGTAAACGGTGGAACAAGGGAGAGGTAAGTGCCCCAGGCAGTGTGTGTGGTGGTAAGCCAGGAAAAGATCAGGCCAAGGTGTGCAGAGGTCGATGTGGGGGTGGAGAAAGCTCAGCGCTTCCTTCCCCAGCACAAGGTACAGTGCCTAGTTTGGAAGAGCTACTCAACACATATTGGCCCAATGAATGGATGATAAATGGGTGGGAAACAGGGGTCCCTGGTGGGAAAGAGGAGTGGTGATGATTGCTTTTGGAGAACAACCATGGACATCCAAACCTCTTCCTAGAGTAAGCATGAAGCCTGCCCAACTTTCACCGGAGGACTTGATTCTTCCACCCAATTCATTCAACTAATATGTATTGAGCTACTAGCTCTGAGCTAGTAGCCAGGGGTTCCACAGTAAATCAGACAAGGCAAGGGCCTTGCTATACTTCAGAGTTCATTGAGCAAACAGAATGAAGAGGAAGGGATTGTTGATGTGGAGGGAGAGGAAGGAGGAAGGGGGTGAGAGGCAATTAAAAGGTGAGTTGCTTTCCCCTGCACTCCACTACATCAGCTAACTCTTCTGTGACCTTCTTGGGGCTGCGAACTATCTTATCGACCTTGAGGCTCCCCGCTCCTCCTAGCATATGGTCAGTTTTAATGTTCCTTGAATTGAAGGCACCCTATGGAGAGATAAGGACAAGGTCCATTGCTTTGAGCAGAGATTGGAAAACCAGGCTCGGAAGATTCCATCCAGGATTTCTTTGCTAGTCAGGTGCAAACCCCCAAATGGAAAGAAACCCCCTAGCCATACCCAGCCTACTGCCAGGGTGTCTGGTACCCTCGTGGCTGCCATGGGGGCAGCCTGAGAGGTAAGAGGGGGAGGCACCACAGGATGTGGAATCTAGACCTTGCTAGCAGGCCTATTGTGAGTAGGGTCTCCACCCCCATTGGTTTGGTCCACATGGCAGCTGGAATTAGGTAGGGGCATCTCATGGTGCAGGAGATATCTGGGAGAGGGGTGCCTCTGCATCCCATAATAAGGCCATACCTACTGTGCACCTACATCGTCCCAGGCCCCTTACATGGTGTCATCTCTATTCCTTACAACTCTGTTAGCACCTTGGTTCCACATCCGAAAGCTGGCATAACAATTCTTGCTTGCTAAGTACAGACTCAGTGATACACAATCTCAAGGTATTCTTCACCAACTATGGAGTTGGGTCCCAAGTAACACCACTCACGTAGACAACAGTGTGAATGGTGCCCTCTGGAGTTGTGCAAAGCAGTAGACTTGCTGGGCAGAAAAGAATTTCTGTCCCCGTTTTATGGATACACAAACTTAGGTTGCCTAAGAGGTTACCTAGCTAGTAAGCATCAGAGGTCAGATGAGTCAAACTCATGAGTCTGATGTCAGAAGCTGTTCTCTTTTGACTCCATCCCTCTCTCAGCCCACTCCCCATGCCAGCCCACCCTGGGAGGATGGATGAGGATGTTATGTTAATGGCATCTGTCATGTCCCTGACTTATCATGACACATCCACGATGAGCCAGATGCCAGCTGATGGGCAAACGTGAGTGATGGAAAACAAGCATGTGAGTGATGAAGTCGGCTCTTGCCAGGAGATGAGGATGAAAAATCTCTTGACCAAACCCCATGTCTGAAGCTGCCAGTTCCCAATACCGGATAGACAGTCACCATCCTGCTGTAGGAGGCTGGGGACCAGGACAACCTGAGGTCCCCTGAGAAGCACCCTTGCCAGAGGCTGAAGGTGAAGGGAGGACTCAGCTTCTACCTGTGGCCAGCTCCACCCTGGGAGCTGGACTGCTTGATGGACTCCTGGCTATGGGACTGTCTCTGAGCTTTTGAGGTATCATTGTTACTGCTCCACAGCTGCCCAGCTTGGGCTGGACCCAACCTTAAGACATTTGTGGCCAGGCACGGTAGCTCACGCCTGTAATCCCAGTACTTTGGGAGGCTGAGGGAGGCAGATCATTTGAGGTCAGGAGTTCAAGATCAGCCTGGTGAACATGGTGAAACCCTGTCTCTACTAAAAATACGAAAATTAGCTGGGCGTGGTGCCATGTGCTACTTGGGAGGCTCAAGTGAGAGAACTGCTTGAACCCAGGAGGCGGAGGTTGCAGTGAGCTGAGATCATGCCATTGCACTCCAGCCTGAATGACAGAGGGAGACTCTGTCTCAAAAAAAAAAAAAAAAAGACATTTGTGGACTACAGGGGCGGACCCTACAAGGAAATGCAGGCCCTCAAAGCTTGGGCCAGGGGTGTGGGGAGTGAAGTGAACTCTTTCAGAGGCATTTAGCTTGGTCACACTGAGTCCAAACCTGGGTCTTCTCTGAGCTCATCATTTCTCTTCTCTCTTAACATCGATTGCTTCACCTAGAAAACAGCCCGATAATGGGGTTGTGAACATCCCTTGGGCCCCTGAGTTATCATAGAGGACAAGGGCATGGTCTCTAGAGTCAGACAGCCTGGGTTTAGACTCCCACTCTATCACTTGCTTGGAGACTTTGGGAATATTATCTAACCTCTTTGTGCCCTTTGTGCCTCAGTTTCTTCATCCATAAAATGGGGATAATAGTAGGACCCACCCCTCAGAATTATCATAAAAGACCAGACATGGTGGCTCATATCACTTTGGGAGGCCAAGGCGGGTGGATCATTTGAGGTCAGGAGTTAGAGACCAGCCTGGTCAACATGGCAAAACCTGGTCTCTCCTAAAAATACAAAAATTAGCTGGGAATGGTGGTGTGCACCTGTAACCCCAGCTACTCGGGAGGCTGAGGCAGGAGAATTGCTTGAACCTGGGAGGCAGAGGTTGCAGTGAGCTGAGATGCCACTACTGTACTCCAGCCTAGGCAACAGAGTGAGACCCTGTCTCAAAAAAAAGAAGTGTCATGAAGATTAGAACTATCCAGCGCTGCATATGGTGAATCACTGTACACTGTGAGTGTACAAAAAGGCTACAAATGAAGGCTCCTGTGAAGTTTACTATTATTGTCACCATGCAGCAGGATACTGTACTTGGGACTGTCAGTGTGGTGAGGGAACAAAGACCTGGTCCTTGCCTTCCCGGAACGTGGGCCAGTGGTGGGAGGGGGTGACATATTTAAAGCACTTAGCATGGTGTCTGACCCTGGGGACTCAATACATGGTGGCTGTTACTGCTATTGTGAATGGGTGCCAGGCCCCTTGTCACCTCTAATCCACTCAACTTCTGTGAGAGGCCAGAAGTTCTGTCCGCCTTGTCACAAATAAGACACTAAAACTCCAAGAGGGCAATTAGGGAAGAGGGAGGATGTTGTCTCTACCCTTTGCTTTGGTGACTGGTCATTTGTGGCACCAGTTACAGCCAAATCATTCTCCCTTGCTAGTTGCCCCCCTGAGTCACTACCCAGCCATCAGCAACAATTTTTTGGGAGGGGTTGGAAAATGCAGGGAAGAGAAAGGATCTATGTTTGAATCAATAATCCCATTATGAATCTGTCACCCATGAATGTGTTTTACTTTTGTGATACGCTTGTGTATTTTGGGCTTACCCTGAGGGGTAAACCTTGTTTTTCCTTGTGCTGGACAGTTCTCTTGAGAGAGTCTTGGGATGTGCCTTCCCCAAAGGTCCTGCTCTCACCTCCTCCCGTCATCAGACATGGGACCAGATATTCGGTTCCCTTCGTTCAGTAAAGAGGTGCATGCTGGGAGGAAAACAGGAGGGATTTTGACTCACATTTAACCTACACACACTGAACATTTATTAATTCCTGGACGTTTCGCATTGTCTCAGTGAATCCTTCCAACTACCCTGAAAGGTGTGTATTATTTTTTCAAATGAGGAAGCAACTTCGGAGAGGCTGGGTGACCTCCCCAGCAACACACAGCTGCCCAGGGCCGAGCTAGAGTCCAAGTCCACTGCATTCTGATTTTCTTAAAGATGGAACCACAGCCTCAAGCAGAGAAAGTGATCCTGGATAGAGGGAGGTGAACCCTGTCCCCAAAATGCTTGAGCTACCCATGGCCCGTGGAGAATGGGAGGGAAGAAAGGAAGGGGTCCTCAGAGGGCTTGGGAAGGGCTACCCAGGTCCAGGCTGTGGGGCATCCCCAGAACCCAGGACTGCTAAGAACATCTCACCTCAAACACCTGGGCCTGGTTTTTTTTTCTTCTAGTTTTCCAAGTGCCCAAGGAGTCACCTGTACTCTTACAGTTTTCTTGGAGGGCCTGGGGGAGTGGGAGGGAAGGAACAGGCTCTTGGTAATGCCTCCAGCAGCCCTGTAGAAGGCCTTCTGTCAGTCATGTTCAAGGTGCCCCTTGTAGCTCAGCTGAGGGTCTCATCCCAGCAGAATATTACCTATCAGGTTTTAGCTGCCCACAGTCCCTACATCACGACTCCCTCAGCATTAACCCTTCTTTAGCCTCTCAAGGGAAAAGCAAGACATCAGCACACTGTCTTTGCTCTCCTGCCAAGTTCAGCTTCGGGCAGTGTGGAACAATGGAAAGACGCAGCCATACAGGACTGTCCATCACCACCTGGCTGGCCACCTCGGGCTGTGTCTCAGGTTCCCCTTCAGGCTCAGATGGCGGGGCTGCCACCATCCTGATGCCCTGAGAGGGTATGTGTTCTGTTTTACAGCCCCCCACGAGACTGTTGTAAGACAATCTGTTCGAGTATTTATGCCTTCAACAAATATTTATTGAGCACCTACTATGTGTCAGCTACTATTCTTGGGAGTACAGTGGGGTGAAAGAAAGCAAAGCCCTTGTTGTCATGGAATTTATGTTCTGCTTGTGGGGTACAGTTCACAAACAGGCAAGGACATAAGCAAGACCATTTAAGAAGGTAAAAAGTGCTAAGGAGGAAATCAAGCCGTATGAGTGACTGCAGGAGGGGCCTCTTTTGTTTGTTTGTTTTTGAGACGGAGTCTCACTCTGTTGCCCAGGCTGGAGTGCAGTAGAGCAATCTCAGCTCACTGCAACCTCCGCCTCCTGGGTTCAAGCGATTCACCTGCCTCAGCCTCCCAAGTAGCTGGGATTACAGGTGTGTGCCACCACGCCCGGCTAATTGAGGGGCCTCTTTTGGATGCAGTGCAGGAGGGGTCTTTCTGAGGAGTTAGCATTTGGGCAGAGACCTGGGTGGGGAGAAGAAGCCAATCTTGGGGGGTACAGGGGCAGGGAGTGGGGTTAGAGGGTCTGCATGTGTGCATGTCCTGGGGGTCAACCAGGTAGGTGTCTCTGAGGACCAGTAAGGAGGTGACGGAGGCTAGAGGGGAAGGTGGAAGAGCTCATTGGGGTTCATAAACCGGGCCTCCTGGGCCAGGGCAAGGACTTTGAATGTTATCCCCAGTGGGACAGAGAGAAAGCTGTTGGTAGTTGTGAAACAGGGAGGCCAGCAAGGAGACTCACAATGTGGTCCAGGCAAGAGCCAGCAGGGGATGGCTTCAGGGTGGAGGGTGGCAGTGGAGATGGAGAGAAGAGATGGCCTTGGGATTTACACAGAAGAAATTTGAAAGTACCCAGTGCTCTTCCAAGGCAGAGTATGATTCCGATAGTCTGTAGCTCAGAGGCCTTGGAACCTGAAGTCTTTTTTGAAAACCACTTCTGTGTTCTCCCAACAGAGTCCCAGCAGCCCCCATGTCAGCTTCTCCTGGGTCGAGGGCTCTGTAGCCTCTCTTCTGACTCCTGGAAGTTTGGCTTCCAACTCTTTGTCAAATTCAGGGTCAAAGCTAGGATCACACGATGAACAGTCGGTGCCCACAGCAGCCATTACTATTAAGCTATTAAGCTGTTGTAAATGTGTGGAAAGGCAGGTGGGTGTGAGGAAGGCAGAGAGCACATGACCTTGAAGGTAGCTTCCCCCAAAGACCCAGAAAGCAGGTGGGGGCCAGAGGCCATGGCCATGGGGCATCTTGTCAAGGAAAGGAAAGGGATGTGGGCTGCAGAGGCACCACCAGGATCTGATCCCAAGAAGACATTTCCAGATTCCGTACTTATTGGCTCTCTGAGGTACGCAGCTTGGCCCTTCTATTTAAATGACCTTGGGAAAGTTACTTCATTCTTTGAACTTCCATTTTCTCAAGCAAAAAATGGGAACGTAAGGCCTACTTTAGAGCGTTGTTGTGAGGATTGCATGAAACAATGTAAAGTCTTATAATGGACAGTGATTATTTTATGGACTGTTCTACATTTCAATTTGATTCCTATTTAGGGAAGTTCCCCGACTTACGAGTCCTAGTGGAAGACAGAGTTTTATGTGTGTTTTGTTGTTGTTGCTGTTTTTTTTGAGACGGAGTCTCATTCGGTCACCCAGACTGGAGTGCAATGGCGCAGTCTAGGTTCACTGCAACCTCCGCCCCCTGGGTTCAAGCGATTCTCCTACCTCAGCCTCCTGATTAGCTGGGACTACAAGAATGTGCCACCATGCCCAGCTAATTTTTGTATTTTCAGTAGAGATGGGGTTTCACCATGTTAGTCAGGCTGGTCTCAAACCCCTGACCTCATGATCCACCTGCCTCAGCCTCCCAAAGTGTTGGGATTACAGCTGTGAGCCACCGTGCCCAGCCCAGAGTTCTTATTCTGCAATGAAACTGGAAATGTCAAACATTTGCTTTTCCAGCTTCCCTTGCAGCTAGAATGTGGCCATGTGACCTGGGCTCCATCGGTCAGAAGTAATCATCTTGGACTTTTAGCCAGAGTCAGTGACATGAAGAGCAAGAACCATGGAAAATCTTCTCTGGTAGCAGTAGTGGTTGCAGCCAAGATCAAGTTGCAGGGCAATAAGTTTGCAACAGAATTCCGTGCCCGGGGTTGATGGTGGTAGCAGTGGGAGCCTCAGCACTTGCCTAGGGTCCAGTGAAGGTGACAGTAATCATAGTAGCTTCATCAGACTAGTACTGTGGCAAGATTTTGGGCATTGATTCTGGTCTCTAAACCTACTGGTGAATCTCTGAGCTACTCAGTGTCTTTCTTTCTCTTCCTTCCTTCCTTCCTTCCTTCCTTCTTTCCTTTCTCTCTCTCTTCCTTTCTTTCTTTCTTTCTTTCTTTCTTTCTTTCTTTCTTTCTTTCTTTTCTTTCTTTCCTTTCTTTCTTTTCTTTCTTTCTTTCTTTCTTTCTTTCTTTCTTTCTTTCTTTCTTTCTTTCTTTCTTTCTTTCTTTCTTTCTTTCTCTCTCTCTCTCTCTCTCTCTCTCTCTCTCTCTCTCTCTCTCTCTTTCTTTCTTTCTTTTTTTGAGACAGAATCTAGCTCTGTCACCCAGGGTGGGGTGCAATGGTGCCATCTTGGCTCACTGCAACCTCCGCCTCCCGGGTTCAAGCAATTCTCCTGCCTCAACCTCTCAACTAGCTGGGATTACAGGCAAGCACCACCATGCCCGGCTAATTTTTGTATTTTTAGTAGAGACAGGGTTTCACCCTGTTGGCTAGGCTGGTCTCAAACTCCTGACCTCGGGTGATCTGCCCAACTCGGCCTCCCAAAATGCTGGGATTACAGGCTTGAGCCACCGTGCCTGGCCACTGCTCAGTATCTTTCTAGTAAATCCCCTTTTTGGTGAGATCAGAGTTGCTCATAACCCAGAACTCAAATTATTACAAGATGTGAATGTGGTACCTAACCCTACTCTCCACCACAATCTAAGCTGGGGACGTTAATTTCTCTAAATAATCTAATTTGGGCCAAATTTGAGCTGTGATTGGCATGGGATTATAAAGAGAAAGGCTTTGGAGAGAGATCTCTTTGTAAATTCTGGCTCTATGGGTATGGCTGTCATCCCAATTTCCATCCTCTCCTTCCTTCTTAGTATGACAACCCTATTTTTTTCAGTGGTACTATCCCTAGATAAAAGACTACACTTCCCAGCTTCCTTCATCCTAGAAGACTCTAAGACATTTGGCACACACCCTTTTTGCTCTTTTCACCTTTCTTCTGGCTTCCTTTCTGAAACACAGACATGATGGCTAGTATTCCAGCAGCCGTTTTGGATGTGAGGTGACCTTGAAAATGGAAGCCAACATTACAGCAGAAAGAAGGAAGGAGTCTGGGTGCCTAAAAACCCATGAGCCACCATATCAGCCCAGGACTGCCCCAGTGAGCTCAGCGTTTAAGCCGCTGGTCTCTGATCTCTGTTACTAGAGGCCACAAGTGATTCCTCAGTGATACCATGGAGAAACATTTGAAATCAAACATTTTGACCTGCCGGAAAATGGAAGGGTTGCTGTCATAGCAGAGATCTGGTTTGTCCCCAAGTCCTAACAGCTAGAAATCTTTCTTGGATCTGTCTCTCCTCTCCAGCCTCATAAAACTCGATACTCACTTCATCCTCTTCTCTTCCCTGCTATCTAGATGGCCTTCTCCCACGTCTTGAGTGGTGGCCCCTAAAATAGCTTTGGCAGTGGTCTAGGTACCACCACCTTTGGCTTTGCTACTGGGAAGCTCCTTACTGTTTCGTTTTGTTTTTTCTTTCCATAATGCCCAGCATTCTCTGCACAGAAAAAGCTGAAGACAGAGGCTGGATTCGACTCCGGACCAGACTGAAGACTGGCTGAAACAGAGAAGACATTAAAGCACCTTCCCATAAGACACACCCACCAGTGCACCATGACAGTTAACTGTAGCCATGGCAACACCCAGAAGTCACCACTCTTTTTCTAGAAATTTCTGAATAACTTACCCCTTAATTTGCATGCAATTTGAAGTGGGTATAAATGTGACTGTGGACCTGCCCTGGAGCTGCTACTCTCAACACATTGCCTGTGAGTTAGTCCTGCTCTGCAGAGGCAGTCACAGAGCTGCAACACTGCCATCTCAATAAAGCTGTTTTCACCAGGGTGCGGTGGCTCATACTTGTAATCCCAGCACTTTGGGAGGCCAAGGCAGGTGGATCGCCTGAGGTCAGGATTTCGAGACCAAGCTGGCCAACATGGTGAAACCCTGTCTCTACTAAAAATACAAAAGTTAGCCGGGCGTGGTAGTGGGCGCCTATAATCCCAGCTACTCAGGAGACTGAGGCAGAGAATTGTTTGAACCTGTGAGGCGGAGGCTACAGTGAGCCGAGATCATGCCACCGCACTCCAGCCTAGGCAACAGACTGAGACTCTGTCTCAAAAAAAAAAAAAAAAAACCTTCCCAGACAGAGCCTCAATTTGGGGGCTCCCTTGCCCTGCAGCAGGGTTACAGCCACAGTTCTAATCCTGCCTCTAGTACTTGTGGTGTCCTGTGGGGCGAGTCTTTTAGCTTCTCTGTTCATCAGTTCTTTCATCTGTAAAGTGGGGATAGTGAGGCCTGTCCTGGCTTTCTTAGAGGCCTCTCAGAAAAGTGTTCCAAAGATGGTGAAGGATTGTGCAGATGTCTGGTCGTCTGTTTCTTGTTTATAAATGATAACTCAGAGTATATCAACCATCTCATTTATAAGCTTTATTTTTTCTGTGTTATACTCGTCCACAATTGCGACTCATCTTCCCACATTTCTTACTCTTCAGTCTTTTGAAGATCCACCTGAAGATTTTTTCCTGTTGACTTGGTATTCTACTCTCTGTCATTTACATATGACTAGCATTGATCTATTGAGATTTAAAACTACCTCTAGCAATCTCAGCTAACGTTTATTGAGTGCTTACTATGTGCCAGGCATTTTGCTCAACACTGTACACAGATTATCATATTTAAAACTCACAAAAAACCATCAGGTGGGTGCTTCTATTTTCTCCTTTTTATAGATGAGGAAACTGAGTTACAGCATGGTTACAGTCAGGCAGCTAGTGAAGTTGTGTAGTCAGTATTTGGATTCAGGGAATGAGGTTTTGTGGCAAACAGTTTGGGGACTCTAAGGAAGCAGCAGCTGGGACACAAGCTGGGGAGTACAAGTGGCTTATCAGGGAGGGGTGACACCTGTGAAAGGTGAAGAGGAGGAAGCAGGACTGGGTAGAAGAAGCCTCAAACTGCAGTGTACATCTGGCCGTCTCAGCCAACCTAACAGAGCTCAGAGCAAAGGCTGTCCATTAGAGGAGCTTGAGCTGGGCAGAAATGGCCAGATCCTGTGTCACTCTGGAGTTCGCTGCAGTGGAGTTCAGAGGGGCTACAGCTAGAGGCCATCTACTAACTGCACTCTTGCACTGAATAGCAAGCTCTTTCTTAAGGGACATCCAAGCAGTGCAAAGCCATAGTGTTACAGAAAGGGATCCTGATCCAGACCCCAAGAGAGTGTGAGTCCATACGGTAAAGTGAAACAAGTTTATTAAGAAAGTAAAGGAATAGGCTGGGCATGGTGGCTCATGACTGTAATCCCAGCACTTTGGGAGGCCGAGGCAGGTGGATCATTTGACCCTGTTCTTTGTGTTCTAAATGACTTCATCTCTCAGGCCATAGTTGGTTGGTTCAGGGATGGGTACCTGACCTAGGTCCCCCCACAATTTCTTGGGATTTCTGGATTTGAGACAGATTTGGGTTTAGTCTGTTGCTGGTGGTGGAGAAGATGTAACACAACAATCCTGAGAGTTGTCAGCAACCATTTTTTCTGCTTCTGAAGAATGTCCATGGCCAGAGCATCAGGATGATATGAAGGAGTTGGCCAACATGGGAGTCCCCTCTCCAGTCACTCCTTTGGCTCAAGTTCACCTTCCTGCCCTGGCCAAGGTTGCGCTGTAATGTTCCAGCCTTCCCATCAGTTCATCGTGGGTTTCTGTCACGCTATCAACTAAAGATCTTAACTAAGACACACTGCCTGTTATGTTACAAATCCTATTTTAGAGAATAAGGGTGGGACAGGGTATGTAGCTTGGCTAATGCCACAGAGAAGTGAGTGGCAGAGATGAGGTTTGAGTCCAGGCCCAGGACACTCCAAAAGCCATGCTCCTTGTGGCCTTCCCCAAAAGAACTCAAATGTCATTGGCCAACCTGTTACCTTACCAGATGCACAGTTCCCAGACTGGTGATGAGGATGCTGAAGAGAAGCAGTCTTGGTGCTGACCCTACTCCATGGCCATGTAGAAGCCTCATCTGAACTCGCCTCTTTTGGTCAAACCCATCCTGCCTCTGCAGTGAAGCCTCACCTCAGTGGTCCCCCCAAACCTCTTCTTTCCAGAGCCCCTTTGTTTTCAGTCCTGGCTGGGCCCTGGGCTTCTAGCTGCCCATCCCAAGGGTCACTGCCGTCTCTATTCCAAGGCCTCAACCTGGGATGCAGCACCCTCCTGCCCCTTTCCCATGGGCTCACTGGCTTTCAACTTCTGCCTCTTCCCACAGGGCATTTCTTGTGCATGGTTTGTCTCCTAGACCTCCTTCTGTCCCCTCCTTCTGTCATCCTTGCCCCACTGCTAGGCCTTTCTCCTTCCCCTTCTTCCTTAGCCCCAAGGGTGCTTCCAATAATTCCAGGGGCCACCAATGGCTCAGAGCCTTCCAGGCCCCTCTACTCCACCCCACTTCTTGACCTAGGTTTACCTCTTCCCATTCCCCAGCCTGCCGGGCTCAGACAAGGGCCAGCCTCAATGACTCCCAGATGCCCCTGCTACACCCAAGTTCCCTGCCAGTGGTTGGTTAAGGGCAAACACGAATTAGAAAGACTGGACTCGGTGGCTCATGCCTATAACTCCACCACTTTGGGAGGCCGACACAGGCCAATCACTTGAGGTCAGGAGTTCGAGACCAGCCTGGCCAACATGGTGAAACCTCGTCTCTACTAAAAATACAAAAATTAGCCAGACATGGTGGAAGTCACCTGTAATCCCAGCTACTTGGGAGGCTGAGGCTCATTTGAATCCGGAGCGCAGAGGTTGCAGTGAGCTGAGATCACACCACTGCTCTCCAGCCTGGGCAGGAAAAAAAAAAAAACAACTTAGATGAATCACCAAGATTCTGAAAAGTGCCTTGTCAGGAAAACCTCATTCCAACATACCTTTATTATTATTATTATACAAGTAATACATGTTCATGGTGAAAAATAAGAAAATACTGATAAATAAAAAGAAAAACATTAAAATCATTCAAAGATAACTGCCATTAATATTTTGGTTTACCTGTTGTTTGGCAGCTTTGTAAACATGTAAGTACTTGTATTCCCAAAAATGGGGAGCCAGGCGCAGTGGCTCACACCTGTAATCCCAGCTACACAGGAGGCTGAGGCAAGAGGATCACTTGAGCCCAGGAGTTTGAGACAAGCGTGGGCAGCATAGTGAGACCTTGTTTCTATTTTTTAAAAAGTGATCCTTCTGTACACTGTTTTGTAAACTTTCTTCCTCCCTGAATACATTGTAATATATCCCAAATGTCTTCTACCCCTCTTTGATACACCTTTACTAAATGTCTGTGGGCATTCCCTGACTCAAGCTCAAGTCCTTTCCACTGAAGGCCAACAGAACCCACCTGTAGAACCACCCATTGCTCTCAATGCCTCGCCAAACCCTAGCACTGGGATGGGTCCATGGGGGGATCATGCCGGGGCCTCTGCCTCATTGCACTCAGTGACTGGCCAGGGACAGAGCACAGAAGCCTGTGGGTGGCAAAGGGCAGGACTGGGAGGTGAGATGCAAATGACCATGTTCTAGGGGAACTTGGAGTGGGAGAGAAGATGGCAAGGCTTGTAGGGTGGAGGTGGAGGGCCAGGGCCAAGGTCTCAGGAAAGGGGCATCTGGGAAGACTGCCCAGAACACTGTTATGAGCATGAAGACAGGTCGGCATTACTTGGCAAGGTGTTAGGGGGAGGAAGAGAGGGCTCCCGAGGAAGGCCTGTAACGTGAACAAAGGTGGAGAAAGGGCTCCCTTAACCTCTTCGATTCTGTTTTTCCTTCTGTAAAATGGGAATCTCTTTTGAGAACCTGCTCTGCAGTGAGACTGAGAGGACCTAGGGACATGATGGAAATGAAGCATGCAGACAAGCCCTGGCGCGCTGCACGTGCTGGGTCTTTCCACCTTTCCTTCTTCCAGACCTCCTCCAGGCCAGGATCACCCACAAGGGCCAGGCGCGGTGGCTCACACTTGTAATCCCAGCACTTTGGGAGGCCGAGGCGGGTGTATCACCTGAGGTCAGGAATTTGAGACCAGCCTGGCCAATATGGTGAAACCCCGTTTTTACTAAAAATACAAAAAATTAGCTGGATGTGGTGGCGCATGCCTGTAGTCCCAGCTACTTGGGAGGCTGATTCTCCTCCTCAGGAGGAGAATTGCTTGAACCTGGGAATCGGAGGTTGCAGTGAGCCGAGATCAAGCCATTGCACTCTAGCCTGGGTGACAGAGCAAAACTGTCTCCAAAAAAATAAAAAAGAAAAGATCACCTACAAGGCAGCGTGGTGTAGTGGTTGATGACACTGGCTCTTAAATTACATGATCCTGGGCTCAATTTCCCCGTTTACCACCTGCTAGCTGTGTGACCTGGCAACTTAGCTTTCACCATGCCTCAGTTTCTCCTTTTTAATATGGGCCACGCAGGGAAAACTTCCTAGAGGAGGCAACAGGGGGCCTGGACTACGAAACTAGAATGATCACTGGCCTGCAGCAGTGAGGCCCCAGCTCCTTTGCCTGTGACCATCACCCCCCAACGCTTTTCCACCAAATCTTAGGCTTAGGACACCCCTCTGGAAAAATCCTACCCTGCTCACCATCTCCTCATGTTTTCTTTTTTCTTTCTCTCTCTCTTTCTTTGTCTTTTCTTTCTTTCTTTCTTTCTTTCTTTCTTTCTTTCTTTCTTTCTTTCTTTCTTTCTTTCTTTCTTTCTTTCTTTCTCTCTTTGTCTTTCTTTCTTTCTCTTTCTTTCTCTCTTACTCTTTCTTTTCTTTCTCTCTCTTTTCTTTCTTTCTCTGTCTCTTTCTTTCTCTCTTTCCTTCCTTCCTTCTTTCTTTTCTTTCTTTCTTCCTTTCTTTCTTTTTTTTTTTTTTTTTTTTTTTTGATGGAGTTTTGCTCTTGTCACCCTGGTTAGAGTCCAGTGGCGCACTCTCGACTCACTGCAACCTCCGCCTCCTAGGTTCAAGTGATTCTCCTACCTCAGCCTCCAAGTAGCTGGGATTACAGGCACGCGCCACCAGGCCCAGTTAATTTTTGTATTTTTAGTAGAGACAAGGCTTCACCATGTTGGCCAGGCTGGTCTTGAATTTCTGACCTCAGGTGATCTGCCCACCTCGGCCTCCCAAAGTGCTGGGATTACAGGTGTGGGCCACTGCGCCCAGTCATCCTCATGTTTTCTTTTAGCCATCCTGGGAAGAAGCTGGGAAGAAGGTCACCCACTCTCACACGGTCACAGCCCAATTTTCTCTTGAAAATCACTACTAGAATCACCATTTGTCATAGTCTAAGGGTCAGGGAGAGAGTCTGGGGGAAGAATTTGACCAAGGTGGGCAGGAAACCCCCCTCCCTCCCTCCCGTCTGAGCCCTGCTGGAGAGAAGGACTGTGGTAGGCACAGAGGGGAGGACGCCAAACGAATGCAGAAACCCAGCCAGGGAAAGGTTTAGCCCCACAATCCAATTCCACTTAATATCCCATAATAGAATGCTGTCAACATGAGTTTCCTGTTCAAGTGGATTTGTCAGGAAGGCTGGGGAGGTCAGAGGTGTATTCCGGCCCTCCTGGTGTGGGGGCTCCAGTAGGGTATGTGTGGTGGGGGTTACTCAGGCACAAGGGCCCCCTCCTCACCCTCTCCCCTCGGCAGGCCAAACGGGCTCTCAGGAAGGGGTTTGTCACACTTGTCTGTACCGAGGCCTCATGAATCTGTGATGGCTCACAGAGGGCCCTGGAGCCTCCTGAGGGAGCATGTGTCTCCTTTGAGAAGTGTCCAGCCACCAAGGCAGAGAGCAGGCTATTAATGTGAGGGGATCCAGACCTTGAGCAGAAGGTGGGGAGGGGTTCCCAGTTCGGGGGAGGGGTTCCCAGTTCGGGGGAGGGTATGCAGGAGGAGCCACAGGGCCAAACTTGAGGCAACCTTGTGGGGCATGGGGCTGCTTAGGGAGAACCCTGAAGATCTGGAGTGGCCTCAGCCCCCATGAGTGACAACTCAGGGCGTGACCCCACATAGTTACTCAAACTGGCTGCTGCCTGCTCCCTCTGTCCCCCTGGTGGGCCCATTGCTATGTGTCCTTCCTCCCAGAAACAGAGGCCTGACTTCCCTAGGGTCCTTCAGTGCTGAGCTGACTAAGAATCCTTTCAGGGGAAACTCCAGTGAGAGCTTGTGATCGAGCAGTCCCCATGGATCAGACACAGTGCTGGGCCTTCCATATGCTGCTGCCTCATCAAATTCCATGGAGCCAGGCCAGGGAGCAGCAGTGGGGGTCAAGGCTGGGGAGAAGGGCTGTGTGAGGACAGGAGCCGTTATTATCCTCATTTTCCCCAAGTAATAGGGGCTCAGGGGGTTTAAGAAATAAAACTAGGACCAGGCGTGGTGGCTAACGCCTCTAGCCTCTAATCCCAGCACTCTGGGAGGCCGAGGCCAGTGTATCACTTGAGTCCAGGAGTTTGAGACTAGCCTGGGCAACATAGCAAGATCCCATCTCTACCAAAAAAAAAAAGAATAAGAATAGACAGGCATGGTGGTGCACACCTGTAGTCCCAGCTACTCGGGAGGCTGAGGCAGGAATATCACTTGAGCCCAGGAGTTTGAGGCTGCAGTGAGCTATGACTGAGTCACTGCACACCAGCCTGGGCAACAGAGTGAGGCTCTGTCTCTAAAAAATACACTTTAAGTAAATAAATAGAAACAAATCAAGACCTCACATAGTAGGAGAGGGCACTGGGACAAGCATGAAGTTCTGTATGACCCCAAAGCCGGTGCAGGGGAGATGGGGAGATGAATGAAGACTCGGTGAGAGCCTTCAGAAACTGAGCCTGCGCCTGGGCTTCGAGAGTGGATGTTGTGTGCATCTTCCTGTAAGTATCCAGAAGGGTGTGGGGCAAAAGTTGCAAGGATGAGGTCAGGCCTTGGCTCCTCTGGGGCCTGCGGGTGGGTGAGACCAGGAAGGGGGGGAATGGGCCTGGGGCCGAGAAGGGCAGGGCTGGGCCTCCAGCTCTTTTGTGAGCCGTTTTAATTCGTGTAAATGAGGGTTTTTAATTTGTTATTCTGGGTTTTATTTCTATTACCATCTCATTTGCCTCTAAACCCTATTCTGCCCCTGCCTGGACTGAATTCCATTTGATGCATTAGGACTAATTCTCCTCCCAAAGGGTTAGATGTTTTCTCCCCACACAAAAGTCGCTTATTTTGGATAAAGAGACGATTAGATTTATCTTTAATATTTTAATGGCAGCTGGGATTAGTGGGCAAACAGCCCCGACTGGGGTTGTTCGCGGCGGATTAGGTTCTGATCAACTCTCAGATGGGGAGCCCCCACCCCCACCCCACTCCACTTTCTGTTTTCCACAAAGTGCTTTTTATTATTCTTTGTCGAAAAAAAATTCCCTTGTCTTTTGGAGCATCATAAATTCCATTTGCTGTTTTCTATTAAATCAAGTTGATTAAATTCGTTGTGACTCTTTGCACATAGATCTTTTTAATTTTAACGTCTCCAGCATAAAATCTTTAATGGTGCAGTTCGAAATTGCTGCAATATACAGTACAGGCCCTGATAAAACAGATGGAAATGAGGTTCTGCCAGGGATGGGGGAGGTCCTGTCAGGAGTGGGTAGAGTTGGGAGAAGGCACGGAACTCCAGGAGAAGGCAGGAGACTGACTCCTCCTGAGGTCTAGAGAGCCCCACGTTCTCCATCCGGCTATTTTCTAGCTTCAGGGCTTTGGCTAGGAACATTGACCCATGCTGTGGAGGGCTTGCTATGTGCCTGGCACTGTGCATGCATCATCAGTCATCCTTATAAGGAGGCTCAGAGAGGTCACTTGCTCAAGGTCACACAGCAAGTCGGTGGCAGTGGTTGAGTCCAGATTGTCTTTGCCAATAGAGCCTCATCTCCCCTTTCATCAGTGAAATGGGGGTGATCAGTTCCGCCCTGGGACACAGGTGCTTGGAAAGATTGGATGAGGTCCACAAACTGCTTTGGGAACAGAGCTGTGCTCTCCTGGGGGGATGGAGGAGTGGAACTGACCTATTTGGGCCTCAGAGGCTGCGCCTCACTGGGTAGAGCTGCCTTTTGAGACCCTGGGAACCTTCGCTAACTCCAGGGTCTCGGCTCCCCCCGCCCCTCAGCTCTCCAGCTCTCCGGCCCAGGCCTCAGGCTTTTTCTCCCCGTCTCTAATCCTGACCTCATCAAGTCCTGGGAAGAGGGTTGATCCACAGGAGCAAATCCCTCATTCAGAGGGGCAAAATCAGCTTAATTTGCAGCAATTTGAAGCAGGTCTTTGCCAGGATTTGAATATCAAATTATCCCACAGCCTGGGCTGGTCTGGGACGCCTCCCCCGGCTGCAATATGGACGGATGTGCTCAGGCTTCACAAGGGAGATTGTCCTGGGAGTGACTGAGGCTGAGACTGGGGAGATGAGAGTGAGTGTCAGAGGGTAGTGGGCAAGGTGGGGGTCACCAGTCAGCCCCCACTCCCAGAGGGCACTGCAGCAGTGACTGAGGGACAGATGGGATTTGGGGTCAAAACCTCCTGTTCATGAGACTTACCGGGGGCTCTTATCAAATGTGCAGATTCCCAGGCCCTTCCACAAACATAAGAAATCAAGATTTTCTTGACTAAGAAAGTTTAGAAAAATCTGGTGCAGCTCAGTTAGCCAGTCAACAAACACTTGCTGCGCACAATCTGTACTGCCTCTCATTTTGAGAGAATCAGCCTCCTCCATGAGCTGTGAGTCTCCTCGGGAAGGCCTGAGGTCAGTGAAACATTCTGGTCCCGCCACAGTGTTGTGTCCCTGTGGGCCCTGCAGTGTGAGAGCAGCAGCTAGGGCTGTTGGGATGGCTTTGTGCAGGCCCACTGTCCAGCCAGCACCATCAACAGAGATGAGAGCCCATGCCTGGGGAGGAAACAGACCAGTCAGTGGTCAAGTACTAAACAGTGTGACAAGCATTATAAGAACCACAAGTGCTTCCACTTAATTCTCACAAATCCTATGGAGTAGGTACTATATACACCCATTGTATAGATGAGGAAACTGAGGCACAGAGAGATGAGTAACATGACCCACCCAGGTCATACAGCAATAAGAGGTGGACCTGGGATGCGTACCCAGGCAGTCTGACTCCAAACTGCTCCTCTTAACCACTTTGCTCTATCTCCATCTATCTATCTTTACCTACAATTTTGTCTTTCTCTATATTCTCCACAGCAATGACTTGCCTTATTTTTAAAGGCGTAATCACAGTGTGTTTGGGAGCAAAGAAAGGAGCGCGTAACCTACACTAGGGCAATCACAGAGGCTTTTTGGAGGTGATGTCTTTATTTGTTCAATGATGTGGTAGAACAACCACTGTGTGCCCAACACTGGTGATACAGAGATGAAACAGCCATGGAGCTCACAAACAGGGGGGCATGAACACCCCATGGGCAGTGCTCAGTGCACTGATGGAGAAAACATAGGGCATTATAGAAACACGTGGGACACCCCAAAGCCCAGGAGATCAGGGCAGGCTTCCTGGAGGAGGGGCACTAGTCCCCTTCACTAGATCTAGTCATCAACCTGAGGTTCAGATGGCCCAGAGGTCCCACTGGGCACACTCACCCTTCTTTGTCTCAGCCAGTCCATCCTCCATGGACCTTCTGGGTCAACCAAGCTTAAGACCCTCTCTGACCACCTATCCTAGACAGACAGGCCCCCTCCGGGGAGGTCTGTGTTCCCAACTGCTGTGTGTTCTAAGAGGCGGGGCCTGAACAGGCACGAGATGCCTGAACCCCAGATCCTATGCCTAGCAGGGTCTGGTGTAAGTCAGTGGCTGCCTTGGGAAAGCCCAGTGGTTTGATCTGAGGGTGCCTAGAATTTAGAGAAAAAGGGACCCCAGAAGCCACCCAAACCTGTTTTGAAGGAAACCACAGGAGATGCCCACGCCCCACAGCTCAGAGGTGCTGCAAATTCCAAGCTCCCAGTGCTCTATCTTCTCTCTGGGGTGGTCTGGCCCCACCTGGCTCTCCCCCAATCTTTGTCCCCGTGTCTGCCTGCCTTGCCTGATGGTGGCCGGGGTGGCCTTTCCGGAATAACGATGGTATTGGCTCAGATTAAGGGCAACTAGCTGGCTCTTGGCTTTTCATTTTTATATAACAACTAATCTCCTTCTAATCAGCCATTATTAAATTATATTCCATTTTTAATTCATTCACAGATCACCGTTGGGACAGCTGGATGGATAATTGGAGAGAGATAATTTATGTAAATGAGGAGCAGCAGAAGGTGGGGGAGAGGGAGGCCCAGGGCGCCAAAGGGAGCCCCCCCAGTGTCCAGGCTGGGGAGGGGGCAGTGGCCTGGCTCCTCCTGGAAACGGGCGCCTGGGAATGCTGGGAGGATTGGGGGCTGCCACGGGACCTCAGGGTTCCTGACTGGTGGTTCCTGGTGTGGCCCCTCAGCATCACCTTGAACACTTCTGGCAAATGGGGAGCTCACTACTTTGGGGGTGGGGGTATCTCTCAGACATCAGCTCCCCCTTTTAGAGGCAGATCCTGAGAGGCAGAATGCCCCAGAAAATTCTGGAGTCAGAGCTGTTTTTGATTCCAACTCCACCACTGTGTGGTGTTTCCTAACCTTAGTTCCCACATCTGCAAAATGCAGGTAATGACAGCACCTACCTCATAGGGTGCTGTGAAGCTTAAGTGCCTGGCGCCTTATGAAGAGACCAAGACAAGTACATGGCAGCTCTTATCACCATTACAGGACGGTGTGTATCTTTTAAAATCTTCCTCTCTAACATCTGCCCTCTGGCCATGGAGCTTCCCTCTGGCAACACACTAAAGAAATCCACATCCTTTGCATATGTGAACACAGCTCTGTACCACCGATAATAACACTCCGGAGGTTTGTGTCTCATTGTCTCCTCAGTGTCTCATAGCATCTCCTTGTATCCTCAGAACGATTATAGAACGTGGGGACGATTGTGTCCATTTTACAGATGAGTATACTGTGGACCCAAGCTCTCTCCTGCCAATTCCTTCAACAAAAATGATAACAAGCCCCAGAAACCTGCTTAGAAAGGAACACGGGGCTCAGAAAACCTGGATCCCAGCCGGAGGCTATCTTAGGAAGGTGCCTTGGGAACTGGCAGGCAGGTCAGGAATGGCAGGGAAGGTGAGTGAGAGAGGTGGGACCTCCACCCTTCTTGGCTGTCCCTTTGGGGCCCCAAGAATCAGGCATGGATGGGCATTCATGGGCACAGGTGGTCTGACAGAGCTTGAGAGGCAAGGTCTGCCTGTGCCTGGGGCTGGCATGGGCTGGCAGGGAGGCCCTTGGACCATTCCCAGAGGGAGACAGGGGATTAAGGAGGGTTAGGGAGGTGGTCCCAGAGGGTCCATGCAAAGTAATGGGATTAGCTCTTGGGCAGCGAGTGAAAGTTATTATCGTGTGGGGCCTCTGGCCTCCCACCCAAGGCTGCAGCTGTCACCCATCCTGGGAGGCACCAACAGCCCCCTGCACCCCCACCTTGGGGCAGGCTGGCACCTCTTCTCCCCACAGGCTTTTCTGCTGTGGTCATCAGCTTAGGGGCTGGCCGCCTAGCTTTAGCCTCCAGTTGGTCCTTGACAGGCTGGGCCACCCACACAGTACACTCTAGACTTGCTCTGTGCCTCAGTTTCCCCTTGAACAGAAGGCTACAGGAAGGTGCTTGAGATCCTCTGAGGCATGGGGGTCCGGAGCCAGGCCCCCTGGGTTTCTGGCTCTGCCACGCATTAGCTGTGTGACCCAAGGCACATCTGTCAGCCTCTCTGTGTCCTAATTAGTAAAATGGGGGCAGTAGCCGATCTGCGTTAGGGTTTTCACAGCGGAGGGCTGGGTAGGAGACATAGTGTCAGCCTGTTGGTGCTGGGCACCTCCTACAGGTCGGGGCCGCGGAGGGCTGCGGGCCTAGGGCCTAATGACAAGAGGGGACCAGTCTTGTCGGAGCCTCGCAGCCCCTGCGAGGCAGGTGAAAGGCAGCGCCTGAGAGAAGCCGCAAGTGGGAGCCTTCGGGGCCGCTCCCGGCTCCCTCTAGCGGTGGCCGCACGGGCGGCGCAGCGCGGGCGCGACCCCCCTTGGGGTGGGAGGAGACCAGAGAGGCAGGTGGCGATGCCCGTCCGGGAATCTGGGCCAGTCCGCCTTCCTCCGAGGCTTCAGAGGGGAGGGATTTCAAGGGTCCTCAAAGGCTCCCCTTCTTAAGCAATACATAGCACCCATCCTAGGAGCGTCTGTCCGTTAGCTTGTACATCTGTCCGAATGGAAGTGCCTCCCTGGGCCAGGTGCGGTGACTCACGCCTGTAATCCCAGCACTTTGGGAAGCCAAGGCGGGCAGATCACTTGAGGTCAGGAGTACGAGACCAGCCTGGCCAATGTGGTGAAACCCCGTCTCTACTAAAATACAAAAGTTAGCCAGGCATGGTGGCACATGCCTGTAATTCCAGCTACCCGAGAGGCTGAGACAGGAGAATTGCTTGAACCCGGGAGGCGGAGGTTGCAATGAGCTGAGGTAGCACCACTGCACTCCAGCCTGGGTGACAGAGTGAGACTCAGCTGTACTTAAATAAATAAATGAATAAATAAAGGGCCTCCTTGAAGGCACAACACATCAGGGACATGTCACCCACTGCATACTCATCCCAAGCCCAGCAGAGCACGGAGGGCGGCGGAGCATTTGCCCAGTGTGCACGGCTAATGCCAGCCCGTCCACGTGCTCAAATGGAACCTGGAAGAATTTGACAAGGCAGCTCCAGACTATGGACAAGTCAATCCCTTTTCTAGCCTGTTTCCTCATGATGAACTGACAGGGTGGGACTAAGTCAGTAGTTCCCCCTTTTCACTCGGAAGAGCCCCATCACCCCGTTTTTTAGAGATGGAGTCTTGCTTTGTCACCCAGGCTGGAGTATGGCGATGCCTCCAAGGCTCACTGCAGCCTCGACCTTCTGGGCTCAAATGATCCTCCTGCTTTGGCCTTCCAAAGTGAGACACCGCACCCAGCCCAGGGAGGCACTTCCATCTGGACAGACATACAAGCTAACGGATAGACGCTCCTAGGTGTGAGCCACTGAACCTGACCAACTTTTATGTAATTTTAAAAAGAAGAAAAAAGGCCGGGCACGGTGGCTCAAGCCTGTAATCCCAGCACTTTGGGAGGCCGAGACGGGCGGATCACGAGGTCAGGAGATCGAGACCATCCTGGCTAACACGGTGAAACCCCGTCTCTACTAAAAAAAAATACAAAAAACTAGCCGGGCGAGGTGGCGGGCGCCTGTAGTCCCAGCTACCCGGGAGGCTGAGGCAGGAGAATGACGTAAACCCGGGAGGTGGAGCTTGCAGTGAGCTGAGATCTGGCCACTGCACTCCAGCCTGGGCGACAGAGCGAGACTCTGTCTCAAAAAAAAAAAAAAAAAAAAAGAAGAAGAAGAAGAAAAAATTTCACGTTCATGCAGTGGAATACTGTACTGCTATTCCACATTCAATCTCCAAGACAATATTTATTTATTTATTTTTTAGACGGAGTTTCGCTTTTGTTGCCCAGGCTGGAGTGCAAATGGCACAATCTCGTCTCACTGCAACCTCCGCCTCCTGGGTTCAAGCTATTCTCCTGCCTTAGCTTCCCGAGTAGCTGGGATTACAGGCATGTGAGACCATGCCAGGCCAATCTTGTATTTTTAGTAGAGATGGGGTTTCTCCATGTTGGTCAGGCTGGTCTCGAACTCCTGACCTCAGGTGATCTGCCTGCCTTGGCCTCCCAAATTTCTGGGATTACAGACATGAGCCACCACACCCAGCTGACAGTATTATTTTTAAAAAAGGAAGATGGACAGTATGTTTTTTTTCTACTTGTGAAAATGAAATATGTATATACATATAAATATTTTTTAATTTCTGGAAAAGTATATGAAAAACTGGTTACTGGTTGGTTGTGAGAAAGGGAATCAGATGGCTGGAGGGCAGGGGAGTGAGGGAAGCCTATGGTTTCCTCTACACCCTTTAGTTTAAAAAATTGTGTGTACATGTATTACCTATTTTGATAAATAAATACTTCATTAAACGTAACAGTATATACAGGTGTAATACATTCACTGAATCTCTTACCACTCCTGTCAGCACACAGTAGGCACTTAATAAGTGCTAGCCCCCTTTTGTTATTTGTCTCTCCAGAGCATGCATTAATGATTTGTGTTCACCCGACCATTACCCCTTTACACTGAGCTTAATTAGTAAGGTACAATGTTTGCTAAATGACTGAGACCAGGGAGGGGGAAGATGTTTCCAAGCTTTCACGGCGGAGAGGCTGAGGGTCTCTCTTGCCACAGGAGACAGGGAAAGGTCTTCCTGTGCCAGGGCTGAAGTAGCGGGTACAGATTACAAGGGGTGGTTAGGGTGGGGTAAGCGGACAGACCTGGCATGGGAGTGTTGGCATTTGACAGTCAGTGGGAGCGCAGAGCTGCCCAGGTGGCCACCGGCCTCACCCTGCCCTGTGCTGAGGAGAGTGGGAACTCTGTTCAGCCTCCCAGGACCATGGCTGGGGGCATGAACTCAGTGCCCAGGGGCTGCCTGGAGAACCCCCCCGCTTGATTTAGGCCCTGCAGCCCCAAGACCCAAGGGGCCCTCTTCTTCCTGGTTTCTAGAGAACTGTGGTCTTCTCATCTGGTGAGCTCCATATGGCACCAAGGGCCCTTTGTGAGTGGAGCTCTGATCCCTGGAAGGCACTGGGTGATGGGGAGGGAGTGGAGAGGAAGCGGTAGCCAGATAGCCCAGCATTCAGCAACCATGCGTGCTAGCAGCCCATTCACATTTTTCTTTTTTCTTTCCTTTTTTTTTTTTTTTTGAGACAGTCTCACTCTGTTGCCCAGGCTGGAGTGCAGTGGCGCGATCTCAGCTCACTGCAACCTCTGCCTCCCAGGTTCAAGCAATTCTCCTGCCTCAGCCTCCTGCGTAGCTGGGATTACAGGCGCCCGCCACCATACCAGGCTAATTTTTGTATTTTTGGTAGAAACGGGGTTTCTCCATGTTGGCCAGGCTGGTCTTGAGCTCCTGATCTCAGGTGATCCTCTCTCCTCGGCCTCCCAAAGTGCTGGGATTACAGCCATGAGCCATCATGCCTGGCCAGTCCATTCACATTTTTCAGGGGTGCACTACATGCTTGAGGTCTGGGGGCTCAGAATTTGGGGATACAATACAGCTTCGGCAGTTGTTATGTGAGGTGGCCCTGGGTCTTAAACCACCCATGTCCACTGTCATCACTACTAAAGACCCTGAATATTTACCATGTGGCGGGCGCTCCACAAGCATGATCCCACTGAACCCTCACAAAGACCCAGGACAGTGTTTAGAACAAAACAAATTTTCTTCCCAGGGATGGAAACTGTGACTCAAAAACATTAAGTCTCTTCCTGGGGTCATAGAACTCACAAGTGGCCAGGCCAGCATCGGAAGCCAGCTCTGCCTGCCCGCCCAGGCCTGGACGCCCAGCCACGACCTGGCATCCCCTCTGCCCAGCTCCCATCTTGGCTCTCAGTAAGTGCTAGGAGCTGGTCACCATGCCTTGAAGCCCCGCCCTTCTCCATGGCCACCAGTTCCTACCACCCCACTGCCCCAAAGCTGTCTCACCTGCCTCTAGGCTCTGCACCTCCCTCCCAGTCCACTCAGTTTCCCAGGAGGTCCCCAAGTACCCCAGTGTCTGGGGACAGTAGTGGGCAAAGGGCCCCAGGGCCTCTCAGCTGGGCCCATGGCTGAGCACGGTGGGGAGGCGGGCGCAGTGCACAGCGCTGATCCTAACCAAGTTTGCCAGCCCAGCTTTTCTCATGGCTCTCACACAATGGTCTGCTTTGTGCCCACCTGCCGATAATGCTTAATTAGGCGAGGAGGTGATTAATTTGAGGTAATTGACAGCTAATTAGAGGCCCACAGGCTCATTAACTTGACATCTTGTCTTCGTGAATTGGCTGAGTAGGGTCAGGTGATGGAAGCCGTTGCTTCTCCCTCCCCAGCTCTCAGCCCCTGTAGGCTGAGGCGATCACCTGGGGGAGGGCTGGGCCGACCCAGGAGTTCAGGTGGGGCAGTCCCAAGGCCAAGAGTAGAGGAAGCCAAGGCAGTGAGGGAGGAAGGGTCCGCATGGAGGTGTATGCTCTGACCTTAAGAGGGAGAGAGTGGGCAGGGAGTGAGGGCTTGTGGGCACTTCAGCAAAGACACGTAAGAGAGGTGGGGTATTTAACAGGGCCCGAGGGCAGGAGGGAGAGCTGGTGTCCATGAAAGGAGGAGGGGTGACAGGAAGCGGGTGAGTGGGGCAGCCTATTGGGGAACTAAGCATAGGCTGTGGGGTGACAGACCTGGGACTGGATCCTAACTCTGCTACTAACCAGCTGGGTGACTGTGAACCAGTGAGTTAATTGCTAAACCTCAGGCTTCTCCTCCGTAGAATGGGAATAATAATGGTACCTGCCACAGGAGGTTGTTGTGAAGAGTCCATGAAACACTGAGGTAAAGGACAAATTTGTGAATTGAATGAGCAGGGTCAGGGCTGAGTAGGATTTGTACCCAAGGGTCTGATGAGTGCCCAGTCAAATGTTAACTAGTCCATTAAAATTGTTTTAAATAAAAAGTTAACTATTCTTGGTGGCAGGAAGGAGTGACAGGAAGAGAGAGTGAGTGGGTTGAATGGGCGCCAGGGCTGTGGGGAAGCAATAGCAACCCCATCCCAAGATAAGCCACCGTTACCCTGCAGGACACCTGCCAGCCTGATCACAGTAGCCTGGTGGAAGGTGTGGGGAAAAGACCTTCTTGTTGTTACCATCTCTTTTGGGCACGGGGCATGCAATTCAGCAATAGATATTAAAGTTTAAAATGCACACAGTCTTTGATCCAGCAATTCCCCTAATAGTGATATATCCACAGATACCTAAACTCAAGGATATTTGCTCATCACAACATAGTTTGTAGTAGCAGAAGACAGGAAATGACCTGAATGTCCATCACAGGACCTGCCTAGGTAACCGAACGCACATTCACACAGTGGAACAGTATGCAGCTGTTACATCTCTAGGTACCAATATGAACAAGATCCAAGATAAATAGAAAAAAAAAAAAAAAAGCAAGCTGCAGAACAGGTGTAGTTTCCACAAGCTGCTAACTAGTGGTCTGAAGGTTATGGGATGGCAAGGAGATGTCTTTTTTCATAATCTGTTCGTTTTAAATATAGTTTGTATTTACTACCTTTTCAAAAAGTATTTAAAAAGTCATACAAGTTTTTTGTTTTTTTTTTTTTTTCCAAATGAAATCTAACTTGAAATCTGAATTTATAGGCAAAGTGCCTCTGGTTGAACTGGGGGTGGAGGCCCAGTCCTACCCACCTATTTCCTTCCTCCCTTCCCCTACAGGCTCCAAGAGGATCATCTGGAATCCATCATTGTCCACTGGAACTTTCTATGATGATGGAAATGTATGCAGTTCTACACTGTCGAATACAGTGGTAGTCAGTAGCCGTAAGTGGCTACTGAGCACTTAAAATGTGCCTAGCGCGACTAAGAAACTGATTTTATTTTATTTTTTTCACTCTGTCCCCAGGCTGGAGTGCAGTGGCACCATCTCGGCTCACTGCAACTTCTGCCTCCTGGGTTAGGTGATTCTCATGCCTCAGCCTCCCGAGTAGCTGGGATTACAGGTGTGCACCATGACGCCCGTCTATTTTTATTTTTTAAAATTTTCAGTAGAGACAGGGTTTCACTATGTTGGCCAGGCTGGTCTCAAATTGACCTCAAATGATCCACCTGTCTCAGCTTCCCAGAGTGCTGGGATTATAGGAGTGAGCCATTGCACCTGGCCAGAAACAGAATTTTTAATTTTATTTACTTTTAATTTAGATTTAATAGCTACATGTGGCTAGTGGCTACCAATTGGGATAGCACAGAAATTTCTTCAAGGGAACTAACAATTCAGCTGACCCTAGCCTCCATCTAAGGGAATACCAAACCCAGTGACTGTCACCAGCACCACTGATAACTCCAGAGTTTCCTGCAGTGTAAATACAGGCTCTTTGCTATAGAAAGAACTGAAGATTCCTTCCTTCCTTCCTTCCTTCCTTCCTTCCTTCCTTCCTTCTTCCTTCCTTCCTTCCTTCCTTCCTTCCTTCCTTCCCTCCCTCCTTTCTTCCTTCCTTTCTTTCTCTTTCTTTCCTTCCTTCCTTCCTTCCTTCCTTCCTTTCTTTCTTTCTTTCTTTCTTTCTTTCTTTCTTTCTTTCTTTCTTTCTTTCTTTCTTTCTTTCTTTCTTTCTTTCTTTCTTTCTCTTTCTTTCTTTCTTTCTTTTCTTTCTTTCTTTCTTTTAAATGTATACTTTAATAAGTATAGAGTATATAAACAATTAGGTAAGCTTGTGGAGAAGCTGACCAAGATACATAAATTAGGAAATACGTGTCCATCTCAATTTTCTATATTTCATTTTTTTCATACTATCTATTAAAGGTGTTTAATATACAATTTCTCATCTGTCATTTTGGAAGTCCTTTATTGTAAAGACAATTCTATTGTCTGATGACAAACAGCAGCCACCATGGTTATTCAGGACCTCCACGTTGGATAAATTCAATTTCTTCTTGAGACACAAGTTTTCTTCTGTATTTCTGAGGTAATGTTTTTATTATTTCTGCAGTAGCTGGTGGACCCTGATACATCAGCAAATTTGGTGATTTACTTCCCTCAGAATGTTGTGAAATTACAGAAGAGGGAGGTGGTAGCCCTGCTGATCTCAAAGCTTCTGATACATTGGGTTTAGGATTGTCTCTTCTGTCAGGAAACCTTATTAATGGAGTGTGTGGTTTGACTACCTGAACGACCCTAGTGGCAGACGCCATCTTGCTGCCCATCATGACCCCCGAAAAGGGGCAGTTTCCGGGGCACGAGCGAGCTGCAGCAATCACCCGAGTCCCGGGCGGCTGGGGGTGGCACTTCCCGGGATGTCACCTCTTTTCTTTCTTTTTCTTTTCTTTCTTTCCTTTCTTTTCTTTCTTTCTTTCTTTCTTTCTTTTTTTTTTTTTTTTTAAGGTGGAGTCTCGCTCTGTTGCCCGGGCTGGAGTGCAGTGGCCGGATCTCAGCTCACTGCAAGCTCCGCCTTCCGGGTTCACGCCATTCTCCTGCCTCAGCCTCCCGAGTAGCTGGCACTACAGGCACCCGCCACGTCGCCCGGCTAGTTTTTTGTATTTTTTAGTAGAGACGGGATTTCACCGTGTTAGCCAGGATGGTCTCGATTTGCTGACCTCGTGATCCGCCCGTCTCGGCCTCCCAAAGTGCTGGGATTACAGGCTTGAGCCACCGCGCGCCCGGCCATCTTTCTTTCTTTTCCTTCTTTCTTTTCTTTCTTTCTTTTCTTCTTTTCTCTCTGTCCGTCTCTTCTCCTTCTTTCTTTTCTTTCTTCTTCTCTTTCTTTCTTTTCTTTTCTTTCTTTCTTTCGTTCTTTCTTTCTTTCTTGTCTTTCTTTCTTCGTTCGTTCTTTCTTGCGTTCTTTCTTTTTCTTTCTTTCTCTTTTCCTCTTCCTCTTCCTCTTCCTCTTCCTCTTCCTCTTCCTCTTCTTCTTCTTCTTCTTCTTCTTCTTCTTCTTCTTCCTCTTCCTCCTCCTCCTCCTCTTCTTCTTCTTCTTTCTTCCTCCTCTTCTTCTTCTTTTCTCTCTCTCTCTCTCTCTCTTTTTTTTCAGACAGAGTTTTGCTCTTGTTGCCCAGGCCAGAGTGCAATGGTGCGATCTCAGCTCAGTGCAACCTCCGCCTCCCGGATTCAAGCGATTCTCCTGCCTCAGCCTCCCGAGTAGCTGGGATTACGGGCGCACACCACCATGTCTGGCTAATTTTGAATTTTTAGTAGAGATAGGGTTTCTTCATGTTGATCAGGCTGGTCTCGAACTCCCGACTGCAGGTAATCCGCCCACCTCAGTCTCCCAAAGTGCTGGGATTACAGGCGTGAGCCACCACGCCCAGCCTGAAGATCATTTATAACAGAATCAGAATTGCACTGATAGGAAGTATGTCAGAGATGCTGGTAGCTCTCTTGGAATTCCAGTTATTTTAGGAAGGAGCACGTGAATGATCCATGAGTGAAAAAACATATCTTTGGCTTTGAGATCAGTGGCCAGTTCCACCTGGGAAGAATTTAAGTGACGAGTTAGGTCACTGGAGGCATCCATTTGGCAACTGTGCAATGAGCCTCTGCGATAGGTCAGGCTCTGGAGAAACAGAAACACACATCTGGTCCTCGCTCTTGAGGAGTCCACAGTCTGGGGACTGATTTCTCTGTAAAGGGTGGATAGACAACGGTGCTCCCTCAAAGGAGAGCCCAAGGGTGCAGCAAGGGGCTTGGAGTTTGGCTGACAGCCCTCCCCCACATTGAGGTCACAGAGAGTGAGGGCACAGGACAGGGCCCTCTAGTCCTTATGCTCAGTCGCTGGTGGAGCATGAGTGGCAGCTGCCAAAGGGATATATTGACCATCTTCTGTCCTTCTTTCTGACTTCATAGCTTTGAACCCAGGGTGAGTCTGGGATCCTCTAGATTCCCCTATGCTATTGCCCCAAATACCTTTCATGGCGTGGTTTGAAACATAAAAACCAACAGCTTTCATCAGCGCTTCCCTTTAGAGGCTCAGAGAACCTTAACTTCTTTTGAGGCACAGCTTACATAAAGTGCGCAGCTATTAACTGCACGGCTCGATGAATGTTTATACACATACCCTCCTGTGTTAACCACCACTCACATCAGGAGAGAGAGTATTTCCAAAACCCCAGAAGGCTCCCTGGGCCCCTTTCCAGTTAATACCTCCAAGGTAACTACTATTTAGACTTCTATCACCTAGATTGGTTCTGCCTGTCCTAGAATTTCATACAGATGGAGTTGTATGGTATGTGCCCTTCATTCCATATTACTGTGTGAAGCAGCATGGTAGTTTGTTCATTCTTTATTGCCAATTGGCATTCCACACAGAATATACAATCTATCCATTCTCCTGCTGATGGCCTTTGTTCCCCCAGTTTTTTACTTGCATGAATGAAGTTGCTATTGTTTTCGCATGTGTCTTTTGGTGTCAACTCATTTTTGTTGGGTAAAAGTGGAATAGGCATAAGCATATTCTTTGAATTCTTTTTTATTTTTTATTTTTTTGAGACAGTCTCACTTTGTTACCCAGGCTGGAGTGCAGTGGCACAATCATGACTTTCTGCAGCCTCAAACTCCTGGACTCAAGTGGTTCTCCTGCCTCTGCCTCCCAAGTAGCTGGGACTACAGGTGTGCACCACCATGCCTGGCTAATTTAATTTTGGAGAGATGAGGTCTCACTATGTTGCCCAGGCTGGTCTTGAACTCCTGGCCCCAAGTGATCCTCCCGCCTCAACTTCCCAAGGTAATGGGATTACAGGTGTGAGCCACCATGCTTACCACCCCCTGTCCTTTTTTTTTTTTTTTTTTTTTTGACAGGGTCTCACTCTGTGGCCCAGGCTGGAGTGCAATGCTGTGATCATAGCTCACTGCAGCCTTGAACTCCTGGGCTCAAGTCATCCTTCCGGTGCTGCCTCCTGAGCAGCTGGGACTACAGGGATGTGCCACTGCGCTGGCTAATTTTATTTAATTAAGAAACTTTTTTTTTTTTTTTGGTAGAGATGGGGTCTCACTATGTTGCCCAGGCTAGTCTCTGGCTCCTGGACTCAAGTAATCCTCCTGCCTCAGCCTCCCAGTGTGCTGGGATTACTGGTGTGAACCACCGCAGTGGGGACACTTGGTCCTTTCGACAACCTGGTGAAGTAGTTATTTTCCCCCTTTAATGGAAGAGGAAACTAAGTTCAATAAGGCTAAGAATCCTATCCAAGGCCACACCCCAAAGCTATTAAGTAGCAGAACCCATATTCAAGCTAGAATGATCAACTGTCACATGGTCAAGACTGTTCCTCCTCCCAGGAAACCCCTGAGTTCCAAGCAAATCAGACAGTTAGTCACCCTAATTCAAACCTGACTGGATTCAAAAGTGGAGCTTTTTTTTTTTCTTTGAAACGGAGTCTCGCTCTGTCACCCAGGCTGGAGTGCAGTGGTAGGATCTCAGCTCACTGCAAGCTCCGCCTCCCGGGTTCACGCCATTCTCCTGCCTCAGCCTCCCGAGTAGCTGGGACTACAGGCGCCTGCCACCATGCCTGGCTAATTTCTTGTATTTTTAGTAGAGACGGGGTTTCACCATGTTAGCCAGGATGGTCTCGATCTCCTGACCTCGTGATCCACCTGCCTCGGCCTCCCGAAGTGCTGGGATTACAGGCGTGAGCCACCGCGCCTGGCCCCAAAAGTGAGCTCTTAATCATCAGGCTGGGATTTCCTCTGGCCTAACATTTCACCAGACAGCACGTGGTGTTAGCACAGACTCAAGGCAGAATATTTTGTCTTCAAAACACTCACGTGATATCAGGATTTTACTTGTTTTTCTTTTATTTTGAAGAAAGCGATTTCATTTAAAGTAGATCTGAGTTGGGTAAGAATAAAATTATTTATATGAAAAGAATTTTCTAACGCATTAATCCATCAAACAAGGATTTATTCAGCACCCATGAGCTGAAAAGAAGTTTAAAGCAGTCCTTGACTTCAAGAAATTAATCATTTACTTAGGGAGCTAAGAGGAAAGCTTAAGGAATAAAATTAGAGGATAATAAACAGTAATAATAATCACCCCATATGTGAGTACTTACTGTGCCCAAGGGGCTTTACAGAGTCTAATTTAATCTTTACAACACAGCTGTGAGATATGTTCTGCTGTTATGCTCATTTCAGATGAGGAAACCAAGACTTGGTGAAGTGATTTGGTCAAGGAAAAAAATCATTGCACTGTTCACTTCAGATTTGTAGATTTAATATAAATGAGTTACGCCTCCGATAAATCTTTATTGAATGGGAAACCCTTGAAAACACAGACATTTTTTCCTTTCTCTGCTCTTGAATATCCTATCCCCAGTAATTTAGTGCAAAATTTTAAATATGTATTTTGGCTTGTTTCATTTTAGGAAAATAGTAGTTCAGGTCAAAATGGCGCTTTTAGTCTTAATGGCTTGGGTGCAAATAGGCACAGCTTGTGAGGGTGAAATCAGAGGTCCTGGCTTGCAGCGGGGTTCCGGGGCTGACACAGGCCAATGGGCCAGTGCGACCTGCTTGGTACCCCGGCTGCACAAACTGTTGGCCCCATGGTCAGTCCTGACCAGAAATGCACAAGGGTACTTGTCCCCTGGGTCCTCAAGGACAGCTCCTCCGTCTCCCTCCAACACACCTCAAACCTTATCACATCCCTCAGCCTCCTGACCCTGCCACCCATCTCTGCTTTTCAGGTTTGCAGGCCCCCACCCAGAGGCACCTGCATCATTCCTCCCTGACACGTCAACTTTCATTTTCCTAGGACGAGTCTCATTTGACAGTCTCCTGCCCATATTTCTAAGCTCTCTGGGTCTCGGTGTGCTATTTCTCTGTCCTCTCTGGGGGTTGTAACACCAATCATCTGCAGGTTTCATTAGCATGCTGTTTACCCCTGTCTTTCAGATCATTAATGAAGATGTGAAGTGAGACACCAATCCTCACGGCCCCCACCACGTGCCCCCTCCCATGCCCGGCGCTGCTGGAGTCATTATCCTTCCTGGTGTGACAGGGTCAGAACCAAACCAATTTGCATCAATCTTTGGTGATGCTGTGAAGTGTTGCCTGCCCTGCAATGCTGCTGCCGTTAACAACTGCTTCAGCCGTCTGGTCTGGAGTGCTCTTCTCTCCTTTGGAAGGCTCATCAGATCTGGCCACCCCAGTTCTGGCTGAAAGCCCCAGAGCAACTGCAACGGTCAGGCAGGATTCAGGGCTACACATGGCTGACATTGTTCCTTCTTCGTTTTGCTCTCTTGAGCTGGGCAGAAAGCAGTCCCTCTTTGGCAAACAGGATGGGTAAGTGCATAGTGGAGGAGGCAGCAGATGTGGCAGGCACGGAATTTTACTCACTGCTGCATCTATTTCTATCAAGGAAAATGGGGAGTGCTCCCCATTCCCCCCCCCCCCCCCCCCATTTTCTAGCCCAGGCCTAGTCAGATGTGTGGGCTTGTATATTCTGGGTACTTGGGGCTGATGTGGTCAAGTCACTTCTTGGGGAGAAAGTCAATTCTTCTCCACTATTTTCTCATGTCATTTGGTCCTGAGGCTTTTATATCTTCTTTAGCAATTCCATGACTATGATTCTCATCCTGCAGGGAGACTGACTTTATATACACACTTGTCTCCCAATAAAAATGAGAACCACCTCCTACATATCCCTTGTGTCTTCCAGACCCCAACTCGGATGAAACGCACTTCCTTCTCTTTCCTGAGAGTGCAGCGCCTCCAACTGGTTGTCTGTGATGAAAACATGAGTATAATTCCAGATTCTTCTCTGACCCATTCCTACTCCTGACCCCCAGCTCATTTTTTCTTCCTTCTCCTCCAATTGGGAAGGGGAAGGTAAGCAGGGAGAAAGCAGTGAAGGAAACTCTCGCAAACAACATCTGAAGTAAGGTGCTGCATGCCCAAGAGCTGGGGGAGACTTAACGCTAAGACTCTACAGCAAGGTTAGGTGAGACATACTTTCTCAGGGTCGGGAAAGACTGAGGAAAAAGATAGCTATTTGGCAACACTGAACACCTACTGACTGATTTTTTCTGTTCCTGGGCAAAGGCTCTGAGGAGTGTGGGGAGAGATGGAACTGTCATGAATAGGGAACAAGTTTTTTTTTCCACATTACATGCAATGGAGTAGAGCTCCTAGGGCATAGCTGGATGCTTATTAGGTGCTCAGTAAACACTTATTGGTGTACAGATTGATACACATTTGCATACTAAAGAACAAATTTCATTACCATATACAAAGGTCATCGATGAACTATATATGTGTGCATGTGTGTGCAGGATAACAGACTGAGTTGAGAAGCAGGGCTTTTAAAATCTGTATATCTGGCCCCAGAGGCTTTTTTCTCCTTGTATTGTAAAATCAATACCTGTTTCCAAAACGTAGAAGAAAACAACAATACCCCATATTCCTCCAACCAGGCAGCAAGCACTATTACCACCTTCGCCTATTGCCTTCCATTCACCGCCCCACGTTGCTGTAATTGTGTTACATTCGGCTATTTCACTTATCCTTATGACAAAACCATTTCTTCCATGATATCATAACCTCTTTGCAAACACACCAAATGGCTGCATGGTAGTTCACTATGGGAATGTACCATGATTTACTCGACAGCTGCACATCTGAACAGCCTTTGGGCCACTTGAAGGCAGAGGCAGCAGCAGCAGAGGTGGATGGCAGGAAGCAGGAGGCCAAGGTGAAGCAGCTCTCAGGACCTTGCTTTCCCATGAGCCCCCTCATTCCTCAGAGACCGTTTCTGGTTCCAATCCTCACATATCCCTCATGGGTCCTGCTGCAGCCAGCACTCCTCATTTCCACTCAGCCTCAAGTCACTGACTTTCCCAACTTGACTCTTCTCAGCTGCTCCTTTGTGCAAAGTCACTGGCTCAGGCCAACTTGGCTTCTGGAGCTTGGCTACATCCAAGAAGGCCCTGGGATGTGACTTTCAGGCTCGCTTGACCCTGAGGCCTCAGGCTGCAGAGTCAGGCCAGGGTCTCTCCATGGGTTCCCAGAGAAGGCAAAGCCCAGAGGAGGCTGCCAGGGGAGCAGAAGCCTGAGTGGACCCTGCTTAGTCCTGGAAAGGGAGCGAGAACCTGACAAATCTCACACCATAGGAAACTATCTGGCCCAGGTACAGTGGCTCATGCTTGTAATCCCAATACTTTGGGAGGCTGAGATAGGTGGATTACTTGAGCCCAGGAGTTTGAGACCAGCCTGGGCAACATGGCAAAACCGTATCTCTGCAAAAAATACAAAAATTAGCCAGGTGTGGTGGCATGTGCTTGTGGTTCCAACTACTTTGGAGGCTGAGGCAGGAGGATTGCTTGAGTCCAGAAGGCAGAGGCTGCAGCAAGCTGAGATCATGGCACTGCACTCTAGCCTTGGTGACAGAGGGAGACCTTGTCCTCACGATAAAAAAGGAAGGAGGGAAGGAAGGAAGGAAGGAAGGAAGGAAGGAAGGAAGGAAGGAAGGAAGGAAGGAAGGAAGGAAGGAAGGAAGGAAGGGGAAGGGAGGGGAGGAGAGAAGGGAAGGGGAGGGGAGGGGAGGGGAGGGAAGGGAAGGGAAAAACTATCTGGAGGAATGTGGAGGACTGGAGGGTGAGGGGTAGCGGGTTATGACCAAATCCAACAGGGAAGTGTGTTCCTGTGCAGTGACTAGAAAAGCACGGAT
Organism: Rhinopithecus roxellana; assembly: GCF_007565055.1. Classification (NCBI taxonomy): domain Eukaryota; kingdom Metazoa; phylum Chordata; class Mammalia; order Primates; family Cercopithecidae; genus Rhinopithecus; species Rhinopithecus roxellana. The sequence goes on along the minus strand of NC_044553.1, from coordinate 132,312,349 downwards.
GCTCAGAAAATACTAGGACCACAAAGATTAGCAAAGCACAGTGATTTGAAGCTTATGTATGCCAAGTTCAGTATCAGCTCAGAAACCTGCCAATGTCACAAAGAACACCTTTCCTTCCCTTGCTTAATGCCCCTGTCTGTAGAGTCAACAATGGTTTCTACTGAATGTCCATGGTGGCACAGGGCCTCAGTGGGTGGAAGGATGGGGGTAGGAGAAATAGTAAACTGTCAGCTCTTCTGAAGGGTTACGGAAATAGTATTCTGCTTAACTGACTAGTCAAGGTAACCAGAAGTTACTATATTTTCCCTGTAGGGATTGCCATTTTTTTTGTTGTTGTTTTTTGAGATAGAGTCTCACTCTGTCACCGAGGGTGGAGTGCACTG